>NC_139800.1:26644175-27252985 GCF_965231275.1 Zosterops lateralis | reverse complement strand
AAGGGAACCTGGGCTTATGAGGCTTGTGTAGAAGACCTAACAAAGAGCTAACAGGTTGAGCCCTGAAGAAGAGCACCACATAAGCTGGGGAGATGTCATTTGCTGCTTAGAGATCTGAACTTCCTAACTGCTGAATACCTTCCAATAGAAAATTGTTGCCCTTACTTTTCCCTGAAAGAGGCATTCAACAACCTCACAAGAATAACAAACAACACAGTGGCACAGTCTAAAGCAGAGGAGCTGCGGCTATATGTAAAGCAAGAGCCATGAGGAAATTTCCTTTTTTGTCTGAATCTTACTGTATTAAAAACAACTGGACAAAGATTGCAAGGGAAGTCCTGAGCATCTTGTTCTGACCAGCATGCAGAAAAACTATGGGAAGAGAGAAGCCACACAGACAAATCCTGCCAGCTACTGCAGCCATAACAGCTTGTAATTTCATTGCAACATATTTTTCTTAAGAGTGGAAACTTCACAAAATGAATTATGAGTGCATGTCAGATGTCTCAATTTTTTTTTTTAAATACCCCAAGAAAGCACAAAAAACCCCCACAGGATGAATCCTTCTTCTGTTGGGGATGAGAAAAAAATAACTTTATGCTCTCTGCAAATACATGAAACAATAAGTTGAACATAATGGAAACTATTTCATATTTGTAAATATTGAGAAAAATGGAGTCATTCCCCAAATTGCTGATGTCTGAGAGCATTGGAATCTTTTGAGGTGCTACAATATTGGTAGAACATTGAGATAATGTCTCCAGATGATAATTCAGGAGAAAGAGGATGACTCAGTGAATGTTTTACTGAGAGGCTGTGGAAACAATCACTGCTGAAGTTAATCAATGCTAAAATTTTATATTTATGGGGTTTTGATAGCCCTAAACTTGTGGTTACAGAGAAGGTACATATGCAATGATTTTTGAGCTCAGCAACTCAAAAAATGAATTTTTGCAGATTTTGAGTGATGTATAGGCTGGTCTTGTCCAGTGTGACAGATATCACCCCCTTGAACCAAAACATAGTTTAAAAACTCTTAGATGAGCCTTACGACTTCCCCCTAAAGGATTTTTCAGGGGCTATCCTATCCTTCAGCCTGGATTTTGTTTCTTAGAGTAAAACCACACTCCAGGACTGAGTGGCCTTTGTTTGTCTCCAGAGAGAGCAATTATTGAGACTTTCAGTTCATTTCCCACATTTCACATCCCCTTGCTCTTATGCCCTATAGGAAATGAGGTAGAGAATACAGGCTGTGACCAGCATTACACATTGCTAAGGATAAATCAGGTTCCAGTCTACAAAAACATAGCTTTCCCCTAAGAGCATCTTTCTTGCTCCTTATCATTCCTGCAATCGTTGACTGACTTGTATTGAAGGGTTATTATGCCAAATCTCTGATACTGGATCTCTGCTCAAGATGCAGCTTTTGATGGGGGAATGTCTGTGTAATTGCTTGTTTCAGTAATCCTACAGCACTTTATTTATTTTTTTTTCTGAAAGAATCCCATCTCATTACAGTAGTTAACCTAACAAAATTCATGCACTTATTTCATTTTCCAAGCCCAACTTTCAGATGGGGAGAATGATGAAATTCTTGAAACAGATATTCCTCAATGAATTTGGTTTAAATAAACTGAAATGAAAACTAGTATCTCTCTCTCTGTATATAGATAGATAGATACATGTACACATATGTACTCACTCATAGAATCATGCACACCCCCAACAATTACTATGAAAATTAAGTAATACTTTATTTACTTAGACTCCACAGGCCATGGCATGTGGGAGGAAAAACAAGTTATGTCTGAACATTAATATGTGTGTTTTGAACTTAAAGTTTAGTTTTCCTTCTCAGAGTGGTATTTGTTATTTACTTAAAACCCAAACCGTAGCAAGGTGTACATTGATCTTGCAGTACTTTTTTCCTTCAATGTTCCTTCCATAGTCTCCTTCTTCCTTTAACTATTTCCCAAGTTCCTAAACTGGATTACATCAGCTCAGGAGCAGGAGTCCTGAGTCTTTTCTGCTTTTGGAGAGAAAAGTGACTTAGCACAAAAGTTGGAGAGGGAAGAAAACAAAAAACCACAACTGAATGTCCAGGGATCCTGCGGTTATGACTTGTCTGCCTACTAAAAATGCTGTTCCTCATTTTCTGGTGTGTTCCTTGAAAGCACATCTGGCAGCATTGGTGGGTCTCAACTGCTCACATTTAGGTCAGATATATTAGAAATGGAAAAGCCATATTAGCTCAGCTAGCCCATCCTTCCAGCTGTCCCAAAGTAGGTTAATTCATTCATTCCTAAATGACTGGGCTTCCCCATCATCTTAGGGAACACTATTTCAAAGACTGATAGGTTTTCCTTCTACAAGCCTCTCCTGATGTTAGATTAATTTAGTTTTGGATACTGAAGAAGAGGGCTTAAAATCTGTCTTCTGATGTGGGAAGGACAGTGCTGCATGTGTTTAATTTAAAAGAAGAGACCTTACAAGCTTCCAAGCATCTGCAGAAAAGAATTTTTAAAAGACCCTTAACTGAGTGAGGCATTAGTCAGTTTTACAAGGTTGTTTTTGCATATGGATATTGATAGATGGATAAATATATATGTATATAATACAAAAATCAAGGGTTATTAAAAGCTAGTGTCAGGTCAGAGCTTATCAGACATTTTTTCTGAATGATTCTTCTGAGGATTCTTCTGCCACAGGCTTGTTACTGCCTCCAGGGACAGATTAAGGAATGCCTTAAGTAGAATGGAACATGACCCTTGCTGTAAGCAAATATGTTACATTGTTTCTTTTTATACAGTATGGCTTAGCTGTGGAAAGAGCTCTTCACAGCTGTGATGAGCACCCTTCCAGGCTGTATGTAGGTGTTAACCTAGATTGTCTAACCCTGCTCTACGTATGAGAGTAAGACCTCTAATAATAATGGTACAAAGTCCTCCTCAGGCTGCGTAGGACTTGCTGCAGTGACAGCAGACATGCTCCTGTGTCTGGGAAAGATGCTGGAGGAAGCAGGAGGAATGATCTGGCTCTGTCACAGCCCTGTTCAGAGTGACAGCATTTTAGGGTGGTTTGTGCTGAAGCCAGTTCAGCACTATTGCCCACATTACCACTGTTGTTTGTCTTTCTCTGCAGGCACTCCGTGCTGTTACTCCCTTGTCCTGGCTCCAACATGCATTACTCACTGACCTTGTTTCAGTCTCTGTGGCTCTCTTCAACACTGGCTTTGCTGGCTTTAAGAATTAGAGTTCTAATTGCTCTTACTGGCCATGACAAAAGAACTGGCAGTTCAGCTTCATTTTTTTATTTCACCTTGGTCTTATGTGTTACCTTCTCTCCAGAAATCTGCCTCTTCCTACCTACCAACTAAGCAGCTAATTTACGCTGTGGCTATAGCAATAATTAATATTTAAAAAAGCTTTTCTTACAAAATGTTTTTGTCCTCTAGTAGAGGGCAGGGATAGAGGAAAGTGTTTGGGCATAAATGTGCTGCTACCAAGTTTTAAAATTAAGACACTGAGGCTGTGCGTAGGCTGAGAAGGAAGAGGGATTAGAGAGACAACACATGCACAGCATCCCAACATATCTCATGGCACTGAGGGTCAGAGTCCATGATTCATCCAGCATGGCTAATGGATATTCCAGCTGATCTGGTCAACAAACACTTGCCAAAGTCAATGCATGCATGTTGGAGGTGGCCATGTTGGCTCTGCACCTGCTCAACAGAAGCCCTAAATTGTCTGGGCTAAGGATTGCTCTGGCACCTTCACTTTGAAAATTTTCTGGGAAATTAATCAGAGAAAAAAAAGCATAAAAAGCATCCCTGAAAATTTAGTTGAGGTTTTTTTGTCAGTTTTTCTGTCATCTTTTGTCCTTCAGAGTTTGTGAGGTTTTGAAAAAGATCAAGTAGACATGCATGAACTACAAGGGAAAGGCAGAAGAGAAATATTGTCCTTGGCCCTTATGCAATAAGGGAAAAAAACAGGTTGTAAGGTGCAAATTAGGTGTTTTTCTATCATCTTTTTATCCATTAGGGATTCACTGAAGTGGCATGAGGAACAGTATGCACTGCAAAGTGTCAGAGGGAAAGGGCAAAACGGTATCTCCCTCCAAATTGAGCAGGATTTGAGTTGCTGGAGCTGTGGACCACTGAAATTTTTTGCTGCCTTCTAGTAAACAAAGATATTACTCCAATGAGCTGACAATAACATGACACAGCCTGTGGCTGTGATATTGTAGCAATCAAAAATGGGGTACCATGACTGCAGTGAGCAGACAGTGGGAGAGGTGTGGATGTGAGAACAGACAGATAGATAAATGGGGGTGAGAAAGAGCAACAAACAGTACCCTCTCATCCCAAACTAGAAATGAAAACCTGCAAAGGTGGCATTGCTCTCCTCCACAAGTTCATCCTGAGGAAGCCACCAAGTCTCTCATTTCTCACCACAAATGCAGGGCAGAATCTGCAATGATGAGCACATAAGCAGCTGGCAAAGTTATTCTCTGGAAATCATAAAATGCTGAAGCCTTTTTTTTTCCAGCCATATGATTTCTGCTGATTGGAGACCTACAAAGAAACAGGCCAGCACCAGAAGAATGCCTGAGGCTGTTGCAGATGGCCAGGTCCCTCAGGATCTCAAAACCAGGCAAACAAACAGGCTGTGGCACTCCAAAAAGTTCACAGCATCTCCATATCCTGAGCCACACTGATCTTAATACCAACCCCTGCTCATCAAAAATGCCCTCAGCACCCCAGGAGCTGTTTAAACCCAACCATATGCAGCTCTCTGTGTGATCTCTCCACAAACAAGTGTTAAGATTACGCTAAGACCCCATGTGTTCAGCAGACTCCCTGTTTCTACGGATGAACCAAACTCGAAGCTGTTAATTTTACAGATGCTGCTAAGCCAGAATCTGAGTTATGAGAATCTCTAAACACTAACACAGCTGTATGCTTTTGCCCAGTCTTTGCAAATATTCCTTCTCTTTTTAATAGACTAGTAGGGGGTTCAGAGACCAAACTCAAGTCAGGAATATCAGCAGGATGCCAGACTATTTTGTGTATAAAGGACTTAAATGATACAATATGGATTCCTTGGTAGGTTTCTAATTTTTATTTTATTTTATCTTTTTTCCCTTCTATTTCTTTCACACAATTTCTTTTTAGTCTGTATCCTCTGGTCTGGGTGGCACAGACTTTCCCAGACACTTTTGCTCTCACTTGAGATTAGTTTACTTAGATGTATTTAGAATATACTGATAGCTTTTGAGACAGAAAATGTAATCAAACCAACCATAACCCATAGTAGCAAAAATCAAGTGTCTTTAGCTTAAATATTTGCTTCCACAAAAAAAGTTGGGAGAAACTTTTCAAGTCACTGGTAGGAAATTGCCACCTCCTACAGCGCAGGAAAGAGCTTTAACAGATCTAATATACTATTCCCAGTCCAGCATGATATGCCTAATTAGTTGGATCGCAAACAGCTGAAGATAAAATGCCAAAGACAGACTTTGATTGCATAGCTGTGAGTTCAAACCACATTACCATATTTCACAGAGCTTTGAAGCAATAAGGATTGAAGCAAAACAAGCACTTTGTTGCCCTACAGATGATGAAGAAAAGGACCTGAGATTACAACCTTGCAGTTGACTTGTTTCAGAATTTTTAACATATCAGGAAGCCTCCTGATTTCAGTAAGGTTTTGCTGATTAAAGGCTCAACAGATACATTCAAAGTGAAAGCCAATGATTCATTAAACAGAAACTGGGTTCATTCAAACTCTGGATTTAAAACTATGCTGCTCTCTCTCCATTTAACAGCAAGCAGAGACTCCTTTTTATTGAGAAAGCAACACAATTTTATGATAGCACTAAACAGATACAACTGTCTTCTTATCTTACAGAAGAAAGGGTGCCTGCTGAAATAACTACATTATTGGATAGCTATTGTGTTCCCACAGCACAATAAACTCAAAGTTCAGATGAGTGCCATGCCAACAATGAGTCAATACTGGTCATATAGGAGCACAGATCATCAGGAGAGCAGGCAGACAGATAATGCTAAACTTTTATGGTACTCTTCACTCAGATACAGGGGAAACTGCAGTGACTACAAAGAATCACATTAATGGCTTAAGGAAAGAATAGGAAGTCCCTATCTACTCCAGGGGTTATCTTGAAGCTCCGCAGTATCCCTGCTCCTGAAGCAAATTATTCTGTCCCTGTGCCTCAGTTTTCCTCCTGCAGCAAGGTGCAATGCTTTAGTGATTGGCTTCTTCTGCAGGATCTTTCTCCAGGAAAACCACCAAGGATGGGTCGGGAAAGCTCTGTTGATATGGTGACACTGATCCCAAAGCTCAGATGCTGTGTGGGAGTTGGTGTTCCCACATTTCCTGGTCCCTATGTGTTACCTGGTTGGATGCTGAGAAAAGCATCTTTGAGACTTGACCCCACCCCCCACGAATACTCATTAGCCAGGAGAAAAAATTCAAATTTTTTTTACCTGTCCTTCACCTCCTTTTCCCTTTTAAAAGCCTGTTTTGTGCCTGCCTGGCCAGATCGCATTCTCCTATGAATACACAGGAAGCCCGCTCCTGATATTACAGCATTTACCCAGAAAAATGAGAAATGTGAGTTTAAACCATTCTCACTTTCTGGGGGACCCAAACCTTCCAGCTCCCAGGACAGTCTCAGAACACTGCCAACACTCAAAGGCAGCCAGAGGGGGACCAGCTCAGAAGCTGTAGTGGTGTGGTAAGTGGCTGCCAACACAACTCATTTATCACCAGGGAGGACAGACCTGCCTTGGAAACTGCCTTTTTTCCTGTTCCCAGGAATTGGGGCTCATCAGACTGAATACAGTTTACTGGAAACACTGATATCTGTGCAAACCCTTTATCAGTAGCAGAAACTAGCCATTACAGCCAACAGAGTTTAAGGGGCAACTCAGCCCAACCTTAAGTGAATGCTTTTGGATGAATGATTTCACTGCTGCACTGATTCCTCTCTCATCCACCATTCTCAGCCCATGCCAGGCTGATTTGGCCAGTGTTTTTGTGTTTGGGCCCACTTGCACAGTGGTCAGTTTATGTGCTGCAACTCATCATCACCTGTGGCATCAGCAGAAATGTGTAATGAAAATGAATTATCTAGAATGCTACACCCTTTCACCTGAACTTGTGCACAGCTCTCACCCATGCCAGCTACAAATGTACATCAGGGATGAGACAGTCTCTCTTATCCCGTACCCTGAGCCTGTTCAATGTGTGATTTGTGTCTCACATTCCTTGTAGGCAGCAGAAAAGAAAAAGGCCTGGGACACAACAAGCTGCAAAAATGTCTTCTTTAAACATGCTCAGTGCAGAAAAAGGACCTGATTCTCATCACCACCATGGAGTAAGATCCTTGCAGCCAGGGTGGGGGGGCTGAGATGAAAATGAGCCTGAGAGATGAGGACTGAATGCTTGATTGATTTATCGCATCAAAATTTAAGCTTTCAAAGCTTTTCTCTTAATTTTTCTTTTTTTGTTTTACCTGCTAAAGGGTAGTTACTCCAGTCTAAAATAATCATAATCATCATAAAAGGAGTCAAGCTGCTTTTCCCCTAAATGAGTTGATTTTTTTGGATGCCTCTCTTATAGCAGGAGGATTGAAGCAAGGCAGATAAAAGCTGGAGGCTGCAAATAGAGAGGGTAAAGCCACCCACACATTGTAATAACAACCAGTATTTTAAATCTGGCACTACCTTTGGAAACATTTACAGTCTTAAAACATAATTATAAAGATACGGGGGTTGAGAGGGGTGGTGGGAAGAAAGACACACACTGAAAAGAAAAATGAATGAAACAACTGTTTAATTTCTTGCTGTCATTAATACCAGAGTATTAAATAAAATCTTGCAGATGAATAAAATGACTATGCTGAGACGAAAACAAAATTCCATTGAACTGGGCCTAGTTTTTGCAAATAGCAATATGTGTATGCAAAGGAATTCCTTGTCCCTGAAAATGTTTACAACTCAGAAATAATTGAAATCAGAAGCCAATCCTTTCCACAAAAGGAAAAAAAGCTTGGTTTTTTAAATTCATTATTTCTCTTTTCCTTTTCATTCTCCTTTTCTCCCTCTCCATTCCTGGATGAAAGACTCCCTGTAATTTTAACCCCTTCAGCTCAGATCAAAGAAAAAACCAAAATTGCCTTAATGATGTGCCAGATATTCCCTCAGTGACTTTAACATTAGCAAACCATTGTGCCTGGGTCACTGTCACAGAAGACAGGTGTGGCAAATCACTTCATTTTTTTTTGTTATTTTATGTTTTTCAGACAAAAACTGAATAACAGTTTAAGGATTTTAGTGAGTCAAACCTCAAAGGGCCTCTGAAAGAAGCTTAATATCAGCATTTCCAGTTGTTTTAGACACTTCTCAACAGGTCATAATTAAGAATTCTTGAAAGGTGTGTAGAGAAACAATTGTATTAGAAGAAAAAATGTCCTGGTGACTCCTATTTTGTCTGCTTTCCACAACACAAGGACTGTACAGCCCAAATTCCTCTAATTTCCCTTACTTGTTCCTTAAGGTGCATCTTCAGTTAAGCCAATATGCTGTGAATGCATTTGGTATTTCAGTTTTCTTTAAATTCAGTTTATTACTTCTATTACTCCATTTTAGTCATACATGCTTGCCATCAGAAACACCAAATTAAGCTTCAGGATTTTTTTTTTTTTTTTTTTTTTTTTTTTTTTTTTTTTTTTTTTTTTTGTTAGTTTGGTTTGATTTTTTTTTTTTTTCATTTATTTTTTATTGGAAAGCATTCCATTTCAAGATGAAGAAATCTAATGTGCAGAATGGTACTCGGACCAGCAGCAGGCTCTAGGACCTGAAGGTCCTAGATGAAGGACCAGCTGCTTCAGTTACTAGGCTGTTTTGATATATTCCTAAGAAAACCATGGCCTGTTTTCTTTCTTTAAAGGTGTGTCACAAGAAATAGACTAGTTTATGTTAATTTTGATGTAACCTGAAGCTTTCAGTTTTCTCAGTGGGGAGAGGGAGAGCTAGCTGTAGACAATTTCCTTTGTATAGAGTCCCCAGGTTCTTGAAAGGGAAAAATAAACATGAGCAGCTGAAGATGATTTATTCTGTTTCTGACTCAAAAACACCCAAAAGTACACCAGCAGCTGTGCTTCCTTTGTGTTTTGAAGGATGACATTAGGAGGAGCCGAGTTTTCAACCTTGGAGACACCTTGGAGACTCTTCCCATCACACTGCTTCTCCAACATCTAGGAGATCACCAAAGGCTTTTTAGTAAAGATGGAATCACAGAATCATTTAGGTTGGAAAAGATCCCCTAAGATCATTGAGTCCAATCATTACTCCGAGTACTGCCAAGCCCACCACTAATCCGTGTCCCCAGGGGCCACAGCTACAAGTCACACTTGCAGGAATGGTGACTCCACTACTTCCCTGGGCAGCCTGTTGTAATCATTTACCACTGTTTAAATGCAGAAATTGTTCCTAAGATCCAATCTAAACCTTCCCTGGTACAACTGAGGCTTTGACTTCTCAGAAGAGAAAATCCTACTTACTGATCCTGTCAGAGAAACCAATCAATGCTCACTCCCTACTTGGCTCTCACACATAACAGGGCAAAGAGATGTTGCCATCACTGGATTCAACTTCATGAAGAAGTGCTTGAACTTCTTCATGAAGTTTAGTTTGGAATAATTTTGGATCACATGCTTTTTTCAGATTTTTGTAACTTATATGTGGTCTCTTTTTTCATCTGAGAAGATTGCAACGAACTTTTGTGGTCTTTTTCTCACTACTCATTTAAACACTGCCTCAAATTATACTAAACATTCAATGAAAACAGCTTGTTTGGAAATGCAGAAGGGGGAAAGGGCACTGGCATCTCTTTCCTCCTGATTTACACGAAGATTTTTTTTTGTCCAAAATGGGATTCATTTCTCATTTTCAGTCACCACTAGACCTGAATCTCAGCTGTTCTGTCTGCAAACCATGCAGGTATGGTTGTGACAGGCAGGAAGAAAGCTTGGGCAATGAGGATGATAGTCCTGTACCTGTGCATGGCTTTGGGCCAGGCTCACAGCCCCAAGAAAAGCAGGTAGGGGATGGTGGGGGAGTCAGAGATCTCTGGACAATCTGTACATACACAGCTGAAAAGCCAGAGGGTGCAACAAGGAATCCAAGATGTCAGAATAACTGTGTCAATTCTAGGGTGCTTTAATTAATTAGTAAATTAATTAGTGATCTCAAAACAGTGTCAGCTGGGAAGGGATATTGTGTAAGCACAAACTAGACCGTGATTTGTTCCAATTCAGTTTGGTTTCAGGGCATATGAGACTTTCCAATAAGATCAGGTCATGCATGTCTTCGTCCATGAAGATGGAGAGTGGCAGGACAGCAGCAAGGCAGCAGTCTCTTGTAAGATCAGTGTGAGTCTCTCTTGTAAGATTGTACTGAAAACTGCTTAAGATGAGGTGAATCTGTAATTCAACACTCACTGACTGCCTACCTTGAAATTACTACATGAACCTGAATGGAGACTTTATCTACTATCATATTTTTAGTGTCATTAACACATAAACATTATGTAGCAATTTCAGTCTATTAAACAGGCCTAGGATTGGCAAAGATGCTGGTGTGAAGATTGCTTCCTGCCTCTGAAAGTGAAATGGTGCTAATGACACCCCAAACAGCTGTGGAAAATATATGCTGTTGTATGACACAGTCACCAATAGACAGGAGTGACCTTCAGAGGTAATTCTAATATTTAAGTGCCTACATTTCCCCACATGCTTGCTCTAAAAAACAACAGGCATTAAGACAAGGTCAAAGTGGGCTGAATTGCAAAAGTACCATATTTAGCATACAGTCTTGAGGCATGTGTGTGACATTTCAGCTGAATTTGATAATATCTGGCTTATTTCTCTGTGCAGCCTCTTAAGTCTGCAAAAATCCTTATCTAATGTCACTTTAGGTAGCATTTGGTGCTGAACGGCCTCTTACTGCCTCCAAAATGTGGTGCTAATTAACGTGAACCAAGTTACAATATGTGCTAAAGATTCCAGCTTTGTTACTTATTTAATGAGCTTTGTGGGATTTGAACATGAGGCTCAAAGAAGCAGAGGAAACCTCATAATTAGTTTCAATTAGAAGAAGTTCCAACACATTACAACTATTTGATAAACTACAGAGAACTACTGAACAGATACAAATCACTAGTGTTGTTTCATTTGTTATTATACTTATTTTCTTCTCAATTAGTGATGATTGGCTTATGATGCTAATTAATGCAAAGAAATTTGGAATGGTATACAATGGTATAGTTTAAAAGATGCCAGAGTGTACAACTGCTAAATTATTGCTAATTGTTATTTACTTGAGGACAGGAAGACTAAGCAATGTACTGCCTAATTATCATTAAAGATATGCTTTCCATTTCCAAATTAAATGAAGGCAAATGGAATAAAATCATTACAGTTACCAAAAAAAATCCTCATCCTTCTCTCTAAAAGTCAATAGTTGCCCTGCCAACAATTAAAAGAAAAAAATAAAACAAAAACACCAAACAAAAAAACTCCAATAACGCAAACTAGTCAAGAAATAAAAGACCTTCAAGAAAATGTAGACCTGTAATCCAAAGTGGACACTGATAAAACCTTTTCAGCTGCCACTTCAAAATATTCAATGCTACATCCATTACAAGGATATATTATAAGCGGCAAGGACTGTGCCAATCTTAATTAGGGAAGAGTGCAGTGATTTTAGCAGCCAGTATAGGTGTACTTAGCCTACAGAATTGCTCTGCTTCAGTGATTAGGCAGAGCTGGTGTCTTCAGTTATCCCCTCCAGAGCTGAAACACTGAAACACCAAAAAAATTGGACAAAACTCCTGAATTATATCCTGGTTTGTCAACTGACTCACCAGCTGGCCTTCATATTCACTTCACCTCTGCTTCATCTTCTTCATGGGCAATGCAAGTCTCTTTAGTCAATCCACTGGCACTGGGAAAGCACTCATCAATACAGATTTACATATCCTTGCCAAGGTCTCTCTAAGAATCACTGGACTCTTTAATACTGTAAGTGCTGTCTATGTCAGTGTCATGGTAATCATCTCCCCCTTTTTTTTTTTTTTTTTTTTTTTTTTTTTTTAAAATCACTCAACATTGGAAACAGGATAAAAAAGCCTCAACACTACAGTTTATGGAAAACTTGTTATGTGAGAAAAAAAAAGCCCAAGGCATTTTAAAAAAAAAGCTCCAAAGTATCTTTTCTTTCTTTATATCAGTTTTGATGGGTCTCAAAAACATAATGTGCAGTGGCTGTCGCAGGACTTCTGTTTGCACTGTGATTTCTGAAAAAATAGACATTTCATAGCAGACATTTCATAGCTTTAATGCTTTGTTTGTTTGTTTCTCTTTCTGCTCTCCTGTATCTCAGTGCCAAGGGAATAGCCAGGATGATCTAATAGGCCTTTTTTATCTCTGATTTCCATGGTTTGATGAAAAACTTTATTCTGCACATTTCTCAGCCCCACACACATTTTTCTTGGCCACTGGTCTATGTTTAAGGATGTCATTCACTTCTCAGGTATTCTGAAGGTTACATTTTAATACATATATAGGCAAGCATATATTTGGTCTGTAGTATCTCCAATTTTCTGCTTTTGAAAACACTCAACATTTAAAAAAAAATTCTTGCAAAATACCTTAAAGTTGGGAGACTATACATACTGGATGTTTTCTGATCCAATGCTTTTATACACATATACATTTGTGTAATAAACATACAATTGCATATAACATGGCACTGCCATTGCTTGTCTAAGTTGTCTTGTTCCAATTTGCTTCAGGGCTCAGAGAGTTTGTGCTTCGCTGCCAGCAAGGGGCCTTTCATTTATCAGATCAATGCAGATAGCTCAGCATAGCCCTGCAGTGCTACTGAATGAAGATGCAGGCTTGTGCATGAAAAATACACAGCTTTCCTGGAGAAAAATCAGCACTGGAATCTGAGCAACAGACATTTTTGTGACCAGCCTGCACTGAAGGCTCCAATCCAGCAGCACAGACAATTTCTCTTGGACTTCTCTCCTACTCACATGAAGTCCTCTTTTAAATTATGAGAATGACATTTTTCTCTGTTAGAGTTTTAGCCTGCCAAACCTACCAAAAGAGGGCTGGCTGGAAGTGGGAACTCAGCCTGCAGACTTCACTGATGACACTTGCATTCCTGAAGCTGAGTTTGTGCCTAAGTTGCTTCCTGAAGCCTGAAGGCCTTTAAGAAGTTTGATTTTTTTTCTTGAATACTGTTTCATCCTTGCTGTAACACGTCTTTCCTACTCTCCACATGAACAGCTCTACTCTTCCTCCCAAGGCCCCTCAGCACCCTCTAACACCCAGACGCAGCCTTGGTGGCACTGCATTGGTGGATGACACCAAAATGTCTTTGACGGCCCATCTTGAGAATGTCAGCTCTATTCCTTGCTGTACTTTCCCCTGAACCATCATCTCCCATTTGAACAATGTTTTCCCCAGATGAACCATTCCAAAATGCTACAGAACTGCATCATGCTGGGATGCCTCATCCCTGGAAGTGTCCAAGGCCAGGTTGGATGGGGCTTGGAGCAACATGGAAGGTGAGCCTGCCCACGGCAGGGGAAATAAAATGAGATGATCTTTAAGGTTTCTTCCAACACAAACTATTCTGTGATTCTATGGTCATACAGCTTTCAGGTTTTATGTCTTCTACATGTCCCCCTCTGGCTGACCTCTGTCTGCCTGCAGACTCACATATTTTAACCTCTCTCATCTCTGGGACTCTCCAGGCCACTCAAGTGGCTCTTGCTCTTTGCCTTGCAAGCATCCTCCAAAACCTTTATTTGTTTTGCCATGGAGCTGAGGACTGCCAGCCATCCTCTGCTCTGCTGCAAAAATTCATCAGGTTTCAGCTCACACCCTGCACACCCCAGTGCCCTGACCACCATGCCCTCCTTGAAGCCTCAAGGTCTTGCAAGAAGAGAGCACTGTGAGAGACATGAAAATGTGAGGAAACCAAATGAGTGGAAACCACACAAGGAGAAGCTGAGGGCACTTGTTCTGTTCAGCCTGGAGCAGAGAAAACCGAGAGGAGACCTTGTAGCTGCCTACAAGTTCCTCATGAGGGGAAGATGAGGGGTAGCACTAAATTCTTCTCTCTGATGACCAGTGACTGGACCCAAGGGAATGGTTTGAAGCTGAATCAGGGGAGGTTTAGTTTGGGTATTAGGAAAAGGTTTTTCATCCAGAGTGTGTTAATGCATAGACACAGGCTTCCTAGGGACACAACTCCTAGCCTGACAGAATTCTTGGTGCAGTTCCACATGTGATGGGATTCCTGGGGAAGTCCCGTGCAGGGCAGCAGTAGGACTCCACATTCCATCAAGGAGAACATGACATGGACACAATGGGAGGAGGCAGCAGGGCTCTCTGCCTTTGCCAGCCTCACAGGTGAGAGCCAGCACATTTTCAATTCACACTAAATTGTCTTCTCATCCTTGTTATGGAACAACTGGATTTTATTTATCTCAATGGGTTTTGCCAAGTTGAGAGTTTATTGTCTAGTTTGAAGTATAATCTGTCTGCAAGTGAAATTAATGGCTACTGGATTATTCGCTTCACCTGAAGCAAAAATGGTTCTATGTATTTACTCAGGACATGATACTAGCACTTACCACAGGGGCATCTGAGAGGTATTGGAGTCCTATACCTATTAACTTTTGTTCAGTCAATTGACCAACATTAAGGAGCAGAAGAGGAAAACACTCTGTGTTCTTCATTTATAGGCTGGTGGGGGAGGAAAAAAGCCTCGGGAACAATGTGGATTAAAGGAGACATTCAAATTTGGAGGACATTTCCTAAACCTTATAAGAAATTAGGTAAGGTCATGTTGAAGAGCTCCTTGAATATGTATCTTTCAAATCACTTGCACTTCTCCAATTGACAGACTAACAACATTTATAAAAATCAGAAACTGTGAACTGAAATCAGAGCCTGCCTCAAACTTACACATTTTCAGTTCACAGAGCACTGCATGTAGATATCTTTCTGGACTTGATGCCTTAAGCTAAAAATCAGCTTCATATTCTCCCTCCCAGACTGCTGCAGTTTTCATAAAGTTGTTCCCATCCAACGGCTACAAAGCAGCCTCTGTAAAATGAGAATATTGCCATTCCTGTTGCTAGTGGAGATGATCCTGTTACAAGAACAGCATGAAACAGGCACTAATTCTTTGAACTGCTTTCTCAGACCTTGATGTAAAGGTCAAGGAAGGCTGGCTATAGAACACTGTGGATGCCCTGTTATGGATTTACTGTCCTTGCTAAAGAGAAGGAAAGATTTTTTTCTGACAATATTGCACCTAGTACTTTTCTTGTAATCATAAAGCTCAATTATCTTTTCACTAAACACACAGGAGAGCCTTGGAGGGGGTCATTTGAATTTCTGCTTAGAATTTATCTTGGGTAGATTTGTAAATAGATTAAAGCACTACTTATATTTTATCAAACACTGTGATTTTACAAAACAAGCATCATGAAAGTACTCTGTTTCTCCCTGATTTTAACTGGGATTTGTTGACCTTGTGTTTAGCAAGCCTTGAGGACTCACTTCACTGCTGTAACCACGTCACATTGGCAACTTTCCACCGCTCAGGGAACAGAGTGAAACCCACCCACCAAGGCACAGATGACTCGGTTGGGAACTCTCTGATCATAGAATGACAGAATGATTAAGATTGGTCTTCTAAGGTTGAGCCCAAACATTAACCCAGCCCTGCCGGGCCCACCAATAAACCATGCAACCTCTATATATCCATTGTTTAGGCAAACCACCAAAATATCCCCTGGAGAAAGTATCTCTGATAAAAGCATCAGCCAAAGAATATCCTAATTTGGTCCTAATACGTAATTAGAAACAATAAGTAATTTAGGAGAAAGGCAACCACAATGAAATAATATACAAAACACACACGTGCAGAGGTGATGCTTTTAAGAACTACATAAAATATGTAGAAATATGCAGAATGAATGCTATACTTGACTCTTAATTCACAAAGGCCTTGAGATCTATGGGGGAAAATTTCTACAGCAGAAAAATGTCTCTTTTTATTACCACAATTATTGATCCAATGAGTGCTTTTTTTAGAACAACACATGGCCATTTTCCTCATCTTTTGCTGGTAACCAAATCTCCCTCCTCCTTCTTACCCTCAGTTTTACTATTATTGGCTTTAAATTAAGTCAGTAAATGATGGAATTTTTTCACAGCCTAACCAGTAAAATGGTGAAGCATAAAAAGAATGGTGTCAAATCATATCTTCAAAGCTGATTAAAAGTAATCCTGCAGATGCTAAATATGGATTACCACAGCAATTACTGAAAATTCATAACCTTGCTAAAAAGGCATTCTAATGGAGTTCTGCAGTAGTTAAGGGCTGTTTGCTTTTTTAAAAACAATTTGCAGTAAAATGCGTGGAAGCATGGTCTCATACAAGCTCCATCCAGTTCTGAATCAAAAATTGTTTATGGCTGTTGAGAGCTCTCCTGTGGTATTTGAAACAACCACAAAGAGCGTTTTGGCCATCTCTATCTGCTCTTGGACCAACTTCGACCCACATTATATCCTCATTATATCTCTTTTACAGTTCAAAAAGGCTTGAAATCCATTTCATTCTTAATTTAAGGCCATTTTATACTATAAGTTGCTCTAGGATAAAGACTCTTATTGCACTAAGGTCTGTATGTTCAAGCCTGTCTATTACACAGACTTTATTTAAAACACCATTACACCCTGTTACTAGTGATAAACTAATTATCAAGAATTTTTAAGTCACAGTCATTAAATAATACATGTGAACATAGTAATTATGAAAACCTTTTCATATCCACTCTTTAATATAAATTTAGCATTATTTTCAGTGTCAGCTAAATCTGTGCTGAGCTTCAGCAAAATTTTATATTGGCAACTCCACTACAGCTGTCATTTGCACCAAATATCAATAGTAAAAGTTGTCTTTTCCATGTCCGAGCTCAAATGGCAAAAGAAGTTCATCTCCCAGCTTTAGAATTGTGAAAAAAACTCAGAAGTATGGATATGTGCTCCTCTGTATTTTGCCAACTTTTCTGGAAATGCAACTCTGTTGACAACAGCAAAGAACTAGGAATGTAAGTACAATAGACTCTCGCTGTCTTCCTGAAATTATTTTTTTCTAGATCGAAATTTTATGACTTTTTCTTCTTTAACAAAAAAAAAAAAAAAAAAAAAAAAAAAAAAAAAAAAAAAAAAAAAATTAATAATAATAATAAATATATATATAAATTTTATATATATATAAATATAAATTTAGATTTCCTCTATTTTGTCTAAGATAATTAATTTCCTATAGATTTTGTTTTGCAATACATGAGGAGATGTTACAGCTGTGGGCTTTTTTTTTCTCACTTAAACAGCAAAAATTAATAAGAATAACCTACACACGAAGAAAAAACTCCTTAAGTGAAACTTACAGCATTCCTAGATAAGAACGTTATAGAATGTAATCACAGGGATGAAATAACTTGATCTAAAGTTTCTTTAAGGTTAACACATTCTTCTTCCTAGTGACTTGGAGGCAGATGGGATATATTTGCAAGTTTTGAAATCAGATGCCTCAATTACTTTTCCATTCCTTGATAAGGGAAATGTTACTCTGCATATGGGGGAATCTCATTACGAATGTTCAAGTACTTTGCCCTTATTTAACATCAGACTATGGATGTCATATTGAAACGTGATCTTTCTACCTAGGTCTGATAATATCAAAGCAAACAAGAAAGAAATATGTTTCAGCTGATAAAACCATCTTTCCTGTAACAACAAATTAATTTCATGAATCATATACTAAAGAAATAAAGAAAAGAAAGAACTAAAGAAAGAAAGAGGGAGAGAGAGAGTTTAAGTATTTCTTTTCACACTTGCTACAGTCTCCTACTGCCCACTGGCTACAATTATGTGCTCCCAGCTGATGAGGTGATGGTAGTCCCAGTCCCACCAGCAACCATCATGATAAATAAGCTTTTTCCTTGCTTTCACCAGCTCAGATTCCCAAGGAGATTGGGCACTAATGAGAACTTGCAACACAGGCTCTAGGGAGAGAAGATTCAAAATTGCCCTGCTTAAGAAATATCTCTGCTTCTCTCTACTCTCTTCCAAGGGCACTAATCAATTTGAGACCCGAAGACTCAGTGCTGGACTGTAGGACTTACATCCTAGTCTCTTCAGTCTCTGTTCAGTCTCCACTAAACAGAAAATGCAAGGCTACTGAAGTTAAAAAGACAACTTAGAATTTTTCCAGACTCCTGATGTATTGCCTCTGAAGAGTTATCTTTTTTGCCTGTGCCTGTTGAAGGAAAAGGCTTTTAATTATATCTGTAAAGGATTATCCCCATCTCTGCAGAAGGGCTCTTGACATTTTTGAAGTCTAGGCATCTTCTGTTGTGCTAGCATTGGAGTGTGTATGATAGAGAGTGTTGCCTTTCCAAGTTGGTAAAATGACCTATGCTGCTAATGGCCAAGCCCTCAAAGCTTTCTGTTTAGCAGGATCCTACACAAATACAGATCAATAACTCTAATTTGATTCTCACCAGTCCATCTGTAAAAACATTATCATTCATATGTCTGCTGTCAACACAATCACTCTCTCTGATCCAAACAATTTGTTGTTTCTATTTGTTTAGAAAGAAAAGTCCTCTAAACATTCCGATTAATTTGGAAAAAGCTTCCCCTTTTCAAATACTATGTGCTTCATGCTACTTTAGCCCTATATTCTATGCATTAGAGAATAGTTATTGCATAGAAATTACATTATTCTTCTCTCAACCTCCCCAAAAAACCCCAAAACCACCAACAAAAAACCCCATGGAGTGTCTTTGAATTGTTCTTTCACTAATACACTAATCATGACCTTAAACTAAATAGCAGGTAGATATTATTATAAGACACAGGTACTTCTAGATGGTGAGAGCACTGTTTACCATGATGGAGATAATGCCAGAATGCTGTTTGGTGTCTAAGGACAAACTAGCACTGGAAAAACAATAGAAATTTTGATTTGCTGGAAAATATTACATGAATTACTGCAGACTAAGTAAATGATGACTAAAGGTACAGAGCATGACAATCTGCAAGTGGTTTGATGGAGGCAAACATAGAAGATGAGGTTTTCTTAGGGTCATCTAAAGGCTAAAAGTAGCAGCAATGCTAGATGGGCAAGCTAAATTAATGCTTTTTCTCCACCTCTGATAGCTATGATTCTTTTATATTAAAAGAGAGGAAAAGCTACAGGGAAATTCTGAAGCCATTTCTAATCCAGGCCCTCACTGACAGCATAAATAGTACAGTAGATTGCAACTACTTCTTCTGTAGTCAAATGTTAATTAGATTCCTTGCAGCTGTCTGTATATCCTGAGTTGGCTGATGAGCACATTAACAATGTGAGCTGATTCAAGACTAAAATGAAACTTCCTTGAGAAGGATAATGACACATTTGAAGCACAGACTGGTCCAACAAAAACACAAACCCCATCAGGGCACAGTGGCTCTGCTGTGTATTTTATACTGTCTGCAAATGAATCTGCTGTACTGGCAGGGTTCAAAGAATGTACAAATCTCATCCCCTCACTAAGGTGATAAATTAAAAAAACCCAGAGAAGCTGGAAATGAATAATTTTTTTCCATCTTTTGTAACCATTCATAGAAGCCAGTCAAGTCACCTGACACTGCTAAGCATTCCTCACATATCTGTAAAAGGAGGAAACATTATTTCTCTTAGTTTATTTTTGGTAAAACCTCATAATGTCCTTGCCTGAAGAGCACTGACATGGCCTGAAGAGCACTAACATGCAAACTATCATGCTGCTATATCAGTGTCAGTACCATTAACTCCCAGGCATTTTTTAATTTTCCTGAACCTATTGCCAAGTGTTTAACTGGAGATGGAGAACTCTGTCCTGTTAACTAAAATTCTCTTGAAAATGGTTCTTTCACAGTCAGTTTTGTTTAAATTATTCTCAAGTTAAGAATTAAAGCTCAAATTTGACACAAAACAATCAATTGAATGCTTCTGAGAGACAAACAAATAGAATACTAAGAATGTGTATCTAATTCAACTTTGGGTTCCTTCTTTTAGAATAAATTGAGATCACTGCTTAAACATGTAATTTACCCACCTAAATCCTAAGGCCAGGATTTTGACATACATATTTCTACTAAAATGAATGAAACTTCAAAAGTAGTGTTGCACTTGGCTTTGAAAATTCTATCTTTTCTTTTAAAACCTGGCTGAGTATTTACACAGCAGACTGAAACTTTTAAAACATCTCCTACTACATCCTCATAAATTAGGGCAGATAGGTGAACTGATTTCCCCTCAAACTCCAAACAGAAATCAATTTGCCATATTTCTACTTGCAGTTTATTTGACAGCAGTTTTGTGGGTACTGCCTAAAAATTTCCTTTGAAGGAAAATAATTCAGGAATCACATTACTTTCTGTAAGTCTAGTATTTTGTCCTTTTGAAATAATGAAATTAGGTCTGAAAACCAATCCTGTAATAGAAGGGGAGTGGAATGTGTGATCTAATAAGTCCTATGATTGCTACTTATGATATAATTGCCAGTCAAATAGAAACTCTTCTCTAAAATAAAGTCTGATTTTTTTTCATACATCAAAAAAATTGCTTGAAATGTGATGGTGTGAGAGGAAAAAAATTTTTTTTTGCCTTTTACTGATGCAGCCTCCATTTGAGCACTGTTTCTGTGATAACCACATAAAGCATTGCTGTTTAAAGGTTCTGTTATTGTCAAGGAGATGAATTATAAAGCTACTTTATATTGTGCAATCTGCAGATTTTATTGACAAAGTTGTCAGGAGCAGAAGAACTGGGAGTCTCTTTGCTTGTCATGGGATAAATAAGAGGATCTACAGAGCTCTCAGCTTCATTTAATTTGTTTAGATACAAGTTGACTGGGACCATTGATTCGATGCAAGACCAGTTATGGATTTTTAGGTAGGAACATACACAGTGGGGAGTAATAGATGGCTCTAAAGTGAGTACAAGGCAGCAATTCACTTGGGAGGCTGCAGAGATTGTGCAAGCCCAGCTGTATAAGCATGCTGGATCAAGGGCAGATGGGTCTGATCCTCTCACTGAAGTGTTTTCTCTGCCTTCCCCAGCAGCAAAATATTGCTTGACCTCTTCTCCCATGGGGGAGCACCATGATATATATTTGTGTGCTAGGGGGTCTTGATTCATAGCCCCTCATTATTTAAAGCTTATTTTCCCACTCATATTGCCACAAATGGAGAAAGTCTCAACTGCTGAGTAATGGAAACACCAAATTCCAGCTAATTTGCTGGTTAAGACATGCCAGAGCATGAGATTAACACAATATTTTGCTTTCCTATCTGTTAAAATGTACCTACTTGCTGAAGGCATCCTGCAAAGTCAGTACTAATTTGAATGATCAAATAAATAAGATAATGTGAATGATCAAATAAACCTCATGCTCCCCTTCCCCATCATCATAATTTAATCTAGTCCTGAAAACTCTTTTTTCCTCCAGGTGGGAATACCCAAGGAGCCAACCCATTGGAAGTCCAAATCCAATGTGGATTTCCTCAGACAAGTGAAAACATTAAGAAAAAACAAACCCCAAAAACAGAAACATAAAAGGCTTGTGGGGTGGCAGAAGATCAAATTCTAACAGACTATTCAACATCAGCTGATGTCTTAGTTTTAATGGAAATTCCCCTCCACTTCTCTGCTGACTGAGCTTAAAAAGTATTTCTGCATTGGGTCCCTCCAATGGTGCTGTTGTAAAGATAGATGGTGCTCAGAGCAGGAGATGAAGAAAGAGGCAAGGGAGGGGGGGATTTATCTTATATTCCAGCCACCTAAAAGTTATATATCTAATCTTAACCAGTCATCTAGTCTGTTCCATAAGGACAGAAAACTGTCATGTTGATTCAAATCTTTGGTTGTATCTCCAAGAGGATCTTCACTGCAAACCAACTCATTTCAGGCTGAAAATCCATTACATTGCAATTTCCACTGAGTTTCAAGCTGGATGGAATTTAATCTGAAATCTCTGGAATAAAGGATTGCTTCCTTAGGCTTATCAGCCATGTAGGCACCACCTATTATATCAGTTATCAGGTTTTGACATTTCAGAACCCATGCAAGATAGTTCAAACTTGTGTTTTGTTGCTCTGCATGCTGCTGAAGTAATTAAAAATGGAAAATGCTCTGAAGACTTTTGCTGGTCATAGTACTTTAAACGTGAAAGCTCTTCTTCATCTTTGTTGAAACTATTTGTTTTTGCACTGGTATAAATTACTTGTTCAGCACCAGTGTAATTTTTGGTTTAATATAACACTGGAGAGAGAACAATATATTTAGGAGGATTTTTTTTCCTTAGAATTTATTTTCTTTCAGTCAGATCTCTAGGTAATTCTGTTTACTTTTTAATTCCCAGCATTGGTGAGAAATTTGTAATGTTTTGATCTTTCAAATATTCTTCACAAAATGCTGCAAGGTCTTTATCTGACAGATAAATCTGCTCTCCTGTTTTATTATTTGTTCAGGTAGAGTTATTCCAAACTAAGAATTTAAACATTGTGTTCCTCACCACAAATTTAAGGATCGAGAAAGGCAAAATTTAATTTATCATTACTAGGGTGAGCTGTCTCAATAAAAATCTGAAATAGAAAATGAATTAAAAGGATATGATCCATTAAATGTAACTTCATTGGCTGTTTTCAAGTAGTCTGATTATTTTCCAGCATCATTCCATTTTAAATAATAGATCATTTAACAAAGCCATAAGAATGTGATCAGCTGATTTCTAAAGAAAAGGATTTAGGAGATCTGGCTCCTATTGCTAGATATAATCCAGGTTTGGAAAAGACACTTAGCATTTCTGAATCCTGCCAGAGTTTCATAGAAGGATGTTGAGGAATTGTAGACTGGATCACTGCCTGCTTCCCAGTATCAGCAGCCCTCAGTCACTAGAAATGCTGAAGGACTACCCATGACAGATGGAAATACAGAATAGCAATAAATCATAGTGTGGAATGCTCAGATTTTAAAGTTAGGGATCACATTTCACTGAGTATCTTTCCATCAGACCAAGAGATTTCTCTGTGAATATACAACAGCAGGCAGTCTTGATCTGCAATCTTTCAGAAGCGAAGCATCCTCACTGTGGTAATCACAGTCATACCTTCATTGTTATCCTGGCTTTCTTTTGTGCTCCTCCCAGATTGCCCATATTCAGGTGTGGGTCTGGACCTGAATGTCAATCCTCTTCACATTTGCATCCCATCAGAGAATCACAGAATGATGGAATGGTTTGCTTTGGTAAGGACCTTAAATATCACCTAGATCCAACCCCTGCCATGAGCAGGTACATCTTCCACCTATTCCAGGGTGCTCCACACCCCATCCAACCTGGACACTTCCAAGGATGGTGCAGCCACAGCTTCCCTGGACAACCTGTGCCAGGGCCTCACCATCCTAACATTTAAGAATGTCTTTCTAACATCTACTCCAACCCTGCCCTGTGTCAATTTGAAGCCATTCCCCCTTGTCCTGTCTTTCTGGACCTCTATAAATAGTCTCTCTCCCTCTTTATTGCAGGCTCCCTTCAGGCACTGGAAGGGCACAATGAGGTCACCCCAAAGCCACCTCTTCTCTAGGCTGAACAAACCCAATTCTCTCAGCCTCCAGTAGGGTAACATCCCTCATTTTCTATACAAATGGTGGCTGTCGGTGATTAATCTGTCAGCCTTCCATGTAATTCTCAAGTTAAATACTTCTGCACTATCTCCTATAGCATTTTTTGCACTCCAATGAGGTTTCCTCTAATCACCTGTGAAGTATCCCACTGCTTGCCTTCTAATTCTCTGTTTCCATAATGGTACCTACAAACCCTTTCAGTCACACCAGTGCCCTTCCTATCAAACTCACCAATACAGTCATATTGCTCCTGCACCAACTTTTGCCCTTTATATTTTGTGTTATAATTAGATTACAAAGGGGTTTGACTCCTGACCAGCCCTTCTTCTTGTGGGCTAATGATGATGATACAAACCCCAGTGGCTACAAGCAAGTGTTAATACTCACAAGTCATCCCTGGTTGGCAAAATTTCCATGAAATCTAGAGGCCAGGTCAGCCCAGCCTTCCCATTGCAGACACTGCTGGAGTGGGATGCCAAATGCCTGGGACACAGAGAGAATTGAATCTGCAAGATGTGACCTGTGCTTAGTCCTAAATGCAGAACAAGAATTCAAGGCTGTAGCACAGTCAGTGGTACATAAACTCCAGGAAAAACATTCTGAGGTTTTCATTGCAAAAATCCACAGTGCCTTTGGGTTGCAGTGATAACAGGACTACAGGTCTTGCAAGACAGAACACATCACTAGAAAATTTCAATCTCTCTTGCTCTCCCATCTTTGCAGTAAGGAACTGCAACTGTATTTGTGAGAGGAAAGGGCTAATTTGGTTAAGAGCATAAGATTGATAAATTCCACTCCTTATGAAAATATTCTGTGATTCTGAATAGCCATTAAACCCCCAAAGGATCTACTTTCTCAGGATTCAACTCAGAGGGCTTGTTCTGCCTGTAGTAAATGGCCAAGGACTCAACAGATCTGCATTAGCCTGGTAATGATCCTTCCGGCATTTGAAATTATGGCTAGACTGATCTGTGGCACATGGCTTAAGCTGCTAAGCCATTGCTTGTTGGGTCTGTTTTTCATTTGACTTGGTAGCTTCCTGGGGTCCTGAATTCATCCTTGAGGATAATGCCAGCTTTTCCTGGCATTGAGTGAGCTGTCACAACTTACCTATAGGATATTTAAGAGCGGTAAAGAAGGATTACTCTAAATGCCTGACTTAACCTAACTAAAGTTTGACCCATCACATGGTATTTCAGTCATTTTCTCATGTGTGATTTAGTTATTTTCACATTTCTGACTGTTTTCTTTGAAAAGTTTCAGAGTTGAGAAAGAGCCAACCTTTAGCCCAAGGTTAACATAAACAACAAACAAGGATAATCCTATCTAGAAGCACCCTACTGACTGGCTTTGAACTGGTTTTGATAGTAATTTAAAAAATTAACTTAAGCAAGTGTTGGCATGATAAACAAACAAAAAAAAATCAGTGTTTTTACAAAAATAAACTGTCATGTGCTGCTTTGAAATAGTTATTTTATATTGAGTGCACTAAACTGGGGTGACGGACAGGAAGATTGGGTCTAGCCTCTGCTAAAATGGTTGCTAGCATATACTTGTTTCCAGGGGGAAGGGAGCAAAGTGTAATTCTATTTACAGCTCTAACATTCAAGTTTTTCCTCCTAGGCAGTGACGTGATGCTCCAGAGAACTAATGGTATTTAAATGACAGGGCTCCAGTCTACTGCCTGTACTGCCTTCCTATGCAGCATCACATCAGACTTCATGGGCTGCAGGAGGAGCACCTTGCACCTTTCTTTCATTAGCAGAGACATTACTGGACTTCTCAGAGGCTGAGAAGACCAGCAGCAAGAAGTGCTGTCAGTCAGGAGTTGGGGCCTCCTATGCATCCTTCAAAACTCCCTGACTCCAGCACATTGTCACTCTCCAGGGCACCCCATAAGACAGCTAGTGGGGTGGGTCAGTGACTCCAAATCAGTAATTTTCTGCTTATCACAGCAGTGATTATTTCAGCAGAGGTTGTCATTAATCACACTGGAGGCCAAAGAAATCCTGGCAAGGAAAGGAAAATCTTCCCAGGGTCACTCCTGTAAATGATGGTACCCTTTTTCTCTCTTGGGAAAGGCACAGCCTGGCTGTGTATCCCACAGGCTGCAAAGCCTTCCCCTGGCAGAGCAGTCTCTTACGTTAACTTTAGGGTTACACAACCCGCATGCTCATGCAGATGTTGTTTGCAGAATCCTGGACATGATGCCAGCCAGACACTTGGCACCAAGACCCAATCTGGGAGATGAGGAGCTTTCAAGGCTCGTTACTAACATTCATTATTTTCATATTTAATAAGAAAACCGATGCGACACATCAGGGAAATTGGTCAGTCAGCTAGTATGGAAAAAATGCAGAAAAAATAATAGCCTGGCAGTTAAATATCTGCAATGCCCACACAATACCTGGAAGAAACTTAGGGTTATTCAGCAGAATTTATCTCATGGTCCTTGGGTATCACAACAGTGGTTGAAAGTGGCTGAAACTTTTTGCATTGCTTGTTGCTCCATCTAAGTTCTCCATGTTGAAGAGTGAGAGTGTTTAAGGCAGAATTGTCCCAAGTCATAAAATGCAGCAGGCAGATCTCAGAAAATTTTCAGAAATACTTCTGTGGCACAGAGTTCCCCTGGGCGCAGACCCTCTGGACATCAGTTTCCAAATGACAGCTTCAAGGGGGGGTCCATGAGGTGACTGGTTTTTAGAAAGCCATTTAGGTATAGTGGGTCCTGGAATTTTTTCTTTACAAATACTTTTTTCCATAGTCATTGTCAGTCACTTTCTAGCAACACCAAGAAGAGCCTTTGAAATTTTAAAATAAGAAAAGACTCTCTACCAGTGGCTTCTTTTTCTTGGACTGCTACTTGCACACAAGTCTCAGTTTCAGTCAATGAGAAACTCTCAGGTTCATCTTTCATTTTCCTGTATTTTTTTTTTTTCTCACTGCCTACACCTCTTGGGCAATATCTACATCAGTAAATAAAATGGTCCAGCACACGTTGCCCTTGAAAACAAATGAAATGGCTTGTTTTACTAAGATTAAAATTCGTACCTGAAACGTGATCACCCCTCTGTCTTGCTGATTTGAAAACCATCCCTGGCTCTTGATGCCCACTGAGTCATGCTCAGGTGTTATTTGGAGAGAGTTGCCAGCCACAAGCCAGAACGCACCTGAGACCAACTAACATCAGCTCAGAAAAATCACCCCCTGATCCCTTTCCAATCACCAGCACAGATGGGTTGATATCTTTGGGTCTGTAACTCAATTCATCGGTTCAATGCCATTAAGACCAGTGGACTTCATTGAAGAGATTTCCACTCATGTTAATGAAAATAAAATTCTCCCTCAACTCTTAGGGTGTGATGAGTCACTGTCTCAAAGTTGCTTTCTCTCTCCAGTGACTGTAGGAGGAGCTCAGATGACAGGTTTCCACAGGTTGCCTGGCTTTTGGGTCCCTATAAATGAGTGAAAATCCCATGCTAAAGGATAAAGGACTTCCTCCATTTTTTAATCTGAATGATATTAAAACCAACCTCTACTTTGCAGGGAATGAAGAAGTTCTACTTAGAACATATGCAGTTCAGTTCTTTCCTGTGAAGTTGCCATATGGCAGGAGAGTGATGGGAAGAAGAAAAATATTGACAGTGATGATATATCTTATTACAGAGCATAAGGACCAAATTTTCCTCTCAGTTACACTAGTGAAAATCTGGAGTGAACAGCCTTGTCTTGATAGATCAGATCAGTCAGTGGATATACAAAGCCAATTATGAGAATGAAACAAAAGCAAACTTGGGAAACATTATGGTATAGTAAAGAAGACATGTGGTAGGATGCCAGAAGACAGGAAGTCATTGAGCCCAAGTACACTTACTCTTCCTTTGAAAAAGTCATCCCATCTACAGTAACCACAAGAGGTCAGGATCTTGTTTTATGCCTGAACTTGGCAAAGTGAATGAAAACTGCCCAAAAATATCTGTTCTGGGTTCCAAATATTTATATAGCCCTTTGTTAGAGTACCGAAGATGGCATTGCATCAATGGAAGGGAAGCATTGCAGAAGAAAGCAGTTCAAGGATATAGGGAAAAGTCCAAGATTAACACAAGACCTGCTATGTTTTAAACACCAATGACTATCACTTATTTCTTGCTGAACATCCAGCTGATTAAAACTTCAAACTGCATTTGACAGACAAAACCAAAAACTGCTCCAAGGAGAGAGACTATGGTGTACTCCGATTCCATTCTATTTAGATTTTAGTATTCCGTTCAAAATTATTTAGAAATACATCATGGGTAACTTAAAAGCAAAATATGCAGCAATAGTTCTGTTTCTCTACTACATTACAAAGACATAAAGGCGAATACATAGCTGAGAAGACTTCTGGAAACATAATATATATTTAGCAATTAATAGTTATCTGAAACTTAGTTTTGCAATCTGCTAGCAAAACAACTGTTTGATTTTCAAGATCTTTCCCAGACTGTGTAAGATAATCAGAAAGGTACAGACTTTTTGGACCTAAGTGGCAGGATGATAGCTTTTACATAAACTAGAAGAAGTAAGCAGTGCCTAAAACTCAGCCAGACAAATTAAAATAAATTAAAAACTGAAGTTGAATTACTACCTGTAATTTAGCAGACAAAAGAGTTAAACAGCAATTTGATAACTAAACTTTCTTTTGGAGGCCTCTGAAAGCTGAATTCTTGCAAATGAGTTCAAAGACAAACTGTAGCCAACTCAATGTCCACAGTTTCTTTGGAGCCAGTATGGAACATTTGGCCAGAAAAAATCAGTGCCAGCTACCCGGTGTAAAGCCTATACTTTAATTTGCAAAAGCAAAAAGCTGTGATTTATACCTCTGAAAGGAAGAAGTTAAAAAAAAAAAAAAAAAGGATCTAACAGTATGTTCTGTGTAGGTTTATTATTTTGCCAACAGTTTGAGGGTTGGATGATGAGGTACGTTCCTGAAGATTAGACATCACCATTTTTTAAAAACAAACAAAACAGCAGAGGCAGTCCTTTTAAAAGTTCAAGGCTGTTGTGGCACTCCCTCAGCTTCTTTTTAAAAGAAAAGAAATTCATCAATGAATAGCATTAATCAGCTTTGTTTCACAGGTAGCATTTTTGCTTCCACTTGTGGACAATTAGAGGCACAGTGTCAACTGGCCATTAATTAGGTTGTGTAAAACTCTGTGGATATACACTGCTTTTTGTGACACCAAAAATTTCTTGTTAAGAATGGGACATGTAATGTGTAGACATGTCCTGTTTTCTTCTCCTTTTAAACAAAGCAGTTCCCTAGTTCAGAAGAAAAGGTGAAGAATAAATGGACACTGGAAGTAAGGAGTGTGGCTCCACTGACAAAATCAACAGACAAGTGAAAATTAAGTGGAGTCAACAGCATGTTGTTAATTCATGTTCTCAAACCTGATAGCATGGCTAAGGGAAAAGAGTCTTGATCTCCAGAAATATTAACTGATGAATTTTAAAATGAAGATTTCTGATATTATTGCCATCACAGGCTTGTCCAACAGGATTTCTTCCAGATTCCTAAACTGTCAAAACCATCTTAGTGCTGGTCTTTAGTAGGTGATCCATAAATCTCTTCACAATAGAGCCTCAAGATAGCATTCAAATTTTAGCCAGATGTTATGGTTAAAAATAGGATATTGTTTCTCAGAGAGAAACCTGTTTCACTGTCATGACTTTCCCCATAGTCAGATTAGCACACAGAAAAAAAAAAAAAAACAACCCAAAAAAACCAACCAAAAAAACCCCAAGTGAAATCCCAAGAGATGTCATTACTTAGCCTGAAAAATATCACTTCTTGGTGAGAAAAAAGGCACTCATAAGTTGCATATTGTTAGATCATTCTTATGGGTTTCTGGGCAGTCAATCCAGAAAATCTATTTCTTCAATATAAATATATATATAAAATCTCAGTTAGAACAACATAAATTAGGGAAGAAAAAAAAAAAACCCAGCAGAGCAATTCCAGATATCTGTCCTAGTGCTAGCCATAGTCTTCCAAACCCTAAAATGTATGTGGGACTTAAGAACACCACCAAAATCTATCACTCTCTTCCTGAGATGCAACTGCCCAACAATGAATAAATTAATTTTGTTTGTAAGCTTCATCTCCTTTGGCAATACCTAGGGCTGAAGGCATTCAGTAAATATAAAGTTACTTTTCTCAAGGTTTAACTTACTATAAATGAAGATGCATCCTTATTAAAATCTCAGCCCTGCTCATGCTTTTTCTCTGCTAAGTCTTATACTTCATGAATCATTGTGATTATTCTCAAATTGATTTCCATGAAGACTCTTTTCTTTAATGTTTTTGTTCCTAATAGAATGGTCACATTTCAACTCTGCTTCCTGGGGAAGGATTTTGCAAAAGTATTATGAAGACAGAAAATACTCCATGACTTTCCAAAGTGTAGGTAGCAAGAGTATTTATTATTATGCTGGGAGAGAAACAAAAGAGACATAAAAAGTAATTCCCAAGGACAAAAACCAATCTGTTATTCAGGGGAGGAGGAAAAGATGCCTTCCATGGACACATCATGCCATTTTTTATTTCTACATTTCTTCTCTTCCATATTTTTTGGGTGGGATACCCAATGAGGTAAATGGAGCATAGCAATTATTAAGTTCATCTGAAAGATCGTAATTCAATAAAACAGAGAAGTGTAGCATACCAAGATGACATATGCTTGTAGAAATACATGTGGCTGACCAGTCTTCATGGCAACTAGATTTTTCTTATTTGTGTGAATTTCACCAACTTCTGCCTTCATTGCTTTTCTTCCTTTTTTTTTTTTCTTCCTATTCAATTTTGCCTTGTTTTCTGGGACTTTTAAATCAATATTATGCCCCACTGACAAATTTTCCTATAGGAATGTGATAGTCATCAAGAGCACAATATCATTTGGATGAAATAAGACTCCCAAAGGGGTCCTTTAAGAGCTAGAAAACCTATAAACTTCTTTCTGAAATGTAACCCAACTTGTGATTTTGTCTTTTAAAATAAAACATTAGGGATGCTTTATAGATTTGAATCATTTCTCATTATGGGAAAGAAAGGATCACTGTCTTCTAAGGCCATCAGTATATATTTGTGAGGCAGCAATGATTCTTCCAGTGAATTTCATATTCCTATTGAAATGCCTCCACATTTTTTGAGCAAAGCAAGAATTGCAGAAAGATACTATGTGGATGAGATCTAAAAATAAAGTCTCTTGGCAATTGTGCCAAAATAAGTATTGCTACTAGCTTGATAAGTAAATAGGAAGACAACGATTTCTAAAAATTACTTCTATTGTCTCTGGGCATAATCACCCAGGTGGAGAAATGGCACCCGCTCCTCTTTAAGTAATTTATCACTTCTGTTGGGAAAAAAAATAAATCTCTGGAGAGCACTTCCTTATCTGTAGAGAAGAGGTCAGTACTGCTCTATTCCTGTCTTTGGTATGCCTGCATAGCTCTATGGTTGATGGTGCAATAAGAATTATTATAAATAAGAATGATTACACTCATGGACAATGATGCATTTAAGTCTGTTGCAATTAGCTGTTTCTCGGTCTGACACCAAACTTCTGGCATTAGACCTCCCTGCACCTTGGTTTATCTGCCTGTGAAATGAAGAGAAAGACACTGACCTCTCTTGTAAAACTAGTCTGAGATTTACTGCTGTAGAGCACCTACCTACAAATTAGGCAGAGTGTTTAATAGCATATCTAACAAGAGTACAAACTCCACGGGCTTGTAAATTCTCATTGGGAGACACACTCTTGTGACATCCCCTCCTGTCTGAACTTGACTAAAAGTGGTCATTTTACCTGACATTTAAAATTTCACTTGGTTTTCAGGACATGCCTTATTTCCTAAATTAGACACTGCCCCCGGGGTCAAACATAAATTCTACTTAGAGAACGTCATAAGACAAAAAGATGATAATCACAGACACTTTGGTTGGAGGGGACCTTAAAGACCATCCAGTTCCACCCCCTGCCATGGGCAGGGACACCTTCCACTATCCCAGGGTGCTCCAAACCTTGTCCAACTGAGCCTTAGACACTTCCAGGGATCCAGGGACAGCCACAGCTTCTCTGGGATAATAACAGAAAGTATGATGTTTTCTAGTTACAAAAACATGTTGGAAAAATGAGTATCCTTCTTGTGAAGGGTCAATACAGAAAGGTCTTTTATTTGGTCCAGTTTAGTGGACAGAACACTGCGAGGACAAATGCATGAGGGCCAGCCAGCAATGCTGGGATTTCTCTTGTGCACTGTCAGGAGCAAAAAAAATCTGGCAAAACCATGTTATGCACAAGAAAAGAGGTGTCCTTGGTGCAGGAGATATAGTAGGATCACTTCAGCCATCTGGATGCTCCTTCAGCCACCTCCCCTTGAGGCTATTTCTTCCTGATGACCAGTGGAGTGACAGCATCCCTTGGGTGTCTAGTGACATCACCAGCAGTTATACAGTTTAGTTGCAGATGCTCCCTCTCCTGTCTTTGCCCTGTAGCCTTTACCTGTATTTCATACAGCAGTGGAGGCAAAGTGCTTTGTAAAATAATAATATTTTCTTTAAGAATTTACATATAGTGGAATATGACTGGGAATCTAATGAGCTACTTTGTAATTTCATGAAATGGTGTGACCTGCCAAGGGACTTAGCCCAAGGAGTTCTGTGTGCTAATCTGATGCTAAGCACAAGGAGGACTTCAGGGATATCATCTTCTCCTGGGTGTCTTGCCCACCATTGCAACTGCATGGCTCTAATTAACATTAATTGTGCCAGAGAAATGGAAGACCAAAAGCTACCTGAGGGACTACAGTGCTGAGAATGAGAACTTGTGCTAGCCAACACTGTCACTGGGGAGTAATTAGGTCCTCTGCAAATCCTAGTAGGAGTCTCACATCTCCAGCTACGTTCTGGCACATCTTGCTTAAACAGAGTATGAGCTGACTGAGGACGCCACTAGAGATGGTTTAATACTGAGAGTTAATGAAAAGGGGAGAGCTGCCAGCACTTTGGATAGCATTTTTTGAATGAGAATTGATCCCTCTTCCCTGTAACATTTTGACTAGTGTGAATACATCAGTACCATCCACATTTTAAGTATTCTTCATGATTCATGATGAATCAGAGGATGCAGCCACCCTATGTTCTGTTCAGGTACAGTGTGAAAGTGAAGTAGAAAGTGCCATCAAGTCATAATAATACACTTGGTTTGTAAAACCCATTTCATTCCCTATGTTTCAAAGTCTTTCCTGTATTAATTAATTAAAACCTTGCCACAGCTCTATGAGTTGGGCAAGGACTATTATCTCATTCTATCAGCCAGTGAGCATGGAGACCCTGGAGGCCAGACTGAGACTGCTTTAGGCACTCAATTTATTCATTGCAACATCTAAAATAAAATAGGTGCTTGGCTCCAGCAGAATTATTCAGATCTCTTAGGGCAGGTGCCTATGCAAACCATACAGGCAAGGCAGTGACAGATGCCTCTGAAGTAGGACCCAAGTAATGTTCACACATTTCTCCATCAACAGAATGGAGAGCTGTAGGCTCTTCATGGGATGCTTTTATGTGGTTACATGCAGCCACTTCAGGCATAAGCACTAGGAAGTATTATTCTCACAAGTGCGGCTGGGTAATTGCTTAATTCAAGGCTCAACAGAGTGCAAACCTGCTTATGTGGGAATCAAAAATATAAATTCCCCTATGAAGGGCAAGCACCTGGGTTGTGGGATAAGTGTGAGGGAACACAAGATAATAATGATTTGAGCATTTATCCTGAAAATGGAAACATAGAGATCTAGCTGTCCAGACCAAGGGGTTCTGGCCCCAGCACTTCCCATTGCCCCAGCTATTCCAGGAGACAGGTAAGGCTGGAGTGGAGGCACTAAGGTCAATCACTCAACAACCAGCAGTGTGAGATGCAGAAACTAGTGAGATCAACCCAGTAAATGGGGAGGAATTCCAAAATTCCAGACTGACATGTGTGGCATGTCTCCTGTATTGTGGTACCCAGCCCTTCACACTCTGCTGTTACTAGCAGGCTATTAGGGAGCCATTTGTTCCATCTGAGAGGAAAGTTGGGCATGGCAAAGCTGACCTGAGTGCTGCAGGTTCTGTTCCAGGTACAGCCTGGACATGCACCACACAGTTTTGTCTCTTTGCCTGGTGTAATATTGCAGTGCTAGCCTCAAGCCTCAAACCCCAATGTAACCCTTCTGTCACTCCCCACAGCACACAGGAAGCACATGGCTGCAGAAAAAAACCCAAACCCAAACCATATTGGCATCTGTATTAGGAAACAAACACACAAAACTCAAACCCAAACCCTCAAACCTACAAACCCAGAAATACTTAGAATTTTGCACCAGTTATACAGGGAGATGTTGTCCAGTGGAGAAGAGGATCAAATTTTGTGCAGTGTGGATGATCTGACCTTTCCAGCTGCTAGCAACTCTTAGCTGTGTGAACACAAACCAGCCTGCATCAAGCATTTCAGAGACACAGACTGTCGTTCTGCTTTGGACTACATAAAGAGTATGAACATTCTCCAAATTTCTCTTGCTGAAGTGTTCTGTGGTAGCTTGATATCACCTGAAAGTGGTGGGTTTGGTCAAACTGTGGCTTAATTAGGTGGGCCCTTTTCAACACCTTGGGAGATAAGTTTAAGTTCCTCTTCGGTCTAAAACACACTGTCCAGATTTACATGTAACATAGTTTCTCAGGGAGGTAGGATCCTCTTCAGATGAAATAGACTGAACCATTCCCTTGGACTTAGACACATCTAGTTCATTCTCACAGGGACTTAAGTTGACTCATGAATGGTCTAAATCACATTCACTGACTTATCAAGCTATGCAGTACCTCAGGAACAGAGCTGAGAAAACGACCCACGAGTTTTGAACCTGGGCTTGAGTCTGATTTATCACCATTTTTACCTGCTAGGGGTTTCTTTGATCTCAGCAAGAGTCTTCACTGATTAGCAGCAGAGAAGGGGAATTTGGGTTAATGCATGCTCTACCCACTCTTAAACATAAGAGTGGCTCCTATTAGCTCTTTAGCAGTTTGTTCTTTTCTGCAAGAACTTGCACAGCTGACTTGGCTAAACTTTTAATGGGTGCGCTTCTCATGTGGGAGGAAATGTTAAGCACTGCTTATTGTTACTTAGAATTACACACCCAAGTGCCATAACTCCATCCAGAGTTCCCAGGCTACACTACTATATCACAAATAAGATCTTCCTCACTGCCTAAAGTAATGTCATGATGCAGTGTAGGAGCCAAGGAATGCTGCGTTTGCAAAACACACACATTGCTTCAGATTGCAATGAATTCATTTAACAGGAGATCAGGCAGCAAACCATTAATTTCAGCACAATATATTTTCCTGTTCTTCTTATTTATCGAGATGTTGTCTCAGTAGATCAAATCAATGAAATTACAGCAGTGCACTGACAGCAGCTGATATCTGCCTAGTATCTTGGGGAGGCATCCCTTTATCAACTGCTTCCAGTTTTTGCCTGACACATCTCTACTGTTCTGTCTGTTCTGCTGGAAATAGGAAAGTTTAAGTGCATTTGTCTGAGCCAGAAGTCTCCGTGGGCAGCCAAGAACAGGTACACGCACTGACTGCCCTGCGAGCAGTAAACTCAAACCCAATGTGCCAGAGGAGGTGTGCTGCTCTCCCTGGGTGCACTTCTGGAGGCCATGTGTAGGGTGTACACAACTCCACCCTCAGTTGAGGTGGGAAACTTGTTGAAAGTGGTTTTGAGGTTTTGTTAAGAAGCAAAACAGGAAATCTGTATGAATCTAAAATTCAACTATTTTATTTTTTTAACTTGTTGCACTCTAAGATTTTTTTTTAAATAAAAATTAAGTAAAATCTTAATGACAAACTTTCTGCAACTGACCTCATCCCTAGTTTCTTACTGGTGCAGATGAGATTTCAGGCAGCAAAGACACCGTAGAGCAGTCCAGGGATAATTATTTTTTTCCTTTCCTTTTTCTCCCCCTTCCTTTTTCTCCTTTTCTTTTTTTTTTTTTCTTTTTTTTTTCTTTCCTTTAGCAAACCAAACAACTCAAAGGCTGTGTTAACTTACTTAAGTGCTCTTCATGCCAACTAATCATAGCTGGCACAAAACACAATGCTGACTATTGCTTCCTTTCCAGCCTACAGAGGAGGCAGGGAAATCCAGAGACACAGAGTTGTAATGGCAAGGCTGTGCCATCTGGAGAAAGTCTTTATCCTCAGCTCAGCTGCCTGGGACCAGAGGAAGGACCACTGAATTCCCTCAAAAAAATCAGTGAAGAGGACAGCACCAGAGGGGTAAAAAGCACCAGAATAAGCCTTCTTGAGCCAACATGCTGACCCACATACTCAGTACCACTACCACTGCTGAGGACTGCAGAGGCATCTGGTGCCTCTGTCCCTTTGTTCTTCAACCTTCCCTCTGGCAACCATGAAAACCACAAGAGATGATTTAATAGCCTGCAGTAATGTGGGCCTTCCCCAGCCCTGAGAAAGATATGGTGAAACCATCAAGTTTCCTTGTGAGATGGTGATGGAATGTTATTACTACTGACCTTGATATAGGACCTAATCACAATAAAAGTTCCATCAGCAGCACCATAAGCTACTGAGCTTTGTGGTAAATTGCTGATTCACATTCTGTGACACTCTTTGCTGAGGAAACTCTACAAGCGTGTTTTCTGTTCTATGCAAGGCTGAGTTTGAGTCAGATTATCTGAGGAGATAGTCTGTTGTCATTCGCAAGCAACTGCACTAAGACAAGTGAGTTACTGACAGGTGTAACACAAATTGGCTGAGCTGTATTTTGCAGTTGGGATCTCAACAAGCTCCTCACAGTTTTCTCCCAGCTTATTTAAGCTGCCTCTGTGTGCTGCATAAGGCACCAGCAACGCTTTCGCAGCTGCTCTAGCATTACTCTGACGTCAGCATTTTGATTTGATTTTCTGTCACTGTTCTTACAGATTAAATTTCAACCAGTGACCCACAGCTTGATAGCTCATTAGCAAATCCCTCTGAGCCATCCAGTCCTGCCCTTGCTTGACAGTTAACTCTGCATTGCACCTACTCCTGAAGCCTCTGAAGGCTGCACTGCACCATGAGAAGGCTCAGTCAGACTCAGCACAGCTGCAAAAGCCTATGGGGATCTATGCCCAGGTGCATGTTTTCAAAGACAAATCATTAATGATTCTTATTATGAGTCCTTGGGTTTTTTCAAGTCATTGAAGTTGTATAAAGACTCCTCCATGGACTGTCAAAGCTTTCCTTTCCCACGCCTCCCCTCAGCCATGATCTACAAGGGAATTATCTGACTTCCTTCTGGTTGAGACCTTAAAGCAGGATATTCTTTCTTGTTTTGTTGTTCAACGTCATTATTGCAATCAGGCAGACTGAGCCCTTTTAAGTTTTTTCTTGCTGTGACACATGGATATAAAGCTGGAAGGCAATGGGAATGGAGGAGCAGCCTCAGATCATTTTCTGGAGGTCAGACCCTCCCACTTTTGCAGCTGAGTAGGACAGGATGCAAAAACTCTTCCCTTTAACTCTTCTTAAACAGCCACTTACACAAGTAACCAGGCTGGCATCACTGAAGTCTTAACCAACCCACTCCTCTAAGCTAAGAAAATCTTATAAATGTTGAACCAAAGCTGTTTTCAGCACCTGGCATGTTGAACACAGACAGAAGGATCCTGGCATGCCTGGATCCTGCTCTGGTGTGCCACTGAAGCTGTGGATGGAACTTTCCAGCCCCACACTGTCTTTCTGCCTCAGTAGATACTTCACCCCTGAAGTCAAGCTCACTAAATTCAATGGGGAGACCCTTGATACCCTTGACTTATGCTGGGCTGAGATGAGAATCTGGCCGTGATTCTTTATCGCCTTTTAAAGCCAAGAGCCCAGCAGAGGCCAATTGTGTCTGATGTGAAGCAGCTGCACACCCAACGTGGAATCTGCACAACTTCATAAACTAGCAGTGGTCTGAATAAAATCTTCAAACAAGACGTTCTGGCATTGGACAGAGAGAGTGAAGATAAATAGCTGGAAGACGCCAAGTTGCGAAGGAAGAACTGTTTGACTGTTGGATAGAGAGCAAAGTAAGAAACACAAATTAGGCAGGGTGCTGGGAGGCTTGTAACACTCCCAAAAAGCAAAAAGGTCACAGGATTTAATTTGATTAATTCGTCACTGGTCCAAAAGACTTTGTACTGAGCCTCAGGCAGTGCAATAAACATACAATCATTAAGAGAGGAAATAAAAGTTTGGTTGGGTGATAAATAGTCTTGCTTCCTCTCTCACTCCAGCTTTCCTCCTGTTTCTTCTCTCCTTGGTCAGTGCAGACATTGGAAGCAACACGTAAATCAAGAGGTAGCCTTAAAACAACAACAACAGTGACAAAACTCACTGTATTTAAATTGTCTTAGTCAAAACAATTTCAAGGAAATCTTTGCTTCACTTTCCCCATCAGCAGCATGTCTCTTTATGGATACAGTATGGGCAGAAGGAGCAACAGTCATGCTGGCTAGGTCTCCTCTCCACAGGACAGATAGAAAACTCAGTGGAAAACAAGGATATTTATTCTAAAGGGGCCAGATAATGCTTTTGGAAGTAGTTTCAGTAGTTTGGGTTTGTTTGGTTTGTTTTGTTTCCTAAATGTTCAGGGTCCTAAACAGCTGTTTTCATGAATGCAACTGTATTTACAAATAATGGGGTTTTTTTTAAAGCTCTGATAGTAACTCCCATGGACCAGATGGTACCAACACTCATGCTTTAACTGTACAGTGCTTTTCCCTCACCATGGGACGCAGAGGGAGGGAACAAGCCCCTACTAAAACTGGAGCATGGAAAACTTTTGCAGCTGCTGGAAGTTTTGTAGGAGCCTGTATGGAAGGAAACTGCTCTTACCCTCTTTACCCACTCAAACACTGAGGTTAACTGCAATTAGGAATTTTTTTTCTGCAGTTACATGAGAAAACTAAGATATGGGAGATGGGCTTGCAAATCCTAGACCATACATCAGTATGTCTCTGAATTTATGCACACAGCACCATACAAAACACAGGTCCTGTTGAGTGAAATATTTGCTATTGAAGAAAACCAGGTTTTCTGTGTTTTGCTGAATATCTATTCGACTTCCTGCATCACCTGATATTCACGTCTCCTCTCTTGTTTCAGTGTGTAAAGGATCATCCACAAGTATATATGCAACATCCAGACACAAACAGACCTTCATTTATGTCTTTAAGCTGGTCAGATGAGAGAAAGTTCATACGTGATGATCACAGAAACACAGAACCATTAAAACTGGAGAAGGCTACTAAGATCACCAAGTCCAATCATTCCCACAGCACTGACAAGGCCCAACACTACATCAACACTTTTACATGTTTTTGGACACTTCCAGGGACAATGACTACACCACTTCAGTTCCAATTCTTAGCAACATTTTCAGTGAAGAAATTTTCCCTAATATCCAATCTAAACATCCTCTGGAGCAACTTGAGGCCATTTCATCTTTTCCTATTGTTTGTTACCTGAGAGAAGAATGATCACAACCCGGCTGTCCCCTCCTGTCAGGAGCCTCCTTTCCTCCCCATGCCCCTAATCTCCCTCAGCCCTTCCTCATCAGATTTGTGCTCCAGACATTTCTCAGGTCTGTTGCCTTTCTCTGGACATGCTCCAGCACATCAACGTCCTTCTTGCCATAAGGGACCCAAAACAGTGGGTCAAACTGTGGTCCTACTGTTTCTGCTATCACTGAAATACTGTGTTCACTGAAGAATAATGAACCAACATTGTGATTCCAGACCTACGTAAAATAATATATTATTTGTGGAAAGTATTATTATATAAAAAATCAGCAAAGTTTAATTAATAAGGCAACTAGCTAACACTATTTACCTACATCTGCCACATAAATTTAGAATAAATATGTTTATCCACTACTGAGATATTGATCCCTTCTCAGTGTAAAACTGTGACTGATCAGGGCTAAAGGTAATACTGATTCCTTCAAGAGTAAAACCAGCACTATACAACACAAGTGAGGAGGAAAGGTCAAGTCAGAAATTCAAGTCAGAGAAATTCTGCATGCATCACTACTGGACTTTGAGTGAAGACCTGTGAGGCTTGTAGGTAAGTTAAGCATTAATTTATAAAGTATATTTGTCATGCTAGCTATTCAGCATTCAGAGACTGATGATTACTGCTTTCCTAATAGCTGCTTATGATTAACTTTATATTCCTATAAAAATACTATGCATGGTGTCTGTACAGTATCTGATAAAACCAATATCCTTCCAGCTGATCTTTGAGCCATGATACCCAACACGCAAGCAAGGCAATCTTTGTTCATTGTTTAAAAAAAAACAGGAGAAAGAAATAATGTGACAGTAAGGTAGCACAGACCTTGATTAGTCTCACTATAAAGAAAAGCAGAAACACAGCCCTGCATACAGCAACTCTCAACCTCTGCTTTACCTCCAGCTACATCCTGGCCTGTGGTGATCATAACTAGGACATAATCTGACAAAGTTGTACATGCAAATTGCCATCTTATCTATGCACCTTAAAAGGTTAAATGTGCTTTTCCTCATTATTTTACCTAAGGAAAAAGGTAAGAGACAAACAATCTTGGTTTTTTTCTGTGGCACAAGCTATGGCATTGGGACTTCTTATCAGCAATATAAGTCTCTTCCCCAGCATCATGAAACAGGCAGATGTGACAAGGAGATGTGGCGTTTGGCACGAGGGCCTCTTTGAAACAGCTCTGCTCTCAGTCTCCCCAGCTCAGCTGCAGCAATCTGTGACCTCTCCCTGGGTCCCTCACCTGGCGCTTTAGTAACTCCTGGAAAGTAGATTAAAGGCTCAACCATCCAGCTGTGCACAGTGCCTCAGGTCACACAGTGCAAGAGGGACTCCAAGACAGTTTTGCAAGTGTGTTGAGGTATACCTCTGACTGTGGGAAGGAAGGAGTCAACTGAGTCACTTCTTGGTGCACACAACTTGGCAGTTCAATCTAGGATGTACCCAAGTGTCTGTGGCAAGGCAGGATCTGAAACATTGTCTGCTGTATTCTTGCCTGTAGGCCAGGCTAATGCCACTGGAATAGTTTTTGGCTAAATAGAAAACATTGTCAAATAAGTTTTGATTAATTAGTCTTTCTAAATGCAGAAGGGTTAGATGAGGACAAGAAATTTAGCAAAAATAAGAATTTCAGAAAAAAGCACCAGGATGCAACAGGTCATGAGGAGTTCTGCTCATGAGGCAGAAAGAATTATTAACTTGTCATTATGGAAGAAACACCAGCTTCTCCAGAAAAATAGCGTGGAAACAGTCAAGCCACTGGGTAATTAGCCATATGCACTAACACTGCACATTTAACCCAAAGTGGTCCCAAAAGATGACTCAGAGCTCAACAAGTCTCCACTAAAGAGTTGCCAGTGATAGTCCAGGTTGGTGCAGGAGAAGAAATGGACTTTTGTTGTGACCAACCAAAGAAACTGGCTACACCCCCTCAATGAGTCTGCTCACTTTGGGCACGGATTTCTACATCAAATCACAGAATCATGGAATACTGTGATTAGAAGGGACCTTTAAAGGTCATCTGTTTCCAAACTTGGGCTGAGCTGGGACACCTTCCACTAGTCCTAGTACTCAAACCTCAACTCAATCCATGAATAATTCCAGGAATGAGGCATCCATAATTTCTCTGGGCAACCTGTGCCAGGCATTTTTCTTGAGCCAGGACTGCAACCAGCTTCTCCAAAAGGTAAGAAGGACAACTCCTCCCTTGATGGCCTCTATCTTTCTAGATAGTAAAATCATACCTAGGTTTCAAGATTGTACAACAGGACTGTTTTCTACCATAAGCAGGACCACTACCTATCACCAAGGAACACCAAACTTCTCAGGAATGGCTAAGAGCTGTCACAACACAGACAAAAACATAAATTAACAACAATATAATGGTACCTTCACCTTCACACCACAATGAAAGAAATTGTAGTGCCTGAATCATTGAAGAACAATTAATGGTTCTCTCATTCCTCTCATCACAGATATATCCACTGAGTGTGGGTAGGTTTTGCTATGCATTTTATCTCCAGAAGAATGCAATGAAGTTGCAAATGGCAGTACTGAGCACACCAAAATGCCAGTGCAGTAGAGATAACACTGAAATTGTGATATAAATCTAATATCCAGGATGTCTCCTCTTATCTCTGTTATATATTATTTTTAACTTTGAAATATAACAAGTACCGAAAGGAAAGAACAATCAGGCTATTGAAGTTGCCTCCTGGGACAGACATATATGTCCTCATAGGGCTTTTTTTAATTTTTTTATTTTTTTTTTTTTTAACCTTTTATTTTTCTGATTAATCCCTGTCTAACCTCCTCAGGGAAATGCAAGGCAAGTTAGGAGGAAGAAGGTGAAGGTTATCACGGAAAAGAGCAATCCTCCCTCTGCGGGAACTGGTTAAATAGTTATGGCTAGACTCAAGTGCAGACCTCTGCTGGGAATCCTAGTGAAGGTCAAAGGCAAAGAGGAAGAAAAGCTGCACTGAGATCTTAGGCAGTCATAAGCAGACAGATGTTCTTAGGCTTTAATGAGCAGTCTTGGCTCTAGGAACTTTCTTGGTAGAGCTGTTTAGTTTTAGTATTTTTCCTTGTGGCACAAGGTAAGTCTCTAGTTATCTGGCTCTGCTTAGCTAACTGCTGATGATTTTTCCATCTAAATAATAGCATGACAATGAAGAAATAAATTGATAAGCTGAGACTTGATGGATTAGGTCATAGGGAGAGCTGTGCAGCTGTAATCATGAAGAGCAAAAAGAAATAAAAATAGTATTTTCAGTTTAAATTAAAACTAGTTTGAAAGTTTAAACTGCAAATCTAATGGCACTCCCATGGCAAGTTCTAGCCCTCCATCTTACACTTTCATCATCATGGGAAATAAACTGAAGGAAAATAACATGAAATTGACTTTTTCTTTACTAATTCCATCTTCAAGTCAGCCTGGTAGCGATCATGCCTTTACTTTGGAAACTAGTTTGAGTTCAACAGAGTTAGGAATTTTGACAGTTTGTTATGCCTTAGTGAAATACATTTAATATTACAGATTTAGCAAACATCTTCTGTTCAAAGACAAAAAGGCTACAAATGCAAAGGCTGTTATCAAACTGTGAAAACTGTGAACTTCCATTTAAAAAAATGAAAAATAAACTTGTTAAACACTTTGAAGCCTTTTAATCCTATGTGTCAGGACACGACTTCCTTAATGAAATAGCCACTGCAGCACTTGGTGGAGAAAGCCTTTGTTCCTTGTCAGGCATTCTGCAACTCTGATGCTCAGAGATTTATTTCAATCTCTTTTCCTATATTTTTGGATGTATCATTTTTTGATGTCACAACTGGCCAAATATAATATATCATGAACAGGAATGTTTTCATGGGGTAATCTGCCATTTCAGACCGCTTTTCACAACTATATTTCAGATTCTTGGTGAAGGAATTGGAAATGTTTAGGTGGCTTAAGCATGAGCAGTCTTTGGAATTTGATCAGTTACAAGTCAGTAAAAAACTTTAGAGCCTTACATTGGCAAATTATACAAATCCTCTACTCCTCTGTTCTCAGTTAATTTTCTTTTAATTTTGAAGGCTATCAGCTACTTTTCCTTGAAGCTCTTTTTAGCACATCAGAATCTCATCCACCACTGGTTGGTTAAGCAAAGTTCATCCCTTTCCAGAGCTAAGTGTGAAATCTGCTTTGTGATAAATATCTCATGGTGTAGAAGTACTGGGCTTGCTCCCAAAATAAATTCATTTATAATGCACCAAAACACCTGCCTCTCTGTCATCACAAAAGGAGGTCCCTATTCTAAAGCACAATTCAGTCTCTCAGGCAAGATTCAGATTCTTTTTTCTTTACAAGAGAGGAACAGATGTCCGTAGCAGCCAAAAGGAGCTTCCTCCCTCTTCATCTAACCCCAACTTATTTCCAAGTCATAAGACCTAAAACTCTTCAGAGTCCATTGGCGAGGTTTTTTTTCCATGACATTGGTCCCTTCCCAGAGCCACTCAATGCTCAGGATAATTATTTTACATGACACCTGCAGACTGGAAATGACAGATTTACATTAGGACTGTACCCAGGATCTCCAAATATGCAGCCCAGCCATCACCATGGCGGGTGCCTCTGGATCAGCAATAGAACACATTATTGGGACAGACACATCTTCACACCTTCCCAGCTGTCTGGTCCATCCCATTCGTAAATGGGTTTTGGTCACTTTATGGGCCAGAGCAGAGACTCTCTGCTCTTCTCCCAAAGACTGGACAATGACTTTGATCATGTGATGTTAGACACTGATTAGAAGGACGACCACCTTGCCAACAGGTATTACAATTGTGCTGTTGCAGAATGCAATTGTCAGATTTTAGGAAGAAGAGCAACAAGCCATGAGAGATAGGTTAAGGCAGGACAAATATTTATAAAAGTTCTGTGTAACAACTTGAAGACTTTTAAAATTTTGGGCTTAAGGTGTGGCCAACTGTCTTGTTGATCTCCCTTAAGTCTGGATGAAGAATGAGTCAGTTACAAAAGACAGAGAAGTTATTATCTCATAAATGTATTTGCTGTAAATGGTGAGTCCCTCTTTGTTCAGCATTGAAATTTAAGTACAGTAAATAATAAAAGTAAAATAGAATAAAACAAAGCTTACCTGAAGAGGCTGAAGAATCAAAAGTACTTCTGTCCTTCCTATTTGTCTTGAAGGGCTGAATGTCCTTTTCCCTGTAAGTTCCAAAGCCTTCAAAGCTTCTTCTTTTATTCCCACTTGCATCATTGTCCCGCTTCTCACTTGAGGAATTTATTTCACCAAACATGTCCAGGGACTCTGACCTTCCATTACTCTCAGTATTACCAGAGTACCTCTTTGTGCAAGAGTCAATGGGATCACTGCTTGAGTCACTTTTATCTTTACTCTGTGACCACTGCTGGGCATCCGAAAGTGATAGTGTAGACAGTGTATCCACTTCAAAGTTATTCTTTGAGCCTTTGTGCCCGGTTTCACAATGCTGGTGCTTCTGCTTCTCCTTATGCTTGTTCTTCTCATTGAGCAAGGACAGGTCTTTGTCTGAGCCACTCAGCCTCTCGTTGATGGCGTGGCTGGAGAAGCCAGTGGATTTGCTAGCAAAGAGACCACTCAAATCTTCATGAGTCCCCAATATCCGCTCATCCTTATGCTTGTGCTTATGTTTGTGTTTCCTTTTGTGAAGTCGGCCACTTGAAAGGCTTGTTCCTCCAACCTTCGGAGGAGCCAAAGAGGACTGCATGTCTCCAAGGCCCATTCCCACAGGGGTTTGCAGGTGCACTCCATGTTTTACTTTGTGTTTGGCAGTAGTGGACATCTTCATATGAGAGCTTGCATGGAATTGGGGTGGGGGCACGGTAGGTCTCATAAATGGGGAAGCCGCTCCAAGCGTGTGAGACAGGTACAAAGGAGCTGGATACTGACCATAGTAACCAAGATTCATCATAGGCATAGATGTGTAAGGCATTCCATAGGGTGCATAGTAACTCCCACTGGGAATAGGGTAACCGAACCCTTGTAAAAAAGGCACCTTTGTCATGGTGTCATTGGTTTTGGCAGGTCTACCACGCTTCTTCTTAGACTTCATATCAGAGGTCCTGCGAAGATAGAGCAATGGGTCATACTGGATATATGGCACAGGGTAATAGTGATCAAAATTAATCCTGAAGATGCTGGGATATGGATTTTCATGATAAAATGTATAACTTCTATGGGAAATCCTGAACACTTGAAACTTATTGATGAGTTCCTCAAGGTCTGCCAGAAACTGGAGGTCATCTCTGTTCTGCAGGCTTTTCCTTTTCCTCTTGTGCTTTGGCTTTTTAATACTTTCGTGAGAGAGAAAGTTATCCACAATGAGATGTTTCTGCCGGTGACCATGCCTGTTCTTTGTGCTGGTGTCAGATGGGATAGCCTCTGGATTGTCCAGGGTGCAGAAATCGAAGGAGTATCTCCGGCGGGATTCTGAGCTTTTCTCGGCTTGGTCAGAGGTGCTGTTGTTGTCTGTACCTATCCCACTGTCGCTTGGTATGGTTTCCTCACTGTGAGACTCACTCACTGGCGACAGCGTGACTTCTTTCAGAGAACCTATTTCACAGAGGTGAGAAGGTGAATTAGCCATTAGCCTGGGTGGAGACAGCTTCCAAGTTCCACTGTGCATTCCTTTCTGGGTTTTTGTAGGAAGAGCACTGATAGGTTGAAGGTTTGGCATAGTTTTTAACTCTGAAAAATTAGTTTCAGTGCTTGCAGGGCTGAGGTTGCCGTTGATCCCCACTAATTGTGTTGAAAGCGGATGAATAGCTGCTGGTGACGATGCCACAAGTGACTGCAAGTTGGAAGGCACTGCTGGGTTTTCTGGCTGGCTGGAAACAGGCCTTGAGTGCTTGATGGCTGTCTTAGGTTCTTCTGGCTGAGGCTGCAGCTCTGCTCTTGGCTTTCTGCCCCGTTTTTTACCAATGTAGATAGTCCCCCTCTTGCTGACATTGATCTGCTTCCCTAGTCTAGCATCAATGGTTGTTGGCCCAGCACTAGATGGTGGCTGGACTTTTGCTTTCAGAGCTATGCTGCTGGAGCAGGAGGACAAGATCTGATTGAGAATGTTCTTCCTCTTGAGGGTTTTCATTTTATTAATGGTCTTGATGGTCTTCTTGTCCAAGACCCCAAGCTTCCCAACTTTTTTGTGAAATTTGAGTTCACTGATGGGCTTGTCCTCTCCTGGAACCATCTGAGCAAACTTGGCCAGATTCCTTCTCCTCTTCCTTTTCTTTGTTCCTGGAAATTCACGATTGATTGGACTCACTGGGCTGGTGGAGGTCCCCTCATGGATGGTTTCAACAGTGAGCAAAGGCTGTTTCTTTGGTCGTCCTCTTTTCTTCTTGACAGGTGTAATCACAGTAAGACTGTCTGTATTGGTATACAGAGGGCTGGATGGTGTGATGGGATAGGCTGAAGGAGGCTCCACCATCAGCTTCTCAGATGTCGTTAGGGAGGTCTCCCGAACAATAGATTTAGGTTTGCTGCAGTTCCACCGACGCTTAGCTGCATGTTTGGGGTGCTGGACGTCAGGCAATTTGCCAGTTGTGGGAAGATTGCTGGGTAGGAGAGTGGATGTCATAGGTAGAGGTTTTCTGGGTCGGGCGGCACTGTTGGGGGACACTTTGTCAATGAACACACCACTATCAATAGCTGCTAAGGGGGACTCATTTTCAATCACTTTCCCTGGCTTTGTGGCTCGAAGGTCTTTTTTACTCCCCTCTGGTTGAGAGCTGGTCCTGTTTGCCATTTCACTGCTCAAAGCAAGCATGGAAGGCAGGTTTTTCTCCTGGATAGTTTTTTCTATGGAGGATTTAATGGATTGCCTCTTTTTCCTTTTGTGGCCAGACGCATCTGTTGTCGGAGACTTTATTGGGATAGTAATTCGTACGTGATTGGTGTCACTTTCACAAGTGCTGGCAGAAATGGGATTCTGCTTCGAGGGTGATGTATCCAACATGCTGTCCATTGAGTAAGACTCCTTTTTCCCTTCTAGGCTGTCATGGGATTTGCTGTCAAATGCTTTCTGAGCACTCTTTACCCACTCGATGTCTGTAGTTTGGATGGTTTGGTTCATCAAGTCCTTTTTGCTGGACTTCTTCTTCATACTTCCAGAGGGCTGATCAGGGGCCTCCATCTGCACACCTCCCTCCTGATCCCCAAGAGGCAAAAGCCCATTGCACTCAGGGGCACTGCTCGGCTGGACGGCTGTGCTGATGCCGCCGGGTGACGGGACTGCACTGCAAATTGCCAGCTCTTTACTACTGACCGACAGCTGCCCCCACGTGCTGCTGCTGCTGCAGGACTTCTTAGCCTGGGATTTGCTGTAGGAAACTCCTGGCTCCAGAGCAGAGACTTTGGTGGCACTAATTGCTTCTCTACTGGGCTCTGCATTGATGAAGCAACTCTGAGAAGCAGGTCCAGTGTCAGAGCTCGCTGACCAGTCAATATGGTGCTGGTTGCTACTTTTCTGCTGGTGCTTTGATTTTAAGGTGTCACTGGTGAAGTCTTGTTGGAGGCCTGGATCATAATGCAGAGCAGCATGTTTTTGTGGCCTGTCATAAACCTAGAAGGGAGCAGAAAATAAACAGAAAAAAAAAATTAGTTTAGCAATCCATTCATAACCACTGCTTGCAGCTCTTGGTTTATGCAGTGAATAACAACAATGCCCCTGTAAGAGTTAGGAACTTTATAAAATTTTCCTATACTTGCATTTAGATTTCATGTACTGTAAACATGTTTTGTTCGGTTTCCCAACTATAAAAACAGTGGAAATTTTTCTATAAATATAAAATTGCTAAGGGAACATATTCTATTGGTTTTTAATTTAAAACACAAGTGAAATATTCCCCTTCAATGGATGAATGATGAAACTCAGCCTCCTGGTGAGAATGCCTTTTTTGTGACAAATAATCGCTCACAGAACTTGAGGCTCAGCAGCAGCAATTAAACTCATTATTGTAAACAAGAAAACTGAAAAATTATCTTGGAAGCTGTAACAAACAAGAGGAAAACCCATGGGTCTACTTTTCCATGAAGGCAGATTCTGCAAAGATTTACTTGAATTTCCACATGGAAGTCATGCCTGCATAGTTAGTCCTTAAAATCATATGCATAGCATCAAGTGTGTGAGGCACACTTGGCAGGTTCAAGATTTGTATTACTTCCTTTCCATTTTAAAACTTTGCTATTTGCAATGTTGGTGAGAGATATTTTCAATATGATTTCTAGTCTGACAGGAGCTCTTCAAGCCACAAAGGTTACAGCAAGGGCAGAATTATGCTGAAGACTCTTACAGAGCAAAAGAAACTCTACTGTTTTTATCTTGGTGGGTCTCCAGCTAAAAAAAAAAATGTTTACTACAGCTGTAACTTTTTCCTTTTAAAGCAAAAGTATCTATCTTTTTGTTTTCTACTCTCTTTGGTTGATCTGGGTTTTTTTTTGGTGGTGGCTTTGTTGTTGTTGTTGTTGTTTTTTTCAGCTTTATTATGTAAAGCTCTGGGTCAGACTGTACAACTGCTTTTGTACACCTAGTACTACAAGCAGGACTAGGTGGATGAACTACAGACAGTGTTGTGAATGTCAAACAAATGATGAGACTTAAAATAAGAACATAACCAGGGAAAGAAAAGTAGATAATTGTGTGTCTTGTGTTCCTGCAAAGACCCTGTTACAATTAAGTTTCTATTGGTAGCCCATTTGATGTCCCTTTGGGATCTTTGCAACAGAAATTTTGGGACAAGCAGGCAAAAGGGCATAAGAGGGCTCTGAGTTGGGAAATTAAGTGTCCCTTGTTCTGAACAACTTTGGAGAAGTCTGAAAAGGACTAGACAACCCCAAGACCATGACACATTATTTAGCGGCCACTAAACATGCACATTATTGACAAATTGATGCTGAGCTATCTTTCATGCCCATATAAATATAGACATGTGGCTTTTCTGGAATAGTCAATAATGATGAAGTTTTTCTGGTCCATTGTCTGAGCAGCAATCAGGGACTCTTAAATCCTGTAGACAGTTCAGCTGTGGTGCACATGGACCAGCTATGCTCAGGGAAAACAGAGATTTCCAGGAATTGTGGAGTGAGAGAATGAAAGCATGCAGCTGTGGTGGAGCTGCAGATGTCGTGGGTGAGAAACACCCAGTTTCCTCAGCCTGAGAAAAGAGCTGAAAGCATAAACAGCCCTATGGAAATGAATCCTTCTTCTCCTCTTCCTCACAGTGGCCTTCCACAAATGAGCCTGGAGTGCACAGGGGACACAACCCACACTGATTCCCTCCTTAAGTAAAGGGGGCCCATCTGTGCCCATCTTGGAATGGATCCAGGGAGGGGAAACCAGCAGTACCAGCACTGAAGTTTTACAGTTTGTTTTAATTATTTTAAACTGATCCCAAAGCTCCTGAGATCCATTTTGCCTGGGCCATTTGGGTTTCTCTGCTGCCCAGCCATTAGACTGGGTGTCCTTGCACAGGGAGATGGGCAGGCCATCCCCTGGTGATGTCCCAGGGGGAAATAGCTGTGCTTCACTCCAGCATCACATAAAACTTAATCTTCCTGAGGTACCACAATTTGTGATGTGAAGAAGCCCTGTAGATGCTGGGCTGAAGCCTCTCTCAGGCGCTAGCACCCACACTGAGGCAGGGCCAGGCTGTTTCTGCCTGCCCAGATCCCAGCCTGCTAGCTGCAGCCAAACCAGCTTGTTACACCCACGTTACTTCCAAGTGCTGAGCCGTGAAACTAAATGACCTGAAATATTTCATTTTGAAGAAAAAAAAAAAAAAAAAGATAAAAATAAGAAGGAGGGTTACAGCAGGGAACAAAACCATCGCACTCTAGCAACACCCTATCCCTCTATATCTATCACACACACGGAGATCCATGGTCTAGAAGGAGCAATAATCTCTGATCTGTATTTTAAGGCAGTTAATAAGAACTCAGAACAGAGAGGCCAGCTATAGATCAGCGATGGATGCTGATATATGGCTTGGCTCCTCCAGCCTCATTTCCTTGGCCTGTACATTATATAGTGATGATGTAACTCCCAACACATCCCTAATGATAGCCCTGTCATTGCTCCAGCAGCGCAGGCCACCACCACATCAATCTTAAAATTCATGAGAAAGATATGCCTATGTCATCAAAGGTGCCAACTCTGGAGGCATTTAATCATACAGATAAGCACTCCAATTTCAACAGGCCTTCAAAAAATGACCGGTCTGCAGGATCAGGGGACTCCATTTCCTAAGCAGTATGTCAGAACTATATATCTGCCCAAGCACATTACAGTCTGCTGGGTTTCCTCATGAAACTTCTTCCAGCCTAACATTTATTGGCTCTACCTTGCTAGACACATCCATTCCACCCAAAAAGAATTCTTTTAGCACAGTGACTAGAGACAATTTGGCTGCAGCAGATTGGGTTTCAGTGGCTGCAATGTGGAGACTGTTTACCTAAAAGCACTACTAAATCAGTTGAAAGTAATGCAGCCAAGTGTATTTTATTCCCCATGTATTCATCTGGGTTGCTGTTTGATCCCATTGATCCTAATGTTTAGACTTCGATTTTCCCTGCTGTATGAGCGCGATCCCAAAAAGCCAATGAGGCCTAGCTCAGCTAAGCCAAGGCTCTGCTAAGCTGATAGATATGTCAGTTGTCAGACTTATCAGGATGGTGAGGGAACCTTAAGACATCTATATTTTGATACCCAAATTCTTTACTTTATTTGTCAGTAAGTATGTAATATACTCCAGCTCCATGGGGCTATTGACTTGAATAGAGTTCCTATGGCAGCCAGCCGAGAACAGCATCAAGAATAGTGGGCTCTTTTTTTTTCATGAAAATGATTTATCTTTATTTACTTTTTGGTTTATGAGACCCTAAAAATGCTCCAAACTTCAGCACTGGCCTCTGATTATCATTTGCCCCTTTATTAAAAGGGATTTGTTTCCACACCCAGCTATTCTGTACTGAGAGTCTGCTCCTTCTTCTTTTGTGGAAGTAGAAGTGTAAATTAACTCACGTAATTTTACTACAACTCAGCATACTTGGTCAATATTTCTCTTCATATACAGTTTTTAGTAAATAATTAAAAAAATTAAATAATCCCAACTTTCCTTTAAAGAAAATAAAATACACATAAAGAAGATGGCACCTTTTGTAACTGCAAAAAGGCTTGGGCAACCTGATCCAGCACATGCTAAACCTTAGACTATAAGAATAAGATTAGAATCCTCTTATTAGTAGAGTAAGACTTGAATGACAAACTCATGAGTTTCAGGCCTTGGCTTTGGCAATGGTGGGCGGACCTGAAAGCAGGATAGATCCCATACACTACTGGTCATAGACAAAAGAAGTTTTATGCTCTGTGTTTATACCTGTCCCTCCAGTCCTGTGTAACCCTGCAACTGCAGACGTGATTACTCCCCAAAACAGTTTTATTGTAGTATGCAGCCCTTGCAGCTGAGATGATACTGTAACAGTCCCATGAGGGGCAGCACTCTACTCTGCAAATAATACCCAGCAGCAGAATCCATCTCTCAGGGACTCTTATAGGATGCTTCAATCTGCATACTCGTTCCCTTGACTGAACTTCCATCTAAACACACATGCTGCTTCCAATCCCAGCACAAAAATTGGGAGATGACAGCAACAAATTCAATGACCTAGTAAAATAATAACGATGTTTATAAAACAAATTTCCAAATTAAAAAAACCCCAAAACTTTAAAAAAAAAATACTATTTATTATAAAATATACATTTAGAGAAACCCAATACCTGGGAAAAAAAACCAAACAAACAAAAACAAACAAAAAAAAACCCAAAACCAAAACAAAACAAAAAACCCCAAACAAACAAACAAACAAACAAAAAAACCCCACCCACCACTGAGTGCTTAAAGGGATGGTCCTCCCTGCTGAAAATACACCTTTTTGAGGAGGTAATACATATAAAGCTTGTCAAGAATCCGGCTTGCAAATCAAAGTTAATACTACAACGCCCCCTCTTTAAATCATTCGTAGATCCATCTGCGTAATGGCTCCTCAAGTGTAATTCCCTATTAAGAGGCTTTATCTGGAGAGATAAGCAGCTGGTTCCCATGTCACTAATTGCTGTCTGCTGTGATTTTAAAACATCTGCACCATTGTGCCCTTCATTTTCATATTCTAATCACCCTGAAATTTGAAAAAGGTACATCATTGATTGTTTCTGTGGGTTAATTAGTACACAGTCTCCTTGTAGAGACAATTTAAAGGCAGTCAGAACCTCAATCAGCAAGTTTGTTTTAAAAATTAATAACATCAGGAGCGTCTGTGGGGATTGGCATCCACAGTGACACATCAGTGTGCTCTGGGGACATACCATCCTTTGTGTCTTCTTCATAGGGCTGGAAACAAAATTTAAAAAGGAAAAGCTTTCCTAAATGCATAATGTCACTTAAAATCACAGTATTGGGAAGTGCTTGCTTTTATCTCAGGGCCATACTCCCTACCATTCCAGCAAGAAAGATCTCATCAAAACACCATATAAAACCTCTGTGTGGTCTAGGAACTTGTAAGCCATTTTTGGTAGCACTTTTGGCACATTGGAGCTGGAAATCACTGGAAATCCATGGGGTGAAACTGTGATGTATGTGGGCACACATACACAGTGCTCTGCTTTGCCTCCTGAGCTGGCAGCATGCTGGATCCCCAGGTGTCTCCTAGCAATGCAGAGGAGGGTAGTAGCTCAGGTACAGCAGTCTGCTGTGGCAGAAATCCTTCATGCACAGTGGACCTTCCTTGTACTCAGCCAGCTCAGAGGGAAGGCAGGCCTGAATTCAGACCTGCTTAACTTGGGTTTATACCCAAAAGTACTTCAGACAATCCTTGTAACAGAACTATAGCATCCAGCAAACTGTCAGTCTGAAATGTTCCAGGCTGAACGAATAAATCTGCAGGCACTGACTGAAAATGCAATGGGCACATGCCCCCTGAAAAATCAGTCTCTGTTCTTGTCCTGAGTTCCTAAAAGCTGGAGAATCTCCAAGTTATTTGTTCCCCTTGAAAAAGCTTTCTCTTTAGTTTCTGCTTCCTAGACTTGCATGAACACATATTACTAGAGAAAAAACTCTTTGAAAGAAAGAAAGAAAAAAGAGATTTCTAGCTCCAACACATGAATAAATAATCCTGGCTCAGCTCATACTTGCGCTCAAAATTGAGCATTTCCCCTTATGTCCCAATGGGATGGCTATAAATTGCTCACTTGCAGGTTCTAATCAGAGCTACAGGTTAGAGATATTTCATGTCTTTTGGTGAGTGCACTGAGCTTTCCCAAGGTAGAATTACACTGTAAATAAAAGATGCCAAGTGGAGGAGACAGCAGACTCAGGAAAATATAACTTTGGCCTGATGGCTTACAGATTGAGCAGTCATGGACATGAGGCGTGAGGAGTCTGTGATCAAGTTGAGTCAGTTCATAATTGCAAGTCTCTAAAATGCTCTTAGGAATTTCTTCAGGTTCTCAGTGACTTTAGCCATGGATGAGGGATACAAATTAGAAAATTACACTTGCTGAAAGTACAAACAATGGTGTCTTCAGAGGAACTCCATTGAAACTAATGTAGAGGCTTTAATTAAAAGTGAAACACCAATAGAAAACACATCAGCAACACTGACATAAAATTCATTGCTATGGTTCCAAAACAGGGGGTTTTCCAGAGTACTGTTGCCAATTTATCACTGCCAGAATTTACTCCTTCTACAGCTCCCTGGGTCTCAAAAAGCACAAAGCCCAAACAACCATCACGCTCACAGGAGTGTGGATCACAGAATCACAGAATGGTTTGGGTTAGAAGGGGCCTTAAAGATAATCCATTTCCAACCCCTTAGCATGTATTTGATGTACAAAGAGAGGCCGGAATTTATGCAAAATGCCCATGAGAGCATGACACAGCATGGGGTGGGAGTGGGTTAATTAAAAGCCAAGCAACACCTCTTTGTGTTCATTCACCAAACAAAACGTCCCAGACTGTGGAGTTTGTTTGTGTGATTGTGTCAGTACAGAGAAGATGAAGTTCATGCTTTGGCATCATGATTGTTTTGAGAATACCCTGTCTAAAGCACTTATCCAAGGAAAAGACAAATCAATGCAGACATTACTGAACAGTCCAAAGATCCTCACATGGCTGTGAATTGTAATTTTTCATGCATTCCTGGAAAAGCATCTTGTTTTTCTAAATAATTCAGAAATTCCAAAGTTATTTCAAATTCATTTTGGTACCAGCTTTAAACTGAATAATTTGCACATTTCAACCTTCTGCTGCTTTTCAGACACTTCTATTTTCCACATAGAAGGATTGAGGATTTTATTTCCAAATTACAACAACAAGTTGAATTTACAAAGGTAGGATTTGGCACTGTAGGCTGATCTGCTCCTTACCAGTGGAACAGACCCATCACTGCACATACTTTTTTTATCAAATGTTTAAACAATGCTGTTCTTTTCAGAGCTTTGTATTAAGCACCGAGTCTGGAAAAACTCTAAACAATGGGGATTTTTCTGTCATCTCCAACAAAGAACCCATCATCACCAACGTAACAATGTAGTTTAAATATCGTGTTTAACCATAACACTGTTTACTGTTTTGGTTAGGCAGCTGGGAGAGAACAATTGGGCAGCAGCTAAGGTGGACTACAATGGGACTCATACAGTTTTCCCCATTCAACAGCTGAGATAACCCTGGTATGGTCCTTGTTTGGCCTCGAGCCAGTGCAAATATTTTTTAGGCAAATGTTTCAGACATTAAATCCACAAAGCCAGGGCTTGCAGAGCAAGGCCCTTTTTCTGAGCTGATGCTTTCATTTGTTCAAAACCCTTGCTAATGAACTTAACTGCAGGAGTGATATTAAGGCTTTATTATTCATGAATAAAACATACTTCCATCCCTTCAAGAGTGGTTGATTCTGCGGAGCTCAACCTGCTCTCACCAGTGCATAACTATGACATCGTTTGTCCAAGTTTCTACCTCATCTGGCTCTTCCACTTTTCTCTGCATTTCAAGCTGAAGAGGGAAATTTATATTTATACAGTGGCTCAACCAAAATAAAACAGCAGAAGGATCCAAAGACAGACTGGGACTTGCAGAAATGGGACCAGTAAGAGGTATTAATCTCTGAAAGACTTGTGGTGTTTTCTAGGATGTTAATCCCAGAATCAAAGAATGACAGAACAGGGTGAGTTGGAAGGGACCTACAAGGATCATCGAGTCCAACTTCTACCCTTGCAGAGGACATCCCAACCATCCCCCTCTGTGCCTGAGAACATTGTCAAAACTCATCTTGGGGTCTGTCAGGTTTGGTGTTGTGCCTGTTCTCTGGGAGCTATTCCAGTGCCCAAACATCCTCTGGGGGAAGAACCTTTACCTGATATCCAACCTAAAACTCCACTGACTCAGCCTCAGGCCCTGTCACTGTCACCGCAGAGCAGAGATCAGTGCCGATCCCTGTTCTTCCCTTTTTGAGGAAGCTGTAACTGCAATGGGCTCTGACCTCAGACTCCCCTTGTCCAGCTAAACAGACCAAATGACCTCAGCTGAGCCCCATGTGGCTTCCCCTCAAGGCCCTTCACTATCTTAGTTGCCTTCAGAATGTCTGAGATTACTAAACTGGAAATAAAGATGTGAATAGCTGTGCACTTTAAGTTTCTATAATTTTTAAAAGCCTGCAGTTCTTAATTTGCATTGAAAGGCTTCTTTTATCCTTCATTTAATATAGGAATTGCAGCATTACTTTGAATACTCTTTTTCTTCCAAGGAATGGGAGAAATATAAATGACTTTTCTGTCGAGGCCAGTGATTCTTTCCACTAGAGTTAAATAATTTGATTATAAATTGAGTCCTTAAATGTCAAGGAGATGCTGAATTCACCTGAAAACAGGCATTTAGGGAAGCTCATAAAAGCTGTGAGCTGCAGTCAGTTAGCTCATCATTCTTTTAGCATGCACTTCATTTAGCAGTTACTGACCACCAGATTAATTCTTTCAAAACATCCTGATTGCAGCTAAAGTCTAGCATGAAGTATTAAATGTGCAACAGCATTAGCAAAAAGTCCAGAAATCTGCCAGAACATCTATCAGGCACAGCTGGGTTATAAACCCTTTAAAATTTGCAGGACAGTCAAACGTACAATGTCTTCTGACTTCCCTGAATGAAGATCTGAGTCCTGTCCCATGACTTCAGTGAGGGCATCACTTGTGCCTTCAGCAAATTCACTGTGAAAAGATGAACTCCGGTGACCTGAACCAAAATGTGGGAGGTTGGTTCCCTTTGCAAAATCTGCCTAGGGAGGTCATATATGGTGAACTTCTGGCTCTGTTGGGAGCCAGTGAGCTGAAGAGCCACTGCACTTTGTGCAAAGAGATTGGGTGCTGTGGGGTGTACACATCCAGGGATGGGATGTGGTCCCAAAAAGCAGCAGACTGTAAAGTGGGATTCTGCTTTGTTTTCACCAGTAAAATGATACCTTTCTGACAGAAGGGAAAAGGAACACTCTCATATTCCCTGTACACTAAGTGCAGACCTTGTAACAGACCAAGCAGACATGCAGTGTAACCTATTCCATTTGCAAAAGGCAACAGGATGAGTGGAACTTCAGGAGATTTATGCTCCAGTTTCCCCACAACATGTGACTATTTTTCACCATTGTTATCATATAAAAAGTGATCCCTCTTCCCCTTTCCATAGAACTAGTAGCAACCCCAGGAAGCCATACTAGGGGAAATATCCTTGCACACCTTGAAAAGGCCAAACCATGACATACATGTCTATTTCTGCACTAGAGATGATGCCTGTGTGACACAGTTGTTGAAGATTTTTATCTTCAATGAGGGCATTTTAAATCCATAGGATCTTTAAGAAATGATGAAAGACAGCTTTGGAGAAAGATACCCAGCACTGCACTAGGATTCCTGGGGCATGGGCATGTGCTGTCAGAATAAAATTACTCAGCTGCAATTCCTCTTTCAAAATCATAGAAGGGGTGATTTTGGGCAGCTGCAAAATCACAAGCTGCCCTGGCTAAATCTGACAGCACTCCTATAAGAACCAATTTTACCATCCCCTGGATTTGGCTCCTTGCAGATAACTTCCACACAGATGTTCTTGCAGGTTCCTCACCACACCCATACCCAAGACTTTCCCAGTGGGGGAAATTTAACCAGGCTTGTAATAAAGTACTGGAGCAACGCAAACAATGAAATGGTGACATAAAATATTTCTGTGGTGGTGCTAGGTGAGGTGATGATGACAGGCACTGCATTTCTGGGACATTGCTGTGCTCTTCCTGAATGACACCTATCTCTGCTTTGATGTTCATCCCTCATCTCTTCTTCACCCCCTCCCTTCCCAGCTACAACAAAATCACCTTTACTAATAGACCTCCAGCGCAAATAGCAGGTTTTATTTAGTGTGCTATAAAAACAGTCATTTCTCAGATCATAAAAAGGGCTCAACTGGACTGCATCATTTTGCTGAAGTGAGTTTTCTGGTGGAGTGATTCTCTCTTCTAAATGCCACAGTCCTCCACTACTAGTATTTATGTACCAAAATAAAATGCAATTTTCTGTATTTTAGTACATGTGAATCTCCAGTGCAAATCCATTTGGGAGCTGATCTCAAGATTTAATTGTCCTTTGCTTTTATACTTTCAAGATATTTTCAAGAGTTTTCACAATATCACCAGGCTAAATAGAGTTTTATTAAGGTACGTCAGCATCATTTTGAGTGACCAGGTTTAGCTTTGTCTTCTACACATATAAATCCACAGCAGCACAGGCTAGAAAAAGAAAGGGCATGGAGCTCTGGTCTAGAAAGGAAGATGGCAGAACACCCTGAGCAGCACAGCGTAGTGACCTCTCAAACTTCTCTGGCTTCTCACCCAACAAATCAGGTTTAAAATGGAATCCTGAGACTCACACTATGAGGCTGAATATGTAGTGTTTTAATATAAATTTCAGACTAGGATTAGCATCCAGAACAAAACTGGCATCAGGAGAGCATCTAGGTAAGAAGTGGCCTATCCCATGCTCTGGAGAAACTCTTACAGCCCTGAATCTGTGCCGAACTGCAGTAATTTCTATGCACACACTCCACTTGGGATTGGGGTCAGACCAGATAGAGCCATAGTGTGGTTCCACCAGAACCTCAGAGCACTGCCCTTTTAATTGCCTTTGTTCTAGTAACTCACTGAAGTACATTTCTTTGTTCTTTACATGTTGATGAAGCAAAACCATTCCCAACCTGCATATTGCTTCCTCTTAAATGCTGACTGCGCTTGAGTTGAGTAAGTCTGTAAAAATACTGGCACGGAAGGCACTGAAGTCTCCTATTCAAGGAGCTTGGCAAATGGGGTAAATCACAAGCAGCAGGACTCATTTTAGATATCCAAGTGCACTTGCCCATTGCTCAGGGAGGGAAGCTATGCCTCTTCCTCTTCAAAATGTACTTATTTTGAAGGATTGGAAGAGTTGGCAGAATATAAGTGTTTCCAAGAGTTGGTTGAGGAGAAAGTAGCAGCTGAAGCAGAAGTAAACCTGATGTTATAAGCATCTGAGATACACATCAAAGTAACTAAAAATAACAAGGGAACAACAGTGCCACAGAAGGTCCTTAGTTTAGCAGATACACAGGGTTTGAAGTTAAAAAAACTGACATGAGAAACATGGTTCACACTTTAAGAGAGTGTGTAAATAATCATGAGAACACCTTATCACAGAAATCAGTAGGTTATCTAGAACCGGGAGTTTCTTTTAAAACTAAGCTGGGTGTTTTTCTGCCAGCTATTGGGCTTGGAACAGGAATACATTTAGGCAAATCCCCTGGTATGAATCATACAGGAGGTTTGACTAAGTGGTTCTTTCTAGCCTTAAAAATCTGTGACTATATAACCTCTTTAAATTCTCCAGTGTTTTGTCCAACCTGGTGTTAAGCAATTCCAGCAATGTGTCTTTCAGCCCCTTCTTCTTGGAGTCTATATCCCAGCACAATAAATCTCACTGTTCAGAGTCTCTTCTCCATTCACTGGGAATCATTTCCATCCCTAGACATACTTCAGTTCTGGACTCATCCCAACAATTCCTCCTCATCCTTGGACTAAAAAGAATATTTCACATTTTCAAACAATTCATTTCACTTGCCATAATCTCGACTGCTGTAAAGCAATGTGTCCATGGGTAAGACAGAGCTGATTAACTAGGAAGGGCCTTTCTGTCTTGGCAAACCCAGTGAGATATGGTTCCCTTCCCTCTGGGGGAAAAAAAAAAAAAAAAAAAAAAAAAAAAAAAACCCCACAAAAAAAAAAAACAAACAACGGGTGGTGGTGTACCACACTTGGTCCTGCAATGAGGAGAGATGCCAAAATCCACCAGTTCACCACACTCAGGCTACCAACCTGGCACAGGGAAAGCTACTGTGATTTCTGTTCCCATTTCTCTAACCTGGCTGAGCATGGACTTTTGAGAGGCAAATCTGTGTGAAATATTCCTCCAGACTGACTCTGTCCTCACCAAATACCTGAGATTTGGCTCTGAGCTTTAAAAGGAGGCACTAAGTATCACCTGATCTGGACCTAAGCCTCAAAGAGGTGTCTAAAACACTGCAAAACCAAAACATTCTGGATTTGAAAAGTGAAGAACCTTGGAGTCAGTTTTAGACATTGTCCATTGGCTAATTTTTGTTTGTTTGTTTGTTTGTTTTGTTTTGTTCCTCCTTTTTACACCTCCCCCCTTCGCCCAACCCCAGTTTTAAATACAGAAGAACATATTGATTTGGTCTTTTCTGATTTAAATTTCTCTGCTATTCTGTATGTTGCATCACAGTCTCAAAACAAGAGCCCAAATGCAGAGCTCTTAACAGCTGGAGACCTCTGCCAATCCAAATGTCACAGCTGGTGTTCTGAAGGGTGTTTTGGGGAGTTTTTTGGGTGTGGGGGAGAAAAAGAGCAAAAGCTAAATCCCAAACCACTGTACAAAGGGGATGCATGTGTTGAAGTCACTGTTGCAAAAACTATTCAGCAACTGCTTTAAACATCATTAGAAAAAAAATCTATTTTATTCTAAGTATTTACCTAATACTCAGTACTTATTATCTTTTTTATTATCCATTTTTTCCCCTCTCTGTTTTGTTTTCCACTAGACAATACACATAGTTCTGCATAATCCCCCTTTAAGGATTTCTCTGAAGGATACATAGATATCTATTGTGTACCAGACACAACAACCTAGTGAAATAAGGGCAGATTCATCACCCATCCTGCACACGACCTTACCAGCAGTTGCTATGGGTGGCCCCTGTGGAATACTGTGGAAAGGGCAAAGCTGGGAATGTGCACTTCAAAGAGGCAGAGAATTTAGTTCAGTGTGCAGCACTTGTAATTTCTGCTACTACAGACTGCTTAGCTTGTTATGGATATCTGATAATTTGCTTTTTCCCTGACTAGAGGTCATGAGATTTATTACACTAAATCTTTGTGTGCCACCCCCCCTTCTTTTTTTCTTCTGGAATAGGTAAGGCATAATTGAAGATATGCCTTCTTGCATGGATAATATCTCCAGAGATGAAGAGAAAAGAGAAATAGAGCTTCCTGACACTCCTTTCCCCACATGTAACATATTCTGCATTTACTTTTACTGACAAAGAGAATATTTAAAGAGAAGACAGTGCTGTGCTAGGTTTTGGTACAAGAGGTATGGCAAAAAAATTTGACTGACAAACACTCAGATGGATAGACTGCAGCTGCAGATATTAAAAATTAAGTTTCTAGTTCCCTCATAATCTATATTCCCATCTGGTGGCATCTGCTACTAAATATATCCAGAGCATGCATTTTTTTCTATGATTTGCATGCCACTCTCTATACAGAACCATGGATCTACATTTTGTAAAATTATTACTTTGGTGAATAAAATCAGTATTCCAGTATGTTCATGTGGAACAGAGGGCTACATACTGATGAGAAAACAAGTAACAAAAGTTTATTACATCTCTGCATCATTCACACAATGCAAAAATACTTGGTTGGTAAATAAAGTCAATTTCAAATAAATCTCAAAGAATTTCACAAAAGAAGTAGTGGTCATTATGCCACTACAGAAGGAAATGCTAAGGCTCAGTGATTTGCCTAAGGTATTTCATATTCCCTGACCAGTGCAAAAGGGAGAATTTAGTGAGTAATCCTCATACTCATTTTTTACTGATGACCAAGAAGGTTCCCATGACCAAGGCCATAAGTTCATGTTTCCAAGGTATTCTACAATCTAGATGAACATAACTTCCAATAAATCAACATCTGGCTGGAGTGGAAACAAACTGATATCTTGCTGCGTAAGTCTGAATGTGCCATCTAAAGTGCCTATTACAGACACAGCGTGAATCCCTGTTTGCCAGAGGAAGAATAGCATGGATCTATGTTTCAGCACAGTGACACCTTTTCACAGCCTGTCAGCTGGGATTCGAGGAAGTCTCATACCTACAAGACTATGATTTCTGTGCTAGAAACCCATGAGAGTGTTCTTTATAAAGACTTAGCTTTGTGGAGATAGTGAAATGGATTATCTGTGCACCTGCTGTTGCAGGACACCTGCAGTTCTTTACCTGCTGTGGTGTGTGTGTGTGTGAATGACTGCGTTGGTGGGCATTTAATTTTAAAGAATGGGTTTTAGTCTCACAGAATGAAACCTGGGGAAGATCCTCAGTCACCCACCCTTAAGGTAATTGCACCAGGAAAAGCTATCAGGTCTATCATCTTCTCCCCAAGCAGAAGACACTGTGGCAGGCAAAAAAGTGGCCTTTTGTTTCTTTTGCTCAAACTCTCAGCAATGCACAGCAACTTATATTAGAACATGCAATATAATTAGGTTTTCTTCCCTTGCAGACTTGTTGTGCATCTCCTGTCTGAAAAGGAGGGGTCACATCAGACAGAGGCTTCAGCTCAGCAGGTCTGTCTGCTTTGCTTTGAGCAAGATAGAAGAAAGGCTGTAATTAAAGCAAAGACTTCATCCTTTCTGGGCTCCTTCCTTCCAGAAACAGAGTTTTAACTCAGGAACCACAGAATGTGAATCCTAGAGTTGGAGGAAAAATGAGAAATTCAGGTTGGCATTCAAATCTAAGTTTCTTCCACATGACTCAGTTGTTCATTACCAAGATGTAGTTTGGAGCACCCTGGTCAGGTATGGAATGATACTTGATTGTGGTCAGGTTTGGGAGGGCATCTGTTAAAATTGCAGGAATTGGCCCTCCAGCCCCATCTGTAGAAAAGCTTGATGCAGCTCATCAGTTGGGGCAGAGAATTTTCAGTGTGGCTCTGCCACCAAACTGTCACCAATGCTTGCTCTAGGAGCTTGCCTTCCCTCCACAGCCCATGAGGCCTCCAGAGAGGGCATCAGGCATGCTAGCTCACTCTGCTGGCTATGTAGGTCACCTGAGAAGCTAATTTAGGCACCCAAACTAGACATCCAATGGGAGGTAGGCTGCAGATAGCCTAACTGACCTCAGTGTCTTGTAAAAGACTTTTAATCCCTTTACTGCTGCTCTTTGTCAAACTCAAATGGGCTGAACTACACCCTTAAAAAGTCTTTAGGAAGAATCTCCTGAATAACAAATTGTACAAGGCCCAACCTGTTTATGACCAAGCATTGAAATTTTCCAGCCTTTTTTTTTTTTTTAATTTGTTGTAGAGATCCTTGAAGTTTTTTGAAAACACATTTTGATTAAAACTGTGATTTATAATGGGGTTGTCTAATGTCATCTCTCCTTCCTGAAGCATGGAAGTTTTCATTCCTCACCATCAACTCATAATATCACAAAGACTTAATATGAATTGGTCTTCTCATTTTCTTTTCTTGAGAAAAACCATGGAAGAGCAGAGATAATACTGGATAGAGCTCAGTCTCTATGCCTTTCTTCACTGCTACTAGACAAGGAAGTACTTTGAAAACTAATCCAAACAACAAAGTTATACACACAATTGAATTTAAACCCAGTCTTTTTTTACAAGATGTCATAATTCCTTTTAGTCCTTCTGAAAGTACCACATTGTACAAACAGGCTTTTGAAACAGAATAAATCTGTTACCAAGATGCAAGTTAGTCATGCTGTTCAGATGACCACACTTCTGTCTTCTTGTTCAAAAGTTTAGTCAGTGTTTTGAGGTTTCCTCATCAGTAAAATCTTGAGTTATGGATATTCTGTTAACCACAGGGTAGGACAGCTGACCACAGGAAGAATGCAACTCAAACAGCTTCCTACTGCCCACGGAGCAGCACCACCACATGCCTCTGGGCACCCTTCTCTTCTGCTTCTCCAGTAGGTTATTGCCCACAAGAGCATCTCTGACCTACGTGTACTTTCAGAGAGGCCTCATCCCATCACCACACCTTTAATGAGCAGTTCATTACTCAGTCCTCTAAGACAAGTGCAGATGAGGGCTGTGAGATTAGAAAGGTTTTCCACTGCTGAGATTAAATAATAAATAAATACCACTGCTGAGGTATTGTCTGTTGCAGATATATTTTCTACTCTTGGTCCCTCTTCCCCAGGCTTATGGGCTCAGCAGAGGGGGCAAAAGCAACTTATCTCTATGAAAAATTCTAGGAAGAGCACAGTGCCTGATGTCAGACATCTTAGCATGGAGAGCAGGAGTCTCCCAACACATGCGGTCAGTGGATTTTGACCACACTGATGCCAGACCAAGTCTTGGCCCTTGCTTGTGCATCCTGTAGAGGACCAACATGCCCTCTTCTTTCTTTCCATCACCAATTTAACATTCTTCTCACTTCTTTCTATTTTACCAGGAAAAATTCTCAGGGCTGTGGTAGTCAACATGATGTAAGAGATTAAGGATTTTGGAGGTAATTGTTATGTTCTTGTATCTGCCTCTGACTCCAGCATTTCCTGGTCTTTGATGTGTCCAGGACAGTTTTCCTCAGTGTGATTATTGGGCAACACTGAACCACATATTTGGTACAGGCCTCTACTAGCACTATATAAGTTGTGATTTTAGTAAAGGAGATATTTCAGAGAGTGCATTTTCCCAATCTAGAGGAGGCCTTGCTGAAGTGAGGATATCTGCACAATTCCCTCAAAGGAAAACAGACTAGAAAACATTAAAAGAACAAAACTTTGGATGAAACTCATTAAATTTTGACCATCTTAGCTCACCACCTCCTCCAAAGACCCGAACTGCTAATAAAAAAGAGGACATTTCCCATGAACTAAGGAGAGTAGATCACCTAGTTTAAGCTCCAGTGATCTGATTTTCAGTCCTACTAGGGCACCAACGTCAAGAGAGATGAGAAGTCTCTTCCCCACTGGAAGGTTAGGTAAGCAGTAGGCAAGATGCAGTTTACCTGAAATGTGTGCTGCACCAGCTTTTTTGATGAGCAAGTAGCAAGAGCTAATGAAACAGAGTCTTTTTTTGTTTGTGAACTGAAGAAGAGAGCTAATTTTTTTCTCTTCCAACCAATTCACCCTGAGAGCATGGTCCATTCAGGAGAGCAAGGCTTAATGCAGGTGTTAGCAAGGGAGCCTCGGAGGCATCAGAGCAGCCTGTAAAAATTTTCTGCCTGAAAATTTTCTGCCTGGTAACACAAGTGGCAAACAAAGCCAGGCTGCTTTCTAACAATCCTGTCTTGGGAGCAGCAACAGTTTGGGAAATATTGCTGCAGAGCTTTGGTGTAACTCAAATGAAAACACGAAGGTTACTAGGGATACGGGGAGACTCATGGAGCAATTAAATAACCAACAGACACCCACACACACACACAGAGCCCTCATTTACTCAAAACCCTGACAGTTGTTTATTGAGAAGTAGGTGTTGACAGTTCACTTGTCTTGGATGGATTTCTCCTGGAATAAACACCAGGGCTTTCAAAGTGCCTGATCCCATTTTATTGTAAAAAAAGTTTAGGGGGGAAAAAACCCCCAAAAACCCAAAAAAACCCAAAACCAAACCAAACCAAACCACCCACAAAAAAACAAACAAACAAACAAACAAAAAAAAAAAAAAAAGAACCAACCCAAAAACCCCCAAAACAACAACAAGAAAAACAAACAAACAAACAAAAAACCCAACCAAAAAATCCCCTTAAAAGTCTCCCCCAAACATTATATACAGCATGTCTATCATTACTGCTGTGCACTGTAGAGAAGGGACTCCATGTATGGGAAAAGATTGAGCTACAAGAGTGTTTTGGAAAATGAAGAGTCATTTCGCAATAGGCCATGACATCTCCCTTGGAGAAAACTTGCCCAGATTCTGCAGATTGCTTTGCAGATGGAAAAGGGACAATGTCTGATTGCAATATACTCTCAGATAAAGTCAATTTTGGCTTGATCTAGAAATTTTCCCTCCCCAGGAGGCTACACTGAACTCTGAAGGCATCTATCCTTCTTAAAGCTAACCTTTATATTCAAGTGCAGGTGCAATCAATAACATCAGTGCAATCTCCATAGAAAAACAAAGCCCACTGAATGCCAAAAGGCTGAGCAAAATCCTTCTTCTTAGTCTCAGGTCTGTGCTATCAACATCTGAAGAGATGGCTGACTCTTCACAACACAAATAGGAGAAAATGAAATGAAAGAAGTTCACACTTAATATTAGAACCTGCTGAAAGCAAGACATATTAATTTATAGGGCAGCCCACAAATGCAACAGGAAACCCACTTTTTGAACAGTTAAGACTAGACAAATTATTAGAGAATGGAGAAAGTGCTACAGAGAGGAATTGTGTAATGATAGGAAGAGAGACATAAAGGTTATCTATCTACATCCTTCCTGTTCTTCCCTTCTATGTTTCAGCAATACTCCTGGAGAATTTTATTTTAATCTCATTGCAGAATTTTAATCTATATAGTGGAAACAAGGGTACTCTGACACAGGTTTGGCAAATCTCTCATGGTCAGAATGGCCAAAACCAAGGATGCTGAGCAAGGGTGATTTTTAGTAACTGCACTGAACTGCACTTCATCGAGTGTATGAGTTCACATTTACAAATCTCAAGCAGAAATAAGCAGTTAAAAGGGTCTTATTCCTGAACTTCCTTGCATTAGAAATATAGGCACATTATTCTGGGATATTATATATGTTTGCATAATAAAGCCTGTAGCAAGAATCAAAGATTAACAGAATCACAGACTGGTTTGGGCCAGAAGGGACATTAAAGCTCATCTATTTCCAATCCCCTACTATGGGCAGAGACACCTTCCACTAGACCAGATTGCTCAGAGCCCTGTCCAACCTGGCCTTGAACACTTTCAGGGATGGGACATCCATGAGATTCTTCTCTCCTTAGTCTCTTATTTAACTTCTAGTGCTTTTACAATCTCTCCTATCCATGCATAAATTTTTGGGACATGTGCACTGGCAAACTGATCCAAAGACACCTCTTTTGAAGGTATAATTAAAAATTTTCACAGGGTAAAATTTAATTTTGGGGTCTGAAATCATTTTGCAGGGATGCTGCTGGGTTTGCCACACTCCCTGACTCACTAGTGAAAGCAATCAAGCAAATAACCCATCTCACATACACGCTTAAACAATCCTTACACACTTGCTGTGTGCATTCTCCGGGGGACCTTTAGAGGCTGTTTGGTACATGGAGCAGCATGAGCTTTCAGTGGTGTGAAATAAAAAGGTTAGTGCCATGGCAAAAGTTCCAAACACAGAGAATACGGCTCAAGATGCATAAATAATTAAACAGTGTGCATTTAAAACATGAACCATTAGAACAGCCTTTGTGAGGGGAAAAAATAAAAACCCAAACAAATCCAAAACTGTAGGATGCAAATTAATCTTTCATAAGGCAAACCTTCAGATGGTTGCTTCTTCATGGGCACTTCAGAGTGCTCTTTTTCCTTTTGAACCCAGCAGTCATACAAAAAAGCATTTTGACAATCCCACTAGGATGCTCATCCTCTGTGTTCAGAGGGAGATTTATAAAGATCACAAGGTAGGATTGTGAATATAATGATCCCAGGGATTAGCCTTTCTTTCAGCTATGGTAAGGCAGTCCTCTGTATCTATCTGAAATCAGAGAAGGGGCTCTTGCCTGTGAGCCAGTGTGCGGCTTTCTTCTCACTGCCATTGTCCCCTCCCCACCTACTCTCATGTGCTTGCAATACTTCAAATGCTTAAAAGTTTTAAACAGTTGCATGTTAGCTATTACCCTCCCTGTCAAGGGAAAATGAAAGAATCTCCACTAAAAATAAGTGAACTGTTGCTCTCTGCCAGAGTGGATCTACTACTGGCAAGCCCTGTTTAAGTATTGATAAAGGAGCTTATTTAACCTACTGGAAAATCAAGCCCAAAGGATAAGGAAAAGCTTATTCAGAGGAAAGAAGAATTTGTGATTAAGACACCGGATAGGTATTTAGAAAACGTCTCATTTCCTCCTATTCTCTTGTACCCTCTTTGACTTTGAGCAGGGAACTTTATCGTTACCAGCCAAAACACCAGAAGAGATCATCTCTTACTTAGGCATTTAGAAATGGATTTAATAGGAGCTGGTCTCACTCCATAGTCAAGATGCCTGATCCAGGAACATAGTCAGGGGTTGTCCAGAGGCATTTCAGTGGTTGGTAAGAGAGAAAAAGAGATTTATGATGATGATTAGGCCAATGTAAAAATTTGTGCTCTGGATGTCTATGGACTATAGCTGGACTACAAGGATAAAATCTGTTCTCCAAAGATAAAACTTTGCAGAATGTTGTCCCAAGTTCTGTGGCTTTCTGTCCAAAAAGGACAGAAATAATAATCCTTCCCTTCTCTTGCTGCACACCTCTGTTTTTGCTTTAGCCTGTAAGGTCTGAGGAGCAAGACCTGTCTCTCATAATGCCTACCACAACAGGCATCAGGTTTAGTCCAGGACTTTTTACACTGAATACAGCAGAGGTACACGCGTTCAACTTAATTAACTCCTTTAACCCCTTGCATCCAATGACTAAAGGAAAGGGCAATAACATTATAAAAGTAGCTGAAGTAGTATCACTTATAAAAGAAGAGAAAACCAGTGTGCAGGAGGAACTGTGCATTACCTATCATTATTTCCCCAAATTTTTATGCATGTGAACTTTTAAGTAATCACACTGGTTTACAGAACATTACAATAAGTATATATAATAAATGTCTTAAAAATCTGTCATAAAAACATTACAATAGCAAAGACCTGAAAAGTCTCATGACTTCATGAGTTTGTGAGCATGGAACTCAGTCCATTTCTGTAAACAGATTAATGGTACAGGCTTTAATTACATGCTCACATACGGCTCTTTTCTGGAAGGCCCCAGCTTCACCAAGTGCCAGTGAGAGATTTTAATTCCTGTAACTTTATAGCACATTAATCATGGGTGATGAGGCCATGAATCAGTTATGCAAGTCATCCCAAATACATACTGATGAAATCCGTAAGATATCACCACCCACCACCCATACTCTGATTATCCACCTCTGTTATAGATTAACTATTTTGGGATTGTTTTAAACAATTCTAAGGACATTTAGAGTTTTTTTGAATAGCACAGGGATACCTGACCCACCATCTCCATAATATCATGTGCCTCAGTTTCCATGTGGTGATTTATTGAGTGTCTCAGCAAGTAAAAATGTGATGGTTCAGTATTGAATGCATGACCTAGGACAACATTCTGCATGGAAAAACCCCTAACATAATACTTAAACACACTTTATAAACACTTTGTAGTTAACCTTTTATGTGGTGTCACAAAATCCCTTTGTGATTAATTTAAAAAAGATAAGCTCTGTCACAGTGTAATATGGTTGGAAGAAAACTCCTTTGTACAAGGCATAGTGTACATTGTACACTGCAATGTACAAATGAGATGGTCAAGATCTGAAGTTTTGTTTGTTTGTTTGTTTTCTTTTTTTTGATGTTTGGTACTGGGTACAAGGATGTCTCCCTAGGAACAGTAGATGAAGTAGATGAGAAGGAAAAGACAAATAGATTTACTGTGTTTAATTTCTATTTGTCATACAGAGACATGTGTACAGGTTGTTCCAACTATTAGTATTATCCTTTTTTGGTTGTGGCTTGAAATGTACCACTCACCAAATCATAAATATTACATTTGGAGAAACCTTTCAGGCCATTCAAGTCCCCCTCTTGCCATAGGTACAATGGTCCCTACTAACTATTCACAAGCATAATTCGATTTTGTCACCAGAAGGGTCATTTGCCTCCTAATTACCATGGAAATAATGCAACGGACCAGTAGGTCTTCACTGGAACACATACATTATTTCCCAGTATGTTCCAATATACGGACACATAAATTGTACTTGCCAAAGTAATCCCAGCCATGAACACATTGTCCGATAAAAGCCACAGCTGATAAAAGGCTCAAACCAAAAATCTCTTCCTCTGCTTTAAAGTAAAATTTCAAAGTGCACCAGAGAGCCAATAGTGGCTTTTCTTTCAAGAATACTGATAGTTAAAATAATTTCCCCTCAAATTTTCTGTTGCTCTACGATTTTAGAGGAGGAAGAAATAAGAAACAATGGTTTTGTAATTCATCTCAGAAAAAGAAATTAGATCAGGGTTCATATTTTACAGTGATTTACATCTTGTGCAACCCCATTACATTTAATGGGACTACTGAAGGTCTGCGTCAACATGGAATGTGACTCTTCAGGCTTAAGTGCTGTGATTCATGGAGTGGGTTACAGTGGGAGCTGTTTTTAGGATAAGACTTTATCTCCCAGGACTAGTGATAGAGATTTTAGTTTTATTTAGAAAGGGGGAGGGTGCTTTGTTTTCTCTTTGTTTGCGTCTTTAGGAATATTCAAGGGGTTTAGCCAGCTCATCAGATGCTCATATTTCACATCTTTTGTTGTTACACTTATTCTAATGGGAGTTCCTGGACTCTTGGCATGCATAGTATTATGTTTTTTGATGGCAAAATTTTTTATTGTAGATCATATAGAATATAAAACATTCAGAAGGGAGCAGTACTGCCTGAAAGTGGAAGCTATAGACCATGGCCAAGAGAGGCAATATTTTATAAATACCTATGGTGTTATTCCCCCTTTTAACTTCTATTTGCTTTCTTCCTTTTATTATTATTATTTTTAATCCTACAAGGGCTTGAAATGAACTTATAAGTCCATATACGGACTTACATTTCTTTCTGTCCTGTGAAGATTTATAATATTGAGTTACTACTGCAGATGAACCAGAGTTGCTACACAGCTTTTGACATTGTTGAAAGAATAGACTGCATGCATAAATCCAAAACACTACTGAATGAAATAATTTTGGTGCCTTTTGCCATCTCCAGGAGGGTCGTAATAGTGTAATGAATATTTAACATTTCTCTTCTATTTTTACTAGAGTTTGTAGCACATTATAAACTACAAGAAGCACTTACTACTTTGTTCCATATATAAATTTCCTGTCTTGGAGTGTAAACTGCTAGACATCATTTAAAAGTCATTCTTAAAATGGAAGAACACTCCAGCAAATACTTTAGATTAAATATATAAATAATTCTACGGCATTTTTAGTAAATGCAATTTTAAAGAAAGACTACAAGCACCTTTCTCACCTGAAATGCAGTGCACAAGGTCCACTCCCACTCAGGAGTTTCCAGAGAAAAGGAAGAAAAAATTAATCTATAAAGTCACTTGCGTTTCATGCAGAAATTAATGTGTATAGGAAACAGATATTTAACTCGCCACCAGTGTATTCTATAGGGGCTGTGGATTTAGAATGGAATATTCTGAGGGAAACTACTTCCAAGGCATGTTGGCAGAGAAGCATTTTCTATTTGATAATACCCTGGCAGCTGCTGTGCTGTGTCCTTTCTCTAGGTGCACACACTATCAAGAGTGGGAAGAAATTTAATCTGGGAAACTCTAAATTAAGGCTTGCCTACACTTAGTGCTTTGCCTAGGCTCTTAATCTTGTTTTTGACTAGCTATGACTATTTTCATGCAAAATCTAACTTCACAGAAGTTTATTTGTATTTTGAACTTGCAGTTCCTTGCCCAGAATGGGATTTGAAGGTTGGACTCAATGATCTTCGGTTTTTTTTCCTAACCCAAATGATTCTGTGATATACAGACAAATATTACCTTTCTGGTGTACTACTACAGAAGACTGTAGTGGTACACCAGAAGACCACCCTCACACGTGGTACCTGAGTGCTGATTCACAACAGAAGTCTGATACTACAGGCTTTATGGAAAGACTGGAGGTTTTTTTCCCTCAAACTGGATACTGGCTCATTGAAGTCAGGCTAAGGAACACCCAAAGCAAACAGAGTGGCTTATTGAAGCCTTGCTAGGTGCCTTCCCATTCTGAATGAGTGCTTTTGATCATGTCACACCATTTATCCACCACCTCCCTATATACATGCCAAAAGATCTTCAAGGTTCAGTTTGAATCTCCTGCTCTCTGACTGGGTGTAGCACCAGAGCCTGCTGCCACTCTGCAGTTTGCTCCACTCACCCTTTATTAATGGTTTCCCTTTCTCCCTGCTGGTACCTCCTAGTGTGAGCACAGAACCCCTGCAGCTCTGTGACCTTTGCGGAGCATGGAGGGGGAAGAAAGGAGATGAGAGTTCAGAAGTGGAGTTTGATCTACCCCACAAACACTGACCACACTGCGAAACAAACAGCTGCAAGAGAAGACAAAGAAGGTCTGAGAACGGAAACCAATATATTCTGAAAGCTGGGAGCGGTTAAACACGATGAAGAGCCACAGCAGCTGACAGGGAGGGAGCTGGGAGCGGGAGGAGGGAGCGCTCTGTCACATGCTCTCGGCAGATTATCATTTTTCAATACTCACATTAAGAACAAGAAAACCCACAAAGTTTCATAACTTGTCATTTAGCTTAAGTGTGTGTGTGGGGGGGGGGGTGGGGGGGTGGGTGGAGGGGGGAGAAGAAAGAAAGAAAAAAATTACCCCCCCCACAAGTTTAAAATAGAAATAATAAAAACATCTCTGAACCACAGAGAATTGCAAAGTGACCTTCAGACAAAATCTGGGGTGAGCAACTCATCTCTTGCCTTCAGATGTCATTCATTTCCTAACTCATTCTTTGCAAAGGAAGGAGAGAAGGAGCTTCTTGAATCATCTGCAGGAAGATGAACAGAACAAGGACTTTCTGTTTGTACTTCTGCATTCTTCTTTTTAAAATAAAAACAGAGAATAGTATGATCTGAAAAGGCTGCCTGAGGAATTTTTGTCTTTCTGTTTTTAGTGCACATCTCTCTGCACTGACTGAAGTATCCATGCAAATACGTGGAGGGTTTGCACCAAAGGGACTGCATGGGGACAACAGCCAAATTGATTGCACACCCATCAGTTCACACACAAGCACTGCCAAGTGCCTGGAGTACACAATCCAAAAAAGACAACAGCACATTGTGTTCCCTTTCACTAGTTTAACTCCTCTATCATAATCACTTCTTTTAATAATTGCTCCTATTTAAGATACAGATCTGATTTTTCATGTAACTTTCCCTCGCCCTTTCATAACAGTTTTGGTTCTTAAATCTCAGGAACTTCGTAAGTGTTAAGATCTTTGGTGGTATTTAGCTGTGGAAATGGAGGTGCCCTTGGAAATTAGGAAAATGATTATGTCATTTGGTTTGTTCAACCTTCCTGTGAGGGGATAATCATGAAGTCTCATTCAGATTCATTCCCAAATTCCAGTCCCTTTTGAAAATTGTTGTCACTTTAAAATATGTATGTATAATAAAATATAAATTGTCATGTCTCAGGGTATAAGCCAAACACTGAGCACAGACAGTGGATAAAAGCTATTGTTTTTATCATCAAATTATATTTACTATTATTGTCTCCTATGTGGTTTCTTGCATGCTCCTTTGAAGCATCTGGTGTTGGCTACAGTTAGTAATGGGAAATGTGTAATAAGACAATTATAAGAGTTTGACTGGTGCAACAGTTCCTATGATCTAATGTTTAATAAACTTTAAGAGTTAAAAATCAACAGCCCATTTACTCAGTATTAGTATCTAGGAAGGTTTCATGAGTGAATGAAGGCCAGTTCTTATTGCATTCAAGCTTTCATCTCAATAATGCAAAAAGGTTTAGGTCCTCACATGCTTATAATAAACAGTAACTTTCTGAGTATGAACCCATTCATTTAGTGGTGAAATAAAATTCTCTGACACTTCCCCAGCTCTGTCTCTCAGGTGCAGCAGAGGCCCCGGACGTAAGGCAGCTGAGAACTTTGGGACAGTGTTAAGCATCTCCAAGACCATGGATAATGTTCTGTATCTCCCAAGATATCTCTGCAGTTCACAGACAGATGCACCATCATGGGATAAAGGCTATTATTGCCTCTTAGAAGAGGTTCCCCAGAGTGGGGTTGATGCTCCTGAGTCAGAGAAGCATGGGCAATGAGAGCATCTGAAGTGGTGAGGAAGTCTGAGCGGTGGTGAACATTCCCATAAGGATGTTGGTACCTCCAGCATGTGCAGATGTGGGTCTCAGCGACCTGCCAGTGTGAGGTTTGTGGTTGAACCCAATGATCTTAAGGGTCAACCTAAACAATCCAATGATTCTATGATTCAAAGACAACTTTTTGAATTGGTCCTTGAATGTATTGATTTTTTCATATCCTCAAGCCAGCTAATGGATCCCATCAGCTTTTTCAATTTTCCCTTTTGTTGGAAGAAGGGTACAATCTTAGAAACATGAATGATCCCAGTTAACAAACAAACAAACAAACAAAATCAAGACTTTTCAGGAAAAAAACCCAAAACCAACCAACCAAACCTTTACATTTTAGCATTTACAGTTATGAAGAGATTTCTGTACTGCCCACAATCTATCAAACCAGAGTGAGATCTGGAAAAGTGGGAAAAAAGCATGCCTCTTCAGAACCAAGTTTTCACTGGTCATCCTAAGAGCTATAGGTGTTTATTTCCTGCTGGGAAGACTCTCCAGGCATTCTGTGTGCTTGTGGTCCAGTGAAGCTCCAGTTGGCATCAGCAGGAGTGTGTCACGCAGGAGAGAAAACTGCACTAATGGGGTCTCTTCTTAAGGGGACAGTGAATTTTTACAAGCTGAAAGCACCTGTGACCTCCAAAGTTTCCTCTGCATCCACAGCTGAGGTCAGTGTACAGTCAATTTCCCCCAGGCAACCTTCACACAGAAAACCCCTCACCACAATATCTGTGCCTCCAAGGGAAGCAGCAAGTTAAAACTCACCTCAACCACCCTATTATGGGCACCCTGGGAGTGCTGCTGCAGCAGGCAGAAAACTCACCACGGGCTGAGGCAACACACATATCACTGTGTCAGAAATAGGTGGATGAGGCCAGAGTGTCATGTCTTCTATAATTGGAAGGGATCGGATTTCTCTGCGGAGCAGGAATGGCTAAACAGCCTGTGGTACAGTATTAAGGGAACCTACAAACTGCATGGGTGAGGAATCAGAAAAGAGCTGCTGGATGATAACAGTCACGATCCTTCTCGTGCCATCTGGTTGCACCATTCCTGCTCTGCACATCGGGCTGTGCATGCACAGAGATAGACACAGCATGTTGCTGTCTTTGGGGTTGTCAGTGCAAAGACTTAATCTGGGCACGGCATCTGCACGGCTGTCCACACAGCCCCTCTGCTTCACAGAGCTTCTGAAACACAGATTAATACAAACCACTGAGATACACCAGAGGCTTGCTCTGCCATTGTTAGGTGGACAGCAGCAGCTGGTGGACACTTGAGAGTAACTATCCAGGAAGAAAACAGAGCAGGAAAGCAGACATGACTGGTGACAGGGACAACTAGCAGAGTCCAAGACTTGGAGGTCATCCCTGACTTTGCTGCAATTATACAAAGACGATAAAATCCCTCTGCCTCAGGAATCCTCTGTCTACTCAATGATGCACTGCAAAGCTTCCTAGCTAATATGTGATCCAAGACCAACAAACACCAACAGCTGAAGTCTTCTTGCATTGCAAGCATGTTGGAGTATCTACGATACATCTCCTCCCCGTAGTCCACATAAAGAGAGCAAACCTCCCTGTGCTGTGGAGCCTGCCAGAGTCACTCCCTCCTTCCCTTGATAAGAGAGGGTGTTTAGGATGGTTTAGCCCCTATGTTGAGCACTGCAGTTGCTCTCCTCAGATGTGGGCTGAGCATAGCTCCGAGCAGCTCAGAGCATGCCTCCAGTGTGATGACAGGTCCGTCATCTTGAGTGACAGGGCTACACTTGAGGAATTTGGATACACTACACAGGAATCCATGGTTAGAGGGATATGCAGGAGGCACAGGTCTAAACCAAGTAACATGAAGTGATGAAGTGAATTTGGAGTGGTGCCAGGAAGGCTACAGGACAGGAAGAAATGAAAGATGAAAGTGTTTTTAACACTGTCTCCACATGCTCAACAAGGATTTTCCCAAGGGTCTTTGCTTTAAATATGCTCTGTGATATATAGCGTTCCTTCCGGAGCTGCTCTTTGTCATCTGATGAACAGAAAGAACCAAATTGCTCTGGAAATTGGAATAATCCTTTCTAAATGGCTCATTTCTGCTTTTACTCATAAGATGTAAAGCACGGTAATTCCACTAAAATCTGAGAGACTGCTGGGAGTTACAACAGCATTTGGCCCACCCTTACATACATCCGTGCCCCCAAAGAAATGACAGGGATATTCTTAGGTCCTCCTTTCAAAACACGGACTGCTTCAACAACACGGGAGTACGACTCACCCAGCAACAACCTCATAAAGGATGCAAGGCAAGTACTACCACAAAACAGGCCTCTGCCCTATAAATTAAGGGCTGCTGTTCCACAGCTCCTAGATGTCCCACAGAGACACATGTCTTTCCTTGGGCATCTGAAAATGAGATGCTCAGACATCCAAGGCAGGTCAAAAGGATTGCTCCCTGGATATACCTATTTCTTACTATTGAATAAAAAGGGAGCCCAGGGTGACCAGTTCAAACTTAGGCATCTAACTTCAGGCTTCTAAAGCTGTGTGAAATAAATCACACATGTAGAGCACTAGTAGATCATCTATCTTTTATATACTATACAGCTTTCATTTTTTACCTAGCTTCTCTTTTGTTGAGCCAAATAATTTTTTGTCTAAAACATTTCCTCTAGAGAGGCCTTCAACCTCTCGAAGACATAAAAAAGATGAAAAATTTTTCACTTCCACTTGCCCCTTCTTTTAGTGATTAACCACTATCACTGGAAAAAACACAACTGGTTTCAATTTGCTCTTGGTTAGTATTTTGTTTCCCTTTGTTATCTTGAAGAGATTGCTGTATATTCTCTCTGGAAGTGCAGATGCAGTTTCAGATTCCCAAGTCTGAAGGCCAAGTGGTCCAGCCTTTTTCCCTTTCAAAATGTAAGACCTTTGTACAAACTTTCATCCATCTAGAAGAAGCATTTGCTTCATCTTTATGCTTAACTAGGACATGCTTTAATAAGACCAATGTCTTTGCATGCTATCACTTCCCAGGGACATGAAAGAACACTGCAAAAAATAATAAATTATTGTCTCTGCATCTTAAAAATAATATTGCCACAAACTCTTCAGAAGCAGAGAAACTAGAGGGCAGAGAAGGCAAGTAACTGACTCAGGTCTGGAGAGTAAGTGGGAGCAGATGTCCTCTTACCTGAAATATAACAATGTCTTTTAAGCACTGGATTTCAATTAACACCTTGACACCCCTGGTCACACCTTTTTTCTCTTCTACTGCAAGAGGACATGAATGTATTGGAGAAATTTTATCTTTAGTGCTTGATTTCCTACACTGAAGAAGCACCTTTTTGTTCTCTTTATACTACCTCTAAAAGAATAAGTATCTGACGTGCGCTCGACGGCATTACATTATATATTTTAACATAAATTACAATATATATTCCAACAAGTTTCAATTATTGTCTGAAATAGTTTTGGATAGAATTCACTTAAATTTACCTCTGAATCAGTTCCCACACCAAAATTAAAAAAAAAATCCCTGCATTTGCAGATAGAAACTGGACAGTGAGGAGGGCAGTTGCTCAAATCATTAAAAACCCCCCAAAAAACCAACCAACCAACCAACCAACCAACCAACCCAGAAAACAAACAAACAAAAAACTCCCCCCCAAAAAAACCCCACACACAAAGAAACGGGAGTTGCGTGAACACTAAAGATGCTAGAAATAGCCATTTGGCACAAGTGTTAATTCTCTTTCTTCAATCTCCATTATTTATACTCTCATGGATGAGGAGCCTATTGCACTGCATAATAACAGATAGTTCAGGTTTTTATTTTCATGAGTTTCATATAACACAGCCAAAGTGAAATAATATCATTGAAAACATCTCCATATAAAAAGCCCCCACAGCTATATATAGAAGCTAGATAAAGCTAATCATATCATGATGATAATGTTTCTATTATCAGTTTCCAAATACACCTAGTAACAACAAACTTCCTGCCAATTTTAAGCTATTTCATAATGGACATGAACAGGAGACATCCCAAAGTATAAACATCTCTCCTTATCACAAGTTCTGTTGTCTCTGCCTTACAGATCTCTCTTCAACTCATATTAATTGCAATGTGTGTGTATTGTTTTTTCTGCTTCAAGCTGAATATTCCTCCTGAAGAACTTGGCCTTTACCAGATTTTGTTATCACTGTGCCTGTCTAGAGCAGACTACACTGTTATAAATGGTCCCCACCCATCATTTGGCCAATACATTGATCTAAGAACTCTGATCAGAGTCATATTCTACCAAATACTACTACCACTACTACTTGTAATTGCATTATTATTATCATCATCATCATCATCATTAGTATTGGTATTGCATTTTTTCTTATATGTACTTCGACACGTCTAGTTTTTAAGGAACTGGCTTAAATGGATGATGAAGTTGTTAAGCATCTGCAAGGAGAGTTGGAATCTCACTGGGTTTGCTTTTATAAGAACCAGGCCAGTGCCTGACCCTCAAACCCACTGCAAAATACTTTTATCCAAACTGTCCAACCAAAACATAGATTTAGAAATGTCCACATACTTTCCCAGAGTATTTAGTGCTATAGAAGGTCATAATAAAGGTATTAGTTTTATTATTCCAGTTTCAGCAGATGGTCTGAACTATTAAGTGTCAATTTGAGCCTATTAAAAATGTCATCTATTCTATTTCCAGACAATATCATAGCAGTTCAACCTTATTACTTACCTGTCACTATAAAGAGCAGATAAACCTTAATCTATCACATCCAATGACTTTTTGCCCAGAATTCTGGATCTTTTTTTTTTTTTTCTTTGCTAAATTATTCCTCTCCTCTCAGATCCACAGCAATGTGGGCACCCATTCCTTATTCACCCCCATATATATATATATATATATATATATATGTATGCTAGAAGAATACTTAATGTAGCACATTTTCTCAAAGGACATCAAAAAGTGCAAATGTATCTTTACACCCATTACTCAAATGAGACATCTGAGGTATGGGGTCATTTGTCTCCATAATTAAAAAAACAAAACAAAACAAAACAACACTCCCAAAAAATTGTGGTCCCTGAAGGTAAATTAAAAAAAACCAGTGCTGACACAGCATAAGCTTCCCTTTTAACAATCATATAGGCCCCCAGAATTTCCAAAAGTAGTGTCTGCTCTTTTTCCTTCCAATTGTTCGTCTGGTTCCTTAAATCAAACATTTTTTTAAATATCTCCCAAACAATTATAACCCATTTTTGTATTGGTTTAAGGCTAGTTTTTCCTGGAAAAGATGATTAATATTTCTGCAATTCCTGACTTAAAATCTTCACAAGTAGAACTTTAGAATACATATTTTATTTTATTCAAGGAATGAATGGTGCTTTACATTGCTTGTTGATAAACAAAGTCATTAGTATTCCCAAATTTTTGCTTATTCCCAAATTTTTAAAAAAAGCAGCTGGATCTTTGGAGAACCCATTTTGAAGATTAAGATCCATATTAAATACTCATATCTCTCTTTTACGTCTTTTATAAAATTAGCCACAAGCTAAATAATTGTGATTTGAAGGATTTAAAACTTCCAGGGATATTCAGAGACATTAATTTTCTCAATTATGTTTATACAATGCTTAATTATGGCCAGCTTGTTGAAACAAAGGATCATTGACAGCCATGACTACCATATTTATTTATGTTTACGGATACATGAAAAACAATCGCTTAAGGTAGAGCAATCCAGTATGTTACCCTGTGTCTACAGCTGTGATATATTTTATTTTGTGAATTGAGAGGGGGGGAAAGGAAAATTTTTACTGCCATAACTCAATCACATTAGGAGAAAAAAAAGTGTGATACATATCATCTATCTATTTTTACATGACAACATAGAAAGAGACACTTAAAAAAAAAGTGATGCTTTGAGTTTATTAAAGAGATATATTTTCTGATATGTAATACAACTGACACTTTAGGGGAATATGACTTTTTTCCCGTCAAAGAGAATATCTGAAACATGAGAAGCATCAATCAATACTCTCAGTTCCTTGAGAGGCAGCACTAAACAAGAGAAAAGATTGCTTCCTTTTTCTGCCGTGTTCTGCTATGAGTGTCCACACTGAAGGTTTGTGCTCCAGCCAAAGCAATTAATGATTAATGAAAACAGACACAGCTTTTTTACAGAAAGGGTGGGAACCCATGAAACTGAGCAGTATATGATGGCTTCATTAAAAAGAAATCTGAGTACCAATTTCAGGGGAAAAAATAAGCCCAAAGCATTTTTCTGCACTCCTAATACTTCCACCAAGGAAGTTGCTGAACCTTTTTCCTATGGTGTTTCATGGACTACATGGGAGAAAAGGCCTTCACCAGGTAGAAACCTGTAGCAAAATTGTCCATCTATGGTGCTCTCTGCTCTTCTCATCTCTGAATCACCTGGGTGGGAACTGATTTTGGACTGGATCCCTTGAGCCGCTCCCTGAGGCTGTGGTTTCAGCCAGTCCTACCAGCAGCATCCTTCACACACTATGGCTGGGCTATGCCATGCACTGGAGGAGATGTCTCCCAACTTGACAGCTGCTCCTACTGCTTGTAAGATCTTGAGAGCTGTAACTGTTTAACTAATATTTACTCTATTTCAGCTTATGGGCTGGATTTTGTCTTTTGTAGCCAGCTGGAGAGGCACTTTTCCAGTGGAAAGCACAGGAGAAATTCGGCCTGACTTGGCCAGAATTCTGCCTGTGATCCCCTGAGGAGAAGACGTTGCCATGGCAGCTTTGCTGTTCTTTCAACTGGTGCAATAGCTGCTGTTGCCACATTAAGCCAGCTCTGCTGGTCTGTGAAGGTGAGTTGCCTCTCTGGGTAATCACAAATGTACCTGCTTCCCCTTGTGCTTCTGCTGCTTGTCCCTCCATCTGCCTAATATACACAAATATTTTGTTATCCTTTGTGTGGGAGGTGACCTACCATGGCTGTCATGCCGTTCATCTCTCCAGATTTTTGCAGCCAGCTCTGTCATGTAATGGGCTGCAGCTTTTGCTGAGGGACTCAAGGTGGCCCATTAAGGCCCTTACCAGCAATGGGAGAGTGATGTCAATTAATTTCAGTTCTGAGCTCTGCAGACCCATTCACTGTCTCCTAGGTTGTTTTCTGCTTTTTCTTGTGCCTGTGACATATGAATGTGCTACAAAAAAATAGCTGATGAAAGGCTGCACTGTTCAGGATGGATGCAGCCTGGGCATGAAGATCTCAGCCTTTCATTTGGAGAACTGAGCAAAGTTGTCCCCTTTGCAAACTTCACCTCTTACACAAGGCTGGATTGCACAGATGAGCCAGAGTTAAAGCTCTTTGTCTTCCAAATCCACATCTCACACCTCACTGGAGAAAGCCCTAAGGCTGCTGATGACTCTGAGCAGCAGATATTCACCAGTCTAGCCTGCTGAAACTGTGCCAGCTTAAATCAAAGGGATCGTAAGCATTTAAACAGGAATTACTCCTGCTCAACCAGCTAAAAACGTCCTTTATTAGGCAACATCCTCACTCGCATCCCTCTGCTTGAGCTGTAAACAAAGCAAATCAAACTGGAGGCTGCAGAGTGGAGGTAGAAGCCTGCTCAAGGTAACAGCCCTCACAGAAGAAAGGAAGAAGTGTGCTTTATTGCACACGGATTCTGCAGTTCTGGAAATGATACAGCTACTGTATCCATATCACAGGGCAGGTCTGAGAAATGAACACATGATTAAGAGCTTTGAGAGCTCTGTGCTAAAAAGAGACGTTGCAATGTTGCTGTGGTTTAATTCATGCATGCATGCACTTCAACCCAGACTAATTCCCCAGGGTCAAAATGAAATAGACTTTAAATCTAACACGGGTAGAAACTCATAACCAATTCCTGTGCTTCTCAAAGAGAATATCAAATGACATGAAATCCTTAATTGCCCTGAATAAGACAAAGACATTTGAAATGGAGTTATGTGGCTCCTATTAAAAAAAACCAAACCCATCCTTAAATTAATTCTTTACCTTCCTTCCACCACCCCTAGAAAATGGAATTTCTTCAGGCATAAAAGTAGACTAAGCTCTACTAAAACCAAGTGCAGATTTAAGCACCTACTTTAAAAGGACAAGCTGTTTGCACAACTGATATGATATTATGAAACTTTAGACATTTCTTTCACAACTGACAAGGAACTGAATGTATTACAGGCCTGTTTCACATCTGAAACCACAAAGGCTCCCAAGTCCGTATGACTCTGGATTTTTCTCTGAACTTCATTGTTTGTGGTTAAAACGCCAAAAGGGTCTGACCCATTTTAAAAGAAGGAAATCATATTTCTTAGTTTGCAAATGATACTCACTGCTAGCATAAAAACAGCTGAAGCTTAATCCTCCTGAAGAAAGGAAATGTCCCAGGTCAAAGCCACAGCACATAATCCCCCCCTGAAAGTAGGGGAAAAAATAAAATTCACCAGATCCAGGCTGGTCATGCAGAACCACATAGAACTGGCAAAGTTTACAAATCACTCTGTCAAACACAGCTGATTTTTGTCTAACAAAGCAGTGATATTTTTGGTGGAAGGTTAGCATTACTTTCTTGTTAGAGAAGAATTGTACCTTTATTCTGAAATATCACTGCATGGTGAGAAGTGTTGCACACAGTAATGAAAAACAATAAAGCGTCTTCAAAGTCCTTTTGAAAGGTCTAGCTCATTCCAGCTCCTCGGGGCAAAGCAGGACAAAGTGAAGTGGAATTGTTTCCATTTCACAGATGGGAGAGATGAGGCAACAAAGAAAAGGATTAAATTGGGGGAGGGTTGGTGTGATGCCGTTTTGGGATGTTCAGACTGCAGTCTCAGGCAACCATCTTTTTACATTTACATTTGACTACAGGGTAAACATTTCTGTGCTTTTCACCAATGAAGTACATGAGATCACTACATCTGCAACTCATTGTGCAGCCTGAGTGCACCAATTGGCCTGAACATCAGTGAAGTAAGCCCACGACTTTGGATGAATCTCTGGCCTCTCGCCAAGCATGCAGAGATCTTGTTTCTTAGAATAATTACTGAATTAAACTCTTTGCAGGGAGAAGAGGAAATAGCAGGAGCCAATTTTTTTTGCCAAGCCTTAGCACGAGAGCTCAGGACATCCTGGGTTTCTCGCCTGATCAGATCACTGAGTTTCCTCTATGTTCCAGCAAATCCCAGTGTAAATGGATTTAGCAACAGGGAAGGCACATACCCAAGCAGGGAGTTTGATCCCACTGCTGAAGGGAAGAGAGACAAAGACTCTTAACATGACTGCAGACAATCTAGCACTGAACTTGCAGATTGCTCATTTTCCCTTGGAAACTCAAGCTAATCACTTTCCCTTTTCCTAATACTCTGCAGTGAACTGCTCTCTAAGGTGCTGACCCTGTTATTACTGACTACCAAGTCTAACACTGATTGTTATGATAAGTCTCATTGTTTAAAGCAGCCTTTGCCTAATGGTTTCCACATAGGCTTTACACCTGGCGTAATTCAACACAGCCTCATTCCAGCGCAAAAAACAGTGAAAATAAGACGCCTTGCTTACAAAGTGTGTACATTTTCTAGAGTGCCCATGCTTGCAAGATGTAGGGCAATATCCACCAGGATCCCAGTTTGTGTGGGCCAAGTTGAGGCTGAGAGAAAACTGAAATGAGTCTCTCTGTGAATCATAGATCCGAAAAGTATGTGAGAGACACTTCATCTATAGCTACCACCTGTAGATTACACACTTCAATAGCCCTGCATCATAGAATCACAGAATTATAAAGGCACAGAATGGTTTGGGTTGGGAGGAACCTTAATGCTCATCCAGCTCTACCCCCTGCCATGAGTACATGTACCTTTACACCTTCCACTATCCCAGGTTGTTTCAAACCCCATCCAGCCTGACTCTGGACTTTTCCAGGGATGGAGCAGATACAACTTCCATGGGCAAACCATACGAATTCCTTACAACTCTCATATCCAAGATTTTTTTCCTTGTATCTAATCTAAACCTACTTTCTGTCGGTGTGAAGCCACTCCCCCTTGTCCTGTCACTTCAGACTCCTGTAAATTGTCCCTCTCCTTGTTGGCTCCCTCCAGGTACTGGAAGGCTGCAATTGGATCACTCCAAAGCCTTCTCTTTTTCAGGCTGAACAATCCCAATTCTCTCAGCCTTTCCTTGCAGCAGAGCTGCTTATCACTCTGATCATCTTGGTGCCTCCTCTGGATTCACTCCAGCAGCTCCACGTCCTTGTGGTGTGGGAGCCTAAGGCTGGAGGCAGCTCTGCAGGTGAGGTCTCACAGGAGCAGGGCAGAGGGATAGAACAACCGCATTCAAGTCTAGCAAAGTTTAAATAAATCACATATCATTCAAAAATTTCCTATTGCATCCCAAGACAACCAGTCTCCAGGAACCCTCTTGATCTGATCTCTTAAACCTTTGCCTCTTTATTGCAACATGTGCTGTTTTTAACTTCTGTTCAGTGGGTTTGTTCTGTTTTTCTCATTGTGGCAGGTACTTTCCATGGGTAATTTTTCTTATATAGAGCTCCAGAACTTGCATTTTATTGTGTGTCACTATGAGCTGGCTGGCAGGTTAATCTGTTTCGGTGTCTGTCATCATGAACAACCAATTTGTCCAGAGAAGGAATTACATAAAGGATGTGAAATCATGACAGTCCGAGTAATTTCCTTTCCAACTATAACTCTGTTGATATTAACTACAACATTAGCAGCTATGAATAAGGTTTGTCATGTACACTCCATGAAAAGAAGAAAACAAATGGAAAAGTTAAATATTTACTCTCTGGCAGCTTATTTTTTTGCAAGTGTGTTTTTTAACTAAAGCTGTCCAAAACCTTCCCAAACCATTTTGCCAAGGGAACTGCTGTTTGCAGGATCAGGAGATTCTGTTCGCTTAAGCACATCTGTGGACCCAAAAGAAAATAAATTTAAAAAAATTAAAAAACTTTTTTCAGGCCATTTCTCATCCATTATTTTATTAACCACAATTGTGAGGTTAGAAAAATACCCACTCCATTAGCCCCTAGGGCATGAGACACAGGATTCCAAATCCCATTTTGCACTCAGTTCTGCTGAATTTCAGCACCAACTGATACTGTGTAGCATCACACAAAGTCAACTGGACTGTGAGTTTTTTAAATGGCAACTTGATCAAATCATGCTTTTGGTTATTAAAAAATGCCATACCCGAGGGTCAACTCAAATTTTCCACTACATCCTCAAGGTGACTGAATGACGAACAAACCATCAGTGGGGAATTTTGATGGTGGCATATGCTGTCTGGTTAGCTTTTAGAAGGAGGAAGTGAGAAGATGTACGATTGATTTGCCCAAGCAGTTTAAAATAAAAGAAAAATATTTGAAAAAAGAAAAACTGCCATTCTACTGTCTTCACTTTCTTATGCAGATACCTATAATCAGACTTTTATTTGTACAGAGAGAGATGACAAAATAAACAGGACTTGCTCTCAGAAGTATCCATCAATTTGGGTACTTGGTGTGCTAAATCTCTTTCTAAGAAAGTTTACTTTTAAATGCCTAAAAAGGATTGAAGTGACTGGCTAAGAAACACTTATCCTGATTTGGACATTTCTGGCAGGGCAAAAGCATGAGGATAGTAGGATGTCTGAAATTGATTCATTTCCTGACTGGATCAAATTCCAGACTGATTTAATATAAGTGGTCAAAGCATAGAGAAAGGAATTAATGTGGAACTGTTTGCTGTGGGTAGCATAAGAAATTATGTAATTAAAATGAGGTGGAGGAAATATAGATGAGACATTTAAGGAAACAAGTAAAAGGTAAGGAGAGTTGTATGTTGGTGCAGGATGCTGAAGGACTCAGCATTGCTGGACCTGCATAGGAGCCAATCAGACAAATGAGTTTGGGGTAGAGCTGGCCCTGCCTCAAGGAGGATGTATTCAGTGACATCGTGAGCCTGGTCTGGCAAGAATTCTGTCATGAACAGCTCCAGAGAGAAAACATCTGGAGGTGACAAGCACCAGTACCAGATTCATGTTTCACACTCCAGATGACCATTCCTTTGGTACTACTGTGAGCTGATATTCTTTGTGGGTGAAGATGGGATGAGTTGGACCTAGTTTAGAAAACTCTGCAGAGAGGAGAGGAGAGGAGAGGAGAGGAGAGGAGAGGAGAGGAGAGGAGAGGAGAGGAGAGGAGAGGAGAGGAGAGGAGAGGAGAGGAGATCTTTTCTCTCAACTGTGTGAGGACCACTTTATAAAGAGACAGTGAAAGAGAAATAAATATCATCTTTCTCTGTACAGTTATATGGCATCTTTACACATCAAGATCTCAAACACTTTTAATTAAATCCAGGAACTGAAGGGGTTGCCATTAATCTGTTCATTTATATACAGATAAAACCCAAAGGGGTTTTATAAAACCCAAAGGAACATAAAAAGGTGAGGTGTTTTATCCACAGGCTGTAATGGCAGAGAAGGAGCAAAGGTGGAAATACAATGTTGGGGCCAAATTCCATCTAAAGTCAGGTTCTTCTTCCTCCAAAAGCATTGGAAATGGGACACTGGTAATTCAGGAAAATTTGATTCCCAGCATTCTGCTGTAACCTGTAAAAGGATGCTATCACCTCATGGTCTACAAACACCCTTTGAATCTCTTTCTTTTCTATCCCACTGCTGGTTTTGCCTATTTCATCACTGAACCACCCAAAGGAAAAGTCAGAATAAAGCAAAGATCTCTGGATAGAGAAACATTTCTGTCAGACACATGGGCAAATACTCACAGAACACCACAGTGGTCATGGTGCTATGTATGAACTGCAGGACACAGTGTCTATTCTAGACACCAGGTGTCTGGGACATAATGACCTCTTAATTAATGGTTAAATAATGACCACTAACAATTAAGCTGTCAGAAGACAGAAGAATGGTGAGTACAATTCCCTGTTTGCTACAGGAGCACCTCCCATTTCTTATGACCGGTCCTCAGTTCTTAAACACCTTTCTTGCCCACATAGTCTGTGGACATATGTCTGGTTTCCGTGAATGAAAGAGAAACATAGTTTCAGATTGAAAGAAACCTTCTTTGCACTGGGAAATTAAGAAATTAGAAAGATCTTTTTCTACGTTCACCTTGGGAGCACAACGGGAAGAAAAGCCTGCCTGAAATTTTAACAACAGCTGTGGAAATACTCACATACAAGTTCTAGAGCCCTGCTTTTTTCAGCTATAGCAAGGTTTCCCTGCTGGGAAACCCTTGGGCCTGTCCATCTGCCATACAGTATGGTGAATACAACTACAATAGTACTTTAACAATAACTGTGCTCTTTTGAACCTCCCCATTCAAGTAACTCCATTGATTACTCAGAAGAATGCAGACTCTTGTGTTATTTGAGCGGCACATATACTCTGAGCATTTAATCCCCTCAAATATTTTTCAATAACTTCCTTTAATTACAAGGAAAACACGTCGAGTGATGCATGCATTGAAGAGCTTCCCCTCATGTCTCTCTCTCTTTTTTTTTTTTTTTTTTTTTTTTTTTCCTGTTTAATGAAGAATTTGAATCACTTTTCAACTTCTTAATCCTATAATCCTGGAAGGAATTTGCTCTCTTCCAAACCCTGGGGGTGGTAGGTTTTGCTTAGTACAGTAGGCCCTGGAGATCTTTCAGCAGGGTCTTTCCAGAGGAGTCCCAAATACCTGCATTCCTCAGCTGTGTGGTCACCATGTAACTTAGCCTCACCAAAAACACCTCACCTCAGCTGTTCAAGGATTGACTTTTCATGGAAAGTGCAGGGATAACACGGCACAGTAGACACAAAATGTGAAGAGAACCAAGTTTTGCCAGAAGACATGGGTGCTCAGTGCCAGGCATGCTGGTTTTAACAACAGGTTTATTCCCTTCAATGAATTCATTCTTCTGAAAAAAAAGAAAAAGTCAGGGGAAGGGTGTCCTTGCTAATGCTACATCCTTGCACCTTGTTGCTTCCCATTCCCTGGGGAGATACTGGGGAATGATGGACAACTCTGTATGACTGGTCTCCTTGGGAGGGTTGGATGGAGCCTGTTGGCTGCAGTTTTTGCCTTGAAGGGCACTGGGTGCATTTGCAGCACACGACATTCTCCCCTGTGAGCATAGTGAACTCACTGCACAACAACTTCAGACTTGTCTACTTTTGTTCCAAGAAAAGTCTTTGTTGTCACAGCAAGACAGCTCTTTTTGCAATGAACTCAAAGTCCATAATTTTCCTCCTCCTGGCTTTCCTGTAGAACTAAGGAACTCTAATGAATGCACTCCAAAGCACAAATTTTCCACCTTGTCTTTCCAGGCTGTTGGTTCTCAAGGGGTGGCCTGTGGATCTTTAGGGACCCGTAAAATGGGGAAAAAATGGTGCATGGAACAACTGTAAAAGAGTAAAACCACAGTAACAACCCAAACCATTCCCTCATAATTCCGTATGTGCCAGCAAGCAGACAGGGTGAAAAAAAGGCTGTAAATACACTTTGAAAGTTTTGCAACATTTTTAGCTGTTTGTAAATTAAACACCTTGGGGCTCCATTGACCAGAGAAGTCTTGGCTTACTCTCCAAATGAGTCTGAGTGTCCTTTCATTACAAGCAAGATGCAAAAGCATTTGTTACTCATTCCTCTCCCATTCTAGGTCACGCTCCTCAGCTCAATTTCTTTTTCTCATGCTTGTTAGTTCAAGTAACCATTGCTTTGTCAGTGGTTAGTTATCTAATCCCATTACATATAACTGTTGTCATTGTGTTTTGTGCTAAAGTTACAACACTGAGAAATGGGTTGGGAAACCTGAAGAGCCCAAAGTGCATCTATCTCTGTCCTTGTTGAGATAAAATGCCATCAGAGCAGAGGTCTCAGCTGAAGGGTGTCTGGATGAAGAGGAGGACACAGGACACCTCGATGTTAACATGGCCACAGCATGGACACATTGCACACAGTAAGGACATGTGGGGAACAAAGGTGTTGCTTACACGTCATCTCTCTCCATTTGAGGGAACCAAAGCCTGCAGAGAAATTCAGAGCTGGATAAGCCTGAAAGTCTGGCCTGTTTTCAAAGGCTTGCACATTTTAGTGCAGCTCCAATGATCAGTTTTATGATCTGACAATTGACAAACCTGCTAACACATTAATCACAGCTCAGCTGGCAGAGGATGATGAAAAATTATGTCATACTCTGATGTATGACTGCTGCTTTCCAGTGCTGTGATAGACTCCAGCACCTATTTCATACCCCAATAGCCCATCTCATGTTGCTCCTTCTGTGGGGGCATTAACTTCCCTGCTTGTTTGGCTGAAGCCTCATGTAACAGGCAGGAGCATGAATTAGACACCTGTCATTGATGCAAAGAAACTGTCTTCTATTTTCCAGAATTCTTGAGCTATTTCACCATCAACTTCCATTAAGGGAACACAGCTCTGCTATCTTCAGAGGACTGGTGACAAAAAAAGCTGAGTTGAAGGAATGCACCTCCAGGAATATTTTTCAGCATATATGGCAGTAGCAGATGGGTTACATACTGATGTCCTCTTTGGGAGAAAAGTCTCATTAGAGCAGACAGGACTGACAGTTTCTACCCAGACTTGGCATGGATGTAGCGCCACCCTCACCTCCAGCTTGGAGAGGAGCTGGGCAGGTTTAATGAATAAAACCCATTAAGCCTCCAGGTTTGCAGAAGGGTGAGACAAGTCACACAGAAGTTGTCACTTGCTGCAGGTCACATGTCAATTCAAGGCTGGATCTAATGACAGAATCTAGGAAAAGAACTGAAGGAACTGTGTATTTTTGTGGGAGTGAAATCTACATAAAATATCTCAGGAAGTGCATTTCCTCATGTTCCGGGAGAAAAAAAAAAAAAAAGAGTACAATTATTTTTTATCTTCTCACTTATGTTTCTTCTCTTTCATCTTCTTTTCCTCTCCATCTGTCACAATGTATGCCTTTCAAAAAAAGGCATACTTTTTTTTTTTTTTCCCCCACAATTCCACTCTCTAACTTTGGAGCCAAAATTGTTGGATGAATTTAGTCCCAGTGTGGGACCATTTAGTTGGGAAATATTTTTTTTTGGCACAGATTTTGTGATAAAAATACAAAAAACTTAGATAAAAATCAGGAGCTCTTACTAGGAAAGCATATACCCATGCCTTTCTAGCACTCTCACTGCCTTTGTCCTTATTAGAGTTGTATTATCATCCATGGCCCCAACACTTACATGCACTTCAAAGCCCTGTAAGGACTATTATCCCCTCTCAAAAAGTAAAAGAAATTGAAATTCACTACAACAGGGAACTAGGGAACTGTCAAGCTTGTGGTGGCACAAAATAAACACTCTGGAGAGAGAGCCCTGGGCAGATGGTTCACCTCCAGCAGCTTTTTTTTTGCTCAAAGAGCTGTACCCAGCAAAGACATCCTGTGACGGTTGCTAAGTCATAATAATAATCTTAAATAATAAATCTAAGAATTCTCATAAATTTTTTGTTGCTGTTGTTTATAATTTATCTAAGATAAAATCCAGGCATACCCCTGGCCCACAGCAAAATCTCCTCTCAGTCTCATCTTCCTCTCTTCGTGGACAGCAGAGTCACCATACACAGAGGAGCAGGATCAAAGCCCAAGGATGCTGGCAGGGCACAGCAGTCAGTGTGTCACTGTGATAATCTCCTTAAACGAGGAGACCAGGGCACCAATAAATAGCCTTGCCTGAAGTCCTAATGGAGCAGCTGGAAGATCTGGTGCTCTCTCCATGCTAAACCATAGCTCATGTATTACTGCTTTGAATATGTATCTGGAAATGAGTTCAGCCCCAAGCCCTGACTCACACATTCTCTATCACCAGAGACATCAACCTCATCTTAAGTTACTGTTGCAAAGGTGACACCTATTTTTTTACCTACATTTAGGAGGCCACAAAACTAAACAAGCAGATGTTATCACACGTTTTTTTCTCTGGCAGCCACAAAACAATGCACGGCAAAATCTCTTTTAAAAAACTCATTGCAACTAAATAATTCACACAAAAAAGCCCAAAGCAACAACAACCAAAAAACCAAAACAAACCAGAAACTGAGAGTAGGCATTTTTAGAACAGACTTTTCTATGAGCTTTGAATTTCCAAATACCTTTTAGTAGTTCAGCAGAATGAAGAACAACCAATTGGAAGTCATGCAGCAGATAGCCACTGGGATCCTCAAAAGACAGGAATACCTCAAATGGCTTGTATGAGACCAGCAAGACAGAAATACTTTCAACCTGGAAATCCATCTGGGACTAGATGTCCACATGGTTCAGGCAGGTAATAGTCAGGTAATAATTACTTGCTTTGCCATCCTTGTTTTCTCCACATACTCTCCCTCACTGTCCTGAATTTGAATGGCTTTCTTCATTCATTGACACCAGCTATTTTAGGTTCTTTCAAAAGGTGAAGTTGAATTTCTTACTGAAGTTTGTTCAAATACTCTTGCTTCCACCTGAATTTTCTCACGCTTTTGTCAGTTTAATCAAAATCTGCCTAGATGCTTTATCCCTCCAAGACGAGCCCATGTACTCACAACTTTTGCAGCATGCAAGAGGTCTGTATTTCAAATGCCAATTATTAATCAATTAGAATGGGTAAACTTAAAGGCTTCCTGCAAGAATGCAGTTTTTATGGATATAGAGAGAAAAAACATCTAATGAAAAAAAACTGTCCTTGAAAGCAGACAATATTTTCTTCTAACAAAAAAAATATTTTTGATATTGAGACAAATTAAGTTGGCCTCAAAGACCTTATATTGGCTTTGGATTTTTTGTAAAGGATTATTGTGGGGTTTTTCTGGTATGTCTGTTTTGTTTTGTTCTACTTTCTGACTGACCAAAGTAGCTACAAGGTAAATAAAGTGCTAAGTTTCAGGGGGCTGGAATTGGGAAGGAACAGATATTTTTCTTAAGCAGTGGTAGTGGCATTCACCTTTAATGTTCAGATGCCAAGCTGTCAGCCAGCAACTTCAACACCACCCTTATCTCTCCCCCTTTCTATTTATACATTAGACAAAGCTATTTTTTCCTGGGTTTAATTGCACATCAAAGGACTATCTGAATGGATCCATTTTGGAGGTTGCTGATAGCAATGCTGGGGAATCCTGCAAATGGAGGTCTAAAATTTCAGTTCTCTCCAGTGCTGTATTAGATAACATGGGGAAAGCCAGTGAAACACTCAGCAAAAGCACTCTAGCTGAGTTTCCATTATTTGCAAATTCAAGCTGGATATAGAGAAGATTAAACAACTAATTATTATATTAACTTGCTCCCTTTAACCACAGGTTTCCTGCCAAAGGAGACACCAATTGTAGAAGCATCCGTGACTTACAGGGACAAGGTACTCTGCAAACCTGAGATATTCTAGAATATGTGGTTTTATTGCAAGGTTTGTGGGTAGAAAGGGCCTTTTGCCTTCAGCAACCAGCCTCGGCTGAAGGGAAGTCCCAGAGAGAGAATGAGAGAGAGCACCGGGGGTGTGGGCTAAGAAGAGGAGAGAGAGAGAGAACAAGCTGGCAGGGGTCAGAGTGCAGGGGGAAGAGAGCAGAGGTAAGAGCAGGGAAAGGAGAGCGAGGTCCAGAGAGAGAGAGCCAAGAGAGCCAAGAGAGCGAGGTCCAGGTTACAATACATTATATCGCCTTTTGTGATGAATATTCTAATTTACAGTGACCAACCAATACAAGACACAAAATCCTATAGAATCTACATACAGCCTATAATAACTACTACATTACCATGTGTTATATTTTAAACTCTAAAAACTACTCTTTAGACTTTTCTGTTTTGCTACATTGACCTTTGGATCCCTTAGCCAGCAGAAAGGTATTGTTCAATCAAAAGGGATTCTCCTTCAGCTGGCTAGGCTATTGTCTTTAGGTTATATAGTAACTAAGACTCGGTATCCTACCACTCAAAATAAGCTTCCATTTCTATCTCGACTGCAGGTTTCACATTTTCAGAATCTTTTGCCAAGCAATCATATTTATAAGGTTTCCCTGATTCATCTTTTCTAACATCCAATAACAATGATTATTTCAGTTTTTCAGAGGTAGTAGCAGATCTCTGAAAACATTCAGGTGTCTCAGAGTCCATGAACACATCCTTAAAAATCAAGTATAGCCTCTTATTCATTCAGGGATGTTAAAAAAAAAGGATCTCCCAGTTTCCTTTAGGCTAAATATATTTGCCTTGGCAAATATTGATTTTGAAGGACTGCCCCAGGATTACAGGAAAACAAAAATCACAACACTAAAATTGATTATATTGGACACAGTATCAGACTGAGGGTTTCACTGAGTTGCTAAGTAAATAGAAATGCCTGCGCCTCTCTATATTCCCATTGTAAAAGAGATGTGAACACCACAAAGTACTTCAGCTGGCTTAAAATCATTTTCCCAGCACTGAGCCTGTCTCCTCTAAGCTTTATGCACAAGAAAGGTAAACAAGCACTGCTCCAGTCTAAGTTGAACAGTGTTTTTTGACATATTGACTTGATTATGTCTGTCTACTACCCCAAGCTTTCCAGCTCATACTAACTTAGCTTCTCTCAGATGAAACCTCTGGCAAAACTGCCTCTTATGTTTCAAGATCCTTAAAACTCACTCCTTTGTCTGTCTCAATGTCAATTATTGCTTATTTATGAAAGGAAAGAAAAAGCAAAACACACTGGCTCAGACACACAAAATAATGAATAGACAAGGTTCCACACTCATAAATTAAACAACATACTTCCTATAGCTCTTACATAATCTTAAGGGAATGTTTTGTTTTAATTCTGGCACCATTTTGGCATGTTTTTTTGTTCTACTACTCTTATGCTACTTTTATGTAGGAGAGGTGTTTGACAAGTGAATCTTCAGTGACACCAATTACACTTTTTATTGACTTTTTTGAAAATATTGAGCTAACTCAGAATTACTGAAGTGAACAGCACTTGTGAATATAAACTAAAGCAATAGGTGACTGGTACATATTGTGTGAGAATTTATCTAATTTTCAACCCAATAGAAACTATTGGTTTCTAATGGCCAAACCCAGACACATTTTAATGCTGTTGGAAAACATTTTTCCTCCCTGGAATGGACAAAATTCTATTCTAGGCTTGATTCCACGACACGCACACAGGTATAATTTACCATAGTAATTTACAATAGTGCATAAATTTCTAATCAGGTTTCCTTAAGCTGTTTCTGTTCACTTGAGGAAATGTGACTTTCTAAAGAGCACAGCCATACAAGGAGATGGACGTGGATTTGAGGTGAGGTAGAAGAGCTGGAAGTCAGCTCAGCCTTGATTGCCAGTGCTTCCCCATGCCACGTAGCTTGGGCCAATCCCATGAGGAATGCCTCCAAAGAGCTTGAGAGAACATACCTGTTTGCAGATACAGCAAACTAATTACATGGAAGCAAACCTCAATGGAAATAATAATAATAATAATAATTAAAATGTTCCAAACAGTATTCATTTGGGAATCTCAATTAGCTCTACAAACAGTAATTAATTTAGCTCCTTAGCTCTCTGCAAGATAGACAATTACTAATCTTCCCATTTTATGGACAGGAATATACACATGCAGACTTGACAATGAGACTTTAGCTGGATTTAAACAGCACATCTTCTTGCAACCTGTTCTCTACCTTGTGCTCTCTCCTGTCATATCAGCTGTTATTCTTCCTTTCTTTTTGAGCAAAATTATATTCTACTGGTATGGGGCAAAGAAGAAATCACTCCAAAATCTCCAAGGTCTTAAAATAACTGAAGTCTGCTGTACTCACCATAAGGGCTGCATTAAATAACCTGTTCTGTGATAGAAAACATATCCAGTGAGACCCCACCGGATTTTATTTAGTAACACAACAGTGAAATTTCCCTAATGAGGCTGGTAACAAATTTGGCTTTATTTCTTTTACTAAATATTGCTAAAACACAGGAGATGATCCCATAAAAAAGTCAGATTAAGCACCAGGAAAGAGACCTGCCTTTGACCTCAAATGAAGGGCAGGAATTGTTGGTGCCGTAAGGCCAGCTCTCCAATATAGTGAGATGATAGATCCTTCCCTAAAATAAACACCAAGCCAGCCATACCAACAGTGTAGCCTCTAGTTTTATAATCCGTTTGCTAGTTTAAATCTCCAGATTAGTTATTATATTGCAACACATGCACAATAAGTATGTCATGAACCTACAAAAGTACTCTGTAAGAATACAGAGGACCAGGAAAAATAAAGAAAAATGTTAGTGGCTTTTCAGTCTTAATTTGTCTGCAATCTGAAAACGAAAATATTTGGGTACTTTCAAAATCTGAAAGAGTATTTGATTTTTTAGGCCTTCTTGCTCGCTAAAATTACCTGGAAGGAGGCTGTAGCCAGGTGGGGGCCGATCTCTTCTCCCAGGTAACAAGTAACAGGACAAGAGGAAATGGCCTCAAGCTGCACCAGGGCAAGTCCAGGTTGGACATCAGGAAAAAATTCTCCATGGAAAGAGTTGCTAAATACTGGAAGAGGCTACCCAGGGAGGGATGGAGTCACCATCCAAGAAATGATTGGGAATGGGACTATGGTTTTGTTGCCATAGTGGTATTCAATCAAAGATTGGACTGGATGATCTTGGAAGTCTTTTCCAACCTTAATGATTCTATGATTCTGTTGTATGGTTGTTTTAGTTGAGGGTTAATTAGATACAGTATGGACTTAGTGACTACTGAGTTATGGGCTGCTCCACAAACATTCAAGCATAAACTAACTCTGAATGCAAGGTCATCCTGCAGATGAGACAGGAGGTAGGAGATGCTCTCATGTATTTTTAACTACTTCTCAAAGTAGGTTTGTGACTTGGAAAAGTTATTTTTCATGTGTCTCAGTTTCCCACAAAGAAAACAATACTTGCAGCTGGTGTCCATGGTAGCTGTGCTGCTGTGAATACAGAATGGACAAGAAATTTTAATTCTGGACTGTGTAAGGGGAGAATTTCAGACTCATTCTTGTTCTGCAGTTTTTGTTGACTGCAGTTTTTGTAAACTGTCAGGCTATTGGGTATGAGGTTCATTGCAGTGACACTGGTGGAAATAGGAACCACATCCCAGTGTGTTCATCTCCTACAGCCAAAGTCTGCAATAATTTTCTCAGTTTAGGGTTACTAAACGTTTCCCCTGCAAACTCCCTTTGCCACATTTCTCTGACAAGAGCCAGCAGCTTGTCTGTTTTGTGTCTATTTGTGGCTGATATGAACTGTGACACGTCCAGGGGATCTTTTACAATTCCTGGTGACAAGAAAGGCTGTGAGCAACAAAGTGTGTCACGTATATTAGTCAGCTGCAAGGCTGAAACTGATAGCAGGGTATGAATAGAGCTGATAGCCTCATCTTTAGCTGATACTTCATGTGGCAGATCGTGTTTTGGGGGGACTCCTTTGCTCGCCCCAGGGATCGACAGAAAAAAGTCCTGCTGCATCCTGGTGAAAATGTACTCATGGTGCTCAGGGCACGCTCAGACTGGATATTAGGAAAGATGGCAGCAAGGCTGGTATGTTCAAAATGCACCACCAGTATGGTTCTGGAGAGGGCAATATTTGCCATGGGAAGGTGAAAAGGAAGTAAAGACATTACTCACCTTGGAGGTCAAGCATCTCTTGAAGGAGGACAGAGGAAATGTCATCCCCCACCCCCTCAAGTCTGGACCTGACTTAAAAGGGAATTAAGGCACCTTTTAAAATCCTTGGAAGATATTGCAGCACTTTACATTCGAGTTGCCAGTCAGGCAGATGCATTCCTTTAATGTCCATGATTAGTGCTCTTCCCCAATTAGCAGGAAAAGAATCACTGCACTTGTGGCAAAGTGGCTATGGGGACACCCAATAATTTCCATGGACTTGAAAGTAAACACTAATGAAGAACTCCAGCTACCTTCCTAGAGTGAGGAGACTCACTCTAAGCGAGCATGTGTCCTTGTGTGCTTTTGTCACAAGGAGAGGCACAAGGTCCCTCTTTCTATCCCTGAGATAAAAGCAATCAGCTTCAGAGCCACCATCACCATCCAATCCCAACAGCCCAGTCCTTGAGAAGCTCCTTGACTTCTTGGGATGGTTTTTGTTTTCTAAACTCAGTGGCAGAAGGAGGAGGAAAGGATGACCTCTGCATCAACAAAGTAGTTGGGAACTACAGCAGCATCTTTTGCTCCTGAGAAACTTGTTACCATTTTAGGATACTCTGCCCCATCTGGCAGGGACAGAGGGAAGAGGATTATTCTGTACTCTGAGACAGGCCCAAGGAAAAGAGAAAACACCAGGGGAAAAAAGAGAGAAAAGCTCTGCAAATGAACAGTCAGCATAAACAAAGTGTATCAGCCCAGGCAAGAAGCTGAAGCATGACTGCACTAAACAAATCACAGTGGAATCAGCAACTGGCAAAGTAATTGGCGTTATTACAGCTGATGGAAAATTTCTGATGCTGCTCATGTTCGCTTTTGAGACACTGTTCAGACATTTAATTGGCTCAGTTCACATCTAGATGATTGCTCTTTTTGTCCTTCTGGAGCGCATCAGGCCTGTATCTGCAGACACAAACTTTTGGATGTACCTCCCTGGCTCTGTCCATCAGCTAAGAGACAGGGAATGAAGTTTTGCACAAACAAGCAAGGCAAGGGAAATATGGAGAAGAATGGGTCTCACTTAAATAATTTCAATCTCTCTGTTACCCCAGTTCTTTTTAAGTTCAACTCTAGCACTGCCAAATAGTCCTGTGCTTGTAGCACCTAAGATACCGAGTCAAACGCAGGGATAAAACTGCATGTGTTAACGTCAGCAAAGCGTAGGTTTGGTGCTTTAGTCACAACATAGGTAAAATTGTTTTCTCTGTCACATAGAAATGCTCCTGTGAGCTCCCTCTGGCCTATTAATCACATCATTCCATGAAACCACAGGATGGTTTTGGTTAGAAGGGACCTTCAAGACCATCTCATTTCTACCCTTCTGCCATGTGCAAGGGCACCTTCCACTAGATCAGGCCCATCAGACCACCATCCATCCTGGCTTTGAACAGTGCCACGGATGGCAATAAAATGTTAATAATGGCTGAGTGTCTGTGCTCACTAAGCTCTTCTCCTTCAACTTGCTAGACTCTCTTGCCAAACTGTCCTCATCTTATGAACCATTGTACAGAAAACCAACTCCTTCCTGCAGGTCAGGCCTGCATAGACAGGGAAATTTCAGCCAGAGGCATCCTAGTTTTCTGCAGTGTTTTATAAAGCCTCACAAAATCATTAACCTGTAAGCAGCAGCCAGGATCTCAAGGTATATGAAGTTGGGGAATGGTGCTTTTTTAAACTGTCATGAGAAAAAGCAACTTGGCTTGATGCTGAGTCACAGATTCCTCCACTCCCTAGGCCTAATCTCAGCCAACTGATCTGCCCTTTAAAGGACAACTAAGTCTAGGAATAACAAGCTCTTTTCTTGGCCAGAAAATGTGTCTGTAGTGTGGACAAGACTGTGGAGGAAGGCTGCTATTGCCTACTTCCCTCTTCTTTTTGAGTGTGCTGAGAGCTGCAAGACCACAGGCTGCCTTTTGGAAAACACCATGGTGGCAGTGGCTCTGAAGCCATGTGGAGTGATGGTTCCTCAGTTACCAGAGAGTCATTTCTGAGTTGGCCCTGGAAGTAGAGGGAGTATTTCTGAACTCACTCCATTGGTTTATTCACCAGATGATTTCACTAGGATATAATCCATTTAGGTTTATAGCTCTTCCAAGGAGGATGGAGACCAGACAGGCTTGCTTGTCACATCTCCCCTCACTGTAAATCAAAAACAGTGCCATGCTGGGAGACTCCCAATGCCAAATGGAGAGGACATTTGGCAGCATGGGTCCCAGAGATTTCTGGAGCTGCTTGACACCAATCTTCCTGTTTTTCTTGAAAAGAAAAGAACCCTCACTTCAAAATGATGGGCATGGGATAGCAAAGAATAAGCCAGAGTGTTTGAAGGAACACAATGGCCCTTCAACAGCAAATGTGGTTGTACCAAAGTGTGGCTCTTTAAGGTCTGCAGTAACGCCACCTGTAATACAGCAAACCAAATTGGGAATGCCATGGGTTCCTAACTCAGAGCCCAGAAGGATGGCTTCAGATTAAATCCCTGCCCTAAAACTTTCTGGACTCCTTAAGAAGCAGAGAGTTGAAGAACTGGACCATTTTAAACAAGCAGGTGCTTTCCTCTTGCCAAAAAATTGGCTAATTATGTGTGACCTTGTGCCACAGTTAGATTTTCCCTCAGTTTTTAGTTTTTCCTTCATGACTCTGGGTGTCCCAAGTGGCTGCTGCTGCTGACAGATACCAATACTGGACCTGGTGAGTCCTACACTGCCTTAGAAGAAGATTGAACCCAAGCTGCCCTCAAAGCAAATTTGAGATCAGAAGAAAACAAACAGGAAGCACAGAGGAGGTCAGCTCTTTTCTTCTCTATGCCAAACAGGACTTAGAGAAAATCCCACTAGAAAGGGCTGACTGACAATGTCCAGTGACAAAAATGGAAGGAAAACACAGGGATCATCATGTTATTTGCTTTATCTACCAAGCTGAATATTTTTTCTGCCAATTGCCACTTCAGAATTCTTAACTCTGAAAATGACTCTGGAGACAAGCAATCCAGCACCACAAGAAGCCAAAGGAGATATGCCCATTCTCTTAATCAAAGTTTGGTGCAAGCCTTTGATTCACATCCCATGTGACATTGTCTACATCTTCCTGTGGGAGATGCAATGTCCTGGAATTTAGAAAATCAAGGCCTATTCTGCTCTATGGCCACAACTGAATCACCTCACTCAGGCTTTTTTTCCTGTTTTCTGAAATAGGAATAATGTTATACCGTGCTTACTGAGACACTGAAATTTATGTCTGAAAATCAAAGCATCAAAACAAAGTATTGTCACTTAAAGCAAAATGAAGGTTTACAGAAAAATGAAGATAATGTGTGTGCTATTAAAATCCTGACACAAGATGCCAGAAGTGGGTTGAATTTTCTGAGGTACTCCTGCTGTTCATTTTCATCAGGCATAGGGAAATACTGCTTTGCAGATAAACATTGTGATGTGGTCAATGTCCAGAATTCAATGAAGTCCATTATAACAGATGAAAATGAAGCTTTCATTAGTTTATGAATGGCTTACACATTTTAGTTTTGGTTTGTTTGTTGGTTGGTTGTTTTTTTTTTTTTTAATTGAGAAAGAACATTTTCCCTAAGCAATGGGAAGAGAGTAAGTAAGAGAGTAAACATCTGCCAAGTAAGAGAGTAGACATCTTCTGCTCTTATACCTTCATCTCCTCCCCAAGGCTGTCACTCCTGCAAGGAAAAAGGTCTCATTATACAAGCTTTGCCAACAATCCTGCTGCAAACCTCTCCCAGTGAGATGCACCCAACCCCAGCAACAGCTGGCCATATCTGGCTGTACCAATGAGCTCTGCAGCCTTTTCCCACTCCTGCCTGCCTCTGTGGGGTTCTTCAACTCTCATCTTCACCTTTTATTGTCACACACACCTTGGGCCAAGAGCAATAATATATTTTCCTTATGATGCTCTGGCTGTGACAGGGATTTTGTGGACTGCTGCAATATCATCTTCGTAAGTGTGGCCAAACTGCTGATTAAAAAAGTTACACTGGCACGACGGAATCTACAATGCATTTATTTGTTCACACGAAGGATACACTATTAGTTTAAGTTTCTCTCCTCAGCTTTGGACTCTTGGTGCTTTGATCCTGATCACCTTTGAGAATAAGAGGAGAATTTAGCTCTTAAATGTGGTTTTGTCACTGGTGTCTCAGTTAACACCATCGCTGAAAGAATCATTTTCTTTGTTACACAGGACAAGGCTAAGACCACAGACTTGAAATAGGAGTAGAATGATAAAAACTGTGTCTTTTTAGCTCAAAAGGGACAATCCATGTAAACTAGCAACTATTGAGTTTTAGTAACACAGTCCATTCTGTTGATTATTCATGGAGAGTACTGAAGAGAAAATGTTTCAAGGCTTCAGAAAGATTTTTACTTTTTTTACTTGGAGAATGACATATCCTGGTATTTCAGCACTACAGACACCTGCTGATAGTATTGCAAAACAGGACATTCTTGAGGTTTCAAGAAAACAGGCACAAAAAAGAGAATCTTGTTATCAAGTAAAATATCTGAAGATTCTGGGCTGGAGTGCGTTGTTTTCTCTGACTTCTAAAAGTGTCACATCCTCAAATTCAAGTGAGCAGATGGCTGCTAGAAACACTCTGAAACCAGCAAGCTGCTTGCCTTGGACACATTATTTTGGTGTCTCGACCCCTTGACTCTCTCATGGATTTTTATTTCATTTGGGTTTGATCCAAGGTGATTGGAGAGGATTTTAAAGTCACCAATGACCTCTGAACTTCAATGATAGCATTTTGGGGCATTTTACCTTCAAGAAGAGATAAGGGCAGAAATGGCCATATACTCACCATCCAATGGGAGCAAAAGGTATAATGACATAACTTGTGGTTTCAGTCACAGCTGAAGTAAGCTGCTGAGGCTGTACAGAGAAGAGGTGATATTGGTGGGGGGAGAAATGTTTTTTGCAACTATGGCACTACCTTTTTTTGCAACTATGGCACCACCTTTTTTTGCTGATACTACACAGCTACAGCTGATGACAACTTCAGCCCTACCTCCATGTTCTTCCATAGGAGCAACCCTGTCATACCTGTTCCTGGCTGAGTATTCTGAGTTTCTTGCCTCAGAAAGAGTGCAGAAATGTAATCTTTAATATGAAGTCAGGTCTTAGGAATTGCCAGTAGTTAAAGAGCCTTGCATTCATTTTCCTTGTAACTGTGACTGCTTTTCAATCCTGACCTTGATTGCTCCCAGCGAGAGATAATACAAATCTCATTTCTCAGGTAGACTTCCCAAGATGATGTCTTGAGCTTCATCTCACAGATGCTAAATGGCGTTTCATGGAGGAGATAAACTGAAGTTCTCTGATGAAGGATAATGTCGATAAATTTGCTCCTTGGGAGACAGGGGACAATGTGGGTAAAGGACACCTAGGAGAGAGAACTAAGCTGGCAGCACAGTGGGTCATGATGACACTGAATCATGATGAGGCCACCATCTCGAGGAGAAAAGCAAAGCATTGCAGAGGGTACAATTTCTTCTGATGCCCTCTTCCTAAGTCATGTGAAAGGAAAGATTTCTTTTTTCTTGCCTTACCCTGTCAGGGCTTCTCATGGAGTCCTTCCAACCATCTGAGGCTCCTACTTTTACACTTCGAACACCCTACACCTTTACCCTGCCAGAGTCATGGTGTGACCATTCCCTCTCAAATTTCCTACTTCACTCACTTATCCTCACCAAGATTATGCTTTAATCATGTCAGGGTTTCATATTTCCCATCATTCTTAATAAACTACAGGCACTTATTAAAAAATGGGAGCATCATCTAGTGCAGCTTCTGCTCAAACATAAGGGACAAGAACTACAGTATTCCTTTATAAAGAGATCAGTGACAACTAATTTTGGTGGGACGTAGATAAAATACTGATTTAATTTATCTGGATCTAGTAAAATCTGAAAAGAGCTTATAAGAAATCATGCCTATACCTCAGTTAACGAAATTCTGGGCTGCTTCTGGGAAGGCTGACAATTGTAAAACCAGTCTGCCAAACTTTTATTCACAGCTGCATTGCAAAGTCATTACAGATATGACAAAACCCATCAAACTCACAGAGGTGTGCGTGAACACACATGTGAGAATGCGGAGCACCACATTTGCTCCCTCCCAAGGCAACCTGGCAGCTCAGAGGGGACAGGAGAACAAGGAACAGATGCCTTTGATGCTGCCAGCAATACTCAACTTTGCAGGACCATTTTTCCCCACCTGAAAACTTGAATCTGAAATCACCTCTGCAAGAAAACCATATGAGCTTTCACTATTGATGGTGCTCCCAGTGCATGGAGGGGGCTGCCAGAGGCCTCAGGCCATCCATTCACAGACCATCTCACCCTTCCCACAGCACCACAAAATGGTTTGAGTTGAAAGGGACCTTAAAGATAATTTAGTCCAGCCCCTCTACCATGGGCAGGGACACTTCCCACTAGATCAGAGTGCTCTAAGCCTTGTCCAACCTGGGAACACCTCTAGGGGTGGAGCAGCCACATCTTTGCTTGATGCCCTGTGCCAGGGCCTCTCCACCCTCACAGCCAGGAATTCCTTCCCAACATCCCATCTAACCCTGCCCTCTGGCAGTGGGAAGCCATTTCCCCTTGTCCTCTCACTCTAGGCCCTTGTCCAAAGTCCCTCTCTAGCTCTCCTGGAGCCCTTTAAGGCACTGGAAAAGGTTCTAAAATCCAGGACACTGATTATTTTGGCTGGCCAGGCTGCCTGCTGTGCCCTTAGAGATGGACACTAGGGTTGATGCAGATTGTTTTCACTGGTGCTCTTTGCATCTGGTTTGCTGCACTAAGAAACCACAGAAGGCTAAAACAAATCTATATGCACCTTATCTGCTGGTCACCTGTTCCCCGATCACCTTGTGTTTATAGTTGTGTACGTTATGACATAGGGAATGAGGGTGAGCATAAAATATTTTTTCCCTAGGGAATAGCGATTTTCAAGTGGTTACTCTGCAGGTAAAAAAGCAGGGTGCTGGCAAGTAATGCTTGCAAAGTTTGATGCCTTGATTTCTGTTGTGTGGATCAATATTAATAGCAATATAATATTTCCAGAGGTGGCAGAACTATTGATTATTTGGTATGTAGCAGTTCATTTATACTTGAGAGCAAACTGGGACACTAAAACAACAAATGTGCAGTTGTTAAAAGGCAAAACAGGACACTGAGTTTCAGTGACACAACTGGGATATCACTTCCTTTGTCTAAAATGGAACATCTTTAACATGTCAAAAGTATAATTTACTTATCTGACTTACTGCCGTACCTGGGGAAAACACCTTTTCCCCTGAAACCTGCAGATTAAGGTCGCGTTTCCAAATATGTGCAATATATAATCAATAATTTCATCCCCACTGCGACCAAACACTTCAGGTATTCTTGAAGGGAAAATGTTTTGTTTGATATGTTTAAACAAGTATTAAATCAGATTGCCTTGTGCATGAGAAGATTTCAATGAAAGAAAAGGTAGTGAAACATTACACTGTGGTTGCAGAAGCTGAGCCCAAGTTCTTTCTTTTCAATGAAGTTTTTAACTTAGTGAGAAAAAACAGATACCTGTATCTATGTAAGTGTAAATATATTTTGATAGGGTGAACTCAAAATAAGACTTTCTCTATTAAACAAAGGGTTTATCTACATTTGAAAGACATAAGGCTGTATACTTCTATGATATCCTTCTTTATTATGTGTAAGTCTACAATTGTCTCCTAGGGACACATTTAACTAACAGGGATTAAACTGTTGAAAGCAAATTATATAGAACACCTATCCTATGGCTGAAACTTACTGAAAAAGAAACCCCCTCATGGTAAGGGAGAAAAAAAAAAAAAAAAACTGAAAAAATGGGTGACATTCCCTCTTTCAGGAAAGAGCTCTTTCTGGTGGTGCCTCCCCTCTCCCACTGCTGACAAATGGAGTTTAGAGTGAAGGAGTCCAGTTTCTCAGTTGGGCCTGAGCCTTTTCAGCCAGCAGTAATTAAATGTGCCCAGAAATATTCCCAGGCATGGAGTCCAACTGGCACAGAGAGATTTGTACCTCTGCTCACAGTCGTGTCTTAACTTTCCTAGTATAGCAGCTTAATGCAAACAGCTCACAGGGATCCATGCTAAGGATGATTTAGGAGCTTGCTAGTTGGACCAAAAGTGTGCTGAGAACTGGTTTAGTACTTTGACTATACCCAGTTACATTCCCATGAACGTTCCCAGATACTGCTTAACTTGCTTAAGTTATTGTGTGACATATTTCTTTTCCTGATCAAGATTACTTTCCAGCCAGAAGAAGGGAATTGTATGGCTGTAAATATGGTTATGACAATAGTACTTCTGCTGGTTCATGAAATCATTTTTACTCAACAGGATGCATGTTTACTGCTGTCTGGAATTTAAGAATCTTTGCAAGGAACCAGATGTGGTGTGATTAAAGTGAAAAAAAGTATTATGCGTGGACAGATGAACATCATAAACAAATCACTGTCCTCCTTATCCCATTGCATATCATTGACATCTGCCTGATACTACATTTTCAAAATCTGCCACTTTAAATTGCTTGCCCCCCAAAAAGCATCCCACCTCAAGTACTTGCCATATGCTCTAACTGTGTACATTGGTGTGCTGGTTTTGTCTGGGGCAAGGTTCATTTTCTTCCCAATGGCTGTTACAGGGCTGTGTTTTGGGTTTGTGCTGAACACAGGGTGGATAACACAAGATGTTTTTGTTATTGCTGAGCAGGGCTTGCACAGAGCCAAGGCCTTTTCTGCTTTTTGCACTGCCAGGCTGGGGAGGGGATGGGGGAGCTTCGGAGGCTGGGAGGAGACACAGCCAGGAGAGGTGACCTCAAGTGACCACAGGGATGTTGCAGACTATGTGACATCATGCTCAGTATATAAAGTGGGGGGAAGAAGGAGGAATGGGGGATATTTGCAATGGTGGTGTTTGTTTTCCCAAGCCACTGTTACATGTGATGGTTTCTGGCTCTCTGGAGATGCCTGAACACCTGCCTGCCCATGGAAAGCAGTGAATTAATTCTCTTTTTTGCTCTGCTGCTACATATGGCTTTTTCTTTCCCTGTTGAACTGTCTTTATACCAACCCATGAGTCTTCCAGCTTTTACCCTTCCAATTCTCTCCCTGATCTTGCTGGTCAGGGAGTGAGTGAGGGACTAAGAAGGGCCTGTTGTGGTTAAACCATGACAACTGGGATACCATTAATGTCCCATAGTAACTTTCCGTCCTGATCTGCAAATGGCAGAGCAAGTCTGTTTTTATTGATTTCTCTGAATTACAAGAAGCTGAATGCAAGCTCTTTACTTCAAGAAGAATTGATTTTATCAAGGCAAGGCTATCTAGCAGAAGGTAAAACAGCATTAATACAATCTCAAAGCAAGAGGGAAGATCTTGGTACTCTGTCACCCAAACTTTGGCACCCACCCTCCTACAGCTCATGGGGACTCATGGCAGAGCAGGGAGGAAGAGGAAAGAGTTCATGCCTACACTCTCTTCACCACACACACCACAAAGCCTTCCCAGTGAAAAGATCTCAAAGCTGCCATCAGAAACTCTTATTTTGATATGGGAGCTGTTCAGAGGAATGCATCCCTTTGAATGGTTTAGCTCATGACACTTCTAACAATCACCTGTGCAGCAACCCACTCATGGTTTTCAGATGAAGCTTGGGAGGGAGTTCCTTATCCTGGTGAGCCAGCTGTATTTCAGCAATGGCACTTTTTTTGTGGACAGCACCAAGGCTGCCATCCACCTTTTGCCGTTTTGCCTGTCTTTCTCAAAGCAAAGATGGTGCAGCCCTGTGTAAGGAGTTGGTGTCACCTCCTAGCTCGTGTTTGGACACCTTTGTGGCCCTGGAAGGAGAGCTAAAAGGCACCATGTGAGCTAACAGCCTTGATGTTTCATTGTGGCTTCCTGACTCAGGAAGCAATAATGCCAGGAGGATGGCAAATTCCTTCATGCCAGCAGAATCTAATGCCTTATGACCCTGCGACCAAGTGCAAAAGGCAGGAGGAGTGGTAAGCCCAGCATGCACCTACTTGAAGAGGCTGGGGGAGATGAGAGAGAGGAGACAGTGTCCTGCTGTGCGCTTCTCCCACCTCTATATTTTCAAAGAGTTTCCACAAGGCTGTGGTAGCTACTGCTCTCCACACCTGGTGCATCATCATCTCCACTACACTAGTGGTTTGGGATTATCACACTGCCAGCCCTTCTTCTTCCTGACACTGAAATGAGCAGCTTGTTTGGCTTCAGGAGGTTAAAAAAAAGTGTACAACTTGGACACCTCTGTTCTGACAATGTACAAGGATGATGCTGCATAGCCCATAACCAGCATGGGCTGCCCCAGCATATAATCATGCTCAGGAAGACCAGAGCTTGATTCCACACCCATGCGTCTGCCCCTTTTCCTTCCAAAAGGGATGACTGCACCTGAGTCAAGCTTTGGCACAACTGTTAGTGATGTGCAGAGTCAGCAGTGAATGGGCAACTGATTGACTGACTGATTGACATGTTTGATTTTCAAGGAGGCGGCAGATTCCTCTTGGCCATTAAGATGAAAAGGAGGCAAATGCAAAGCTAGAGCAAAGTTTAAGGAGTAATTCTGCACAGGCAGGTAAGATAAAGTAAAAGTCATTCTTTTCTCTGTTTGGCCCTGTAAAATGAGAAATACTATCAGGACTATGCATTTTTTGAAACCTGCATTATTTCTTTTTTCCTTGGAAGGGTTGAAATAGATTTAAGCACTACTGTTATTATCTCTAAAATGACAGAGACATTTTTATGTGAGTTTCCCTTCACAGTCTGATATCCACATTCACTATGTGCATTCCTTTGTTTCGGGGACTGCAGCCCTCCTGTGGTCCAGGGACTCAAGGTTCATTTTGTGTTGCTCTTTCTGCCAAAATGGGGTTATTAGAGACAGAAGAAAATTGCAAGGTCACCCACAGCCTTGATAGAAACAGGAGGGTAGGAGAATATTAGGAAGAAACTATTAGCTCTAATATCCAGCTCTAATATCCATTTGGCAAACCTGAGTGTATTTGGATTGCCTATACCAGCATTTCACTCCCCTGCTTCCAAATTATTGCCCTGGTCCCAGCGATTAACCACCTGAATACACCCAAGAAGGATATTCACAGAAAAGATCTCATGATGAAAAGGCTATTCCTGGCCTTCTTTCCATCACATCATAATCTGTCCACTAATATGGCTTGAGATTTCAGCTGATCAAAAGGTCATAAGATGCTGCTGCTAAGTATCACTGTGTCTTGGTTCAGCCAAAGGCATTTTTACTCCATTCAACAGGCAGAGGAATGTAATAGCAAAGCTTTCAAATCTGCTTGTATAATAGATGAAGTCTTCTCTTTATGATATTATTCATCCTTCAGGGAATGACACCTGATAAATAAATCTCTAGGTCCCAGTGCATTTAAATAAAACAAAGGCAAATCATATCCCTGTGCACTGGAAATATAAAACTGCACATAAGAGTTCCCAATCTTCCACCACCTCCCTTGCTAAAAAAGCTATAAAGTGCTGCTCATCCTCAGATTCTCCCAAAATCAAAGGAGTCCAAATCTCTGAGTAAATTACAAAAAGCATGGTAATAACAGAGTAAGGACTTAAAGATACATAAATAATTTAGTCTAATGAAATGGTGAAACTTGCACCTTTTTGTCTTCATGCTAGTAAAAACTAGAAAGGTAAGAAAGAAGGGGTTTCAGCACATCAGTAGCAATAATGGAGTGAAAATGGGGGGAAGTCTAGTAAATGGGTCAGTGTGTTTCCCAGGGAATAACACTAGGGGGGACAATTTTCAAGCACCCTGGGATAAATAAAACACTGAACCACATCCGACCCAACACCATGACTTGGCCCAGCTGGTCACCATTGAACTGGTGGCAACTGGTCCATGTGATGCCAGTCATTACCTCCAGCAGCAACTGCAGCCACTTCTCTGGCCATCCTGCTTCTAAACCTCTCTCAACATGGGCAGGGATCACTGCCCAAAACAGCAGGGAGGGAGGGCACCACTGCCAAGAGCCACCTGCCACCTGAAGCCCCTGTCTAGCGGGTCTGCAGAGATACTTCCTGCCAGTAATACCATTGGGAAACTGTTTTGTGTTTCCAGCACACCTGATGTGTTGCCACAAACAAATTAAATCCCAGACTATCCGCTCACTCTTTGGCTTTCCAGAGCTCTGTATCAGGACCAACAGTTTCTTTAACTGCAACTGGCAGTCATTTTGCTCCTCTCCATGCTTTCAAAGCTGAGAGCAATCGAAGATTAGGAGAAAAAAATCATGACTATTTTTCCCTAAGAAGAAGCACTGGTAATAGGCTTCAGGAAAAATCTTTCTAACTGCAAGTGATAAGCATAGACTGTGTGAAGGTTGACAGGTCTGATTATAATTATCATTGCAAGGGAACTAGCACTAACCTCCCTTCTGACAATTCCTGGAAGGGAATATGCAAGTGAATTATCATAAACAAAATCACTGCAAGTAGAGTTGTCTTTCTCTGGGAAACTAAACAAGATCCAGGTTTGGGGGCAAGAAAAAACCCAAGCCTTAAGAATTTATTAAAGTTTATCCTGATAGAAAATGACACTTGATCATATATTTAAGTTTTGCTGACTTCAGAATGATGGGAGTAAAAGAATCAAGTGGAACATACGAAGGGTAGGATGGAGTCATACATGCAAGAGGTGTTTGGAAATAAAGGATATATTCTGAAACTACACTTGAACAAGGAGTCCCAGAGAGGATGTTGGTTCAGATTGAGATAAATATTCAAAACTAAGAAAAAAATCCAAGCCCTCTCGTGCCAAACTTTCCCCCCTCCTCACATTTTAGTAAGAAAGCCAAACAAAACCAATACAAGTCTCTTCAAATTGCTTCTATCCATAGACATCCTTACTTTGCATCTATACATTAACTGAAATACAATGGCATCAGCTTTCAGCAGGGTTGTGAGGTAGACAGGATAGGGAGTATTCCCTCAAGATCATCCTCTCCTGACCTTTCTGTTTTCTTTGATGGCATTTCACTTTTATTAGTCTGCATTTTTTTTGGCATTTTTTCACTCCATTTCCATTGGAAACTTGGAAACAGAGTAGTTTGGGCAACCTTGACTGAAAGTAGCACTACCCTAGCTTTTTCTTTCTGAAAACAGGAAATAGACCTTAATAGGGACTATAACTGCATAGGAAATGAAGAGAAGAGCCTCAGAGTCAAAAGCAGTTCTAAGAGTTTCATTCTCATTATATCTCAATGGAGTGGAGCAAATAAATTGTGCAAGGAGACATATGGAAGCTCACTATGCAAATAGCCTATTTAAGGCTCTAACTTCCTAATTAGGTCCTGGTGTCAGGAGGATGGTAACAATTATTCACACATAGATCATTTGGAAGGAATATAAACTGTTCTAAAACCCAAACCATCATAATGGCATGCATTAAAAGAAACCCAAATTAACATTTTAGACTCATTTGCTTAGTGTTTGGACTATCAGTTTCTGTGATATACATAGCTAAATTTTGTGTCCAACATTGTAAAATTGTGTTTGGAAAGGGAAAAGGATGAAACAAAAATCATCACAGCCATATATGCCCTTGTTCTTACCTTGTTCACTGATTTCGTTGCTGGACTCTGCACAGGGAACCCACACTCTCTTCCCAAATTCTTCATCTGACTCTGTGGTGTTTCCCAGAGCAAAGAGAAAAAAAGAAAACCTTAATTGTAGGGATGACTGTAGAAAATGATCACAAATATTTGGAATTTTGCTCTGCCCTTTTGATTTCCTTAGATGTTTCAGTATGACCACTACCACCACTTGCCAGCTGGGGGTCTGTGAGCACCCAGTGGTGGGATCTACCCTCGGTCACTCATAGTTCTGTAGGGCCCCTCAAGTTTCCCCTTATCCCACAAAGATGTGCAAGCTTTCCCTCCCAAGTGTCCCTTGTAAGCATGTTGGCATGATAGAGCCACCACAGCTCTTCCGGCAGCTGTGGGGGACACAATGTGCTGTGATCTCAGGGAGTGGTGCCGTGCATTCCTCTGACAACCTGTGCTAGAAAAGCTTGGGAAAAGAGCATAAAGGTGTCACAAGAAGCCAACCTGCTTGGTTTGTATAAGAGTTAACGTAGAGAGCTGAAGCCAAGGATTACCACATTGCAAAACCATTTAAAACAGAGTAAGTGCTTGTGATTCAACAATGTGAGTACCGCGAACCTGCTCTGCACTGTGCTTTGGTACTTCTGGTATGAAAATGAAGTTTTCCTCTCCCCTTCCTCCCCTCCCAGCTCCTCTCCTCTTTGTCCACCTCTCCAGCCCTACACACAAAAGTGAAATATTTCACATTTTCACCTATGGTGATGCAGATCAGGGAGTGTTTGCTTTGCTTTGCTTTGCTTTTCACTGATTTTGCCAAAGGCATCCTTTTACGCATCAGTCTGTGCAAAGATAATAGGTGACACAATTGTCTATAACTGGAATCAGCAATAAATCAACCATCTGCCACTCCCGGGGTCTGAGATTAACCCAGCTACTGGACCGTGACTGCAAAGCATTTGCACATTTAGATTACAGAAATGTGAGGTTACAGGTCCAATAAAATAAAACTCCAACTGGGGAAAGTGTGGGGAGAAGGAATGGAAGACAGCCTCAGAAGAGCCTTTTAGATTCACCTTTCCAGACACAAGTCACCTCATAACAACTACAAGTAGACAATGTTTGTCGTTATAAAGTGCTAAAAGGATGAAAAATTTGAAGGAAGCAACTTGAGACACAATAGGCATCACATTTTCGGAGAATGCATCCAAAGACACTTCTTTAAGACAGAGAGAAATAAAGACAAAAAACCTACAGCTGCCATGTCAAAGCCTTCCCTCCCTGGCAAGCATCACCAAGCTGCCCAGATGGGTGACTTGACCGCTTGGAAAGAAGAAGAGTAAAATTTTTGCCCTAGGATGGACAATATGCATTCCACAACCTCCCCTGTGGTCAAGATTTCAAGAAATGAAAGAGGTCTACCTACTGAAATAACAAGGTTTGTGAAGGTTTGTTGCTCCCAGTTCTCCTTGAATAATGAACACTGTTTTACTGCTGTGCACACATGGATGCTGTCACTCCACATTACTACCTATCCATGTCTTTGGGATCCTCTCTAAAGCCTGATGGGATATTTGATATTTCAGTTATTTGATAATTGAAGTATTTGAAATCTGAAGAAGTTTAAATCAGAAGTAAATACAAGCTGGCTCCAGATCTAAAAGCATGAGCAATGGTCTGTACACTGTGTGGTAGGTCAGGACAAGAACCAATGTCTCCTCTTGTCAGGTTGATAGGCTTTAACCCTCACTTTCTCTTGCAGGTTAGAATCCCACAGATCCCTGAGATTCCCATCCTCACATATCTCAGGTTAAAAAGAGGAGGTTCTGACCAGAGGACAGGTGTAGCTGCAGCCAAAAATGTCAGCAAGAAATCTGGAAAATTCTGGAACATTTCACCTACAAGAAAAGACTGACACATTATAATTGATCAGTCTGGAGAAGAGAGGATTCCAGGGAGATCTTGAACATCTGTCCATACTTAAAAAGGCTCCAGAAGAGCTGGAGAGAAACTTGGGACAAGGACATGAAGTGACAGGAGAAGGGGGGATGGTTTCACACTGCCAGATAGGGATAGATGGGATATTGGAAATAAATTTTTGGCTTTAGGATGGAGAAGCCCTGGCACAGGTTGCTCAGAGAAGCTGTGGCTGCCCCATTCCTGGAAGTGTTCCAAGGCTGGAGGGGGCTTGGAGCACTCTAGTCTAGCAGGAGGTGTCCCTGCCCACGGAAAGGGGTGTAACTGCATCAGTTTTAAGGTTCATTCCAACACAAACCATGCAAGGATTCTGTGATTCTATAAAATTCAGGCAAGGTCTGCATGGTGTGTGCCTGGTGGGGATGGTATTTCAAAACAACTCAACTCATGACATCCAAAGAGCATGCACATTTTTTCAGAAAACCTGTATGTTTAATGCGTGTCCTTTATTCAGAGAAAACAGGTAGGATTGGGTGGAAGATACAAGAATACACTCCAGGTTCTTTGGCCAACCCTCTGGTTGATATTTCTTTTCCATAGTGAAGAAACCAAGGTTTCCTGGGCCAAGCGCTGCACACCCTGCAGTCGTAACAAAGGAAAAGAGCAACAAGAAATGGCAGTGCCTTCTCTGCACAAGCCCAAGTTGAACTGCAGCAAATATAGGGTACTAAAGCACAGCTGAGAGGTGAGAAAGAGCAAGGGATCAGCTGCTTTATCCACCCTACTCCATACAAAATCTGCTGGCATCAACTTAGAAATGAGTATCACCTCCAACAGCATTAATTTGGGACAGAGCATTTGATCCTCCAGAGGAAGGATTATTGATCTGTAATGAGTTGTGAGAGGAGCATGCTACACCAACACCTTTAAGTCTGCCTGAATTCCCCCCTATTCATCACAGTATTTCCAAAAGCCTTTTCTGGGCAGGGGTAGGTTCTCCCAAACCAGGTCTACATGTCTGAAACCAAAGGTGAGGTTTGAAGTGGTTTGAATGTGTACTAGGGCATGGTTTTCAGGTGAGAAAGAGGTCACAGGGATCATCCCACGCCTGAGACTACAAAATGGGCCAACCTAACAACCCAATAATCCACAAGCTTCTGAGATGCAGCAAGCTAATGAGGCTCTGCCCCTGCTTTAGAAAGGTCTCCTTGAACTTGACCTGCTGACTATGTGAGGGCTAAAACTGCTGTTCTAACAGGATCTAGACCTGTTTTCAAAACCAGAGACTGGGGCTTTCCCCTTCTCCAGTCTCTAATTTCTTAATGACAACCCAAAACTTCAAATACAAATTCCTGAATGATCTGAAAAGGGGAGGGGGAAATATCTTTTCACTTTAACTACTGAACAACTACAAGGTAATAATTTTTAAAATCTACAATATAATATATACAAATCAAAACTCTATTAAAAAAGAAGTGGTTTGTTCTGGTTTGGTTTGGTTTTTTCCTTGCCTGTGAATGGAATGACAAGGTGATCAGCACAAGACAAAATCTCCTCTTTCAGACAGAAATCACCACAGAACTTCAGCCCTTGCAAACTCCAGTTTCTTGCAAATTAACCAACATTGCAAAATTATGCCGTTTCAGCCCTATGAGTTTGTTTGTTTGTTTGTTTGTTTTATGCAGACAGGTTTTTGCAGGAAGGGGCTTTTGCAACGCAAACAGCGCCACTGCACAAACCAGGAGCTGAGCTGAGCCCTGGAGCAGCTTGGAAGTTGCCTCATCTCCCAGCAAATGAGAAACGGAGAGAAACACCGACGCAGGCGACGCTGCACCTTGCAGCAGAGACTCCTGTGTCCTACAAGTAACCTTGCATTGAGATACAGAGCCACAACAGCAGCCTTATGGGTACAGTGAGGAGGAGGAGGAGGAGGAGGAGGACAGCGACTAGGAGGGGAAGGGCAACAGGAAAACAGTCAGAAAACTCCCTGAGAGTCTTCTTTTTCTCCTTAGGAAAAAAAAAAAAAAAAAAAAATCCCTCCCCGATACAGAGATGGAAGGAGAGGATGAGCCCCTTTACACTCCAAGTCCTCAGCAAAGATTCCCTCCCTTTTGAATATCACTGGGGGTGGGGGGAAGCTGGAGGAGAAAAGGGTCGCATTTAAAAGGCGAAGGGGAAGCAGGGAGGAGGGAGGACACTCCTCAGCCTGGCCAGTGGCCCCACGGTCTCAGTCATTCTCATTCTTGACACGTTTCCCTGCTCTCCAGCACAGCCCAGCTTCGAAGTATTAGTGTGGCGCAGAGTGCCATTTTCGAGTCGCTGCGGCTCCTTCTTGGCACCGGTTCAGCTTTTTGTCTTGCTTTCTCCTCCGAGCGCCCAGCGGAGGGAGGAGGAAAGAAAAGAAGCAAATAAAGCCCCGCCGCTTGGCTGCCGGGGCTGTCAGAGTCCCCGCAGCACCCCCGGGCCTGCCTGCGGCACCCCACACCTGCCCGGCCCGCTGCCAGCCAACCCCCCGGGCAAACATGAACCTCCTTGCACCTCCACGGCAGCCAGTTCACAGCCTCCTTCCCCCGCTCCGCCGCCACCCCTTTTCATCGCGCTCTTCTTTGTACTCCTCTAAATTTTTCTAGCCAAGCGTTACAACCTTCCACCCTCCCTTCCTCCTCCATACCCAGCCCTCCCGCCTCCTCCTCTCGCATCGGCAGAAAGGATCGTGGCGTGGGTGCCGATGCCCCGGCATCTCCCCAGCCTGCGGAGCCCCTGCACCACAACGAGCCCGGCAGGTCCGGTCCGGCTCAGAGCTGCCCCAGCGCTTGCTCCAGGGCGCACAGCTGTGTGCACACACGTGTGACGGGGCAGACATGCTCTGGACCCCTTGGCATTGCTGCAAACACAAGCCTGAGTTTGGCAGCCGAGTCCCTCCTCCTGCTTGTGGGGCCGGGAGGAAAGTAGAGGCAGAATAACAAGGGAGGGACACTATTTCATGTTTTTGGGCAACCCAAACATGGCACTGAGCTCTTCCACCAACAACTTCTCAGCCTGCTGTGCTGGCAACAAGCTGCTGGTTCCAGCCTGGCACCAGCTTTAATTTGTTTTTCTCTCCTCTTAAACGCCCTCCTCCCAAATATTTTTTTTTTCTTTTTTCTTTCTTTTTCTTTTCCCTCATAAGTTTGTTTTGTGGGTTTTTTTCTTCCTTATTTCCCTCTTAGCTTTTCTATAGGGACAAGGCTGGTCCGTATGCTTGCCACCTTCCCTGTCACAGAACCTGAGGGAGCAGCATGAAATTGTGTCAGGCAAGGTATAGCCTGGATATCAGCAGGTTTTCTTCCCCAGAGGGTGATCAGGCACTAGAATAGGCACTCTAGGGCACTCAAGGCACCAAGGCTGTCAGAGAATTTGGAGAGCATTCTGAGGTACATGGTGGGATTCTTGGAGCTGGATTCTGTAATCCTTGTGAGTCTCCACCAACTCTGCATATTCTATGATTCCATGGAAGTCTGGGGGAGCTCCCTTCCATTCCCACCCACAAATCCAAAGCAGCATGTGTGGAAGGGGCACCAAAGGAAGCAATACATGATGCAATACTCAATGGACTAAGAACAGGAAAAAAAGCTCATCATATGTGCACACAAGAAGAATATTCTCTTCTCTGTGGAAGAGAAGGATAGAGTGAGAGATGCCCTTAAAGCAGAACACAACCCTTGGGCATGCCAAGATACACTAACCCCAGCCCCCTCCTCAATGGAGGGAGGAGTCAATTTTTGTTGGAAAGTAGAGAAAGACTGAGGCAAAACACATGTTCTCCATGGAAAGGACCCAAGAGAGCCAACTTCCAGCCAGTGATGTGGCTCCTATTAAACCAGAGTTTCAGACACTGACATATGCATGACAGAGATAAAGTGCTATCAAATACACCTTGTCTGATGCCTGAAGGAAAGCGATTTGTAGAAAAAATATAATAATGCAGGTTCTGGGAATGGCTTGTGAAGGACATGTCTCGGGTTTTGGTTTCTTTCGCCCGAGATTCCAGGCTGGTACTTTGAGCGGGCCTTTTTCTGCCCTCTGTGATCTCTGAAGGCTTTAAATCTGCATGAGAATGAAGTGGAGTCTCAAGGTCTTGGTTTTCTTGGTTTCTCGCGTTGTTTATTAATTCTTATCTCTCCAGTTCTTTGTGTCCGGCCAAGGTGTGTTCATAGCAGCTTGGACACGATGTGACTCCCCCCGTGATGGGAGGTCGCTCTGCTTTTATTCAGATAACTACGTATTTATTATTTACAATTTCATACCAATGCCCAGTAACTAGACTAGAAGGGTCATTTCTACTTTGACCCAATCGTATCAAACTACCTTGTGCCCATGTCACTGCAGAAGATGGATGCCAAGGGAGAAGAAGAAGGACTCAGGGTACCACCCTAATTCCTCCATCTTGTCCCCCAGTCAGCTCCATTCTAAAAATCCCCAAACTACAAAACTTTCTACCCGTTGATAAACTACACTACTGTCTGTTACACATTTGTGACTTGGAATTCTTCTCTCAATGTTGGAAGTTTTTCTCATGGACCAAAATCAAAGACTGTGTATTCCTGGGCTCTGCCAGGCAAACCCCCCTGCACAGACCCTTCTTTCTCAGGTCCCAGGCCCCTCTACCAAGGTCTGTGACCTTCCAGGGCACCCAGAGGGATGCCCTGGACTCTGACAGACATGGAGGGAGGAGAGATGTGCTGAGGATTTTATCATGGACGCTGGACTGTATTAATCTGGCTGGAGACTCAGGGCAGGTGACAGCCCCATATGCAGCCACTGGTGTCCCTGGAGCTTTTCATGAGACTGCCTGAATGGCTTTATCCACTGTGAAACATCAGGATTCCTTAGAAAACACAGGACTTAGAGGACGCTGAAACAGATGGGCACTCTCTCCCTGTGGCAAATCCCTCAGGAGACCCAACAGAAGTGCCAAAAAAAAGGCTGGTTCTTCTGAACATGTTCTGGTCACCTCAGGGAATAGCAAAGCAACTGGCTTGATATGGGGGTCGCAGAGGCAGAGTGGGAGGCAGGCTGCCAGGCAGACAGCATTCTCAGGTTGGTACAGACAAAACACCAGTGTCCTGAGCAGCTGCCTAATATGCAACTTGGCAAAATCTTTCCTGGCTTCGGATGAAGCAGAAATTGTGGGCTGGATTTGTAAACTCATCAGTTGGGGCTGACTTTTGCCTCCCTGGCCTGCAGAGATAGCACAGGAGGGGAGCAGAGGGCTGGGTGACACCTCTCTTGCTGCCAGGAGCCACATGGAGGAGCTGGTCCTCTGGCCACTACTAGCTGCTGAGTGGGGACCAGCTGATGGGCAGGTGCTGAAGTGGACTTTTAATAAGCAGAATGCCCTGCCATGACTGTGCTCACTAAGGGATGTGTGAGTTTGAGGATTTAAACCCAGCCTATCCCCTTAGGATCACCTCCACCACTGGGATGCATACTCGGTGTAGGGTCCCTCTTGGAGTTTCTCCAGGCCACCACAGCACAGCTGGATCTGGTTAGGTTGGGTGGAGTATTATCCAGGTAGGGCCACCAGATGCTCTCTTCTGAGCTGTGGTTTTACTGTCACAAGCTCTTTGCATAAAGATATCAGCACTGGCCATACTTCCTCCCAATGTCTAGTTCCAAAGCCAGCCAGTGACCATCTCAATGTTCTCTCCCATATGGTTTATATGTCTGATTTCTCTGTTTACTATCCTTGAGGCTTGGGGCAGATTTCTGCCCTTCCCTCCATCCCTTATTACTAAGTGCCAGCATTTGGCAAGGCAGAAAGGGTCCCTTATATGTGTCCATGGCAAAGAAGGCCTTGTCACCTCAGCTGGAGTCATCTGCAGAGGAACACCCCTGCCTGCAGGTATCATTGAAATGACTCCCATAGAGAGGCACTTTCAGATCCTTTGAGTCAAAAGGTGCTATAAATAAAAGATATTGCAGGCTATCAAGTTCTCAGTTGCAAACTGGAGTGGGAAGGAATGTTTTAGCATCCTTTTTCTGAGCACATTAACTCTTGGCAGACGTGATCATTCAGGTCTTTGCAGCAGAAAACTTCACACCATGTGAGGCATGTTGAGTCCACACACTTTATTTCCATTTTCAACAGCTCTAAAATCCATGCTGCCCCAATGCAATATCACCCCAAGTGCAGAGAGCACCCAAATATTGCATCGCTTTGGGGGTCGTGACACCGCATATACGCTCCATGATCATCTTTACCAGGAAAAACAGTCTTTGTCACTATAAGCTCACAACAGAGGGTGCCTGAAGATTTTTATAATTTTTATCAACTGGCTTCTGATGCTTCCCTTCCCAGGGTGAGCAAGCACTTTGTATCAATCTAGCTTGCTTTAGTGCAGTGACCCAGCGCTGTGCTCCGCCGCTGAAAGTTCAGGTCCCAGCTGTGGGGCTAAACTCCTGCTGACACTGTTCTGATTTCTCTGTCTCTGTCACCCATGCTGCCAGGGGAGGGGGAGGAGACACTGGATTTTTCCAGGCAGAAAAAATAAAAAAAGAGACAATCATGCAAAACACAGAGAGGATGTGGCAAAGGAGAAGGTGGAGGAAAACAATCTCGGTGTGTGCAGTGAGGCTGAGGAGAGGAAATCCTTTGGGTAGCACAGGGCACTTCGATCGCATTCTTTTTCTTCACAGAGGAGAAAATCTTGGCCAAGAGGCAATTCAATTGTTACAGGCAAAAAAAAAGCTTTTAGGATGCCTTGAAAGAACTTGTGTGTGTGAGCAACAACACAGAGAGATGCAGAGGAGAAAATCAGTATTAGTGATGGGTGAACTATGAAAGTTTGGGTGGTTTGTTTTGGATAAAGATCCCCACATGCAGACGCTTATATAAGGCCTTCAGTCTTCGGAGCAGGGCTAGAAGTCATTTAAGAACACACTCTTCTTGCATGACTTTCAGTATCTCTGAAAGCCATTGTCCATGCCAAAAATACAACAAAACCAGCTTGCTTTCTTCTTCTTTTATGCAGTGCTTTGGCTCATCTGCCTCTGATTTCAAGAAAAAAACCTAATCAAAAGGTTTTTAATTTGATGGCTGAACTGTACTACTTGAATTTGAAGCCATCCTTGTTCTTATGACTGCACAGGTACAAGAGAAATAAGGAAAAAAGCTTCTGTGATTCTATGGAAAACTTTCAGAGAAGGATCCATAAAAATCAGCAGAAAAAGAAGCTAGTGTTCCTAAGAAAGGATTACAAGCCTTGAGTTCTCCCACCTTAAGCAGACTACTTATCTGTAAACTGACTATTCTGCCATTAAATAACATAAGAGATCACAGCATTCCTGGTTCAAATAAGTCATGAAATACTATTAAGTCAATAAACCAAAAAAAGAACTTTGAAGAGACTCTTAGTTCCCCACTCAGTCTGCAAGTAGCCCTGATTTGACATAGAAGAGTTAAAGAAAACAGTCTGAACATGATCCAGTGCCCTTCAGTTTTCAGAAATCCAGGTGTGACTGAAGTAAATTAGCCTGGTGCTGTAGGAATAAATGCTGAATGGTGCTCTTTTGATGAAGTCCTCTGGCCAAACAAGGCTGCTGCAGGGCTGGGTTTGACCTCTGGCTGGATTTACACCAGGGTATGAGAGTTAATGCTGTTCAGTGTGTAGGGCAGGTTGAAATCAGGCTAGTGTGCTTCTAAGGATGTTCACCGCATGAGGGTTTAAAGCACATAGATCCACTTCACAATGCAGTAAAGGTTTTGCTGTTAGAGACTTGATGATGCTCTTTCCAAATTATTTTTTCTTGTCTTTTTCTCTGCCTTCACTGTTATTTATTAAATACTCAATCAATAATCTTCAGTTCACCCAAGTGGTTTAAAGACCAAGAATCATGTTTCTAGCTGGTCCAAATAAGGATAACTTAATCCAAGTCAACAGAAGCAATAGACAAAGTTAGAGGAAAACCCGTGACCAAGATTTTAAACCGCAGAGGCTTCCAAAACAAGAACACAGACTTCTAGACAGCACAGTACACATAGAGGCTAAGTATTTCCTCACTGAAGGTGATGGCATTTCTTGTGGGTGACCAAGACAGGTGCAGAAGGCCCAAGTTCCTATTCATGTCTCCATGTATGAATGGGGAGCAGCTCCATTAACTGTCACATGCTGTGCTCATAGTAAAATCTGTCCACTATGTCTTGCTGAATGCTGCAGGATGCTGATTTTTTTTTTTTTTTTCAAAACTTGGCTCTTGTGCAGATTCTTAGTTTACACAGTGGGAGAGAGAGATGACTTATTGGCTTGAAAGTAAAAAATCTGGACTCTTTCAAGAGTGCTGAAATATGGCCTTGAGCTTTTCAGAAAAAGTGACCCAATCAATCCAGTTATTACAGCATTCTCTGGCCTGTGACTAACACATGGATTGATATTTGCTTGCAGGAAATGTTGGCAAGAGTTGGGGGTTCCCATTGACTTGTGCTGTTTACTGCTCCCCAAGGATCATGGTCCGCAGCGAAGATGGAGCGGCTGCTTCACAGGTGCACAGTTTATTCGCCAAAATGGGTTGTAAATCAGAGCAGAGGAAGAAAGGGCTGGAAAAATGGTTGTTTGTAGGAGCGACCATTGGAAAGGGATGTTGACTGTGCTTGTTTTGCAGGTTTCCTCCCATAAGTCTATGTGTGCTCACATTGCACTAGAGGGATCAGGTCCCAGGTCAGAAATCCAAGGAGCATGCCAATAATTTGGCAGAGATTGCACATAGGGTGAACTTGTCCCTGATCTCTGTTATTGGTTCAAAACCAGGAATTCTCATAGCTTTTTGGACAGATGGCTTGTCCTATTTCTTCTTGTGTTAGATTTCCCACTGAGGCTGAAAGCAAATCCACATTCAAGCTGAAAGTAAACAACCTGTGAATTCAAAAGGCATTAACGCAAACTGCCAAAGCATTTGCTGTGTATGCTGCAGATGTCAAACAGACAGTTTCCCACAGCCCTGAGCCTAGACACATAGCTAAGTTACACATAAAAACCTTCCACCCAGCCCAAAAATCCATCCTGTGCAAAACTCGCTCTCCTTGCTGGCATCTTAAGGGCTGGAGCCTCAGCTGGAATGAATTAATGTAGCTCTGATTTGAATAGAGCTATGCCAATTTATACCAGATGAGGATTTCACCCTTTAGAGGCCAAGTGGGAAATGGCTATCTACTACTTTTTTAACAGTGTGGTTTGAGGCAGAAAAACATAAAATGTGGTGTTTCTTAAGGAGTGAAAGAGCACTAAGTAAGTTTCTTTCCATTACAGTGAATCATTTTTGAAGGAACCTTTTAGAGGGCATGGTTCTAAAAAATCAAGCTTTGCAGAAAAATGCATATAAATAACACAACTCATAAGTATAAACAGTATTCCTGATACATTTCAAAATGCCAACAAAAACTTAAATAGGAACCCAAGCATGATATTGCTGTGGCATTGCAGGAAATTCAGAAAGTGGGAAGAACTAAATAAAATGGTCTGTTTTTCCTGACAGGGCTGTATGAAGAGGAAAAAAAAACAACATAACAAAACAAAAAACCAACCCTTGAAACTAAACCATACAAACAAAAAATATCCACCCATATGCTTTAAAATGCTCTAAACTTTGGAACCATGGTGTTCTGCTTGGCCATAAAGAGGTGCAAGGTAGTTTTTCTGATGTATTTTGGTTTAAATTGAACAGCACAATTGAAGTCACATTCTGTAAAGCAAGACTCTTTCCATTTAAAGCAATGCATACCTCATGGTACGTATTCAGGAGTGATTACTTCAATTAAATCTTTGATTTATTCTTTACCATAGGAGGCCCCATTTGCAGACTTCTATTTCCCCCAAAGTAAACCCAGAGGTCAAATATTACACCAATAGAAATAAATGGAGATTTCTCAGATTATAGTAATGTAAAATCAAACTTTAAACTGTTTAACCTGCAGCCACTAGACTGATTCAGCTTACCAGAAAATTCAGCACCTCTTTCCTCCAACTATCTTTATTTTCACTTTACAATTCAGTATAAGCTGGCAATTAGTAATACTTCGCCTGTTTATAGAGCCTTACATCTGAGGATCTAGAAACACTTTGTAAACACTAATGAATTAAGCTTCTTAACACCCCCTGTGAGACAGATACTGTTATCTCATTTGCACAGCTCGGAGAAGTGCAGGTTTGCTGAGGGTTGGAGCCAGCCAGCACCAGAGCTGGGAAACCACTACAGACCCTTAGCCTCACCTTCAGCTCAAGGTTTTCCATGGATTTGGGGATGTGCCTGGCAACTTCAGGAGCTTATAATTATCTCCTGGAACTGCCAGTGTGTCTTGATGTCTGTGAGATTGAAAATGCAGAGAATTGAACTTCCACCCATAGAGAGAATTTAAGACCCATTTAGAAGAACACCATGAAAATGCCATCTGTCCTCTCCTGAAACAGCCCTTCACACTTATGATCCTCTAATGTAGCAAACAGGGGAAAAACTTGTGATTTTATTTGTCCTTACTCAGTTTTTAATAACAACACTGACCCCAGTCTTATTATTAAAAAGCCGAAGCAACACAAAAGTCCAGGAAAATTCTTTCCCTTTTACTTTTTGTTTTTCATTGCCCATATATTTTTTTCATGTAAGGGTAAAGGTAAAATATCCAAGGTTGCTTTTCAGTCATGCTGACAAGAGGAACTTAAGGGATTTTTGAAGAAAGCCTGACGGTTTTACTTTCAGCACTATCAGAAATATTTAGACCCTTTCCATAAGTAAAGCCTTATGACAAGATAGGCATTGGTGGGATGAGTTGTTTTTTGGTTTTTTTTCCAAAGCACAGTCTCATTTATTGAACAGCAGCTAATGTCTGGTACCTATTTGAAGCATTTTCCACATGGCCCTTCTCCAAATGTATGGCAGTTGGACAATTTTCATGATAATTCTTCTGTCTAAAAATACACACCTTCCCCTCTTTTCAGTTTATCACTGAGTCAGTCAGCTTGCTTATTGTTGAAGTTTTTCCTGTTTAATAGTGTACTTAGAAAAGCTTAATACAAACACTGAGCAATTCATCGCTGTCACTAAAAGAAAAGCCCTAGAAGTAATTAATCTAAACAGGAGTCAAGTGCAAGAGTCTCTTATTTAGAGATCAGTCAATAAGAAACTGTGTTATGGAAGCTATTTTAAAGGGAACAAATTTTTAAATTTTTTTCTTAAGCATCTCTTTTCTTTCACAGATTAAAACTGAGGAGAATAGCAAATAAAATATTTGGGTTTCCTTTCAAAATTTGTCCATGACCTTAAATCCCAGGAATGGGAACAGACAGGCATTTGACATATTCAGTGTGTTGATTTGTGAAGTACTGGCAGACTGCTGTTTGCCTAAGAATACGTATTTGAAATTCTTTTCTAAAAACTCTTCTTGATCTTTTCCCAGTTCACGGGCTGTTAAATGTCTGCATGACACAGTGGTGCTTGTCTCCTGAACAGAGGGATATTACCATCTCTGGAAGCAGATTTTCAGTGTGAATATTAAAGACACTATTCAGGAATATTCTCCAGTATTTACAGCCTCCACAAACAGTACCGCGTGCAAACATGTTTGCTGGAATATTTGTCAAGAGCAAACATGACAGGATGGTGGGAGAAAGCGTACAAAGTCTAACCAACCTTATAAAAACCCAACAGCTAATGAATACTTGTGGAAAATGTCTTATGGTGTTTCCTCAGTGATGGATGCTTATTAGGAAAGCCTGTAAAGCTAAAACTATTTAGCTGCCTAAATTCTACTATACTCTAGGAGTGAAAGACGCTTCCACAGCTCTCTATCATCTTCATCCATTACTCTGCTGGATATAGGAGTATTTTCTAAAGAATTTTTTGCAGGTATCAAATGGACAGAGGCCCAGAAACCAAATTTACATAAGCATCTTGATGTCTTAAAGCTCTTTGTGGTCTCTGATTAAAAAAAAAAAGTTAAACTAAATACCAACAACAGATACAACAGATACAAAGATCTACGTAGATTGGCCAATGTATCTTATTGATCAGTAATGTACCACTACAGTGTTACGTGGCACTATGGATCCTCTTTTCAGGCCTTTTCCTTCAGTGACAAAACTGTTTTTGGTTTGTGTCTCTGTCTGTAAACAAATAAACATAGCAGACTCATGTGAACACTGGCTCAAAAGCACATGGCCAGGGACCGAGGCAGATCTGAAAGTAAAGGCAGTGGACACCCTCACCCTTACATGCCTGGGTGCTTGGGAATGGTGGATTATGGACTCAACTGAGCCAAGAGAGTGCTGTGCAGGGAAGTGGGCATTCATGGCTGAAAAAATCACCTTATACTAAAAAATAAGGCATTGAGGTCCAATATTTTTAGTCAACAACAACCAGAGGAAGCATTTGGGATATGCAGCAGTTGGCCATAGCACGAGAATAACATGAACTTGCAGATTAAAAAATCTATCTGCGGAGATACTTGTTTGTCTTCGCCCATTAGTCACAATTTACAAACTTGGGACCAAATTTTGCTTCTAAATAGCAAAACAGAGTGGGACCTCTAACCCTCTGACACACTACTGGTGATAACACAGGACAGATTAGGTTACAGTCACGGCCAGGCTGAGTCTGTACCTGTGCTCCTCAAAATAGTCTAGCAGTGTCAAAGCTCACCATAATCTCATGAAGCTCACCACTGTATGTTTTCCAGTCAAGCATGACACTTCCTTTTTCACCTAATACTGATCCCCTCAGTATGTTTTCTGAGCAGGAGTTTACTGAAAATGGTATTTGTACTGTCGTGCATGCAGACAACTCAAAAAGTAAGATGATAGAGTTCTTTCTTTTTAAAAAATGCAAATCCTAGTTCACTAAAAATAGGGTCTTATTTTGCTAATTATGCCTATTAACTGGATGCATCATTCCTTATGTTCCCCTCACCTGGAAGGGAAGGGAAAATGATGGACCATCAAGAATTTTTCCATTCTGTCCCCTCTGTTCATGCATTGCTAGAGATGATACTGTATAATGCATGACTTACCTGCAAAGACACTGGAGGAGTAATGAAATAAGCAGATGCTCTGTCAGCAGGCTTTTAAAACATTGGTATTGCAATCTGAGATGCAGTCAACCATCACATGCATATGTCCTTTATTTATGGAGCTGATAAGGCTCTATGTCAGGAGCATCAAGCCATCTTTTTCCTTCCTGCTTTTCTTCACATTTAAGAAAGTTTCTGTCTGGATATTTTATTTTCATAAAAGCTGCAGATACAGGATGAAAAGGAGGATTTGCCTCCTGTTTCATCCATTAAAAATAGAGGTCTGAAAACCAAACAACTTCGTCTAAACAAATCATTGGGGATTCCTCATCCTCTCCTTCAAACACAGATAATGTCTGAAATAGGAGTGTTTCCCCGGAGTTTCCTATTACTCTTCATCAGTTAGAAAGGGACCTCAGAACCACTAACCCAGCTACACCGCAGATCACCAGCATCAGAAAGAGAGTCAGAACAGCACAGATACACCAGCACAAAGAAAGTAGGTTAAAATTAGGTATTGAGAAAAAAAATCTTTACTGTGGGGTGGTGAGGCCCTGGCACAGCATGCCCAGAGCAGCTGCGGCTGTCCCTGGATCCCTGGGAGTGTCCAAGGCCAGGCTGGACGGGACTTGGAACAACCTGGGATAGTGGAAGGTGTTCCTGCCCATGGCAGGGGGCTTGAAACAAGATGAGCTTTAATATTCCTTCCAACCCAGGCCATTCTATACTTCTATGATCTGGATGTATTCATTCATCTATAAATTCAATTTTGCATACTTTTCTATAGTCTATTGTTCTAGGTCATTTGATGACAATAAAAATCACATTTCCCCCCAAACTGTTTTCCAAGCACCAATGATAATTTAGAAATCAGGGGGAAAGCAGGAACAAATCAAAGGGAAAGATGGCATTCACATTAGCAGCCACCAAACGAGGAGTATTTTGCATTATAAATAAAATAGTGTTGCTCAGCTGCACGACGAGTGAGTTTCTGAAGTCACAGAGCTGCATGGCTGTGGCTCAGGGGAGGGTTTCAGTTCATGCTCAACGCTGTGCTTGATTGCTGGTACATCACCCAAAGGCTCACGGCAAAACAGATGATGGGACACAGAAAAGCTCTTCTTCATAACACAGCAAAGAGAGCTGCTGCTTGCTGACTGACAGCTTCCCAGTCAGCTTATGTGCATCTAATTACCCAGCCACAACCCAAATCAAAATGCCCCATTGCAGCTGGTGTCTCACTTAATCCATTCATAACACAGGCTAATTAGCATTGATGTTTTTGGGCAAGTTTATTCCAAGTGTGGTCAAGTCCCAGGCTTTCAGCTTGGTTGCTAGGACCCATTGAGGATCCTGGGAGAGGCTGTGTTTCTGCCCAGAAGGCATTTTTCTGTCTGGTGATGGAGAGATTTAGGAGTGTTTCAGGGGAAGATGTTGGGCTGGGCTGAGATGAATAATGGCATATAAGCAGCGCTCTTAAACTGCTCTCACTGCTACACCCTGCCTCAGTGCAGGAGACTTTGTAGGTGAATTACAGTATTTCATAGTTTGCACTGTGTCTGAATTCAAACATCTTAATTGTGAAAAAAAAAAAAAAAAAAAAAAAACACCAAAAAAACAGGAAAAAAAAAGGAGAAAAAAAAAAAAAAAAAAAAAGAAAAAGAAGAAAAAGAAAAAAAAAAAAGATAAAAAGATAAAAAAGAGAAAAAGAAGAGAAAAAGGGAAAAGAAAGCAAGCTTGGAAAATGGGAAAAGTCACGAAACAATTCTGTATTTTATGGTATTCTTTGTGAACAGATCTGAGAAAAGGGGCCAGTTACCAGAGCTTTGCATTTCCTTTTCAACCTATGGGATTAGAAGATGAGAGCAGGTGCTAATGGAAGTTTTGCCCATGGCAGAGAATCAGAATCCTAAATCTTCATCTCTGGAAATCAGAAAAACTCTTAGCAATGATCTATAGTGGTTGCGCTTGGAAATTGGTGATATAAGGAATTGTCACTTGGCAGAAAACCGACTCTCTGCTCCTTCAGCATACCACAATTTCAGTTTAATTTGTAACAGGATGCAAGTGTAAATGAACTGACAACAGAGCTATCAGCTATTCTGTTGGTAACACTTAGAGCAATAGTTTCGATTTGACTAGACACAGCTGTCCACTGCATGGAACGACCTTTAGCCCCATCCTTGGCGAAATTCAATTCTCTCCATGTCTGACTTCGTCCATGGGGACTAGTGTAGCGGAGCTGCCAGAATAATCAGTGCATTGCTTAATGACAGGCACTCCAACAAGCAACGCAGCCGTGCATTGTCAGAAACGAAGTACACAGCTCCGGGGAAGGGGCGGGGAGGCGGGGAAAGCCCCTTGTTATTCAAAAGGAAATAAAATGCTTGTATGGGAGCAAATGGAGATGCGTGCAGCCACCTCGGCTTGACAAGCGTCACCAATGCGCCGGCACCTCGTGTGTGTGTATGCAAATGTGGCGTTTTCTTGTGTGTTTGTCAGCAAATACGCATTTTTATTAGGTTTCCCCCTTCCTAAAAAAAAAAAAAAAAAAAAAAAAAAAAAAAAAGCTGTGATCTGCTGCTGCTCTGCATTGTACTGCTGCAAAACAATTCTTTTTTCTACTTTTCTAAGTCCAAACATGAATACATCCCACATTGTCATGCTTGCATGGCCATCCAGATGTCTGTCATCCAACATGTGCACACATATGTGTACAGATGTACACAATTTCCCAGTGTATACTACACTGGCCACTGCAATAAGAAATATGTTTACTCTGCAAATGTCAAAACCCAGGAATTTCACAACTTTCACAGCTATTTGTGTGAACTTGTTTTCTGCTTGAGTGAGTGCCTCTCCAGCAGCTCAAGCAAAGCACTCCCTCACACATGACAGGAAAGGCAGGTCACCATGGGATTAACATGTATGTGCCCCATCCAACATCATGGCTGGACCCACGGGGATGAAGACAACACTTCCTAACTCTTTTGCTGTTTGATTCAGGCAGCTTGAACACAGCTGTCTGCTCTGTCCAAAAGCAGACCCATCCTTTCCTTCATCAAGGATCCCTGGAGGTGCACACTGTTGAGTTGGCAAGATTTGCCACAACTGCTGCTAGTGGGAACTTGCAGGAGGCGATGCACCAACTCCACCTGCCCCACGAGCCTCAAGGGATTTCTCTTGTTGCTATTTTTGCTTTGGCAGCACTCTGGGCCCAGGTCTGCCCAGAAGATTGGTGTTCAGCTATGATTCTGACTCACTGCCAAAATTTTCCTGAGAAATACAGGGCAGAAATGGAGAATGTGGATCTTACACAGTTCATAACTCAGCCAGAAGAGAGGGGAGGCTCATGGGAGCAGGGAAAGGCATATCTTTGGCTGCAGGGCTTTTGTCCCTGCCAAAATTCAAAGGTTCTTTTTCAGACAATAGAGATATTACTGCTTGTTTAAAAAAAAATTCAGACAAATAATGAACCTATGAGAAAGTTTGATAATCAAAAACATTAGGAATATAAAACTGCTGGTCTTTATTGATAAGAAATAAAGGTGGTCTCCAAAATTAATGAAATCATTTTACAGTGGGGGCTATTAATTTATCCAAATATAGAGTCACTGCCACCTCCCTGTCACTCTCCCCGTACCAACTGCTTCTGCTCTTTATTCAGGAAAGGGAAAACTAAAGAGTGGCCTGGGTAGAAAGAAACATTAAAAATCATCCAGTTCCACCCCTTTCTGTGAGTAGGGACACCTTTCAGATTAGCAAGTTGCCCTGTGAAACCTGAACTTGAACACTTCTAGGGATGGGGTAGCCATAGGTTCTCTGGGCAATCTGTACCAATGACTTACCCCCTCACAGCCAAGAATGTTTTCCTAATATCCAGTATAAACCTATTCTCTGTCAGTGTGGAGTCATTCACCTTTACTTGTCACTCCAGGCCCTTGTATAAATAGTCTCTCTCCATCTTTCTTGTGGGCTCCCTTCAAGTATCTGAAGGCCACACTTAGGTCAACTGAAAGCCTTCTCTTCTCCAGGATGAACAAATCCAATTCTCTCAGCCTTTCCTTAGAGCAGATGTGCTCCATCCTTTGCTGTCCTCCTCTGGACTTGCTCCAGCAGGTCCATGCTCTTTCTGTGCTGGAAAATTATTTTCTTCAGGTAAATCCATCCCACACTTTATGCAGATATGGCTGCACACTGTTCGACCTACTTCTGACTGTAGGGTTTCTCTTCTCCATTTCTTGCCCTCTCCTTGGTCCCCCCTGTCCCCACCTCACCGACACTTTTTCACCTGCCCCTGAGTGACCCTTAATGGCCAAGTCCTCTCTGGCACTTGCCTTGGGCTAAGAATGCCTTTCTTGCTGATTTTTACACCCTTCCTTCTTGTTTTTCCTTCACTCCTCTCATGCTGGTTTTCTTTTTTCACCCTTTTAAACTTATTTAGCTTTTGATGGCTCCACAAAGCCATATGCTTGGCAGAGATGTTACGCCAATTCTTGAGCACATACTGCTTTTAATTAACTTAAAGCCAGATATTTTTTGCTCAAAGTCCTCAATTACTAATGCAGAAATGAGACAAACTCAGATATCTATAAGATGTCTATCCTCGTTTCCAGCAGGGTGACATGCACACAATTGAAAACAAGTACTTCCTTCCATATTTATTCAAAATCTTCATTTCCTCATTTAATACCCACTCTTTGTGGGTATTCTATTCAACTAAACTCAAGTAGGCAAAGCAGAACATAGACAAAAGTTGTGAAATAACTGGTAGATAAACTCCTCATGAACAATTTTTCCCTTTTTTCCTCCATTATCAGATTAATTTAAGCATTTGAAATAGTGTGTTTCTGTAGGTTCTACTAAAATAACATGTTGTAGAACAGATAGAAAATCTCTCAGCAATTTAGAAAAGCACATTTTTTACGCCCCTGAGAACTAGAATATCAAATTGATCTTTAGATAAATAAGCTTTTCCCAGAGCAGGTCATTGAAATGAGTAGAGTAATAGCAAAAATGGAAAGTAATCACCATCACATTGAAATGAAAGGGCATTTCCCAAGTCTGCTGCCAATCTCAGTGGCCTAGAACCCCTCCTGGAAACTCCACAATGTGCAACTGTACAAAGCTCCACACTGAGCATACCAGAAAAGTATTAATAACTATGTAATGCATGTGAGACTCCAGAAACTGGGTTAAGTAGGAAGGAATTGCTGCTTCCATTACAACAGAAAGTGAAAAAATTATTCTAGTTCTGAGAGAGAGAGAGAGAGAGGGAGATGACATGGACATCCCTGTTCCTCTCCAACTACCCTCTTCAAAACAAATGCTCTCCAGCATCCTCTGGTTCCTTCAAATCTGATTCACACTCAACAGTAATGGAAAAAATTCAAGGCCACAATGACAGTCATGTTCCCTTGGTAAAAGCAGGGAACAGGACAAAGCCAATTTTCAGTCCTTCACATTCACCAGAAGTCCACACCTCCAGCAACTCTTTTTCAGAAAAGCCTCACCCATGCCTGAGAGCTGGAAATGTGCACTCATTTACTCACAAACAGGGAACTCTGCCAGCAGCCTCACAACCTGCAGATTTTGATTGCATTAAATTGTTTCAAAGCAGGTTTTCCTCTTGAGCCTGGAGTAGAAGGCAATTAATTAAGACCCATTCCCCGCCTCCATCGGATTAAAGCAAATTAAATAGCAGCAATAGGACAACTTTGCCTAGGATAGGGATTCTTGGAGAAGCAGAGCTTTCTCTCTCTCTCTCTGCACAGGAAGCTGACCCTATTACTTTGCTCAGCTAAGCTTGGTTCATCTGTAAAAGGTACCCTAAGTGTTATCGTACAAGTCTGAAAGTGCCACTACCATTTCCCAGACACAAAAGTCCAAATACAAAACAGCATGAAGAATTTCTGCTCAGCCACTGCCACTGGAGATGAAAAACAGTGCTGCAAATTGAGTGAAAACAGCACCATGTGTGGAAAATCTTCTCTTTAACCTGTGTGTGACTGCCATGTTAAACTGACAAATGCTACCAGTCCTTTACTGAGGTCATTCTTCACTTCACTGGGGATGAAGGGGAGACAGGGGATTATGGGACAACCTTCTGACATGCCACATCCTCCAGGAAACACTCCTGGCATATGGTCCCTGTTGGTGTGAAACTGTTATAGCTAAACAGATGAGTGTTGAGTAATTTCTGAGAAATTAGAGACAGGTAAATTGATCAACTGAGAGCACCAAATGTACACTGGATTAATCTACTCTTTGAAGAGGATTAGAAGAAATTTTATCTCACCCAGAGCCTTTGCCAACATTTTCCATTGCATTCTCTATTTTCCCATCAGGAAATCAACCTCAAACATCTTAAATTCACCCAGGTTCCTAATTTTGTACAGATTGAAGACTACAGTGATACTTCAACCCAGAGACATTTTACAGCTTCCAAACACTTCCTGCATTTCCTGGAAGCTTGGCTCATTTCCCACAGTGGGAATTTAACATGCTTGAAATGGAAATGAGAAGAAATCCTCTGCCAGTATCTTCTATTTGCAGTTGTAAAGTGCTAAGCTAGGGAACCATATTCAGGGTCAACCCATCAGCTGAAGCAGAGTCTTTACTCTGGCAGTGTCACAATTGTCTTTGCTGCCACTGCCACAGGACTGTAGGCTGGGGAAAATGGTCAAGGTGATGAAACATTGCTTTCTTGTTTTTAAGTGGTGCAGAGAAAAGTGGAAACAACAGCAAAAATATTCTCCTTCTAATTGGAAACACAGTACCACTTAATGGTCTTTGAAGTGAGTGCATGTGTGTGTGTGTGTGTTTTGGGGGAAGGGGGAGAAATGGATCGCTGTAACCAACACCCCAAAGGACTATAAATCAAACAGCATACAGCTGTTGGTATCAAATATAACTCCTTTTGCACTACATCAAAAAGCTTTAATTAACAACTAATTTATTCAAGTGAAAAAAAAATCCCTTGCACTAAATAACTGTATAATAACTGGGGGACTAGTCTGTATTTTCCCCCTCTCAAAAGCATGACAGGAGGGTAAACTGAGTCTTTAGAGAACAGCAAAGTAGAAAAATGGATCAAAGATTCAGGGCGTTTGTTGATTGGCTTTTTGAGTCAGCAGAGACCAAATCAAGCTCATTTAATGAAAAAAGCCACATTGTGAGGTCTGTTTGCTCTAGGACCTACTTCTAATAAAAATGTTTACAAAGATAAATGCCAGTGGCTCACACCAGGCACGGTGTGGACAGGTGTTGCACAACCCTTCCTATGTGGGAGTGTCACTTCTGCTCCTTGTCTCTGTTTTGTCATCCATGGAGAAGTCCCATAGCACAGATTGACAAGGTAGGGTTCAGCCTCATGTGGCTCTATGACAGAGCAACCAAATGTCTGTGGGGTGGCCGTCAGTGGTTTCTGGGCAGACTCACTTGGGAGCTGCTCCATATTTGAAGCCCAAATGTGAAAGGTCAGGCTGGCCAAATCAACTCTTTCCTTTCCCTCATGTTGAAAATCATAGAATCATGGCATATTTTGCATTGGAGGGACCCAAAAGGATCTTAAAGCACAACTGAAGGCATGTGCTGGTGCAGCTCAGGGCTTGCACACACCCAAGAATGCTGCTCCTGCAGATCAAGAACATATGCATGAGCATCTTTGAGCATTCCCTCCAGAACCAGACCGGCCACCAGAACTATGTGGCACAAACCAGGTCTCTTCCTCACCTGCTACCAGCATCACTAAGGCAAAAATTTAAGGGATGTTTCTTTTTTTAAATCTTTTTCCCTTTTTTCCTCTCTGTAACTTTGTCCTAGTGACAACTAACTAATCTCTGTTGAGGTAAGGTAAGTGCCATTATCCTGCTTTAATGGCTAATGAAGCTGAAGCAGAGTAAGTAGTTTACTGGTTGTCTCATCTTCAGGGTCCCATCATGCATGTTTTACTGTTCCTTGGAGTGCACTGAAGTTCCACATTAATGCTGCCATTGATTACAGTGTACAATCTTCAGGGCACGGACTGTGATTTTCTTTTCATTTGCTTAATGAAAAGCACACTGCCTTTTAATTCCTCTGGATTCTGTTGCCTAGGTTTTAGGTGGGAGTCCCAGTGATGGGAGCAGTGGGGGGACAAACCTAAGGCTGTGCCACGTGGTGTCCATGGGCCAGCAGAGGCTAAAGCAGAACCAGGCTGCAGCCTCAGCACCTTTCTTTATATTCAGCCCCATCTCTGAATCAGTGCCTGGGTAGTGTTTGTCCACCACCATCCACAAGCAATTCTGAGGATTCCTTAAGTCTATATATATAATCAACTTGTGACACAAATATTTTTTAATAATAAAATGGTTAAAGGGAAGCACTTAGTTTGCTGCTGTAAACATCAAACTGAACTGGCAGGTGCAACCTGTAAACATTATCCAACCTAGAGGACAACAATAATTTCAATGTGGTTAATTGATTAGTTTATGGATAAAATTAAATAATTTGGTACATCATTCTAATGATATATTGCACCATAAGAATGATTTGAAAGGCAGGCAAGATTTATTTTTCTTTTGTGACAGCTTTATCCTATTAGACATCAAAAATAAAAATAATGTTCAAAAATATCCCTATAATTCATAAAGAATACTCCAAAAAGCTTTAAGAGAGCTTAAAATTTGAGCAGCTTAAATCTTTCTGATATACTTCAAATGTACAGGTATATGCTAAAATAAATTTCAGAGGTAATCTTCAGAAGTGACGTTGTTCAGGCTTTTAGACCAAAATCTAAAGTGTTTATACACAAAGAGCTCTGAAAAGATGTATATGCATCTAAATATCTCATACATCTATACATCTATATATGTCTCCTAAAGAGATTTGAGTTAGTTTAATTTGGTAACCCTCAGCCCTAAGCATGAAGGCCCAAGCATCAACAGGATAGCTTTACATACAAAACAGAGTATCATGGTCCTCATCTACCTCCACTGAGTAATTGCACCATTAAGGACTAACCAAGAATGTGTCAGATAAGTCTCCAGCCACCAAGAACAGGTTCCAGTATTCCTACTGACCTGCACTGCAGAAGGGAAAAACAGAGAATAGGACAATTAATGGCTTCAGAGGGCAAATTGCTTGGTGACCTGATAGTCAGGATATCCACCTTGGCTCAGGTCCTGCCTCTGCTAGTGACTAAAAAGATGAAAACTGTTTAATCTTTTGAGTCCTCTTTTACAAAATAAGGTCTTCATCCCTGTGTGAAATTCAGTGGGTTGTGATGCTTATGTTCCTTTGGGCATCACAAATTATAGAAAAGAAAGAAATAAAAAATAATTTTTCAAGAACAATCTTCCTACTTGCTTCCATCAATGATGAATTTAAGCACAGTGCATAAAATGTGATAACTCTATATTTGGCTTAAGTATCTTTTATTGTTGGCCATAAATTGTCAACTCCCTTATAAATCTGGGCACAGAATACAATATAATTGGTAAATGGTTCCTTGAAATTAAGTAAAAATTACAGCACACAACAGCAAGAACCAAGCTTAAAGAAAACCTGCTGGCAGGCAGAAAACTTTTTTATTTATTATGAAAACCCAATGCAAAACTATGTTGTCCCCAAACCTAAGAATCCCCTTTTCCCACCCACTGACCAATTTGGGATGAGCAGAACTTTAAATTAGCCCATGCCCAGGAGGAGAAGAGGGGAGGAAAGGTCACCATGGGTGCTTCAAGCCAGGGCTACTCTCAGCACAGCAGAATCCTTCGTTCCTCAAGGGCTCTTTTGCTTTTTGGACACTTGTTTCCTGTTTCACCTCGGCTGTTCCCATCCTTACCCCCTAAACAATAAAAGCTCAATGGGAATGCAAATGCAGCCCTCCATTTAAAATCCCAGCCGAGAAGGCAGTGTGTCACCCATATTTATGAGCTCTAAATGGCTTTTATCAAAGTGAGGTCGTACTAAATCACCCCCAAGCTGTCATAAATACAAATGACTCGACATAGTCGGCAACAAGCCTTCGGGGGAAAATTATATGATCTGCTGTTGCAGTTATGCTATATCACACAAGGAGCTCATATATTTCCACTGGCAAGGTAACCTGATCCTTCAGAGGACACTAATAGGTGAAAGGGGGATGAGAGGAATAGTGAATCAAGTAGTGCGTGCCTGCACGTCTGCACACACGTCTGTGCATGCACCTCTCAGCTAAAACTCAGGTTCCCCTCTCCGTGTGGAAGAGGAGGTTCTTGTGGTTTTGGAGAATGCGATTTCTTTGGCTGCCTTAATGGAGACGGGAAGCTGCCAGCCAAGAGAATAAGATCCAAGGGCTCACCAGGGTATTTCCTATTTTAAAAATTCATGCAAAGGCATGAAAATTATTAAGATAGGAACCAGAGCTATCCAGACTCCAAAGACTGGACCACTGCCAAGCAAATTAAAGAAGCCATTCCTCAATCTGAGCTGGTGAAGCCCAGGATTATAGCAAAGTCTACTGCAGGATAGAGAGGAAACACTTATAAAAGAGACATGAACTCGGCAGTGGAAAAAAATCAGCGTGAGCTCCTGAGATAAGGGGCACTAACTATTTTCTGTCCATTTACCTGCTTTTTATTTATGTGCAAACATACAAAGACACATATACAAAGAAGGAGAAATTCTAATCACAGATGTCATAGACAGTGACAGCAGTTTGGGGGAGGCTCTAGAGACAGAATTTGGGACAGCCCATTGGGCATCATCCCCACTCAGCTCTTTGCAGGCAGCCTGGCTATGATTCAGTGTGGCACTGTGGGAGCTCAGAATCCACAGCTCTCCCTGTGGTCACACTGGGATGTTGGTCAACTTACATGCAAAACAAGTCAACTCCAATGACCATTTGTTCATATTTTTGTATCTGGGATGAAGACAGGGCCTCTATCTTCTTGGCAAATGGTTACAGTGTTAAGTCAGATTGGGCTTCCTATCTCTAATGTAACAGAGGCACTATGCCAATTTTCAGCAATCCAGGTCGGATGTGGGCATTTATAATGGTACCCTTCTTGGAGAATGAGGCCTCTAACATTAAATTATGTATTTTAATTAAAAGCTGAACTTACTGAGTTTGAGCCACTAAATTTGATTTTCAGCTGCCATGAGCCTGGTGGGAAGCCAGTTGGACAGCACTGCCATTTTCCAGTGTTGAGCTTTTCATAAATGCTCTGCACGGGAAACCTCCTCACTCAGGAGCTGAAGAGGTGAAATGCATGTTTGAGCCATTTATCGTCTAAGAGGACAACAAGAGCAAAGCCATAGGAAATTCTGTTTCAAACTCCTTCTGTTGTAATTCATCATATTCCTTCACCCAGGTGCATCATCTCCCACAAGTGTTAGGGAACAGGCAGCCTTTCTTGGAGCTGGGGACTGAGGGTTGTCAGCTCTGCCCTGCCTGCTGGAAGGCTCACACTGTCAGATAAGAAGAACCCAAGGAGCAAGCAAGCTCAACACACTGCCTGAACAAGCTCCTTGCACTTCAAGAACTCCACCAGCTTCCACAGCTGGTCTGTTGGCAGAAGCTCCCACTGTTCAGGAAGTGAAGCAGGGAAGATACAAGGCATCCTTGCAAAAGAGTGAGGTGGTGGCAGGCTGACCTGTGCTGGTGGGCAAGCAGTGTGACTCGCCTTTTGAGAAAGGCCACCTGGAAACTGGCCAGCTGGCTGTCTGATGTGATTAAAGACAAAACATGAAATGCTTCAGAAGAGGGAGAAATAGGATTGCTGGTCTGGGTTGTATAATCCCATGCATTCGTGTAACCAGTCTAAATAGAGCGTGTGAGCTGACCAGATGTTTTTCATTTCAGTGTACAGCGCTGTGGCACAAATCAGAGACCAACAAGTGCCAAACACAATGGTGGCTTTGCCAGCACTGCTGTAATCAGACCTCAACAAAGGGCACTGTCAACCCCAATCTCTGGGCTGACAGGTCAATCTCCTGGCTGAGTAAAGAAGACAGAGCCATTCTTTACACCAAGTACCTACATCTGAGCTAAATATCAGTAGTAGCTGGTAAACTTGGGGTTGGGTCTCAGTCACTGAGTCCCAAACATCCGCAGGAAAAGAGCCATCAGGATTGTTTATATGATTTGATCCACTGTGGGAGTGATCTATAATGTAATATCTATTTATTTAGACAGAGCTGGATACTGACTTTGTGAGACAAACAGCCAATATGAAAATATAGAGGAAAAATAATACACACCCTCATTTATGATTACAGCATAATTTTGGTCTAGAAACACTGAGCTTCACTCAAGGACCAGTACTCAAGGACTGTACAGAGAAGATACATTGAGACAATGCTCTGACAGGGTGAAAAATTTTGCTTTGTTGGGGCCATTTTTATCCCCAGATTAGTATACATACATCTTTGATAAAAAAGTAAACCTTAAGTGTAAGCAATCTGGATCTATACTTACACACACACACACCTTTCCTACAATATCTTTGGTGGATACATTCGCTGATCACCAAAACTCTTTGCACCAGATAAACACACTGTTGTCCTAACATAGCCTTAGGACAACGGTCATCTCTGCCTTAAACTTACATAGCTAAGGATTAGTTACCATGAAGAAGTTACACTGCTTTTACTACATGGATAACATTATACTGAAGTAGCAATGCTTAAAGAGTGCAGTTATGTAAGAATAAGAGGAAAAAAAATCTCTAAAGGCATCCTAATTCTCAGAACTGTGTGTAATCTAGGTGTCATATGACTTACTACTGTTATATTTCACTAATAAAATATGGGGTGTTGTCCTGGCCTAAAGTCTGTACTGGGTTATACAGACAAGCAGTTCAAGTGTTGCATGTGAAAACCATTGTAGCACGTGTTCTAAGTAAAACTTTGAAGACTGGTAGCTAATGTAAGTGATATATTTAAAGCTAAGTTGACCTTTTTGAATGTTTTTCCCTATTTTCTCTTTTATTTCTAACTATCACATTGAAGTGAATATGAAGCTAAGTTTGCAAGTCCAGAGGCTGAAATCCTCTCCCAGGTTGCAGCAGGTGGTACAGCACAGCTGTGCAAGCCACAGGGTGCTTCTCTACTTTTAACTTGATCAGCTCCAGCAACAAGGGATCAAGCCTTCTCTCATTCCACTCAAAATAGAAATAAACCCAGATTTTAAAACTGTGCTCACTGGGGCTGTGACAGCAGGAGGAACCAGGCTCTGAGTCCCTCTCTAAGCAGAACAGCAAGCACAACTGAAGAGGAATGCTCCACCATTAACACTGACATACAAGTCACAGAATCCTAGAATGGCTTAGGCTGGAATGGAACCTCAAAGTTCATCTTGTTCCAACACATTGCCATGGGCAGGGGACACTTTCCACTAGACCAGATTGCTCAGTTGGTGTTATCCCTGACTGTGTTCTAATACAAATTGTCCCTCACCAACATGACTTTACTCACAAAAGTAATAAAGTAAAAAAGTCTTGTCTGGATCCTCAAAATTCCCAACGGCACCACAGCCAGAGACCTTTTGTAAGCTCTGATTTTGTATTTGCAGGTCAACAGCATTTCATTTGTGCAAAATGAGGATTAATTGGATATTTTGTAAGCAAGAATAGGTTGTTACACTAAAGATAAATGAAACAACTGAATTCATATAGGAGGCAAGCTTCAACATAGGCTAAGTGCAATGTAATGTAAGTATTGCCATCCACTGCTTCTTTTACAGCCACTGTATCCCAATACAAAAGTTTTATATTGACTATTCTAGACACAAGCCCTGTTTGTTTGTTTGTTTCCTTTCTATGCTTATCTCCTTCGTGCTTATCTTAGGGGCTAGAACAACTAACCCAGGAACGAATTATACCAATGTTTGTTCTGTGTGAGTGATCAAAATATTATATTTGAAACTGCTCTCAGGATACCTCTCTATTTATTTGCTCCTTGAGGTGGTAAGAAGGATACTTTTTACCAAGCCAATTTAACTACAGTTTGTACCAAGAGAAATATTTTCAGTCACAGCAAGAGAGTGACAATGGCTATGATTGTAACAAATGGATCAAGCTTACTTTTGAGTCTTCTACTTGTTAAAATATCAGGAGGGAATTTTTATCTTAAACAGTCTTGTAGTGGCTGCTGCCTCTAGAAAAGCCTTGGTAGCAGATGATCAGAGCATTATTTGGACCAAAAGAGAGCAGATAACATGATGAACATATGGGTGACAAAATGCTGACCAAAACCATCACAGCAGATAAACGTTCAGTTTGGGATCTGATCAAAAGCAGCTTCCAGGTAGTTTGGACTTTCAATGTGTTAATTAGTCCATTCATTTACCAAATACTTTAGCTTTAGAAATCTGTGTATTGCATTGGCACAAGTGAATGCCACTGTTACTGTGTCACAGTACTGTGATGATAGAGAAAATATGCTTATACCTCCTGGGGCCCTGAGCAACTTGACCTAGTGGGTGGCATCCTAGACTACGGTGCAGAGGTTGAAACAGGGTGATTTTTAAGGTCCCTTCCAATCTCAACTGTTCTGTGATTCTATGATTCTGTTCTGTAAAATCAGTAACGCAGGTGAGTTGCCCAGGCCTATTCAGTCAGTCTGCAGCTCTCTCAGAAGAGGAAGAGGAGGAGCAGATACTCTTCTCGCTGGTTACCAGTGACAGGACCCAAGAAAATGGTACGAATTTCTGTCAGGGAAGGTTCAGGCTGAGCATCAGGAAAAGGTTCCTGTCCCAGAGGGTGGTGTGGCCCTGGAATATCCTCCCCAGGGCAGTGGTTACAGCCCCAAGCCTTAGAGAGTTCAAGAAGCGTTTGGACAGTGCTGTCAGACACATGGTTAGGACTCTAGGGGTTGTCCTGTGCAGGGCCGGAAGTTGGTCTTTGATGATGACGTGGGTCCCTTTCAACTTGGATATTCTATGATTTTATGACTCTATGAATTCTTCACATTGGGAGGTCTCATTTACAGTTGCATAATTATGTGTTATGATGGAAAAATGACCTGATTAATTTTAAATGTGAAATCCTTTCTCACATGAGTAGCATGTTTTTCATCAGCAGCTGAAATAAAACAGCTTTATGGGTGCAGGCTCTGAGCTGACAGAGGTTTCACCCCTCAGTTCTTTAGGTGGCCTTAATAATGCAAGCTCTGGATTTGGTAACTCTAAATGAATACAACAGAGAGCTCATAAAGTTTTTTAAAAAATTAGAAACTTTTCAAAATAACACAATAAAAGCAGCACAATCAGAGCAAGATTCAACCACAGCAAGAGGCTGCTTCAAGAGCACAAGGCTGTGATTCTTTTTTGGGTGGGATTCATGAAACTGGCTCATAACGAGAGCCATTGACTGGAAAAACATTCATAAAAATACCTGATGACTGTCTACCTGTGGTACATAAGATGTCACACAGACTCTTTGGCAAATTCAGTTATTCTCAGATTCATGATTCTTAAGGCCAGCAGAGACCTGAGAGGATGGGCAGACAAAACTTTTCTGGCTGAATCAGACATGAGGAAGGAGTTGTTGCTATCAATCCATGTCCAGCTGGCTCTTCTGGATAGGGATTGCAGCCAACCCAGTTTTGTTGGCTGTCTCTCCATCTGAGTGATCTGAGCAGGTCCTAACTCACATCCACTCTCCAACAAGTCCAGAGTTCTTTTGGATGAATGGCTTAATTGAGAGAGCCAAGGGAGTGACCTCCTGAAACCTCAGGGACAGAGAAGGCATGGGAACAAGCTGCCCAGAGCATGACCTAAACATCCCAGGTCTGCTACAGAGTATGATTTATTTGACCTTTCATCTCAGTTGTCCAAACTGACCACTCAATTTGCCCATCTATGCCCTGAATCGCAGTCAGAAATTGCCTGGCCCAATCCATCCTTCAGATTACACCACCTTGCCTGGAGATATCAGAAGATGGAGAGAGCCTACCACAAGTTTTGATCTAACAATCATATTGCCCTTGCTCTCAAAAATGTGTTTACCAACCCTGATACAGCCTGACTGGTTATAGATTCTATTTGGTCCTGTGCCTGGTCTATCCCAGGCAATACAGAAGATGATCCAAGAGACAATAAGCTGCCTCTTACCATAAAACCAAGAGGTTTCACTGCTATATGGAGTGCCCTAGAAGAAATGAATGCTTGAAACATCCAGCAGGCATAAGAAGAAAAAACATGCATGCACACACACACATGCATGCTGTTGTTGCAGTCTTAACCCGCAGACTTTCTTTGTCCCTGTAGCTGCCATTGCTCCCCGTAGCCCACGCTCCCCTGTGTCCTCCTGACCCCTCCTCTCCCTTCATTCATTCTTCCAGAATTTATCCTGCTTCTTTGACTCGGCATGTGTCTGGGCAGATGTCCAAAAAACCTCCCTTCAGCAACCGGGGGGAGGAAATTCCTCCAATTCAGCCCAGGCTCTTTCCCCCCACCCCGCTTCCCGCCTTCTCTCTCCCTCTTTTTCTTGCTCCTTCTCTTTTAACATGTGGAATGATTGATAACATTGTCCTTGCCTCTCTGCTGCCTGTTTCAGCCCTTTCTGCCCAGCATCTGCAGCCCTGTAGGGAAACAAGCTCTCCAAGGTGATGGGATGTTGGGGACCCCCTTCAGTTCTTTTCAAAAATTCAACAAATAAAAGGAAAGAGGAGAGAAGCACAAGAGAGTCTGGAGGGTCTTGGGAGGCGGGGGAGGAAGGGAACAGCCAGGAAAAACCCTTGATTAGGATGAGTCCAAAATAAACAAACAAATTAAAACCAAATGTTTTGCATGTCCCCTATTCTCTGTTTGCCATGGAAAAGTGCATGGAAAGCTTTGGTTTTTGTTTTGTTTTGCATTTTCAGGCCCAAACTTTAGGTTTGTGCAGAACTTCTAGCCTCTTGTTATGCTATCATTATGAATGAGTTTGTTGCCTTAATTTCACACTTTCTGGAGGCTTTCATTTGCTTGAAGATCTTGAACTTCATGCAAAAACAAAACTGTGTTTGTCTTTCCAACACCAGAAGGAGGTTTGTATAACTTCTGATATAACACCTTATACATCAGAATAAAAACATACTTAAGTTTTATGTGTCATGCCACTATGCCTTATGTTTGTACATTCATGCAGGCATCCTGTCTTCAAAATTCTCAAATACCACAGGATGCCATGCTAATACCTAGATTTTGATTAGATGTTCACATTCACTTTATAATCTGCATTTCAGGCATGAAACTCATCAAAACTGATGTTTAGGCTGTGCTATTTTAGCACTGTACATAGCACAAATTTAATAGAGATGAAAAATACAGAATCACAGATAAGCTTGGTTTGAAATGAACCTGAAAGATTCCACTCACCTCTCCCTGCCATGGGCAAGGTTGATATACACCTGTTACATGCAACAAATTCCCATTAATGACTTAAAAATTATATATTTTTATTACAATTACTACTATTTTTGTTATTACTATTATTACTATTATTATTATTATTATTATTATTATTATTATTACTATTATTTTCTGAAATGCAAGTGAGAACATACAGCCTGTACCAGAATCAGCACGTTATTGCACTGAGCAGCATTTGCTGAGACAACAAAGCCTTGAGGCAGTTCCAAAAGCATGGGTAAAAAAGAAAGATTGTTATGCCCATTTAACTGAGGGAATCTGGAGATGGACCAAATTATGAAGAGAAGAATGAAGACATGGGTTTATTTTATCCACCTTAGATGTCCAAGTGTCAGCTGATTCCAGACTCCATCTACAGAACAAGGCAGCATCTAGAGAACAAGGCAGCATCTCCAGAATTCTCCTAGAAAGCTGTTGGGTGACTCTCTCAAATATGATATGACTCCAGGACGTGGAAACTTATGCCTTTTTAATCCAGCCAATATCACTCAGAAAGTCTCTGGCAGAGTTGAGATTTCTGCCTACATATCTCACTCCCTAGTCTAATGCCTGAGCAAAGAGAGAGAGAGAGAAAAAATCTATTTTTCTTAGTAATGCTACCTGTTTTCTCAGTAGCAGAAAAATTGTTCCTTCAAACCAGGAGAAACAGATAGCATAAACTCTTCATATTTTATTAATCAAGGTTCTGAGTTTTGAGGCTTCTGCCTGAAAATGAAAGGTAAGTTTCTGTGATATGATAATTCAAAGTTAAATAAACAACTCACTGGTGTTTAGAAGAAGTTACATCTAAACCTAAATAAGACAGAAAACAAAACAATAATCAGCAAGATGTTTTGTTTTATTTTTTTCCTTATTTTTAAATTGAGGCAAAACCCCCTCATGTCAGTTATATCTGGGAGAACTCTGTGTTGAATATTTATTCCTTTGTAGCTCATAAAGTCTCAGTGTCCTTGCTGTAAGCAATCTCCCTCTCCTGAGCCTGGAGGATACTTGTCATTTCTGTGTAGGTAGCAATCTATCTACCTGCTGCAAGCTGCTGACTACCTCAACAGGATCTGGGGAAGAGAAGCCCTCATTTATTTATTTGAAACAACTGTAAAGTGCTGTTGGGAAATATCAGATGTATTTCCTTGTCAGACAGGTCTGCACTGAAAGTCTCCTAATGCAAAGCTGGTAATTACCAAAGGTGAAATATCCAACACAAACATCCAACTTACCAACCCAGCACTCACCCAGCATCACTGAATGACACATCTCACGAAAATAATAGGAGTAATAATCCATTTCTCAAAGAAATTTCTTGACAGAAGGCTTGCTTCCCTTGAAGGCAACTGTTAATGGTGTCCTACAAATTCAACATGACCTTCACAAATAATTCATTGGTATCTGCAGCCTAAACATGTAAAGACTGGGAAACAGAATTGTTTTCAGAGAAAATAGTTCGCTCTTGATTTCTGAACATTGCAAAGATGACTCAGAAGCCTGAGGGGAAGAAATTATATTCAAGCTCCCCAAAATGTCATAGCTATCGAACCGTTCATGTCCTGGCCCAAAGCATTGGGCAGTGTCATCTGCCAATTACTTCTATTTTTTTTTTTTTTTTTTTACTTCACCTTCCCTGCATTTATAGTATGGCCATTCCAGTTTAATTATTGCAGTTCTAGGTATGAAAAGTGAGATGCAGCTGTTTGCTGCCCCACTGCCTGATGAAACCTTCCCAGTGACTGGTACCACTAGGAAAACCTGGAAGCCCAGCCCAGAGCTGGCAGCCTCTCATCCCTTTCAAACAACTGCGTGGTGGGCTCAGCTTCAGGGATAGGACCTCCCAGGGGTGCCAGTGTGAGGAATTTGTCCCTGCTGAGTCCTGAATGGAGGACTGATAAATGACAGGCACACACTTAGCACTGAGAGACAAAACCTCCCCAGCCTGTCTGGGGCAGCATTGCTTATCTGGTGTCCTCTTTCCAGACCTCTTGCTGGTTTTGAATGTGAGGCCACTGCAAACGATGTCAAGCCACGTACTTGAAAGCAATATGGGTTTATAGTTTCCACAGATGTCCTTTTTTTCCCATTTGAATACTACCTGTTAAGTATCTGTCTCAGTACTATCCCTGTAATAAAGCCCAAGCAATTCAATGTTTTCCGGGATGAGAGACATAATCTAAACTCTTCGCACTGAGGTGAGAGTTGCTCCCTTTTTGTGTGGTCAAGCATGCAACTAAGTCCCCATCTTTGACTTAGATTTAGATGTAAATTCAGCTAAATTACCACTGGAGATCAGCCAAACTCTCTCTAACACCATCTCCCCTGCACACCTCATCCTTGCCTCATAAAAACAACTGCAAATATCAACCCAAAATCCCACTGGTATCGCTCTGCTCTGTGCAGCCATGCAGGAACCATGTTTCATTGCCCTGAGCCAGCAGTCCAGTGTTCCTCTGAACATGAAGTGGAGAAGTGAATGTAAACACATTGCTACCAATTCTTTTCCTCTCCTCTCTCACACAGCAGACAATTCCCATTAATATCTGTAAGCCAAATTTTCATGTGGTTTTTGTTTTGTTTTGTTTTAAGTCTTTGGAATTGCTAAACTCTCCCCCAAAGAAAATAATGTATTTCTCAAAATCTATGACCACAGAAGCAACTGCAGGCTTTGTTCTGAATGGATCCAATAGGTTTTAAACCATTTTGCAACCATTAGCAACTAAGGACCCAAAATGTCAATCTCATTTGTCATGGGTGCAGAAGGGAATAAATGTCCATTACCAATGATTTTTATGATTCCACAGAGAATGTAAACCAGAAGGAAAAAAAATGGGATGGGCAAGTAATTTCTTCCCACTTATTCAGCAGCTTTAGGTACTTGATTTTGAGCAAAATGTAATTGGTCATTGGTATGTGGCAGCAGGACTATGAGGCAAAGGGAAGAGAAGACAGCAATGGATTGGAAAGATTTACATAGAGAGGACGTGATGGGGCAGAAAGGAGTCTATAATAAACAGGGAAGGCAGCAAATCTAATTAATAATTAGTATAATGACATCAGCTGTAGGCCTTGCTCTGATGTGCCAATAAATCAGATTCTAAGCCCTGTGAGCCTCCTGCCTTTGGCTTCTGGTTGTACCCATGGACTGGGACACAATGAAATGGATATAAGTATCTTTAGTATATATGCAATTATATATATTTCTGTATATCTATTATTTATAATCATATCTGTATCTATGCATATACTAGTTCATCTCCATCTCTATCTGTATTTCTGTGTCTCACTCCATCTGGATCTCTATCTCCATATCTATCTTCGTCTACTGTAGGACAAACATTTTTACTTAAAAGTTTATGGAACACGGAGAATGACTGCCTGCAGGGTACCACAGAAATTTAGAGGAGAAAAACATACAACAAAAAGAAACAAATGAAAAATTATACATCCCTGCACTGTCCTCTTCAAAACCAGTTTTTAAATGATTGTTTATGACCAAACTTTGTCTGCATCCTTCTCGCCCTGAGTAGAGTTTAAGCTCCTGGTTTTCCCTATGTAACATATGAATTTAACCTGAAGGGCAGCATTATCATTTGACCCGTGAGAGTGTAAGCCGCAAAGATCATCAATCCCCTTAAATTGGTGGCCTAGTCACTCATTTAATGCCTCCATGTCAGCTTGAAATAAGACTTACAGTTTGATAGGTCAAAGTGAAAAGGGGAAGACGAGAGGGGGAAAGAAGAAGAAAAAAAAAAAAAAAAAAAAAAAAAAGACTGACTGCCACAGCAATAAAATAAAAATAAAATGAAAAAAAAAAAATAAAAAAAGAGGAAACACTTCTCAGTGAAAGCATTGTCAAAAAAAATATATGGGGAGGAGCAATTTTACAACCTCCCGTAACCCAGTGGTCCTGAAGTATTGCCTTTCACCATCTACCCAAGAACAGGCCTCTGAGAGGTTGTAAAAACACCATCTATTATTCCAGAGTCAAAGGCATGGTCTGAAGGGGCTGTCTTCTATGTATAAGCTTTGCTGTCCCCTCTGCACATGGGGCCCAACTTGAGAGCAAAACCTCAGAGATTGTGAGTGTGGTGCTTGGTCCCCACAGAGTCCTCCAGCTCTTGTAGGGTGCTGCCAGGGTGCTTTGTAGATTCAGCTGCAGTCCTCACTTCTGCCTGCATCCTTGTATTTGGATGCAAAATGCACCCAGGCTCTCACACATCCCCTCTTTGAAACCAATGTTTCTTCTAGATTTGTCTCTTCTAGATTTTTTTGTCCTTGCCCCATGTCCCTGGTTGGTTTATGGCCATTGCTTTTTCTCCCTAATTCTTAATGGTCTACACTGAATTTCCTATGTTTATTTTGGTTTTGTTGTGGGTTTTTTCTCCTTTCTTCCCCCCTTACTAGTGCTTTGTTTTCTAATTTTTTTTTTCCTTTTTTCTTTCCTGAACAACCTGGCAGCAATAAAAAAAGCAAGGAAAATTTTCTTACAAGGTATGCTGAAGGAACTCCTGGAGGCTGCAAGACCAACCAGGCTGGTTTATATAGATAAAATGATCAAAAAGCAGCAAGGATAACCATCTCTGGAAATGAAATCAAACCATTCACATCCCCACAGATATGAGATAATAAAAATATATGCATTGAGATCGTTTTCTCTAACAAGAACCCCAAGGAGGTGGTGAACTAGTGATTCATCCGGAAATCTGACCAGAGCAAGTTTGCACTGACCTTGTCCTTCTACCCCTTCCTTTGCTGCAAGATCCTATCAGTTTCCACCATCACAAAGCTCATATTTCAGGCTTTTTTTTGGTTTTATTTGTTTGTATGTTTGCTTGTTTTATCCAACACTATACTCATGATGGAAGGAAGACAAATAGTTTCACCCACATTCACTGTGTCCTGCGTTTGGACCACACTCAAGGTTCCTATTTAAAGATTAATTTTTCCCCCACTAGTTTTCAAGCCTACAGGCCAAAGTGTGTACAAACCCATCACACCATGCTCATTGGTCAATGTCTCCATTTTAATGGGTTTGCTTCCAAAAAGTCACACAATCAATCTTAAACAGACTCCTGAAACAAGCAGAGCTTGGCTGCCATGACTGACACCTTCTAGAAGAACTATTAAAAAATCCTCAAGTTTTCAAGTGGGTGAAGCCACCTACAGTCTCTGCTGCTGGGACCAGTTGAGGTCTTCTGTGAATGAATCCATCAGCTTATCCTCCTTGGACATGGAGAAGCCATGACCATAGGATCTTGGGTCACAGATGGGGTCCAGCAAGTACCTCAAGCCACCCTGGAATTTCAGAAATTTGATGGAAACTGATAGCACCTGAAATCTGTTTTGGTTTTTGCTCATGTTCAGGTGCCTCTTGCAGCACTGATGTCCTCAGTCCTCTGGTCCCTGGGGTGGACTATAACTGCTGGCCCCATACCTTGGGTCAGAGGTGAGAGAAGAGGAAACACCCAACTCTCATGAGCCCTGTTTTACGCGGTAATGGAAACCTCTTAGCCATGTCCAGTGCAAAAAGTGCTCCGTGATCAAACAGGGTCTTGGCACTCTACCAGGCACTCAAACGTGACCAAGCATCCAGCCTCCTACTCCAGGAGATGGGTCAAATTTACAGCCTGTCCTCCCCTTCCACAGCCAGGGACCTTGGAGAAAAAGGCAGCTGCTCTTTCCTGGAGACAGTGCACTTGTTACTTTCTGTCCTGACCAATGTCCAGAGGATTCTGGGCAAAACACAGCCCAGCACAGTCATTTGAGCAGCACCCCAGCCACACAGCAACAGTTCAACCACAGATCTAGCAGTGAGGAGGGGGAGAAATGGGGAAGAGAACACGGAGACAGAGACTGCGAAAGCAATGGAGAGAGGCATCAGTGTCAGATTGGGCGGGACCTGGAGCAACCTGATCTAGCAGGTGACAATTAGTGGGTGATTCTGTGATCCTGCTGGCATCCCTCAAACTTCTCAGTGACTGTTTTGTTGCTGCTTGCCAAGACGATGATCAAAAGTGGGAAGGATAAAAAACCCCTCTGAACTCATGCTTTTTTTCTAAAAGTCCAATGATCTGAATGCAGTGACTTGGAGTGGAGCTGCAACAAGGTGCATGAGACACGTTGTAGGACCTCTGTTTTTTTCTCTTTCCCTGTAGAAATACAGCAAAGGAATAAGCCCTATACAGCCCAGAGTTGGAGCAGATGAACTGATACTCTTCCCCTCCCTTTACCATACACCCACTATGATGCTGTATCTCACTTGTTCTGCAAAATGCCTCCAGCAACCTCCTTCCCTCTGCTCTGCACAAAAGCTATATCCAGCATGAAATTATTTCATCACAGCTCTTTATTTATTTGCTTAGGCAGCAAATTTTGTCTTCTTGTCTGAAGATCAGAACATCACCCATCCCTTTGCTTGTGCTATTTAATCCTAAATTTCACCTTCACTACATCTGGCCAAATTTATTAAAATATATTTGTAAGCTTTGATCAAATGATCAATTTATAAATACCAGTATCTTTAAAATTCAAGAAGAACATAAACACAGCAATGAATAGGCTTCTTGAGAGTTTTGTAGTTTGACAAGGATTTTCTATAACAAACCATCATGAGTTTTTCACTGAAGCTCTTGCTATACAAACCTGTATCTTCATCCAGCCAAGTCATCACTACTTACACATGACTTCTGGCAGAGTTTCCAATATATAAACTCAAAAAGAGCCATTTTGTCACATTCTGCTACACAAAACACTCAGTTCAAGTTGTTTTGAAATCAATAGAGGATAATTACTGATGTATTTTTTAGTACAAAGAATTCGTTAGTACAAAGGACTACAGAACCATAGAACATCTTGAGTTGGAATGGACCTTACAGATGATCCAGTTCCACCCCCTGACATGGGCAGGGACACCTTCCATTAGACCAAATTGTGCAAAAAAACTTCCAGGAATGTGGCACTCACAACCTGAAAATCTATCTTTCTCCAGCTCCTCCTATTTATTTTAGCTCTACAAGGCATTGATGACTAGCAACAATTCCCATAAACTGAAATAAATCAAACAGGGAAAGAAAACAAACAAAGAAACAACTTAGGACAGTTTAATCATAATACAATTTGTCTCAAGGAACTCTTCCTGTCCCCTAAAACAATTAAATTCAAAGCCACAGAAGTTCTTTCTGCTGTAATTTTCCATCTTGGATCTTGGTGAACAAAGAATGGAGAGGCAATCAAAAGAATAAAAGAGCATGCTAAGCATTCACACTTGCATCCCATGAAAAAAAAATAAAAATAGAAGGAACCTCCTCAAAAGAGAATACAAATACTTAATACAAGGGAAAAGAATTTTATAGGTCTAATTGCATAATTGTAAGTATGTACACAATTCCCATTTCTGAACATTAAAAAAAAAAAAAAAAAAAAAAAAAAAACAAAACAAAAACTAACCTAAATGTGCTAGAAAAGCACTTATCTTTATGGATATATATTGCATTGTCCAAGCATTTCTGGATTGCCCACTTGTTAAGCAGTTCTATCAAGTACTCTTACATTTTCACTCTGTTCAGCAGCTTCCTCTGTAATCCACAACAGTGATATAAAAATGTGGCAAGCACTGAAATATCTAAATAAACATTTTACAGTGCAGAGTCATGTGAAATAATTTGAATGATACTATGCTTACAAGAGAAGCCACATTGGATATCTGATAGCAGCAAGAGCCAACATGACATTGTTACTCTAAGTATTAATAATAGTAATAGGCACATAAGTGGGATCGCTATGACTATTGTTATTATTAGTAGTGGTTAATCTCTTTCCTATCATTAACAAGATCACTAAATCACAAGTTTATTTATGGATGCTTTCATTAGATACAGAATCCCATGAGACGATCCCAACAATCACAGACAAAGAGGAATTGCAGATCTAGATTTAGGGGAATACTTTTCAGCTTGGGCCCATGTTGCCCTGATTTTTCAGCATTCTGATGTTTTCACATTTCTACTGGAGCTTTCTCATGAATTGTAAAATAAACAAAAAGTGTTGTTTTGTAAATACATTCCTTCCAGGGGAAATGCCAAATTGATAAACTGCTGGTTTGACCAGTGGGGTCGGAGGTATCAACCTCGTCACCTCAATTGCTGGTCAAAGTCTAAACTCTATTTAAACCCTGAATCCAAAAATAAACCTCTTCTTTTTCTCACTTCTCAACTTGACGGGTGAGTGTCCTTCTTTCATGTCCTCTAGCAACAAGTCCATATCAGAAGCTTCTGGGTTTAATGAGATATACTGGATATATAATTGCAGGCTAACCAGACCAGTAACCAGGACTGGGTTTGCTTTTCACTGCAATGAGAAACTGCTACTTCTGATGAAACCCATTTATGAGTTTGGGACCTTCCAATGTTGCCCATCAAGCAAGATCAACTTTTGGGAAAGCAAGAGTTGGTGTTCATTACGAGGGGACAAAAACAGTGTCTGATTCTTCAAAACTGCTGTTGAGTCTGAAAACCTCTCTTTTCTTAAGGTGTATGCAACCCAAGGCAGGCAAATTCATGCATCCAAGACCACACTGGGCATGGCTGCATATTGATGAGAGAGGCTGCGGGGCTGATTTCAGGCTTACACCTCACACAGAATTTTTTGGTGACAACTTTGCTTGAAACAGAGAAACTGTTTCAATCCCAAGTGCATACCAAGAAAAACATGGTCCAAGTCATCTGGCCACTATATTTGATCACCCACTTCCCTTTTTAACTAATGGGCTAACACATAGCCTCTGCTGCTGACCAAAGGGCATTCAGCTTAGAAAACACTAATGCTTGAAAACGTCTGCAGGCTGACTACATGAACAGCAATATACATTTTTAATTTGAATAATATGCAGTGTTTACCATAATTAGACAGCACATTAACATGATTAAACCAGTGCTGCAGATCAGAGTGGCAAGGCACCCGTCTCAAATCCAAAGCCTTTATTGCTGGGAGAACTGTGTTGTGCTTGTCCATTGAGTGACTGCTTGCCCTGCCCTTTTGCAGTGTGAGTTTGAAGCTGTCATTGCAGGGGGGCAAAATTTTCCCTGACAAGCAAACAAATCCATTAACATGTTAACAGGTTTTACATGTACGTGTGGAAAATATTAAGGATGCCAACACAGCAACATAGTTAGGAGGGTAGTATTTATTACAAGACAACAAAATTCTCAAGTTTTACCATGGGACGTGATGTGCTTTTACCTATCCTGAAAAGCTGGAAAGGAATTGATTTTCAACAGTAGTTAAAATAACAGGACAAGGAATCAGCAGAAATTACTGCTATTTTTATCTGCTGGTTGTTGATCTCTAACTTTAACATCCATCAAATGGCCGCAATTATATTGCCATGTGTGATTGCTTTGTGTACACCCTCCAAGTACTCCAAATCACAGTCTGCTCTCCCACTCGTTGCTGGGAGCTTTGCCATTGATTTTAATCAGGCCAGAACTTCACCCTAGTTTCAGCCAGCAGAAATCCTGGCAGCAGACTTTTTCTCTGAAACAAGCCAAATGTGATGGAAAGTGGAAATGATGGCAAATGGGCACAATGGCTACCCACATATTTAAGAGTGGGACTGTCCACTTGGGGAGTTTTTAAGGGTGTTGGCTGCTTTTATTTAATTCTGTGTGTTGCAGGAATCTAAAGCATGGATTGCTTTAGAGAGATGGCACAGAGAGATGTGTCCATAGACACAGAAAGGAACAAGATAATGATCAAGCTTTAAGTAAAAGTAGATGGTGATTCATAAATCTTTTCAGTCCATACTTTCAGTTGCAATATTCCCCGCTCCCCCCCCACCCCCAATTACACCAGATAAGCACCCTTGCTTTTACACATGAAGGAATTTGGCAACAAGAGTTGTTCCAAAATACAGCAGCTGCGGTGCATTAAGAGTGCTCTAACCATTAAAGGGCATCTGGAACATCTCAAAATTAGTATTGCATCAGGCCACAGGCCACAGAGATTTCAATAGAATGGGCATGCTTCAATTCATTCCAGCTTTAGCTGTGTTCCAACACAATGTCTAGTGCTTAAGACTAGGGAAGCCCTTGCAAGCTGCACCAGTTTTGTGACTGTCAGGGAAATGATTTTCAACATGTGATCTTCAAAGCCAAGTGGGGAAACACACAACACAGCAGCAACATCATATCTTAATTTTTACAAATGTTTTGCTTATGACATAAGTGCCTAAAGTCAATAAAATATCCTTCTGAGCAAGGTGTGATAAAAACTTGTAGGGCATCTTACTTAGTGAGAGCTCTAAATGCCTGAAGCAAGCACAAGGTGGGACTGTCACAGAGCTCAGAAGTAGAAAGAACATGATGACAGCTGTAGATATTGTTTCTCCCTGACATCTTGGTCCCATTCAGCCTAGTTTAACAAAGGGTTCATCTGAGGAGGTGGGCGTTGAAGGCAAAGAGAGGATGAGGTGATGGAGACCAGACAACACCAGCTCTTCTATCTTCTGCCATGGCCTGAGGCTAGGGGAGTCTGTGTGAATGGATATGGAAGAGGAAAGGAAACAACTATGTGTGTGTGTGTTGTTTGGCATAGTGGAATGTGTAACTATGAGGTTCATACAATCATTGTTGTGGTGAAGTGTGGTGATGCAAGTTAAGAATTATAATTTCACCTAAGGGTAGGGTTTTGAAGCAGAAAGATGAGAATGGGATATTCAGGAGTGTCCTGCGTACCCACTACCAGAAAAGATGGGTGGTTCACCACATTCTTCAGCAGTGAAATACAATACTGAGCCCTTCAAATAATCTCACTCCCTGCATACAGAAGAAAAAAAAAAAAAAAAAAAAAAAGGCAAAAAAGCAAAAAAAAAAAAAAAAGTGCTTAGGAGACTAGGAAAAAAATCCATAGTGGTTTATTTCTGCCTTAAATCTTTTCTGTCATTCCTAGAAAACCAAACATAACCCTTCCACTGGAATTCAAGGGGATAGGAGAGCTGAGCTCTGCTGGTCTCTTTTAAAGCCCTTTGATAAAAGAATCATAAAAGCAACATAAGAGAGACAGGGAAAGAAATACAGACCACAAGATAAGAACAGCTTCAGCAAGGAAAGGACTCTTGGTAATATTTTCTCATGTCTCAAGGCTTTTGACAAGAGTAACAAACAATTGCTAGTAAAAAATTTCCAAAATTTAATTTTTTTTGTTCTCCATTTCCAGCTTTAACTGGTGCTTTTCTTGCTTTCAAGATGAAGAAACTAAAGTAATCCAGAGGTTATCTGTGTGCTTCCACAATATACTGTGCTAGTACATGCAAGGGTCATTTCTGATGGGGCTTGGTCCTTGCAAGGCCCAAATATTTCAGCAGGAGTGGAAGATTCAGGATACTCCAAATTTAACACTGTGGATGCTGTCAATCCCCAGAGGATTGAACATGCACTAGAGGACTCAAAGGCACCTCCCTATCATAGCGCAGCACTTACTCACTCCTGGAAATCTGAGTACAGAGAAGCAGGGCTTCCCCAGGCATGACTTCAGTGCTTGGAGGCAGAGCAGGAAGAGGAAAGGTGGATTTATTTCTCTGAACTCAATGACTGCAACTCCACTCTTGGTGTTTCAAAGTCTGCCTCACTGCAGCTGACTGTACAGATACAAAAAAAAAAAAAAATTAAGGAGTGAAGTGGCTTCATTTGTGAGGCTTAACTGTGGGTCCAGCCATGATGGTAGAGCTGGCAGCAATGCTCTGCTGTGGCCATAGCCAAGGATGGCACAAGCATCTTGCATGGGAGAAGCTCCTAGTCCCTCTCCATGACACTGAAAGCACATCAGCTGGTAGCAACACTGCTGCAGGAGACACAATGAACCAGGTGTGTCTCCTTACCCTTGTAAAAGTCTCTATATTGAGGAGGGATGTTGCTGAAGGGATCAGCAGCACTCCTGGGACTTGGAACTATCAGTCCCTGCTGTTGGGGCAGCATCAGCCTCCCAGAGATGACATGTCTGATGCTCACAGTCTCCCTACCCTATGGCGAGATGCCATTGTTTAATGACCAACTCAGTTCAGCACCACCTTCACAGCCCAGGGTGGCTCAAGGCATAATACAATATATATTCCATGTTTGTCCCCCAGGACTCGGAAGTATAGATCATTTTTAAACTGGCTAAGGGTTATGGCCTATCTCCTGGACTATAAATCTAAGAGGACCATGTACTCTGCTTCCCCCCTCATACTCTAGACAAAAAAAAGTCCCGAAGGCTGAACAGGAGGGGAGCATGCAGTTTTACTCCACAGGCTGTCAAAAGCAGGTAGCAAAAATGTACAATCTGATAATTATAAAAGCATTGAAAAGGGGGTCTAATAAGAGTTTACTGAATAGAATAATATGTACAGTCCTTTCCCACATAGCCTGGGTTTGCTGCATTGTGTACATTTTCACTGAATTTGGAAGAACTAGAGATAGGAGAGAAAACAAAGGTACAATATTCTAGATCTCTTACAGATTATAAAGGAGGAGGCAAATACAGTCTGATAAATTGGACCAATCCCTGCCTTGTGTTGCTGTAGAGTTTCTTACGACTCCAAAGCCTTTAAATGGTTTCTCATAAAAAATACTGGTTCATTGCACATATGAGCAGATCATTCTCTCTAGCTCTGGCCTTAATGTTTTGTGCAGCCATAAACCACCTGGGACACCACACAGGTCTTGTCTGTGCACATTAGCTGGATTTAAATCTGCAGGATCAAACAGCAGTGAGGGGAAAGTGCATGCTCCTTTTCTCCCAAAGAATCACAATTCTGGTGCTTTTGGACTATCGAGCTGCCTTCACTTCAAAACTGTCACTTCCTATGATACAAGAGCCTTGGGCTTTCCCTCCCAGAAAGGCAAATACAGAAGACAGTCTGAACTTCTGGGCACTTTGGGCATTGCCTTCAGCATCCCCGTGGCTTGCCAGGTCTTCAGAGTTCTTTAACACCTCTGCACTGAGCTGTACTGCAGCCCTGTGATGGTCCTCTATAAAGCCTGTAAGGGGTACATCCCTTTGAATACCAGTGCTCTCCAGTTTAAAAATAGCAATAAAGGGTTGGAGGCAGGAAGAAAAAATTATTAAAACCCAGTTTCCTAGAAAGGCTTCATCCTCATTCAACCAAGAGAAAGAACAGGCTCCTTTCTAGCTTTTCCAGCCCCAAAGAATCAAGATGAAATGTCACAGATGATCTCTCCATGCCTCTTCTGCATGAAGGTTAGCAGAAGGACAGACCCTCCTGTTGAGTGCACAGATGTGGCACACATGGATCATTTTTTTCAGTCCAGGCTGGGAAAGGGTTTTTGAGGAATGTATGCTGTATATGCAGGTTTTGCTTTCAAAAGCAAAACTTCAGGGAGGTGTGAACTCAGAAGGGGGGATCCCATCACAAATTTTAAACAGCACAAAAGCACAACTGGATGGGAGAGAGGGTGGAACAAGAGATTAAGGATGGAAATAAAGGGAGGCCAGGACAAAATATTTAAGGTATAACTATTCCTTATAGTTTTTTTAGCTGCTGGTGTCAGCCCCTTACCACATATAAATCAACACAACCCCACTGACTTAGGGGAGCCCTGCCAATAGGTGCTCACAAGAGATGTGTCAAATCCAGACTGAGACCACATCTCCCCTTGGAGCCAGACCCACAGCCTTGGCTGACCAGTGGCAGAATGCCCATGGGAGTCGTGGTGCTGGCTGAAAGAGCCCAGAAGAGCTCCCTGACCTAAAAGGAGCATCTGTGCAGGAGCAATGTCCATCTGTCTGTCCGTTGAGCAGCACATTCTGTCCTGGCTGCCAGACACAGCCCTGTGTACGTTGCTGTTCGATCTATATTTAGCTTCTGATGTAACTAAAGTCAATAATATTCCATTAGGGCAGCTGCTCTCAACTCCCGAATAGGCTTTCCTACGGCGGCTCCACCTACGCATGTCAAAAATCTGGACATATACAGCAACAAAACCTTCCTGTGTTTATATACACAGTGGTACAGTTTTGAATAGAAAATATACGACTGTTAGCATAGTTTAACAGCCTGCTTTATAACAGTAGCAGTGCTTTTTTTTACAAGAGACATTGATTCTCTTTGTCCAGGGTATGAGTTTAAAGGGCTTAAGCTTTGCTGCAAGTCAATATTGGCCTTTCCCTTTTTAGGGTATGTTTCTGCATTGGAGCATTCCTTATCTCTGTTGCCGATGACGGGTTTGGTGAAGGGTTTTGTGGTGTTTTCTGGGAAGGAAGATGTGCTCATGAAAAAGAAGAATGGCTTTTCAAATCCTGCACTTAAGCCTGTAAGAAGTTTACAGCTGGTGTTTTGTGCTACTTAAATAAGGGCCTGAGCCAGGCAGTGCATGAATATTCTTGTATGATTGCTTTTCCAAAGGAAAATTCCAATTTAAACATTTTGAGTTTCCTATTACTTTTATTATGAAATGTATAGAAGGAATTGCAATGCAAAGCACTAGAGAATTGCAGTTCTCTTCCACAGCCCAGAGAAGTGCAGGAATTATGAGGTTTACCAAAATAAAGAAGAGTTAAAGGTACAGACCTGAGATTGCAAATGAGAAGGGGGAAAATTTCATATAGCCTCTGCAAAAGACCCATATACCTGGCTACATGATGTATATAGTGAAAATACATTAGAAGGTAAAAAAATGTTGAGTAAAAATAAATATTCAAGAAGTACAACTTCTTGACTTCTTGATGCCAGTGTTCAAGGCATTGGCCTTCATCATGTGTGCTAGAAGGGCACAGACAACCTCTGTTGGCATTTGTGAGTAAATATAAATATTTCTTCCACTAGCAAGGCACATTTGGGAATACAAACTGATGACTTGAGAGTCTGCAGACATGTTGTCATTTAGATCAGTGGTTAAAGCCAAGTCAACCGTTTATTAAACAAAGTCTATTTCCAACAGATAGCTAATAGTTTTTAGAAAATGAACAAATCCTTCTTCATTTTGAAAGCTAGAAGTTTAAATTAAACATTATAAAGGATGCAAGTTAACCAGTATTTTAACCAGAGAGCTTTGGATATAACGGAAAAGTTTCCTTAACTATTCAGTGCAGAATATAAAACAAAACAAAACAAAGCAAAGCAAAACAAAAAAACCCTCACCCTCAAAAACCACAAACAAACAAAAATCCCCAAACAAACAAAAAAATAACTCTCTAGTCACACAAGGACCTACAGTGAAGTGACACCTAAAAGGGCACCTGAATACACAAATGTGCTCCCTGCAGCCATGCATGACACCACAGGGCTGTGATGACACAGGCCCTACTTGTTTTTGGATGACACCAATGAGCCACAGAAATGGTTCCATCTCTGCGGACCCAGACCCCAGGAGTGGCTTTGGGAGTAACACTTGTACTAAAATCAACCACAACCTGACTGAAGAGTCACTTTTCAGAATCACAGAATGGTTTATTTTCAAACCTCTGGGCACAGAGACAATTATAAAGAATTTGCTTTCTCTGTCTTCCCATGGAGAGCAGAGGCAGTAATGACAATAACAGAGAGAAGCCACCTGCCAACACAGATATCTGGCTGTGAATCTCCACACCTGGGATCAACTGTGTACCACTCTCCCAGGAAACAGCATGGGATTTGTTACATCCTTCTATTCTCAAGAGTCATGCTACTACCCAGGTGGTCAGCGGATGTGTCTCCATTGATGATGTGGAGTGACTCCCAGATTACCCACCTGAGAGCTCAGACTGTGGGGTGGCACTAGAGATCCTTGGCATGAAACAGCAAGACATGAATTATCTCTGCCAGATCAGCTAAAGAAAAAAAAAATCACTTTGTTCTTCTCAAAATAATTTCTATAGAAATTCATTAGCATGGACCAAACCCCTTGTGATGAGGGTGGTCTCTGAAGGACGAGGTCAGCATTAAAATACAGGAAACCTGTAATTTTTCTGACAATCTGTTCACTTGGTTTTCAGAACATGATACTTGGAGATGTGTAAATTCTGGGAAATGTATTCCACTGCACAATGGCATTGCTCATACTTAGCAGGGAGAAAGAAAAATGTTTTCTAATCCTTTTAGAAATGTAAAATTTCCAGGTTTAAAAATTTAGGATCAAAGCAACTGCTTCTGGTGATGCTTGCAGCAGAACAATAGACCAGAACAGACGAGAAACTCTACTTTCTTTATTCAGGTAAGAACCTCATTAAAAATCAATAGGCCTAATTTATCCCTGATAACATTCTGTTGAAGTCTGTACATTTACCCTAGGGATTAATTTAGCCTAATGGGTCTTCATGCACAAACAACACAGGCAAGGCTTGATTCTTGGAAGTTACTGCATAGCAAATGCTACTACAGGACCTGATGCTATCACTGGAGAAGACAGAAAGGGCTGAAGAGTCTAATAGGCTCAAAGCCCTTGAATAATGTCCAAATACAGCCTGTGGTGAATAAATGTTTTAGGGCCACTCATATATCAGTGTGAATCAACTTTTTAATGGATGCTGCTAACCATAAAATGACAGAACTGGGATCAATTCATACAATTCAAAGGAAAAAAGAAATAAAAAATGAGATGTGTGATCTTCCATCCCTTGTGGACACGGACAAAAGTGAGTCATCTTGACCTGCCATGATCCTTGGAAGGAGATATTTCTCTCCAGTCCTAGAAAATGAGCATTTGCCTTGCAAGGCTCTCCTCTAGTAAAAAAAAATGTGAACTCTAAAGAGCCTGGTTTCACTGAGAATACGTGACAGTGAATTAGTGGCCCTCAGGTGTCGGTATACAGGCCAGCGAATTAAATTAAGCTCTTTGCTGCTATTCTAATGTAGCAGAACTAATTCAGTCACGGCTCAGCACTACAGCTTTTTAAATGTGGGCACTGCTGCTGCCACAAGGAAGGGAACCTGCTCTCCATCCCCTGGGGAGGCCGGCTGGAGTCAGCAAGCAACCCCAGGAGCCCGTGACATAGCGTCTGAAGACATGAGCAGGAGGAGGACTAGGCAGCAGAGGCAGCTCCAGTTCCAGTCTTAACACCATTAGAGAGGAAATCAAGTACAGTGGCTTTTAAACACAGTCTGAAGGAGCATTATGCTAGGAGAATGAAAAAAATCTCCAACAGCAAAATCCCAAGAGGGCGACAGTAACCCTTTCACTTCCTCAGGAAGAAAAAGGCTTTGCTCAGAAAGTCACAAAAAACCCTTTTCCATGTGGCTGCAGCTGCCATGATGGTGATCTAAGGAGGGTTTGTCTTGAGAGAATTGAGATGAACCCTTTAGAACTGCTGGTGCGAGGGGAGGGGAGGGGAAGGGAAGGGAAGGGAAGGGAAGGGAAGGGAAGGGAAGGGAAGGGAAGGGAAGGGAAGGGAAGGGAAGGGAAGGGAAGGGAAGGGAAGGGAAGGGAAGGGAAGGGAAGGGAAGGGAAGGGAAGGGAAGGGAAGGGAAGGGAAGGGAAGGGAAGGGAAGGGAAGGGAAGGGAAGGGAAGGGAAGGGAAGGGAAGGGAAGGGAAGGGAAGGGAAGGGAAGGGAAGGGAAGGGAAGGGAAGGGAAGGGAAGGGAAGGGAAGGGAAGGGAAGGGAAGGGAAGGGAAGGGAAGGGAAGGGAAGGGAAGGGAAGGGAAGGGGAGTCTGTTTCTCAGGACTTTGTGTTCCCACACATTTTTTGTTTCCCTGACTGTATCTTTCACTTTCCTGCTCCTGCCCCTCCTGTCACCCTTGCTGCACAGTAGCGAGCTGGGTAAATATTAACTACAATAAGAAATGATTAATGAATTATCAATTGCAATCAAATTGCAAAATGCAAAGAGCTGGATGTAAGGAAAAATACTGGCTGCTCTTTCTTTGTTGTTATATTGGAGAGAAGGTGGAGGCTGAGAGTAAGTTAGGAGGCTACTACATCTGCTACAGATCCTGTGTCAGGTAACTCCATGGTAAGTTGAGTGTAGATACTCATTCGAAACTCTGTATTTGATTTGCATGCAGCAATCATTAAGATGGTGCATAAAAAATCCCATTTTTGCCTATGCAAATGGAAGGGCAGAACCACCGATGGCAACTACTCACGGACAGCTGGGTTGTAACAGCTTGTGCCTGGAGAAGAGCAGGGCTCCTTGGTCAGGAGGCTCAGGCTTGATCCACTTTCATCAGCAGTATTTCCAGTTGGTTAATGAACAAATAAACACTCTGAAAGCTCCTCATGAGGTAGTCAAGATATTTTCACTGAAAAAAGTCAAAGCCTCACAATATCAAGAGCTGCCCTAACAAATTCCTCCAAGGGTAAACTGAAACTAAGTGGTGATAAGGTCAGTGTTTTCCAATAGTGTTGCTTAAAATATCCAACAAAGTCAATAGTAATGAAGACAACCACTAATTTGGATTACTGCACTGAGGTGTAACTACCTGACATGAAACTTTCATGTTTGAAAACCTTTTGCTTGTAGTTAAATAATGGGTAGGGAGCAGAGGTGTGCTGGTTTTCGGACCTGACCACTAAAAATATGGTATGGAAAAGGCTGAAAAAGCAGCGTGGGCACAAGAACTTGCCCATCTCACCCTCTGGAAAAGGGCTGAGTTCTGTGTTAAAGTTAGTCAGAGAAGCATGGAAACTTCTCTCTGGTCTAGGTGCTCCCATCTGGCTCTGGAAAAGAGAAGTTTGCCGTTTGTCCCTTCTCACTCCCTCTGGACTCACAAGTGCCAGCAGTTCAGCCGCTGACTTCTTTTACATTTGGACATGGATGACATTGAGTGGCATATCTTTAACAGCTCTTGCTTTTCTAGTTAAGCATTAATGTTTAACGAGATCAGCCTGCAGTTGCTCGTTAGTGTGCAGTGCTCCAGCTAATTAATACATCACTGGGAGAGCCAGTCTGGGAAAGGAGAGAGAGCAAGTGCATTCCTGAGGCATTTCTCAGTCTTTAGAAAAGAAGGGGGAGCAAGGGGGAAGGAAAATTTGGGCAAAAGGTTCTTCAGAGAGGATGAATAAAAGGAACTGAGCTCTTCAAATGTTTGTGCAGCAATGCTGAGCTGACTTTCTGTGAAGAGGATGTCTCTCACCATGCCATTATCCTCCTGATAAAAGATGAGTATGTAGTCCACAAGGAACAGTGCTGGAGAGGCAGCTCAAGTGTCACAAAAACACATCAGCCCTAATAGCCGCACATATTTTCCAAGTGAGAAGAAATAAACAAACTATCTTCTCGTCCCTCCACATCCCTGCTAACTCCTCTTACCAGCTCACCTCCCAAAACAGGGGTCACAGAGAGATCAGGAAATTCTTATCAGCACCTGGCTTGAGGCTGCTCCTGCACTTGGCAGGACTGATGCCTGCTCAGCAGGCAGGATTTTTTTTAGAAATCATTTGAACTGCTGATAATTCTCACAAATGTAACGGGCTTCCCATCAATTTTCAATTTATTGCATCTACAGCCCCCTTGCCTGCATCAGGCAATGATTTGTCAGCCTTGCTGCTGAAGATAACATCTTTAAAATGCAACTCCAGTACTTTACACTATTTCAGAATCCTGCAGGAAAATTGGAGGACCTTTTTGTGCTTACTTCAATTCAAATGTCAGCACAATTTTCAAACCAGAGAAGTAGATTTGGAGCTACTGGAGGAAAAAAAAAATAAAAATTTGAGGTCACTCTTCCTTCAAATAGTGTCTTAAAGACTGGTGTTTGGGTTTTTTAATAGCTATTTTAGAATGTGAGAATGGAAAATATAATTTTCTCTTTCTGTATGAAAATACGGCTACATAGTGCTAACCCCTATTTGTATGTAATATGAAAGATCAGGTGGGATTATCAGAACCACTAACCAGAAAGTTTAGTTTTTAAATATTTGGTCTTGGGAGTGTTGGAAGGAAGCAGAGAAATGGGTCAATGTATGTATCGCAGATTTAGGAAGAGGACCCAACTTTTAAAAGGAATGTGTCTTGCAGCTGCTGACATGGAAGGGAGAGTTATTTGGTAATGAACCATACGTGATTTAGGATTGAAAATCATAACTATATGTGAGCGACTAGCAGCAGCATTATATGTGGAGTTGCTAATACTGCTAAATTCAAAATGTTTGAGAATTGTGGATCAGGCTCCTTAAAATCTGAATTAAAAGCAGGCAAATCAGATTCTATTTATGTGCCTTCTGAGTTTCAGGGACTTTATAACTTAAGCCTCATCACTCACTGATATTAATACAAAAATAATAAAATAAAAAATAAAAAGTGGGGGGAAGAAAAATACAAACCTCTGCACAACTTATACCATAATATTCTTAAAAATCACAGGAGTTGGCTCTGGAGGCCCTAAACAAAAACTCAGCCCACGCAAACCAATTGTTCTTCCACCTCTGGATCCCGCTGAGTGCTAAGTGGATACATGTGTATCCACTCCATCCATCCACATGTAGGATGCAAATATTCGAGTGTTGATGCTTGGGCAAACTGAAATGAATAGGAAAAATTAGGAACTTTGGCAGAGCAAAAGTGGGAAGATTTTCACTGCTACATATTAAGTACGGAAACTAAATGGAAACTGTTCCACCACCTTTTTCACTACTGGTTAGATGCTGGTGGGTACAAAAGGAAAATTTGCTACTGTCATTGGAGATGAAGGGAAGGAAAGAAGTGAGAGAGGAAGAGAAGCCCACATCTCCAATAGGGGACAGCTGGGAACAAAGTTAAATGGATTCTGCAGTACAAGAGACCATCTTCATTTAATTTCTGCTGTAAGCATCCTTTCACAGCAGTAAGCAAAACCCTGGTGAAGGAAAATTCTAGCACTCATAGGACAACTACATTATTCAAGAGAAAAATTTAAGTTCATTCACTTTTAGTCTTAAATCTCATAGACAAAATCACTTATGTACATAGATATATTGATGCAAATTTTGTTTTCAATAGCTATAAGGCCCAAGTTGTTGGAATAATTGGAATCTCTTATCATGATTGCTAATGGATTTCTCCTGGCACCAGTCTCTGAGATTAGGAAGTTCCTCTACTGCCTCTTATCAGATGAGGAGCTCAGAGCCAAGATCCAGGATGACTCAGCAAGGCTGGGAAGAAAGAGAGCTCAAAACCATTTGCACTGGGACAGCAAAGATTTAAGCGGGAAACAATTTGGCTCATCATCTTGGGTAGATAAGGAAAAGTGAAAATGAGTATGGAACAAATAACCTCATTATTGTTACAGAAGAACTGTAAGGGCTCTTGTTCAACTGAGATGCCACTTTGCAAGGTCTGGAGAAATTCAGGTTGAGAGACTTGGAGGAACCAAAAAATAGAAATAGTAATTTCTATTTCAAGTAAATTACTATTTACTTGTAATGCCCAGCAATTAAGTGTAACTTCTGCAACACCCAGATGGTGTTTACACAGGATTGGAATCAGAGACAACACCACTACTGCCATCAAATACTGTTACTGAGTAACAGCCATATTCAGACTGCTGTTCAGACACTGATAATTTCTGGAATCACTATCCATGGAGCCAGTGACTTTCTCTTCTGGCAATTGGTTGATAATGAATCAACAATAACAGTATGAGTACTGAACAAAGCACAAGAATTTTCATGTAATCCTACACACATTAAAAACCAACAAATAAACAACCAAAAAAAATAAAAATCAGCAAGACAAATTAATAACTTACTCTTCCAGAAAATTCTTTCATGACAATGCTTTATCATCACTTGACATCACTGGAACATAAGGGAAAACCTAAGCACACCCCTGGTAGGACATCAGTAGGACCTGTGATTGTGTCTACCAACAGTGCAAAAAACCCCAACTCTTCAAGTCTTCTGACGTCCTAAAACCGCAACTCTCCTGCTGCCTTCCCTACTAATTAGGATTTTTTCCATGATATTGCTGTTGCTGGAATGATCATATAATGATTAAGATTGGGCTTTACTTCCAGCTCATGCTGTCACAGCCCATTATGAAGAGGAAGTCACAGAATCATTTAGATTGGAAAAACTCTCTAAGATCATTGATCACTGTTAATCCAGCACTGGCAAGGCCACCACTAATCCATGTCCTCAAGTGCCACATCTACATAGTTTAAATCCCTCCAGGGATGGGGAACCCCTCCACTGCCTTGGGCAGCCTGTGTGGGCAGGGCAAAGATTTCAGTGAAGATTTTTTTTCCTAATATCTGACCTAAACCTCTCTTGTTGCAACTTGAGGCCATTTCTTCTTGTGTTGTCACTTGTTTCCTCGGAGAAGAACCCAACCCCCACCTGACTACCACCTCCCTTCAAGTCGATAGCAATGAGTTCTCCCCTCATCCTTCTTTTCTCCAGGATAAGGACAGCTGCTTCTCAGGGAAACTTTGTGCTAGGGAGGAGTGGAAGCAGCATCCTGGGTAGTGCCCAGCATGTGGGACCTCTTCATCTCACCCTCACTTTTATGGACTGGTGTGCAACAGCACACCTGGAATGAGCTTTATAAAGATTGAAAGATGAAAAAGTAGGAATCTTCTTCCCAAATGATAAAAGCCAGCACAGCGCATTGAAAATCCTCCTCTTCTGAAATTAACTCAGTGGGAGTCTGGCATGAAGTAAGAGAGGCTTCAGCTCAAACACTGGGGGTTGCCACAGCCCAAACAATCAAATGAGGTACTTATCATAGGAAGTGACAGGCAACCTCAGCTACAAGAGAGGTCATCGGCTCCATCTAAACACTTTCTTTGAAATATATCTGCAAGGGAATAAAAACAGGATGGCAAATGATTCAAGACTAAATACTCCGACATATCCTGCAATACCCTTTGCACTCTCTTTTTGACTCCAGGAAAAGCCAGGAAGCTGAGTAGCAGCCCCGTTTCCGTTCCCTTTTCACCTCCCCTCAAGAAGGGTGACTTTTAACCTTATTATTTATATTACCTTCGCATCTGCAGCTAGGCACTGCACAAACACGCGATCTGAAGGAAGTACCTGCCCCAAGGAGCCTGCAGATGGGCAGAGGCAGGGCAGGTTTGAGATCGGATGATATAACCCCTCTCACTCTATGCCATGAGACAGTGAGTTGTACTGGCCAGACCCTGACTGGGTGACACAGAGCAGACACGCGTCCGTCTCCGCGCTGCCGGCAGCATCTGCCCGCGGTACTACCGCCCATCTGGCCTCCCCGGTGAGAGAGGTCAAGCACGGAGGGGGTGAGCGCATCTTCTCTGGCAGCGTCCCTTTCTGCGAGGGTGGATGTAATTAGCCGGAGTTAGAGCCGCCTCCATGCCTTTGTTAGATACATCACTCCTCCCATGAAGCCCATTCTGCGCATGATGGGCTCGCTCTGGTCCATCAGGGTTTTACCAATGCCAACTGCTCAATGGGGACTGGGTAAAATGAAGACCAAATACAACCTGAGCAGTAGCTCTGCGATTCCCCGCCCCCCCGCAATTTCAGCCTTTTTATCTCTCCTCTAATTCCTCCCTTTGTAGGCATCCATCCTGGGGGCCCACAGCTGAGAACCTTTCATCCCGTTGCAGCTAGAAAGCAGAGAGATGTTTATTTTCTTCCTCTATTCTCAGACTTAATGAAAGCTTTTAAACCCAAATGGCTGGAGATTCACACCTCTTCCAGAGTATATCTGAATTCACTAAAAGCTCTTCAGTTTCCTGTAACCCCGTGAACATAAACAAAGTGCACAAACAGCCACACCTCCCCTTGGAAACCGAAAAACCCAGAGCTAGAACCAATATGGAAGACCTTTGGCTATCAGGTTGAGTAAAACACACGCACGTGTACACCCACCCCCAACCCCCCTCCAACCTTATTGGAGATTCAGTCCCTGCACTGGAATGTGTAATACAAGCACAACAGCTGCCTATAGCACTAATCTGAGGAAAAGGTCAAGGAAAGGAATGTATCCAGCATTCGTTTTGAAATACTCTATAAGGAGAATGTGGTGAAGGTTTTTTGGGGGCGTGTTTTTTTTTTTTTTTTTTTTTCCCCTTTCTAATGCCTTTCCCATACTTCTCCCTGGCCTTTTCACATTCGTGAAACCAAGAGAACCAAGCAGGGTTCCCTCTGGTATCTCTGGTATTAAAGATCACACTCTGAACTCGGCTGATTTGGAGTTTTTTTCAAGCAGAACAGAAGGTATAACTTGCTCTGGACAGACAGTTGTTTAAATATTAAGCAGTGGAATGTAGTTGCAGTTTCTACTTGGGAAGTATAGTGGTGATCTTGAATGAGGAACAGATGAATTTTTTTTATGTTTTGAAGTCAAAAGAAATCTGCTAATGGATTTGAGTAAAAAGGGAGAAAAATGGAAATTTTAAAATTACATTAAAGGAAAAAATCTAGATTGGTGCTGTATATGGATAACCTTCACTATGGACACTGTCTCACTCTGAGACAACCAGAAGAATGCTCTAAAGGACAAAACTCTCTACCAATAAGGTTAAAATGTAGCTTTTCTCTATTTTAATATACTTGGGAATGGGAAAAGAAAATAGTAATCTTTATAATTCATGTATTTATAGCAAAATGTTAAACATTGCAACCCTAAGAAGAAAAGAGTAAATTCACAGGAATTACTCAGTGAATTGGCCTAAAAAGGGTTCCTTCTCCACCCCTACTATTATTTTTTTTTGGTGGTAGATTATTTTTCTAGTAGGATTAATGTTATCCTCTTGGCTTCTGTGCAAATGGGTGAGTTCACCTTGCTATAAGTTATTTTTGTGTGAACACAGAAAAGAGAGTTCTCTAATCTTTGAAGTATTTTTTTAGAAAGAAGTCTCCTGATGGCCTATTCTTCCTACAAAAAGAGACATATTCATTCATTCATTCATTCATTCATTCATTCATTCATATTGACTTATCTCATGATGGAAAGATTCTCAGTAAAGGCTGTCTCAAATTCAACCAGTGAAATTTCAAGGAAAAGGTCTTGGAAGACCTTCATGGACTACAGAGCTTTTGCCATGTTAGGAAAAGAAAGGCATACACTCGAGGTCCAACACTGCTAAAAACTGCTCAGATGGTCTAGCTAAACCCCCCTCGCTTTCCCTTCATTCCTTCTGCATGGCAAACCTGTCCCACTTATTTTCATTCCCGTCCTATTGTTGGGGGTGATCCTTTACATAACGCAGCTCTACCAGAAGAAGTCTCCATTTAGTTCTGAGAGAAACACAGAGGAGTCCTTCAGGATGCAAGGTAAGAAAAGCAACTTACTCCATCAAGCTAAAGAGCAGTTCTTCCAGAGGAGACTGGCTATTTGCATGCCATTTGGGTTCACTGGGAGAAATACCTTCCTTTTTCTTCCATTCCTGTCTCCTAGTCCAGGAGTGAACATGGACTGAACAGGAGAGTCTACATTACACTCCAAATGCATTAAGGATCCCAGCACATTGCTATAGGCCATCAGAGTAAACCTGGCAGTGCTTTGAAGTCTGTAAACTGATTCCTAGATAACTGCTTAGAGTTTCTCCCCTCCCCATGCCCCAAACAGCTTTTCATTTGATGTTCTGGCACAGAGCTAATCTGAGAAAGGATCAGAAACTCGAAGCTATTGACAGTAGTGATAGGAGTGTCTCAGTGTGACAGCTGATTGAGCCCCTCTCACATTTCACTGACAAACTCAATTGCTCCAGTAAATCGAGTGAAAGTCAATACAAGCAGCTCCTCCTCAAGCTCTGGATACATCCCCCCTCCCTGAGCCTTCCTGGGGGCCCCTTGTTGCTGCCAGCGCTTACAGGACCCATCTGAGAGCTCATCCCTGTGTGAAATGGAGACATGGACCTGCAATTCAGGGTTTGGAGTTTTGAGGGCAGCAATGCAGTATTTACCCTACTGATATAAAGCTTGGTTTGTCTTACTTCTCTCTCTTAATAATTTTCCTTTTTTTATGTTGTTTTTTAATAGAGACCTCTCCTGGAAAATTGAGTTTCATCCTAAGTCCTCAACCAAGGCAGACACCGTAAGAGCCAGGCAATCTTGGAGGTGCAGGAGAGCCTTGCCTGCATGTCCAGCCCTCCCCAAGCAATGCCCATATGGCAGTGCACATTGGGGTTAAAAACAGGAAATACAGGTCTGTGTCTGCTGGCTTTTTCTGCTGTAAATCAGCAATAAAAGCCATCTGCGAGGAGTAAAATCTTATAAATGTAGAGGAGGTGGGAGAAGAGGCTCAAGCCTGTTGCAGATGGCAACCTTGTGTTAGTCCTGAGTAACCAGGCAATTAAATCAGTGACTTAACAGGCTTTTTCCACACTTTAATTGTGAAGCAGGGGTGTCTGTGGCCCAGAGCAAGCAAACCACAAAGCAGATTTAGTAACATGCATGGGGAACCTGAATTTTCACAGAATAAGGCACAAGGAGACAGGGTACATGGTGAGGAACATATGTAGGCTACTGTTTGCAAATAGAAATCAAATAGGCTGACATTACCAATAATGAAGTGTGAGGTTGGTGTGGTTTCTCTCTCAGATTTCAGCACGGTTTATTTTTATAGAGGCAGCTTCCTCGTGCAAAGTGTTGGCAAAAGAGTTGCTGGCAGGGACATGAGGAGAGGGGCAGCAGGAGAGACAAGGCTTCTTGAGGACACAGGATATTCCTTACCTGCTGGGGTGGAGCACTGAGCAGCAGAGATGGAGCTCCAAAAGAAAAAAGTGGCATTTGTTAGTACAAATGGCCCAGATACCGATCTTGGTTGGTGAGAGGAGTAAGGGAAGACAAAGGAGAGGACAGAGGAGAAAGTAAAATGGTGCTGAGCAGGTATCAGGTGCTGAGAGGGCAAGGGTTAAACATGACAATCTCGAAGATAGAGCTGGGCGAACAAAATAACAGGCACTCTGTTGCATGAAGTCATATGAACAAGTAACCAAAGACACCCCTACCTAAATATACTCCCTGGTCCCCAAGTTATTAGAGCACGTCAACCTTTGCCTCTACTTATCCCATTCAGCAAACAGCCGAGGACACAAAAGCTACACTATCCTGCCTGCCTTAAAAAGAAATCAACTGAAATATTACAACACCTCCATCCTAGAGTCATGCTCTGATGCCAGGATCAACACAGAGATGGTCTGCCTGCCCTGCTCCCACCACTGCACGCTGGCAGCTCAATGCCTTGAAGCTGAGGGATCCTGCAGGATTCCCTGTCTCCTGGCTCTGCACGGACATGTGTGTTCCCAACCAAATGACCTCATCTAGACTGGATTGAGCCTTCCAAGTCAACATAAATACAGCACATAAGAACTGGCAGTGATTTTCAAAGATTTAAGTTGGGTCCATCTCAATTTTCACTCAGCACTTTATAAATTTTTTTTGCTACAAAATTGTGGACATTTTATATTCCCTATTCTAATACATATTTTATACACCTGCCTCTTATGCAGTTAATATTTTGGTCCCAAAGTTAACTGGTTAAAACACATATTAATAGATTTGGCATGAAATAAAAAAGAAAAAAAGACAGAAAAAAGACAGGTGAAAGAAATTCTGGGGGAAGAAAAATAGCAGTGGTGTTTGGAATGACTCTGGAGCCAAGACAGCAAACCCATTCTTTTTAATGCGACCACCCAAGTGAGAAAGATCTTAAGCTCTTACTCACGTGTGTTATGTTCACTGCAGTGTAATTCTAAGTGTAGAGAGGAGATAGAAAAAGTAATAGTGGGGTTTATTAAGGGCTTAGCAGATGTAACAAAGTGCTGGGTTTCCACCAAAAATCATTCCCAAATTTGCCAGCAGGATATAATGTGATCTCAAGTCTGGTTCAACAAACTCAGGAGCAGAAAGACTGTGCTGCTGGAACAACCTGTCACTGACTGCCTGGACTTTGCAGAAGTCAACCATGGTTCAGCAGCTTCTCCTGAATGTATGTGTTGGGATTTTTCCAGAGGTGAGTAACACAGCCTCCTCTAAACATATTTCTGAGATCCAAACCAAAGAAAACCCACCAAAAACCCAGCACCTCTTCTAAAGGCCTCTAAACAGAATAGCATTTGAGGTTGTGGTATTTTGTCCAAACGACAACCTATACAGGAATTTGGGTTATTTAAAAATAATTACTTAATTCAACACCAAACCTCTGTGTGTTATGAATTTTTCAGTTGGGTTTGCTGAGACAGGCCTAAGATTCATTCCCAGGTCATAATTAAAAATACAACCGGTGAGGAAAACATTTATGATACTATAAGTGCCAAGATAAGACAAACTAAGAAGTAATAAAGGAAAGAGAAGTTTAGAAAGCCACTTAAAAAAGAGAAGTGGATAGAGATAGAATTGATTTCCCAGCAATGGCAAAGCTGGGTTCTTAGGTTATTGCCCCTATTACTTTCTCTACCCCTCCTGAAACACTCCCATCAGCAATATCCTGTCATTAGATTTAGCGATGGCATCTCCAAGGAGATGCCATCTCCTGCATCTCATGTGCAGGATTGGCTGTATCGGTATCCCTTCTCTCTGGGATTACACTGCTTTTATCCTAGCCTCTAGGAAAGAGGATGATTGATGTATAACAGTAGACAAAGGAGGAGGGGGACTGTCAGGAGGGGAAGAAGATGGCAAAATCTGGTGCCCAACGTGAAACACTTAAGCCCTAAACTTCTGGGGGGATATGATCCTACCCTGCAGCGTTGCTATTTTTTTGCCACAGAACTAAAAAGAAGGACTTTTCCTGGTGTCACTGCAGGCCACAGAGGATAAATCCAAATGACAGGGCTTAAGTTATGAATATGGAGAATTAGAGATGAGAAGTAAAGCAGCTTATAATGACTCTCCCTTTTGCTCTTTGGATCGCAAGCTTCAGTATTGATTTCGAAATGCCCTGTCTTCATCCTAACAGCTCCTCGAAAATGCAGCTTGAGAGTTTCTTCACCTTGCAGCCTCTTCAGCATGATTTGATAATGATAAAAAGAGAATATAAAAGGTTTTTGCATCAAGTATTATGATATTCATTCATTCCCTTGTTTTTCTAAGCATAACCACTGACCTGCTGGGAGGGTATTGAGAGAGAGATTTCAATTAACTTCATTATGAGGATGCCAGTGTTCAACTCAGAGTCTCCATTCCCAACAGTGTTAGTGCAGGGAGACATAGGTACCCTGACAACACCGCATTCTAAACATTCTAACAGTCATCTAAAGCCTAACAACAGGAATGGCCTACAAAAATCCTGTAACAGCTCCGACCTTGCAGCACCAGGTAATGCAAAGTTCATAGAAAGTGGTTACCACTTCCTTGTCATCTTCACAAAGATTTCAGGCAGCCTCAAGATACTCAAACAAGTCTTGCCCCACAACACTATTGACAACACAAGTATCCGTATCCAAATGGAAACTTTTGTTTTCCCCTCACCTACACATGGCAAGGGAAAAGAATGAGCAGCTCAGTGAGTTACTGAGAAGCTCATAGGGTTGTCAAACTTAATTTTATCATCTATTCTGACCCCAGCTTTGAGATGAGGCAAACACATTTCCCACTCAGTTGCAAAACATTTTGAGCTCTTTTTGAAGTACTTAACCTCTACTACCAAAATAGCCAAGATGGGCTATTTGGTGGGCATCTTTGGACAAAACACCAGGCCACATCTCACAGCTTTTTCCTGTTTGCTTTCAGTGTTGTACAGGTGGAGTCTAGCTCCTTCTAAAAAGGGAGTGAAATAACTACTCTGTCAAATAACTCACTTCCTTGGAGAGATAAGGCTGAGAAGGAAAACTAAGGTGAAATAACTTGGCTGAGTTTGTACAGGAGATCAGTGCTGTAGCGAGTCAATTTCCTGGCCTCCTACTCCAATACTCAGCTGCTAGATTGATCCTGCTGTCTTCCAAAAATGAACTTTATTACTCGAGGACAGACTGAGGTTTCCTGTGGATTTTCACTTTCCTCTCTGTGTTTTTCCTCAACAAAAGAAGAGCCATTAATATTCAATCATTCCTGCATGTGAGATGCAGTTGCTAAAATAGTTTTGCACTTAACAGCCTCCAGTTGTAGACTAAATTGATGACACTTAAAACATGCCCAGGAGCCATAGCAGAATGATCCTATTACAGCAGTGCCTTAGTAACATTGTGTTAGTTAAGGTTATGTTGGCTGGTTCTGAGGGTTTATAACCCAGCTGTGAATATATTCTCTAGGCTGGGACCAGTTGCCAGGGGATTTATTTCTGCAGCGAATCATATGGCTTTTTGGTTGTTTTTTCTTTTTTTTTTTTCTTTCCCAGCTACTTTAGATCACAATTTTGTCTGTTTCTTTTAAAGCTACAACATAAAAAGAAAAAGAATAAAATGTCCTTGTCATGAAGCTAGTGAGGAGCTGTACTATATTCCAAGCTAGAGTTAACCTACCTCAGGCAATCCCTACCCCACTCCAATATCCAAGTACTCCCCACTCTTTAACATGAAGGATATCAGTGCTGCTTTCACTGCTTTCTTTATAAGAGAGCTGAGGTTTTGCAGGAATTAAATCATGATTGGTTTTGTGGGAAACCTGTGACAGACTAAGCATCTCTGAAGGGTGAGCTGACTCCACAGGCACTGAATCTCTTCTTTTTCCACCTGCTTTTAAAGACTTTCAAATACAGCTTGAATGATTTCTCCTGTGCACAAGGGATTTTTTTTTTCTTTTACAAAGACCACTTTTGCTACAGTTCTATTTGACAGAGCTTCCTGAGTGGGTTCCAGGTGGTAATGTTTTAAAAACTGATTTGGCCTATATAAGGAGACTTTAAACCCAAGGTACACATGTATCTACTGTCACTTACAAACCAGACTCATGAAAAAGAACAAGAAACCCATAGAGTGGGATATAGTAGGAAGTAAAAAGATATAAGGAACAAAGGCCTATTTGGATGGAGCAATGCAAAATGTTCCTGTCACCATGGTCAGCCCAACAGCAGAACAAGCTGCCCAGGAGCTAGAGTTGATGGAAAATTTAACTGAATATATTTTCCATGTATAACCAGTGTCAGAACCAAATATTTGCTGAATGCAAAGCAAACATATTGGGTACAATTCCAGACAGATGACCTGCTGAAATATAGGACCTGAATTTCATCGTCTTGACATTGACTTGGGTACAATGTCAGTAAAAGGAGGGTGCAACCTGCCACCATTCTGCTTGGGTTGCATTTTGCACCCATGCTGACTGAGACAGGCGTGAAGTGCTCCACAAAGCTTCGAGCATGACACTGCAACCAACAAGGCAGGTCCTGTTCTCCATCTGCCACCTTCCACAAAGCCTTTGCACTTCCCTTTCACCTCACAGCTCTCAGCAGCTCTGAGTGGGCTGCTCAATTTGCATGAACCTCAGAGGAGATGGGATCTGGACTGGCATCTGTCATCTAAAAGGTGATTGGCTGAGGCTGACCCTGCTGTGGTGTCTTCACATGCTAGCATCTACTAAAGGGAAATGGGAACAGGACAGAGTGGGAAAGGCAGCAGAGGTGGAGCTGTTCAGCCTGGAGAAGAGAAAGTTTTGTGGAGATCTCGTAGCAACATTCCAGTATGTGAGGGGGGGCCCAGAGCGAGGCTGGACAACGGCTCTTCATCAGAAATTGCAGTGATAGGAGTAAAGGTTACAAGTTGTAAAAGGAGAAATTTAGGTTCGATATTAGGAAGAAAATTTTTACTGTGAGGGTGGTGAGACACTGGCACAGGTTGCCCAAGAAGGTTGCCCCAACCCTGGCAGTTCTCAAAGCCAGGTTGGAAAAGGCCTTGAGCAACCTGGTCTGGTGGGAGGTATCCCTGTCTATGGCAGGGAGGGCTGGGACTAGATGGTCTCTAAGATCCATTCTAAGCCCTTAACATTCTATGATTCTGTGATTCCAGGAGATACAGCCAGAATATCAGAGAATAATTAGGGAAATGGTCCTTCCTATATCATCATCAAATAGACAAGTCCAAATCTTCATCCAGGCCTTTTCCTCATCCTCATCCAGGCCTTTCCAACATCCATGTTGTTCCTGCCTTGGCTGAGTCTCCTGACAGCAGATAAGCTGCTAAACCAGAGGGTATGGGACCATTCTTTCCCTCTCCATCCATGCAGAGAGATCAGTGAAAACAACAAAATAGTTATTAATTCTCTCTGGGATTCCAAAGCCTAAGTTCCACAACACAGCATTTTCTTCAGCTGCTTTAACTTTCTTTTAACATGCTGGTGTGTGTTTGCCTTTGAGGAGTATAAATGACCCTTTCAAATTCAGCATTTGAGGCTGGGGATGACAACTGATAACAATATTATTTTTCATGTGAGCAACAATTTTAATTTAGAGGGCTCTTAAATTGCTTTTCGAAACAGTATGGCTTCCCTTCATCCAGCACCAAAATAAACCTACCTCCAAGGTGGAACAAAGGACCCATCAATGCAAGGTGGCAGTACACAGCAATTTAGGGCAGGAAGTCAAGAATTTTATGTCCCACTGAAGGCAGAGGGTCAGGTAAAGTTGGCAGAAAGCATATCCTGAATGAGAGCCTGGAAAAAAACATCATCACCAGCTCCAACTCAGGAGGGAAAGTGCCATAGGATCATCACTCACTAGAACAGGTCAGTGCTCCAATCTTTACGTCTTGAACAGGGGCAGGGCACTGGGTTAATGCACACATTCAGAAGTGCCTCAAAAGAAAAAGAAAAAAGGCAATTTGCTGACTGCACTTCTGAAGCTTTTGCTGCAACAAAAGGAAAGGGCACTATGAGTTGTTTGGTCTTCTTTTCCTTGTAGAAAGGAAAGATTCTATTGAACTTCAGTCTACACTATGCTACACTTTACAGGAAACGCAACCCACTCTGAAATTAATATGAACAATAAGAGGAGACTACAAGGTGGAAAACTCTTGAACTGAGTACAAAACTATTCATAAAATGAGTGAGAAAAGGAAATAGGTGATTATAAAAGGTCATTAGAAATGTCAGCTTACAAATGGCATTGTGTGAAGGGAGATGTAACCTCCTGCAAGACAAACCTACCACAGCTGAACATGCAGAGGACACCCATAACCTCAATCTCTTTTGTTCAGAGGTTTTCATTTAGGAAATGTCTTTCATAATATTATCACTCCAAAATTTACATGAATCCAAAGAATAGGGACTAATCCACCCAGCTTCCACTTCACAACTGCCTCAGTTCCTCCCAAAACATGAATGAAACTAAAAAATTTTCCCAGCCACCAGGAATGCAAATGCTCAACAGCAGATCCAGCAATTACCTGGGCACAACTGCTGTATGAAATTGGGAGGTCCTGAGAAAAGCCATCTGGGGCATCTGTTGTTCAAACACCTTCTGTCCCCAGACAGATCCCACTGAGAGGATTCCAGCTTTTATAAAACATTTCTGAGATTAAATTTTCTGCATCATTTTGGTTCATCAAGTGAAACTTCTTTCCTCTTAGAGCATCACCAGCAACGAGTGAATGGGCAGACAAAGGTGATCCATCTTGCTAAGTACAACACCTGTATCATGGAAAGGTGAAACAACTCTGATGTGGCAGGAAGAACAAAATGCACAAGTATTACGTGAGTATTTTGAACATTAAAAATTTAATTGGTTAGATGAGCATAATGACGGAAGTATAAGGATTGCTTTTAACAGGCACCAGAGCCAAAAGGGATGTGTTTATCAGTGGTGCTATATGTAACACTTCTATAAGTTCTCAGTGACTGAAACACTTTTCTACAGTTCCAAATTCTTTGTATGATCTTCTACCCTTCTTTATTAAATCAGCAAAGTATTTTTAAGAGCCTTTTACTGCCCAGATACCTCAGACATTTAACAGCCTCTCTCTTTGAATTTTACTTCTTGTTTTAGGTCTTTATAACTTGTGCAGAATCCAATGACTTTTTCAGAGATTCAAACTCTGCCATAATTGTGGGTACAGGAGATGGTGGACAACATACCCTCACTCCTACAATTCTCTCCTCCTGCTTCATTCCACCCATGTAATTCCAAGTTATCCAATGCTTTCACTTATTTTTATTACTCTTATTTCTTTTAGAAGAGAGAAACGTTAACTGAGGGGGTGTGATCCAGATTTGCTCAGATAAAGTACAGAAGCTTTTGCACTCCTTCATTTCATGCCTCAGTGCGTTTCTTGCTAACAAGTGGAAGAATACAAGGGAGAGCAAACAAGGTTAAGGCAGATTCTCCAGAATTTAGTCTCAGTCCTCTGCTACACCCTAGGCAGATATTACAGTGCTGGCTGCCAATGGAACTTAGCTCTGATACAATTCAGCCCAGTTAGCTATTTAAAGAGCTGGGTTTATTTATACACCCTCCTCCTCTAACAAACTCGCACTCAGTTTTTTTAAGATGGGAAATTATCAACAGCCCTGAACATATAAAATTTGACAGCAGCTTACCAGACGACTTGTATTGGTCCTTTCATCTTTGCTGTTACTTTTATTCTTCTATAAATTCCTTCAACCATTAAATAGTGTTATTCCCACAAGTTTGGCAAAGATCAAAATAGCATGGCAGGTTTTCTCCAATTTTCTACTACTACCAGCCAGGTAATGAAGAGCCAGATGGAGACAAAATATGTTTTTCTTTCCTTTTCTGTCCTAAAGGATTTTGTCATGGAATTCAACAGAATCAGTGAAAACTTTTAAAAAAGTAATTAAGGCGGACTTTGTGGGGTGGGAAGGTTATGGAGATTGGTTTAAGTCCAGTACTCAAGTCATTGTACTTTTGCTGAAACAGTGGCAACATCAATGGATAGCACTGCCTCACCTTTTTAAAAAGAATCTGTAACTGCTAGGGAAATGCTAGGGAAACAAGAATAATGATGAATTAAACTACAGTTTACTCTCAGCAGATCTCTTGTGAGAGAAAGCTCTGCTCCAACATATATATGTACATGTATGTCTGCAAACTCCAGTCCAGTGACCTGGAGAGAGGTCTGACTTTTCACAATTGTTTTGCACAAGATGAACATCACTGCATGCCTACCTCAACAGTGCAGTGTTTTCTTCATGGAATCCATAAATCCTCAAAAAAGGGTGCTTGATTTGGGCTCTGTTTGGTGCAGCTGAAATCCAGGGGAGCTAAGCTCCTGGTTGTTTCACCAGCTGTTGAATCCTGCTGCAACCAGGATCTTAAAATCCTATCCTTGCAAGGACTGTGCATGCATTAGATTATACTGGAATCTACTTCAGTTTGAAAAGAAAAAAAAAAAATAGCAGGAAAAAAAAAGCCAGAGAGAGATTATTTAACCCCTAACACTGAGTTCAAACTTTGGAAAGATTCAAAATCTCATGAGGCTTCAGGGGAAAGGAGGACACTCAGATGAGGCTGAAGCAGCACACAGGGGAAGCTGCCTATTTCATTTCTGGAACATGGGCCATGTGCATCTATTTTTAGCTTTGAACTGAGTTCCTCTGCCTTCTGCCAGAAGTCCTGAGCCCTGTGCTGGTGCAATGAAAGCAGTGGCTCAGCCATTCTCTAATAGCTTTTACTTCTTAATAAAGAGCAGCACTTAGGCAAAGGATGAGGTTACTGTTGGAGGGGTCATGATTAATAATGATTAATCTGATCCTTGCCAACATGAACTGGATCCACCATTCACTAAATAATTACTCTGCAGCATGGATACCATTTCCACAGGAGGCATAATTTTGTTATATTAAAACCAAGACCAAACACATGGAAGGAAAAGGAGATCTGACTTCTCAGTAACACTTGGTCTCACAGGAACCACCAAAAAAAATTAAGCAAAGAAGGAAAAAAAAATAACAACAACTGCAAATCAAAGGATAAGAGCAGTTAAACACTGATAAATCACCCACCTTTTGGGAGAACCAAGGGAAAGCAAATAAAACTAAACCCTCAGAAGGCAGAGCTGCACGTGCTGAGAATATGGAGCACTCTGCTACTTCTGGCTCTTAACCTTATACATAACTCTAATATGCACATTATTTGCCCACCCACACATTTCCCTCCTGTTCCTAAATTACATTTCTGTTTTCCTCAGAAAGCACACAGATGAAATTGCTCCCTGGGAAACATCTCTCCTTCTTTGTGTTAGTATGCTACTTGGGACAAGGAAATCCTAATCCAGGATTGTCATTCTTAAACAACAATGCACTTCAAATGACAAGCAACATTATAACATTATGGCAAAGCATAAACTAATGGGAATCTAATAAACACTCCTAAGAGAATATATGAACTTTACAATTACAGCAGGGTGCTTGTGGTGCAGAGACTTGGTTCTGGGCCTCAAAGCATGGATAAATTTTACTCCTACAAAGCACACAAACAACAAGCAATGGTGCAAAAGGCAGGCAAGGACATGGGAGGTTTGCTGGCAAGAAGTGGTCTTATCTGGGGACTCCTCTCAGTCATCCTGCTTCACTGAACCAAAGCTTCCTAAAGACCATCCACCAAGGATGCTACTCTAGTTCTTCAGTGCACTCAGCTCTACTCCTTTTGAGGTTTTCAAAGCTTCTGTGGGATTTATATTGCACTGTTCACCCTTCCACATCATCATGCAGGGTTTGATTTGGACTGAGAGGCCACAGAACAAAGACCACCAATCCCTCTCCTGGTCTAATGCAAATCTCACAGGAAGATTGGGTTGCTTGTGCCTGTTATGAAATCCCAGCCCCATGTGAGCCTGTTCAGACTTCTGCCCTTGACAGGTCCAGATTTTACACATTGGTGACTTGCACCATGGAAAACACCATGCAGATAGTTGATGTCTTTGACTGACAAACTCAGGGAAGCAGGGCTCAGGTCAAGGAAGTGCCATTGCTTCTAGAGGGATCATGGAGAACCACAGAATCACAAAATATTCTGAGCTGGAAGGGACCCACTAAGATCATCAAGTGCAACTCCTGTACAGACACCTCAACAATCCCACCCTGTGCATCCCTGAGAGCAGTATCCAAATGCTCCTGGAGCTCTGGCAGGTTTGGTGCTGCGCCCATTCCCTGGGGAGCCTGTTCAATGCCCTAGTACCCTCTGGGGAAAGAACCTTTTCCTGATATCCAACCCAAACCTCCTCTGATTCAGTTTCATTCTTTTCCCTCAAGTCCTGTCTGCTCACTAGAGTGAAGAGATCAGTGTCTGCCACTCCTCTTCCCCTCACAAGGAAGTTTTAACTTCAGAGGTCTCCCTAGTCTCCTCCAGGCTGAAGTAAGAAATGCCAGTAAATTAAATCCTTGGCAATGCGGTTATAGTTTTGTTCAGCTGGGGATTTTCATAGTGGGGCAGTATGTTTATGATTTTTTGCCAGTTTCCAAATTGACTTGAAAGAATGAAAGAAAAATAAACTCTTTACAAAGCATAGCCTTTCACAAAAATTTCAGCTGAAAATTAGTTGGTGACTTTAAAACCAAATCTTTAAATAGCTAATGGTATAAAAACCACATGCCTATTCATGTGTACATTCATGCAAATGAAAACTAAGTTGCATTTTCACAAAACTTTACAGAGGCACCAGAGTGAAACACAAAGCAAGGCCAGGGAAAAAAAAAAAGGAAAAGGCCCCAGCAACAATAACATTAATGAAGGTAAATCTTTAAAATCTGAGACAGGCTGCAGGAGGTGGGAATAGAGCTCTGCAAACAAAACTAAATCCAGTGCACTGTTTTTCCCCTTCACAAAGTGAAACAAGCTGTTCCTAAAAATAATGCTTCCTTGGTTTTCTGGCAATTAGTGTCCTGGAGGATTAGCCTACAATCATCAGCAAGTGTTTGCCTTTCCCAGGCAATGTCACCATAGAAGTCTGTGTTTGTCTACAAGGCCCAGGGGACAATTTATAAGCTGAGCTGAGGTCCTGCATTCACGGACAAATGTTCCACATTACCACCCACCCTCCTGTACTAATTTCCTCCCCATCTACCTCCTATACCTGAAATATAGACAGGATGTTGCCAGGGACATGATGAATGAGCTTTACAGCCTCTGAAGCAAGCACTTGCCCAATAGTTTATGTTGATACAGCAAATAAAGAGGTACTGATATGGTCAACACATCATCAGGCATCACAAATTAGATTTCAGGAAGTAAGTGAATGCAAAAAAAAATTTATCACTGTTCCAGAAAACATCAAAGAGAATGGGATATGTTTTCCCCTCTGAAAACTGTTGCCTACACTCTAATTGAAATATTGTAATTTGTGAGTTTGAGGTCTACTACCCAGGGTTTTTTTACAGATAGTGCTTTGTAAAACCTCTCTGAGATCAAGATGTTCCAACTTTATTTTTTAATCTATGTTACTAGTACTTTAACAGTGTTCTGGTCCCCTTGTAAACTAAAAGTGATTTAACCAGAGTACATCAAAATACAAAAGACTAAGATTAGTAAGAGTGTTTATTTTTAAATTAATTTTCCCCTGATGTATTAGAACCTCAAAATGAGAATATTAAGCTTGCACTTGAGAGAATGGGAAGCTAGTCTTTTAAAGAAAAGTAATATGAATCTTTGTCTTGATGGTAAACTGGCAATATAGCTCATGACAGTTAATTTGCTAATTTTAAAATTCTAATAAAAGCACCCAAACAAAACAAAGCAATCAATGAAAGACTCAATTCTAGAAAGAATTTGTAAGAATGACCTGCATTCCTCACAACAGAGAATACTGCAGAACAGGTACACGGATGGATGGACAGGTTTATAGATAAGATAGATCTGTTCTCAGATCTCAAACATTAACAAAACAAGGCTTAGAGACAGTGTTACTAATTAAAGTTGATGAATATGCATGTTGAAGGTGAAAAACACTTTTCTTCCTGAGAATTCATGTCTTTTCCCTTCAGAAAACTCTCAGGAGTTTCTGGAGCTTCATGGGCACAGTTTGAATCTGCCTCAGGTCTAAACCCAGTCACAGGTTGTCCATAAGATACATTAGAGAGCAAAGTCTTTTGGTAATTGAGACCAACTGCTTCACTCTGCCACATTTAACATTGGGTGACCTGATTTTATAAAATTTTTATGCTCAAATCAAATTTTGTTCCATCTTTGGAAAGAATGATCTTCAGATTCAAATTGATCTTTAGCTACAAAGACAGGAGGCCAATAAGAACTAAAAAAACAATTTTCAAGGATGAACTTGGCTAGTCTAAACAAGTTCCAAGTGGTAGGGGGAAGGAAGAGACCACCAGCTTGCTGTAATTCCAAGCACAGTCCATCTCGCTTGCAATTACTGAACTCTACCAGCAATCCCACCAAAGTCAATTTGACCAATTTTAGAATAAGGGGCCATTCATTCCAAGTAATGGATATTGAAACCTGGCCATTGGTTTATGAACAAATGAGGAACCCTGATAAAGAATGTCCTTGTGATAGTGTCACTTCAAAACAAAAACATGCAATGAACTACCACCATCCAGGCAGCTACAGTAGGAGACCAAAGGTTGCATGCATTTAGCCAGCAAGGAAATGCAATATTCTTTAAGAAAGGCATTACCTGGAGTGGATTTTTATAAAGAAACAGAATTCATGAATAAATAAACCAGATGGGAATAAGCCAGGCTAGGGCATTAACATCTCCTAGTGCAATGAACCCCCAATCTTGCTTGATGGTTTTTCTACAAATAACAAACACAAAACCATTAATGTTGTACCATTGTGAATCATGCCAAGGACTCTGTTTGTGTCCAGGAGCTCTGATAGGCAACAACACAGATCAAATCCACCAGACATTAAGAAATTCTTAGATTTCACCAGTTAAGGTACATATTGACTGACCTGATCTGAATCTTTCACTTGAGAACTTTTCCCTTTTCTGCAACCACAACTCATAAGCAGTTTTGCATCTCCAGTGACTTTTCCCTATAAGAGATAAGGAAGGAAAAACATCAGCACAATCTGAACCACTGAAGACCAAGAGGCTTGTACTTGTGCTCAGGTCAGGGGAAGTCTGTGGACTCTTCTTGTGTTGCTGGAAGGTTCTCTTTCACAGAAGGGAAGCTCTCAAACTGCCAAGAAGACTTCCCCACAGGATATCACAACATTAGGGAAGTTGCACAGAGGAAGAAGGAAAGCAACTTATGTGGAAAAAGACAGTGGGAAAGCAAAGCTGAAAAGAAACATGTTATTTTAACCCATGTTTCCATACACTTGCATGAACAGGAACATGTCTAGCATGCTCAGACAGTACAAATATCAAACTGCAGTGACTTGAGCAAAAGCTCATACACTACTTTTTCTGTTCACCTTTACCAAGTTAATGCCTGCTTGCTTCTCATGTCCCAGATTTGGTGAAATAAAATCTTTAGGAGAGACTTGCTCTCAGTAGAACTATAGGTCCACATCATCTCTGGTAAACCCACACTGGAATCCAAGCACACTCTCACCTAAGACTTCTGGTACAGAGTCTGCATGTCTGTGACACAGAATCATAGAATGTTCAGGTTGGAAGGGACCTTAGAGATCACCCAGTTCCACCCCCTACCATGGGCAGGGACATATTCCCCATGATCAGGTTGCTCCAAGCCCCCTGTCTAACCTGACCTTGGACATTTCCAGGGACTGATGCTCAGACCAATAGAGATTTGCAAAGAAACAGAGTCCACTCACTCTCCTTTTACCTGTAAGCAACAGTCTGAGCGTGAAGCTGAGCTCAGACACCTTTATTTTTGTTGAAAATCAGGCTGAGTGTGATCCAAGCAGGAAGGTTCCTTATGTTGACAGGGTTCTTTTCTGAGGGTTATTTGAGTCACTTTGGTTCTTCACCAAAGTGTTTTGTTGCTTATCAAATCTGGACATCTTGATAGATCACCATGGCAGAAAGGAGTTGGGATTCCAGAGTTGGTCAAAATGCTGCTTGAATTTAAACTGCGTGGAGTCAAAAAGACCCAGTGGAGTCCCCACAAACGTATCATAATTACTTGTTTTTCCATAGGCATGCACACAAAGACATTGCCTACTTTCAGTCTTTTCTGTCCATAGTTGAAAAATAAACACTTTTGGCATCTGCTGGGGAACAGAGGGAGAATCTGCTTGTGTGCAGCCATGAACAGTCATGAGATTTCATCAGATTAATTTATATAGAAAAGGAGATCCCAACACAGTTAGTGATTTTAGCCAAGTGGAAGTGCTCTGCCCTTAAGGACGAGGAAGGGAAAGGGCATGATTAAAAGGAATTGCAGCCATTGCTCAATGTCAGGGCACAGCACGGAGATGACTCTTGATAGTGGGAATTAAAAACAGAAAGATAATCTTTTAGATACCTTGGGAGAGCCTGCAACCTGCCAGGTGTGGGGACATCTCTTACTTGGTAAGCTCAGAATCTCACAAGTTCAGCAAGGTCAGGTAATGTGCAGAAATTATCTTTTTCTCTCCTTCCAAAAGAGAAGCTGTGAAAAAACTAAGATACTGAAAAGACTGTACTGATACTTACTTAACCTGATAACTACTCAAAATGCCTCATGTTTGGGCTGCTGATTACAAACTGTCAGACTCTGAGGTTTTCAGGGGACTACTTCCAACTAGCCTCCTCTGCCTATGACTCTCATTTGTCAAAGGTGTTTCACCCTTGCCCAGCTACTACGATCTTTCAACAAATTGTCTATAATCTATTAAAATAATTTTATTTTTCCTCAGAAAGAAGTTAAACTATAAGTTAAAGCAAATATATTAAAATATAGAGACAGAAAACTGAGGCACAGGGAGAGACCCCTTTGTCTAACTACAGAGTACCTTCTAGAAACCCCACAGCATATGAGGAAAGTTGGAGCTATAAAAAGACCTAGGAGAGACTCACACATTTCCCAAAAGGCCACTGGATACCTTGGGGTGGTTATAGCATTAATGTACACTTGTGGTTAAGGAACTATATCCACACATGTTCTCATTGATTCTCAGCTTGTCCCACCATCTGCTGCAAAGTCATTATGTTAAAGAAGGTAGTCCAACCCTTTTGTAACCAGAAGCCAAGGAAAAAAATTCCCATTTTTAGATCCTTCTTTGGCTCTAATACCACCTGAGCTCATGGCAAATCATGGCCATGTTCTCCTATCCAAATGGAAGTATCACCAGTTTTATTTAACAGAGAGAAATCACATGATGTTGCCCATAACCACCTGAAAAATTAAGAGTACAAGGAAAATGTGAACCCAAAACTTGAGAGTTTCTTTCTTATCCTCTGACAGTACAAGAATGAACAGGCTTTTCAACTCCCTAAGAAAACCCAAATGAAAGCAATGCACTGGATAAATAATCCCACTTCCTCTTCCAGCTGCAGATGCACCTCTCTTAATGTGCATTGGATGAATGAGCTACTACCTCCATCTTATTTTAGGAAAGATCTTTATGAGCAGATGCATAATTTGCAGATAGGTGTCTAACATTAGGCAGCTAAGTTGAAAGGCAAAAGAAAAAGAAAAAGAAAAAAAAAAAAAAAAAAAGAAAAAGAAAAAAAAAAAAAAAAGCATATGGACAACATTTGCAGCCAGTCGCAACTCTGTTCCAGAGCAGATGGAGGCCTTGTCATTCAGGGGTTTCCTCACATACACCAAGCAGTTCAGTGGGGATAGGGAAAGGGGCTTCTGTGTGGATGCTTCTGTCTGGAACCAGATTAGAGGAAAGCACTCTTTTCCACAGCACATGCCTTGTGTTACATTAAACATGCATGTGCAACTTCAGCTTTTATTCAGCAATCTGAAACAGAGCCCTCCAGGGAGCTAAGGGTTAGTGAGTTTTTGTTTGTTTATCTGTATGTTATTTTACAGTTTCTAGTGCCCAAGGAGTTTGTTAAGAAATTAAAACACCTCGCTGGGGCTATTCTGCTGTAGTTGTTGCCTCCTAGTATTTCCCTCCTTTCTTTGTCCAGTAGTGTTTGATGCTCACAGGCGAAGGAGGGAATACCACAAAGAGAGGAGCCTCATCTGACTTGGTATAGATGTTTGGTCTTAGTTAGTGGGGAATAATTTCTATGTTTCCTGGCCTTTTAATAACATGAGGTGCTATTGTTTAGAAGCAGGTGGAATTGTTTAAAACACAAGATTTTCCAACAGAGAAGATCACTTTGCCTTCTGCTGGCTCACATCCATTGCCAGACATCACCCTTCCCAAGGCAAAAAAGCAGGAAGGCTCCTTGACATATGTCCTATTATCCCACCTCTTATAGGGAATTTGGCTGGCTTCAGCCACCTCCTTGCACCATGGGCTCCAGCAGTTGGCCAAAATTTGCTGAAAAATACGAAAAACCATAATAATAGTAACAGGCTTAATTATCTCAGCTGCACGGGTGACAGGAGTTGAGCAGTTGCCAGTTTTAACAGCCTGTGGTCGAGAAACACTGAACTGCATCACCCAGAAGTCAAATGAGGGTCAGTCACAACTCGCTTCACGCCAGCAGCTCCAGGGGAGGTGCAGGGCACGCACAAATCACTGCAGCATTGCCCAGAGCAATCCTGTGTGGAGCTGCCAGCCCCGTTTGAAGGAGTCAGACACAAGGCACATGGCACCGGCCAGCCTCCAGGGAACTGCCAGGCTCTGTGCTCTGGTGTTGCTGGCTGGGATTAACAGCAGGATCCTGTCTTCCAAGTCGGTGGCTGGAAAGCTCAGCTCCAGAGGCAGGCTTGTCTTAGCAATGTGCCATGCACCTTGCAGAAGCTAACAGGTCTAGCTGGGGTTTAACTTGCTTGGTTTTCATTAGCCTTTCTCTCTTTTGAGCAACAGCAATTGAAAATACTGGAAGCAGCTTTTTCCCCAGGGAGCTGGTATAATTACCCAGAAGGTGGTCGGGTACTGGAACACCCCAGGGAGGGCCTCAAGTCTGCCAGAGTCCAAAAAGCGTTTGGACAAGGTTCTTAGTCTCACAGTGTGATCCTTGGGGCTGTCCTGTGCAGGGCCAGGAGTTGGACTTGATGATCCTTGTGAGTCACTTCCACCATGGGGTATCATTCTTTGAGTCTATGTATAGCACTGCAACAGCAAACTCCTAAAAATCCTCATGGCTGCATAAATGCCATTAGGAAGGACAACACATTCAGTGTTTGTTATGATTTTTTTTGCTGTTCTGTCAGGGTGATCCACACATTTTGAAGAACCAGTACGCAAGTGCCTACAGTGGTAGAGTGGGAGAGAAGGGGGGAAAGGAAGGGAAACAAGAACTGAATCCAAGGTGGAGGCAAGCAGCAGTACAACAGACAGCTGGTGTTTGGGTGGTGGTAAATCACCCTGAAATGAGCCTCTTCCCTCAGCTCAATGAGGCCTAAACAACAAAGGAAGGCACAGCTTGCAGCCGGACAGCCTGCTAGCCAACCACAGACACACATGACAGCTTCATTCAGGAGCCCGGAGTCAATACAAAAGCTCCGAAATCAATCCGACATCCTGCGACCTCAAACAATGCGCCAAATCTTCTCAGAATTGGAGCCCCAAATGAGGGGGAGCAGCATTCAAGGGAGATCAAAACGCAGGGCTGGCATTGAAAGAGACTAAAAAGGAGAAGAATGTTCCCAGTTTATTAATGGTGAGGTCTGGCCGGCTGCATCCCAGCCACCATAGGTTACGTTCATTAAAGGGCAGCGCTTTGCACGTATTATGCAGAGCGCCCGGAGAGTATGTGTTGTGTGCGTGTGTCTGCCAGCGTGCCCCTCACTTGCTAGAGATCAGGATGTGCCTTTCTGCTTAGCACTGTTGTCTCCATAAGAAATTCCTCCTGTGTGAACTGCAAACGGAGTTTTTTCCCACTTGAGCGACTGTATGGGCACAGACGCGCACACATACACACGCTCTCTCTCATCCCTGAGCCTGAAAAGCATAAAGGAACTAAGACAGACTCTTTCCAACCTAAAAAAAAAGAAAAAAAAAAAAAAAAAAAAAAAAAAAAAAAAAAAGAAAAAAAAAAAAAAGAAAGACAACATTTCACATCCTCTTCCTTCCTGGCCATACTTTTAGCTCACACACACAAAATCTATTACAAAAGACCAAAGAATTATGCGATTGCTGCTACTGCTGATGGAGTTGATTGCTCCATAAACCCCACTCCTACTTGCCATAAAGGATCTGATCCCACAGCACAACAAATCCACAAAGGAGAGCAAAGGAAAAGAAAGAAAACCTGCTTCAGTCCCTGGAGTTGTCCCCTCTGGGCAGGATTGCCCCTGCTGGGGTAGTTTCACTTGCAGAATCTGTTTTGCAGCACTGCACAAAAATGGCACCCTTCCCCCTTCAACAACAAAAAGGGCAAGCAAATCCTTTTTATCAGCTTTCCTTTGAAGGCAGGTGGAAAACTATAATATAGACATACACAGGAAAAAAAAGGGTAAATACCATTTGTAAAAGAACTGTTTGGATTTGCCTGTCCTAATTATCTTCTTTTCAGCTGCCACATTTGAAAGAATCAGACCTTGAAAATTTTCTCCTTCTTGATGCACAGCCCAAGACGAAGGGCTTGCTAGAGGAGGTCAGACTTGAAAAATATTTTCTTTTTTTGTGCTGCAATGTGAGTAGATAAAGAGAAAGGACTGAAATTTTCAAAGCTGTCTGTGGGTCTTGATGCACATTTCCCATGAGTTTTTACTGAAGACATGTCAAAGCCTAATCGCCTTTGCTTTTGATGTGTCACACTGATCTGATATTTAGAACAGACATGGCTGAGGAAGCAAGCAAGCTCTCTCAAATTTGGAGAATTTTAGACAAACAGAAACTGAAAACATTAAATGCTCCTTAGGATGCAGCAAGTCCAATGTATTTTATCTTAAAATTAGGGGGGAAAAAATTAAGAAAAAATGTGCACATTCTGTCCCTGGAAGTGTTCAAGGCCAGGTTGGATGGGGCTTTGAGAAACGTGGTCTATCAGAAGGTGTCCCTGCCTGTGGCAGGAGGTTGAAACCAGATGATCTTTAAGGTCTCTTCCAACCCAAATTATTCTGTGATTCTGTGAAATGAATGTTTAAGTGTCCACAAAAAAATCTTTATGTTTATTTACATTTTATTCACACTGTCATGAGTCTATACAGTTATTGCCACCACTTGGAAGTCCTTTCCTTAAAGACCACGAGCATGACCTCTGTCTCCTCCTTTAAAAAGATATCCCTAATTTTACTTTGTGGTAATGTCATACAGATGCCAGAGGGCAACTGGGAAAAGACAAGTGTAGCAGATGGGAACAAGTTTTTTTCGAGGTAGAATGGAAGGTCACCTCCAAAGGCAAGACAAGATGAGGTGATGTCCAAACCCTAGGCAAGAAGACTAGAGCAGTCCTCACCTGGTTTATCAGCAGTAAACCAAAACCCCTCTCCATTAGCATTCTTAGAAAGAGGAAAACTGCATCTAGTCTGGACAAGTGCCCAAATACATGCTACATGAGTGGTAGGACAAGATGGAGGCTGCAATAATTCCTAGCACTACAGACGAAACAGTGCAGAGATCAAATGGAAAAAAGATTCAACATTAGGGGTTTTTGTGAGAGTAATAAAGTGGAAACTTTTTTAGATAACTAACTTTTAGAGTCTAAATGTATGGTTTTCAAATTCAGGAAAACTGAGCTCTTATTTGGATGAACTGCCTTCTTTGTTTTGTTTTGTTTTGTTTTATCTTGCATGCTTTAAACTTTGCTATTTAAATAATTTAACAATCTATCTTAAATATTTCACCAATAAATTACAGGCTTGTGTTTCTATTTCATGTTGAAACTAATCAGTGGAGGAGTGCCTGAGCTGTAAGTTAAAATTCTGCTCCACCAAGCCAGTGATGCATAATCACTCTGCATAATCTCTAGTGAATAAAAACTTCTCTGTAGAATTAATGCCATATAAAAAGTTCTTTGTGTAGGTTTAAGGTGCAACTGTAGCCCAGGATCATCTGCATCCTGCCAACAAGACCAGGATTTCCAGAGTTAATTGGTGTGTAGAGTTTTCCCACCCTGGCAAGAAGAAGAAGCATGGAGCTCAGAGCTGAACCTCAGACATGGGCACATTGAGATGGAGTCCTATCCAGCAGTCAGGATGCTGATAATATGCACAGACCTCGAAATCGTCCATGTGTATGATGATTGTATTGGGATTCCATGCTTGGTCTCATCAAAGAGAAGCAAATAGAACATAATTATGATGTTGGCCAAAATAGGTGATTTTTAAGAAAGCCTCTAGGATTAAGGTGTTGAGGGCCTGTACCAAGGAACACCAAAACCCACTGAGCATCAGCAGGAATAACACTTCTCAAGTTCCTAAATTGTGTAATCACTTTGAATCTCAGTGAAGCTGAGATTCAAAAACAACATATTTACAAAAAGTAAGAAAAGTACACCTACCTCTCCTCACTCTCTCCCAAAGTCTGAGTACATCAAAATGAAGCCAGGAAGCCTTGCATATCCATGCTTTAGTGCAATTCACTCTAATTTTCTTCCTAAATCATTGAGACATATTTCAGGCAAGACTCTCTTTGGTCTCAGTCAGCAAAATCCAAAATGCATGACCAATGTGAATAGATAGCCAGAAGCTGATAGCTTGCATATTGAGTCCAAAAAGCAAACTGAGGCAGAAAAGAATGAAGGCCAAAACAGAAGGGAAGGGGAAAGGGGGATCACTGTCGACTAAATAGTTATTAAGCTGCCTTTACCTTTGTTTTGTGTCAACTTTTTACTTTGTTTTGTTTCAAAACTTAAAAGTCATGCCTTTTGCTTCAAAGGACTGTTAAGTGGGTGATCTCTCTTTGATGCCCATAGGAGCAAAACATACACAGTCTTATTTGCAAAGAAAAAAAATCATCCAGGGCAACATGACTCCTCTTCTGCAGCTAGGCAAAAACCTCCACATGCCAGGTCCTAAACCTCCTGTCTGGAGCTTTTCTGGGACGGGGGGAGTGAGACGGAAATCGGAGGCATGTCCTGCTCCTCCTTATTTGAGGCAGACATCCCCATCTCTCCTTCCCATGTGCAGCCAACAAGACTTCCTGCACCAACTGACACGGAAACAGCTAATTTACTGCTTTGTGTCAGGAAGGTTTCAGTCCCCTGTGCCCCAGACTCCTCAGTTGGGCTGCTTCATTTCAAAAAGGGTCTTCCCTTCCTCCTGCCCTTCCCCTCCAACACACACTCCTCCTCCTCTTCTGCTTTTGTAACTTATCTCCCTGCAAGCCACTTCCCAACAGGAGTTGAAATTAAACAGGCTGCCCATATGCCATGGCTCACTTGTTGTCTGCTCCCCTCACTGCCATCTGGCCTATTTGCTCAGCCAAAGAGAAAAACAAAAATAGTGGAGAAAAGAAAAGAAAAGAAAAGAAAAGAAAAGAAAAGAAAAGAAAAGAAAAGAAAAGAAAAGAAAAGAAAAGAAAAGAAAAGAAAAGAAAAGAAAAGAAAAGAAAAGAAAAGAAAAGAAAAGAAAAGAAAAGAAAAGAAAAGAAAAGAAAAGAAAAGAAAAGAAAAGAAAAGAAAAGAAAAGAAAAGAAAAGAAAAGAAAAGAAAAGAAAAGAAAAGAAAAGAAAAGAAAAGAAAAGAAAGAGAAAAGAAAAAGGGGTGGGGAGGATAAGGAAAAGAAAAAGGATAAATCCAGACACAATGAAGACGATGAGGGAGGTGATGATGCTGTCTCTCACATCTGCTCCTTGGCCAGGCTCCCAGATAGATCAGTAATGGAGAGCAGTAGAACCAGTGACAATTAACCCAAACATAGTCCTGTTTATTTAACCTGTTCACAGAGATCAACCCATGTGCTGCTCCCCTGGCAAGGAGGCACTACACTCAGATTCCCCCTGAGAGACTTCTAGCTAGAGGAGGAAAAGGGAGATTTTCATCTCCTGAACTGGGCTGACAGATTCTTCAGGACTTGGTAAATGTGATGCTGGGCTAAGGTTTTCTTTAACTCCCTAAGTCACCTTATCTTTTCCTATAGTAGCACAGGCTAGAGCAAGGAGAGGTGTGACTGTGAGGGAGGGGAAAGTTGCATTCGATTTTTGATGCACCCTAATTTCCCAAGTTCCTGACCCTGCAAAACCAGAAGGAAAGGAAGAAAGAAAGTGGCACTAAAGATATCAGAAAGGAAAACAAACAAACAAACAAACAAAACAAACAAAAAAAAGAACAAAAACAAACAAACAAAAAAACACACCATTTTTTTGGTGTAAAATGCACCATTATTTCCACACAACATCATTAAAAATAATTTCATCCCTGGAAAGTGCGAAAGTGCAGACAACAGAGATTTTTGTTTTGTTTTGTTTTGTTTTGTTTTGTTTTGTTTTGTTTGTTTGTTTTGTTTTGTTTTTCTTTTTCTTTTTTTGGGGGGGTGGTTCCTTTTTTTTCTTTTCTTTTTGAAAAGGGAAAAAATAAAGAGGCTGCATGGCTCTCCATCAATAAACATTTGTGGCAGGGTGGTAGTAAGTCTGTGGGTATAACAGAAATTATGTTTGTTGAAATGAAAACTTAGAGGTTAAAAAAAAATAGATTAACTAGAAAAATAAGTTTCTAAACTAGACAACTACAAAGCTGTTTAAACAGCAGAGTGAAAAAGGGAGTAAGAAAACTTTTTCAACACCTTTTACTGATTTGTTTTTCTTTTTTTTTTAACTTGCAATGAGATATTGCATACCTGTGCAGATCGGTGTCAAAAGCCAAATGGCTGGTTCCTCTGCAGGCAAACCCCACTGAGCCACGAGATGATGATAATTACCACTAGAGCTGCATGAGATCATGCAGGGGAATGCCCTGCAGGGAGAGGGGGCTGGGGAGGAAGAGCACACCTCCTCTTTCCAAGGGGTTGTGTTTGGGAACAGATGCTGCCCAGAAGGAAAGGTGTCGCACAGACTGCCAGGAAAGGAGCACTTCCATTAGCCATCTGAGTCCTTCCCAAACACAGAGCAGAGGAGATGATCCTCCTGAAGGCAGTACCTTCTGATTCAAGGCTGTATTTTTCCACTGCAGTCTGACTCAACAAGAGAACAGAACTGTTTTCACTCATGATTGTTCCTCTGCTTGGAAGCACTGATCTACATGAGTGTTGTCTGTCTTAGGATCCTCATTTATCTACATACATCTACCTGCATCTGTACATGTAGGGAAGCAACATGCAGAGTGTGGCAAGAGTTGCCCCAAAGGAAAGGTTGCATTGAGTTTTCCAGCTGTGGTCCCTAATACAGAATCAGAAAATCACAGAATGTTCTGGGTCGGAAGGAACCAACCACAAGGATCATCAAGTCCAACTTCTGGCCCTTCACAAAACAACCAAAAGATTAACCCCAAGATTCACACCATGTGCCTGGTTCTAGAGAACTCTTTCCCCACCCAAACAGCCCACTCGCAGTCAGAAAGGAGGAAGTGCTTTGTGAATGCAAAATACTTTATAACAGTAGAAACAGAAACCAGAAGTTCACATAAAACTGAAACACAGCAGCATTTCCATCTTTAACATTGCTGCAGTCACTCTGCAGAGGGGCCTCCAGATTTGGGAACCAATAAAGCAGGAACAGCCACAGAGAAGTCCTCTGTGAGGAAACTAATTTCACCACAGGTTTTGGCTGACATCACTAGCCCATCCTTGCTCCACTGCTGTAGTTTATGATCTCAACACGAAGCACCTCTGTGGAGTCATTCCCTCCTATCTTACCGCAGCCCATCCATTATCCTCTGCCTAATTACTTCCACAGCACTGCTGTAACAGAGATATTTCCTACAGCTGAACATTTGTATTCCCAAGAGCTGGCACCTGCCAGGTCAAGTTCCTCAGTCTTTACATTTGATGTTACTACTGCAGGAAGATGTTCCAGAGAACAGAAGAGCACACAAAGACAGCAATCAATCTGATTCCTCCATTTGGATATTTCTTTAAACAAAAAGGGACTTGCTAAAGATCATGTTACATTATTCTACAGAAATAGGGTGGAAGGAAAGAGGAATTCTGACTACAATCTGTCCAACACTCCATTAAATCAGAATTCTCTCATTAGGGATAACAATGAGCTGCAATAAAATCATTGAGAAGGCGGTGCAACATGGAAAACTGGGAAGGGGAGGGTTAATTGCTCTTGTACTTTCGTTTTGAGATATGGGAGCTGGGAGCAATCAACACTAAGCTAATGTCATCCGAGCTGACTCCTAACACTACACCCCCTTTGAGGTCACAGTTTTCCACAAAACCAACCAATTTGTCCTGTGAAGGGAATGAGGACACTGGGCATTTTGTAGACTGCAGAAAAAGCTCTAGAAATCCTCTAATGTGCCCACTCACAGGATGCCACTTGTGGCAGTTCAAGGAGCAGCAAGTACCAACATTCATCTCTCTAACTGGAGTTTCTGAGCATGAAGCTATCCCAGAAGCACATCATTTCACATGCACACTCTGTAGCAAGGTTTCAAAATACTCTGCATCTATAGGTTGTGATAAGGGAAGATGTTGCCCTCTCATGACAATGCCATTGGCTTGACACTGAGAAATTTTGGGCCTCTTGACTTGCCTTCCTTTGTATTTTAAAAATCACTTTCACTATCTCTGATTCCTTCCTTTCTTCCCATGTTTAATGATAAGAAATCTTTTCATTATAGGAGGGCCTGAGAGTAGTTTTTTTCAAACCAATAGTAGGATCATTTCTAATCCACTATATCTGAGATGTTCAACTGTGACTTCTTGATTTATACAACAGAACTGAACACCTTCAAAGCTCTCCCATCCAGATATTGGATTAATAAAGGCATATAGAATCCATCTAGACCTGGAAAATTCTGCTGCTCCAGCAGCTATAAGACCACTAGTGGTGAAATTTAAGGGATCGTGTTTGCCAGTCTTGGCCTTACAAAGACCAAAGGACAATTGTCAACTTTAAAGAGGAGCTTCTTCAGTTCTATATCATGCATAAACATGCAGGCAAAAGGGGCAACATATTCGGAGACTATTTCTGAGACAAGCTGCCACTCATTGGCCAAGGAAGTCCAACCACATCATCAGTATGAAGGGTCAAAGGCAAGAGAGAGAATCTGAAGCCTCTCTGGTGACCCGTGACAGGACCCAAGAGAATTGAATGAAGTTGTGTCAGGGGAGGTATAGGTTGTATATTAGGAAAACATTCTTCCCCCAGAGAGTTGTTGGGCACTGGAACAGGCTCCCCAGGGCAGTGGTCACAGTGCCAGCCTGGCAGAGTTCAAGAAGTATTTGGACAATGCTCTCAGGCACTATGGCATGATTTTTGGGGGTGTCCTGTACACAGGAACTGGACTCAATGATCCCTGTAGACCTCTTCCATTTCAGGATTTTCTATGATTCTATGAGTCTCTTTATCCTGACAGTCCCAGATTTCCCTGTTATAAAGCCTATGGGTACTACTGCAAGGCTGCCAGGCTTGTCTTAACTACTGTGTCTTATCAGATTCTCACCTTTAGGGGTGCTTTAAGGCCATCTGCCACCCCCAACTTCCTGTATTAGCTGTCCCAGCGTCTCTGTTGGAAGTTCAAAAAAACCCCAAGGCTCTGGGTCACAGTGAGCCACAAATCCACTGTGTAAGACTGGACCCAAACCTAGCTTTTCTGCTGCTAAAGCTGGATCTAAAACTACAAGACACAGAACAGTCATATGCAAATCAGAGGCAAGCATGGGGAGATAGCCAGCTGCTGGCCAGGCAGCCTACTCTGCCTCAAAGGAGACAAAACACAACCAAAACCTCCTTAATTCCCAGCAGAGGCTGAGGATGGCCCAGGCAGAGCAGCAGAATGCTGGCAGACACAGCTCCAGCCTCCTCCCTGGCCTGCCTGGGGCTTCAAAGGCCTAAATCAAAGCAGAAGGAGGAACTCAAATGCTTAATAATCTTCAGTTTGGACTTGCTTTAGCAATGGTGTCAATAAATACATACATACATACATACATACATACATACATACATACATACATACCAAATTACCTCTCTCATCTAGCCAAATGTGGCCAAAACCCCTATTTATTTTCATTTAAATTCCCTAAAAGCAAGTCATGGTTTTCTGAGAATGTGAAGTTTAAAAGACCATTCAAATTTCTGTGCATTTTCATTCTTTGACAGAAAAATTGCATTTTTAGGGAGGACAAGGACTGCCTTGTTTTCATTTGAAATCTGAGAGAGATCTTTCCAACCAAACTTATCAAATTTATCAGCTCCCACCCATGTTACTTCACCATCATTCTAACATATGATGCTCACTTTCACCAGCGTGGTTTTTGTATTTTCTTGAGGTGTTACAAGCAAAATCAGTGGGGAAAGGATGAAGTACATTTGTAATTTCTAAAAATATTCCAAACAAGCAAAGTGTCTTGTAAGAAGCATGGATGATCTGAGCTTCTTTTCTGGTTGTAAAATGTTACAACAGGGCAAACAACTGAACAAGTACATCAAAATATTGATAGCCCTTACTGCAAAATACCATCCCTCCCTTTAGCCCCAGATGTTAGGAACTGCATTGCTTTGAACTGTTATTAACCATTCCTCCCACCCAATCCTCTGAGAAGATAAAAATCAAGGTCTGTGCTGCTGAGTCAGATTACAAATACCCAAATAAGACATTTACTCAGACACAGTTGGTTTTGGTCCCTACTTCTCTGAAGCTCTGTGTCATGGGCTTGTAGGAGGCTCCTTTAACTTCTTTCAGAGAAATGAATTGCTGACACCTAGAAGTCACACATAGTGAGGGAAAAAAACCCAAGAAATACATTTATTTTGTGAGGAACGAAAATTTCTAAACTTCTGGTCAAAAATTGGTTCTTCTTGATATAAAATACTGAGCAACTGAGTAGACAACCCTGTAGAAATATTATGGCCTAGAAGATAAAGCACTAGCCTGGAAATTGTGAAATATAAGCTTTTTGGAACAGCAATGCCATGTATGAATAACATGTGGCAACTCAGGTTACAGCTGTGAACCTCAGTTTCCCATGCAAATTGATACCCAAAGTGGTCTGTCTCTCCCATTAAAAAAGAAAACAAAAACAAACAAACAAACAAAAACCCAAATAAACCAAAGCAACCAAACACTCCTCTGTAGCAAGAGGTTGGTATTATGGGAATTATTTTTGAAATTAGAACTTCTGAAGTGACCAGACTCATCAGTCTCCTGAGAGAAGCTCTTCCTTTTTCATTGCTTGAAAAAGTACAATTTCCCACTCTGGAGTGAGCTCAGCTTTCAGGTCATTACAGCTGAAGACACTCAGCAAAGTTTAGATTTTCCATTTCTCTTGGGCTTCTTCAAGTCTCCTTTTTTTGTTTCAGTTTATATTTCCTCTCTTGTTGTCCTTTCATTTTAGGGTTTCAGACTTAAACAAAAAACCAAAAGCAGTGCTGACTCAAGACCTTTTTGTGTTTCTCTCATTTTGACTAGAAACCAGAACAGACCAAATAAAATGAATGATATCACTCTGGGGTTCAAAGTGCTTTGTAGATCTAACCCTTTTCTCACAGAGGATGGCGCGTGCTGTCATATCCTTTATTTGAAGGGAAGGAGATCAAAACAGAGGAAGTTTAACTTTCATTTTAAAAACCCATGTTTCCAATTCTTCAGCTTGCATGTTGGATACACCTGGGTTTTGAGCACCAAAACTATTTGGAATCTGAACCCCAAACCTTCATGGGAATATGAAGCAGCACATGTGCTGAAAATATTCACGATTAAATAGAACCAAACCTTCCTTGCTCAACACAGAAGGGATGAACTTCCCTTTTGGAGGTGAACAGGAGCTTGTAGCTGAGAACAATGGTCCTTGCTGCAAGACACTGTTTTGTTGCAAGACATAGTTTTGTGTTTGTCTCAGATGCGCTGGCCTCTTGACATCCCCAAAACAAATAAACAATGACAAGTTTTTAACTGAACTTTATTGACTTCTCATCTTTTTTTTTTTTTTTTTTTTTTTGTTTTTTTTTTTTTTTTTTTTTTTTTTTTTGTTTGTTTTGTTTTGTTTTGTTTTGTTTTGTTTTGGCAGGCTTACAAATGAAGGATCAGCTCTTTAGAAACTGCAGCTAAAGCTCCCTTACTTCCTGCACTGTAAGGAATGCAGAGGATGAGTGCTCGCATCTTTTTCCTAATTTCAGCACTTGGGAATTATTTCCCTCATCCTGCAATTTTGACCTCTTTTCCTTTCAGTGCCACTTGCAGTCAGAAAGTAAAAATCCAGTCCCAGGGGAATATATGGGATGTTTTACAGCCCAAAACAAGACTTCAACACTTTGTTTTGGGACTGCAAAAGGAGGCAAGACAATCACCTGCTTGAGCGAGCTCTTTGGACGAGGCAAACAAGTGTCACTTTGTTCTCCCTTGTGCAACCCAGGCACAGACTGAGGGGGGTAAGGGAAGGTCAAGACAGACCCATGATTTAAAAGCAGGAGGATGGTTTGATGACTGAATGAGTCAGGGGCTTCACTTTCAGCTTATGCTGACACAGAGCATTATGCAGAAGGAGGCACATGATCATGGAATCTTTTAGATTGGAAAATACCTCCAAGATCGCTGAGTCCAACTATTCCCTCAGCACTGCCAAGGTCACCACTGACTCATATCCCCAAGTGCCACATCCATATGGCTTTTAAATCCCTCATGGGGTGGTGATATAGCCACAAGGCTTCACCACCATAGGTGGTGAAGAAAATTTTTAATTTTTAATATTCAATCTAAACCTCCCATGGCACAGCTTGAGGCTGTTTCCTGTCATCCTGTCCCATTCCCTGGGAGTAGATCCTGACCCCGCTGGCTACCTCCTTCTGTCAAGGAGTTGTGCCAAAACGGAAGGTTTCCCCTGAGCCTTCTTTTCTCCAGGCTGAGCTCTGCTAGGTCCCTCAGCTGTTCCTGGGGCTCCAGGCCTTTCCCAAGCTCCATTCCATTCTCTGTACACACTCTCTGTTAGTGCCTCAGTTTCTCCACTGTAAAGCGTTGACTGTTCTGCTTTATTCCCATCACAGGCCTCCTGAATCAAGGCAGAAATCTGCAGTGCTGAGCAACCAACACATCAGCTGCTTTCATAGCCACACATGAGAAAAGAATCATCCCTTGCCTTGCTCCAGCAGCAAGGAATATTGCCCCAACCCTGTTAACAGCTTTCCAGGAGCAACTGTGGTACAAGGCCAGCAGAATGGAACCCTGGCAGCCCTTGGCATGCCTCACTGGAAGTTGATCCACAAAGCCAGGCAAGCTTTTCTTCCTTTTGCTCAACAACAAAGTTTTGGAGCTGTTGATAAATGCTGAAACTTTAACCAAGTTCATATTGACTATTAGGAATCTCTTGACTGCCTCTTGGGCACCTTTAAGGAGCACATGAGATTCCAAGAGCCCAGATACAACACAACTCGCTGGCTGCAAACTGGGTACACTCCTGCCAAAACCTTCCTCTGCTGCAGCTATGACATGCTCCAGAAAACATTTTATAAGTCTGCCTCCCAGCTTTATGACAAGAGCATTTAGAAGGGAATATAAACTTTGCTGACCCTCATGCTGCTTTTTGGCTTGAGGAACTGTTTCTTTTTACATCTTTCTTGCCCTACTCCCTGTCTCCTTTAACTAAGACCATATTTCTAAGAAAGCAGGAAATAGCGTTAATTGAAACCTTCTCAGTACATTAGCAGCTTTTGAAGGAGTATTTGGGGAAAGGGAAAGCAGAAGGCTTAAGGTAGAGTGTATTTGCAGGATTAAATGACCCCTTGAAGGAAGATGTCAGGGTGTGAAATGTCGGTGAACTGCTTTTGGTCACATCAACCTGGAATTTCCTCCTCACAAGTGCCACCAGACCTTCCCACTCACATCCAAGAGCGAGCAAGGAATGCCAGAGGGCTGGCTCAAGGCAGAAATCAGTGCAGTTGATCTGTGATGCATCAGACAAACACAATTTCTCTCTCTTCACGTCCACAATGACTGTAATAAGCCTTGTCCCGGCACAAGGGCATCGTGCATTACAAAGGCTTACAACACAGCTAAATGTTATCAATGTTACAAGCAAATAAAATCAAGGGTCGAGTAGTTGTCATGTTTTATCAATACATCATCAAATCTCATTAAACTCTTGTCCAGCAGATGAGAGATTGATCCTCACAACAGCTGGATTTTTCATGGTAGCATGCTATAAGCTAGACTTGCAAAGAAAGGTTTGACAGGGATTGGTCAGGTGGAAGATGTCCCTGACCATGGCAGGGGCTTGGAACAAGATGATCTTGAATGCTCCTTCTAACCCAAACCTTTCTACTATTCAATGAAAGAAAGACTCCTGTAGCTGCAAAAACATCAAGAATTGGTCAAATTCTGCTTGTGAGATATCTTAAGTTCAGAGGGGCAGCATTTTGGCTCTGCAGTTGCATGGGAAAAATGACCAAGCAAAAGGTAAGCTCCAGGCTTCAGGGATTTCCACAAGAATAAACACAAAGCTTTTGGATAGAGGTTTAGTGGGAATAGTCTTTTTATTGAAGTCCTCCCATCCTTCCTTCCCTGGCTAGCTTTCCCTGTCTCTATCTGCAGCCTGCCTGAATACCACCCAAAATATTTTCTCAATTAGAGGAGAAAACAGGAATTTGCTACTTGTCAGCCTCTATTCTGCTGCCTGTCAGCATTCAGCAAATATTTCAATCGTAGCCCTTTGCATGCTGCTAGCCCTGCTCATTTAACCTTTGGCCCTTCCCTAGGCTAATCCATCGGCCTTTACCTTCAAACCTTTACAGCCAGGGGCTGACTGCAGGATGGGCCAGCAGAGGGGAGGATGAAAGGGGTATCGTGAGTCATAAGTTTTGCCAGGTTTCATTGCAGTTTAAGGAGGGTGAGCAGAGAGGAGGGAAATTTCTGACCATGCTCCTCAAAGAATTCAACTGCCAGCAGTTGAGATTTGCACTTCCACATCTGGGTGATGGTGAGGAAAATTAACAATTTTTAAGAAAAAAAAGGGAAGGAAAACTTCTGTCATTTCAGCTCTCCTTCATCCTGTCTCAGTGGCTGGCAGCATGCAAAGGTACCTAATTGCCCATGGAGCCTTTGCTCTGCTGCCTCACCCACTCTCCTCCTCGCCTCACGTGTTTTTGAGATTAGTAGCTAACAGTTCCGCTGTCAAAAGCACATGTGATGAAAATAATGCCCAGAGCGCTGCCTGTCAGCCTCAGAAATGCCTGCTCAGCTTCAACAGTGAAGGACCCAAAAATCTCTCCCCACCTGGCCTCCCGCTCAGCCAAGCATCCACTGTGGGTCTCCAGGGGCCACGCCAAGCTGCCTGCTCTATGAGAAATCGCTGACCCTTCCATCACATGGACGCTTTAATTGTTCACATCGGTATTTTGTTTCTCTCTGCTGTAGACAGTTTGTTGTCAGTTATCTGTCCTTCATATGTAATTAATTGTGCTGTCTCCTGGCTCATTAGAAACAAACTCCTCTCCTCCCCTTCCCCCTCTCCCCCGGCCAAGTCACAGTGTGCATTATTTAGGTTAAATCATGTTTAAGTAACTACATAAATAGTAGGTCGAGTTTGCCTTTTGTCTAGGCTGAGACTGTTGCTTGGCTCCTTTCTCAAAGTGCCAGACCAGGAAAGCCCTTATCCCTGGAAGCTCTAGAAGGGAAGTCCTCACTGCCAGAGCAGCTGTGCCACCCCAGGAGCCGGGGAAGGTCCTCTGAGCAGAAGGCTCATCCACTAGGTAACGAGAAGGACTTGTCAAACTTTAATAAGGCAGGCATAAAAGTCAGCACTGCAGAGCAAAAATCCTGCCAAGGGCATGTTCATAATTTAGCAAGATATAACAGTAAGAGGAAAGTGATGATTGGTTTGATTTGTTTTATTTTTTCCCCTCCAGAGGTTATTTTAGCCAGCAAAATGTACCTCAAGAGACATCACACATAACAGGTCACCCACTACCACCTTACAACTACAGCACTGAAACTCAGGTGCTGCAATGAACATGAAATACTTCTGAGCATTCATTTAATTAAGAACAAAATGAGAGTTTCTGAAGTGGGTTTCCCTCAGTGCACCAGTTACAAAAAAAAAAAAAAAAAAAAAAAAAAAAAAAAAAAAAAAAAAAAAAAAAAAAATTGAGGATGTGGGTATACAGGTTCAATCAATCTAAAACCCAAGATGAATCATCACCTTGAACTCAAACACAACCTGTACTGAACTGTATTTTAGTGTCAGAGTAGTAAAAGTGAAACCTGTGAAGTTCATTTGCTTATTTTTCTGGGCCAAAGCTTTATGTCCTTGTAAACCATTTTCCTGTGCCAAAGTACTGCTAATATCACCTGATGCAAATATTTGAGGATTTAAATATCTGCTTCTATCTGGGAATAACCACTGACAGAATGAGCATGATAATGCTTGTTTCCTTGAGATTTCCAGCTTAGCTTAAGAGATTTAATCATCTGGAGGAGCTTTGGGTGAATCACCTGAACTTTTGGATACCAACTGGAGCCAAGGCTTCCCATGCTCCTTGTGTGTGCACATCCTCGCTGATAGACGTGGTCTAGCCAAGTGCTTTAACTGACTGGACCAGGCTTAGCTTTGTTAGATTGCCTGCGCAAAGGTTGTGAAGGGCTCCAGTGAAGACTACCACATGAAAAGCACTGCAGACATTTCCAGCAGTGTTATTCAGAACTAACTTACTGATTAGGGAAGCTGTTTATACCAGCAATGCGAGGCAATGAAGTTCTCTCTTCCTACCACAATCTGGGTACTGATGATGGCAGAACAAAAGATTTCCAGGCTGTCTGAGACCAATGAATCTGACCAGTGACATAGGAAGACCACCACTAAGAGCCAGGGGCTAGTTCAGTTTTCCAGTCTATCTACAGCTGGTCCTCTCTTCCACAAGGGCTTAGAAAGGATAGGGGTCACTGAAGTTGTTTTATGAAAGACCTTCAATCTTAACTTGCTACCTGGGCTTAATACAGCTGCTGGTCTGCCAGGGAAATGTGGTCCTGTTGACCTGAACCCTACAAAATGGCAGTCTGGCTTCCCAGCTCCCTCTCCTAACACTGCTTGTACTGCTTCAGTACCTCCACCACTTCGTCTGATTTTAGACAGGCAAAAATATAAACTAGCCACAGCTTGGTTCATCAGAAACACACCCAGCAAAAGCTGAGTTAGTTGATGTTGTATGATTAATAATATATGCTGAAAAAATTAAAAATATTCTCAAGAAGGAAAGGGGAAAGGAAGGAAGAAAGAAAAACACGAATGAATGGGGGAAGGGGGAAAAAGGACAACAATCTGAGACTTTCAATGGGAATGTCCAAAAATAACACAAACAGGATCTCCCTGCCATCTGCTTCAATCCTCTCTAAATGGCTTTCAAAGCAAAAAATCTTGCCAAAACCTGACAAACAAAACACTGAACATCAGTTTTAATGGAATACCAATACTGTGTTCGCTCTTCCCCCCTTTTTGCTTCATAGGCATACACCTTCCACACCCCTCCAGCTGCCAAATAAATGACACTATGCAAAAAAATTTGCTTCGGTTACGAAGCTGAATAAACAAGAAATAATTTTGCAAGTGGTCCCATATGTCTCTGCTTCTCTGCTTACAATGGACACTAATAAGATTTGCCATAACTAATTCTTTCTTTCACCCCACTGCCCTATTCTCTAACTTAACAAAAAAAAAAAATTCTGCATATCCCATGTGCATTTTTCTGCAACTTTCACACAGTTGAAACACAAGGGTTTTGATGGCAAAGCCCACCCTTCACAGCACAGACATTTTCAACTTAGTTTAGGCCTTTCAATGAGGCTTAAATGTGAGTTTTACTTCAACCTAAAATGAACAGAAGAATGTTTGTCCCATGTTTTGTTTGATTTTTCTATTCTCACCTTAAAAAAACCAGATGTCTAATGGGGTTGATGGGAAATGGGGAGGCATAGGAGAGCTGCAATCTTAACACCAAAGAAAGTGTGTTGGTGCACATGAAATAGAAAATCTTGACTCCAAAAGCAATGTGCTAGCACATATAAAACAGAAATAAAATTAATTGGCTGCAAAACCCAACAACCCTTCTATGCTTCCTTTCAGCCCAGCTAAGCAGACCAAACTTTTTTCCTGTTTCTCTTTTTTTTTTTTATTTTAGTGTGTGTGTCTTTTTTTTATTTTTTTTTTCCTTCTCAGTTGGTTAGTTTTTTGTTTGTTTTGTTTGTTTTATTGGTTGGGCCTCTTCCAAGACTCACATCTCGCCTGGCAAACGTAAGAAGCAAATGCAAAAGGCTTAAATCCACACTTCTTTGGTGCACTTTGTTCCTTCTGCTCTCGGGATATTTTTATGCACCAGGAGCGCACCTTTGCCAGTGCTGATCAACCTTTCTTTTGCTTTTCTCTCTCAAAAACATCTGAGGCCTAAATTACTTGAACAAACAAAGGAGATTTCCCTCCCTCTCTCCCCCGCTGTCGCCTCTCCCCTCAGAGCCGGGCCTGCCCCTCCTCCTCCGGCACACAAATGGCCTCACACCAGACGGGATGGAGGGAGGGCTCCCAATTACACCTCTTTATTAACGAGGGGCCACGACGGGGAAGGCATGGCAGCAGCGTGGGGTGCAGACCCTGGCTGCTGGCTCCTTCCTGTCACCCAAACTGGGGAGCAGAGGTCACGGGTAGTCTGCTGGGGAGGAGCCCAAAGTGCGAGAGCTTTGGCCCACCTGGCACCCATGGTGGGTGGGCATTGCCGGCCTGCCCACACCAGCGCATCTCAGAAAGGGTGGCAGGAAAAGCCTGCAGAAAGCCCTGTTGTTTCTTGCAGCCTGTGGATGGGGAGATCTGGGGCATGGTAGGGGAGTCACCAATCTAATCAAGACATGCATGGGAGCAGGGGTCCTTGCTGCAGTTGGGGCAGTGGGTGGTGGGATTCCTTCTCCAGTGGCCCTGGGTGAGACACCTCTGTCTGCCTCCATTTTCTGCTTCAAAACCCTAGGACAGAGCTGAGAACCTGCATTCCTTTGAAGCATTCAGGGGTGACGTTGTCTCTGCCCATGGCAAGGGTTCCAACCCGATCATTCTATAACAGTTCTATAACAGTGATCTATAACAGTTACAGGGCACTGCCTTCAATTTTCTGTAAGTACCATCCATCATCTAAGTTCTTTTTCCCTGTCTTTGTGGTGATTCATTTTCTTGTTCTACTAGAAAAGATAGGAAGGTGCTTTTTGATGGTCAAAATCAAAACCCTTTCTTTCTCTCCTGCTTTAGCCTCAGGCCACCTTTTGCATTCACCCATCAATGCTGTGGTATCACACCTGATGGTAAACTTTCTGAGCCCCTTGGGCCTCTTATTTACCCATCAGACCCTCTCCAGCACTGCCTGGATGGCTGTCTCCATCTGGCAGAGCCCAAATCCTCCTTTCTCCTAACCTCACTGTTTAAATTCCTCTCCCACTGGGCTGCTGGCTTTTCCTCAAGAACAAAGCACAGGCCCCATGAGCAAACACTTATACCCATCTGTGTCCAACAGCTATGACAAAAACAGCTCCTGTTACTTCTAAAGTTTAGGTCTCCACAATTTTCCCCCAGACCTCATAACACATTTGTCCATTCTAACTCCCATTGTACTCTCAAAAAAATATTCAGTCACTTTGTCCAGGCTTTAGGCTTATTTATTTACAGATCTTCATGCTATCTGTGGTCCTTGAGTCTCTTTGGTGTCAACCTGCATCTGTTTTCATGCAAGTGGCAAGTCTGAGGGCAGGCAGTCAAGATGCAGAGAGAGAAGGGGGCTAAAAGGGGAGCATAAAGCATTGCTACTTTTTCTAACCAGGGATTAACACATGGTTTTTAAACAACAGGACTCCCTTCCCAGCTGACAGCAGCAGCTGCAGCTTCTGACTTGCTCACAGAGTGGCAGGGAATCGAATCAAAGAGAAAAGAAGAAAAAGGACAACCTTTCCTTGGGGAGTAGGAAACACAATACAAGCTATTCTAAAATCCCTGAAAATACTGGCTTGGTTTTGGGTCAGGCTCTCCTTCCTCCTTCTGTTCTGTGTACCCCCACCCTCTCACACACACCCTACTCAACAAAGGGAAATTGGTATTTTTAAAAATTCTTCTGAAAGCTAACTTGGCAGATGGTTCTTTCCATGCTGGGGAAGAACAAAAAGAAAAACCTGCCAGGATACACATCACTGAGATGTGACAAAGATGGGCATGGTGGCTGGCCTTTGACCCAGGGATTTCATAGACCTATTAAACCATGTGGCCAAGATGGACTGAGTCGACTTCTATCTCCAGCATGCAGCTGCTGTACCCCACGGGCTCATGCTGAGTATATTAGATTAAGTGAGGTCAGATGGACTGAAAAAAGACATGGTCTCTATCTCCCATCTTTTCAGCACCTTAAGACAATCCTCAACACCAACATCTAAGCAGGTTAAAGCAATATTCAGTAGCATAATTAACGTGTAGATAGTAAAAGACTTATTTAGAGAGTAATTTGCAACAGTCTTACTTTACCAAAGTCTAGCATATATATCAGTGATAGGAACTCCAGCAAATGCTGAAAACCAAGGGGCAATTGACTGTGTATCACAAGCTTCCCTCATTTTTCTTTGAAACATCCTCTAGATAACATGAACAGCCAAATTCCCACTCTCTTCAAGAGCACCCCAGTCACAGCCCAGAGCTCCACATCCCAAGGACCCAAGCTGGCTCCAAGGATGAAGCATGGCTTGGTTATTCAGCTGCCAGCCAAAGCACAGAGAACAGCAAAGGACATGCTGCCCTCCCGCAGAGCTGCCCTGTTCTTCACCCTTTCCCAAGGCACATCCTGGCAGTTGCTTGTCTCCCACTGACTAAGAGCAGCTCCTGCCCATGCCCAGAGCTGATGACCTAAGGACACATCCGTCTCTCCCCATCACCTTCTCCCCATTTCCTCCTGTGATGGCTGTGCTGTAGTCACAAAGCAAATAGGCTTTCCCATCCCCAACTTCGAATCAAGAATATAAGTAGTGCAATGGAATTAAGACCAGTGAGAAAAAAAGACTGGGCAGTATTTGTCCTGCTGGTTACATAAATTATTGAAGAAAGTATCCCATGAAAAGGCTGTCTTTGCGAAGAGAACTTCATCAGCTATGTGCTGGTGGACACAATGTCAGAATATGGACAGGACAAATTAATTATCCCCATCTAACTTGCACACAATGTAGGATATAAGAACCAGAACACCTTGTCAATCCAACTGCGCTGGTTCCCAGTGGAAGAAGTAATAATAAAGAAGTGCCTTCAAGCTCGCTGTTAATACAGATTAGGCAAGTGACTAATGTAGGGACTGTCCCAGCAGCTGAATAGACTTTGGTGGGAGGCAGAAATGAGAGCTTATCAAGACCGTGTTAGTGCTGCTGCTCTCCACAGAAAAAAATCTTCCTCAGGTCTAATTTTCTTAGTCTTAAGGGTGACCTTTCATCAAATTACCCACCTGGGAATACAGCAGGTAAAATTTTGGTGAAGCTACCCAGGCTGACACAATGTTCTATGGAGGAGCAGGGGAGACTACTGATAAAACTCTATTTAGTAATCCCAGTGTAAGCTCTACCTCGGAGGTATGAGGAAACTGTTTCCTGCTCATCCTCCTGAGAAATGTTTGCCGGCCGACCACGTTACAGAAGCGCCTTCTCACAGAAGCACCAGCTGGGGAAGCAGTGACTCGCCCTGCAGTGAGGCGAGGGTGTGATCATGGTGACTCATTGAAGTCCAGTGCTCAGCCCTCTCCTTGTCAGAGTCCTCAGCATGGAGAGAGGGGGCCATGTCCTCTGGCTCGTTTGCTTGTGCCACCACATTCCTTCTGAAAGCAAAAGCATTGGGCAACTTAGAATTACCCACAAATCCCCTCAGGGCTGATTCTTATCTTTCAGCCTTGTGGAGGGAGAGCAGCTCACATGAAGTTAGGATGCTGCAAAGTACTGAAATTCCTCAATGAACCACCCAAGTTTATAGTGGTAGAGTTTTTGTAACACCAGATGTCAATAAAAAGATACCATCTCTCTCTGCAAACCTTGCCACCCAAGTGAGAGAGCCATGAGAAATTGATGAGAAGATAATGAGTCCTCCAGTAGATATCCCTCATTCAACTCTTACCACATTTTAGGGTTTACAGACCAGAAGGGATTATTAAGGGCATTTAGGTCAACCAATTACACGCTAGCCCCAAAACTCCACCCCTTTATTTCTGCATCCAGCCCTAGTTGTTCCCTGAGATAAGTTTTGTTTTTAAGTGAGTAGTGAAGATCCAGAGAGTTAACCATTTTGAAACAAATCGATCTGTCTAAATGACAGCTAGAAGAGGACTGGTTTCCAGAAGGAATCTGCACTCAATGCTTGGTGATCAGGCCACCCCTGGGGAACTCAACTGTGTCATGGTTAAGCAACCATGGCTCAGTGAAAAAAGTTTGAGTGTTAACCCGGCCTGTGACGGGTTCCTTGAGTGAGTCACTTAATCTCATTGCTCTATTTCACATTCTGTACTAAGAGACAAGATGGTTCCACTTATCCTTCTCTTTACAGAACTTGTGAAATTCTTGCAAGGAGACACGCTCTCCTGATGTACAGGTCCTTTTTACAGGACCTCCCAACAGTAGACATGGATGCCCAACAGCAGCACCTTAAAACTCCATTTGGTTCTGCAAACACAGCTGTGGTTGACTATCTTGAATGACCATGTCTTCATATTCAGCTAACCTGTTTTGGCCACAGTCCAAGCCAGATCTCAGCAATACAATTGCATTTGTAACCTGTAGTAAGACACCTTAACCCTCATACTGTTCTTTTCACTGCTAGCCCACAGCTCCAAGAGAAAAAAGAAAAATAATAACAAGATGTTTGGACTGATAGAACTCTGCCCAGTCTGGAGAAGTAGAGTTTGCTGTCCATCCTACATGGAAGCAGTGTCATGCTACTGGTACGCACACCATGACTTGAGAATCCCTTTCCTTATGGCAACCACCTGCAACTCAGAATCCAAATATAGCCACAATGTAGAAATTAGCACTTTATGTCCTGAAATGAAGAAGCCAACAGCCACTGGCCTAATTCACATTAGAAGTCATGGCAAGAAATGGAAAGTAATGCTCTTATGAAAACACAGCAAACTGGGCTCATCCTCAGGGGTCACATCTGAAATGGAATCATTTTAAGGTCCAAGGACTGGAAAAGTCTCTGCATTAAAAACAAACAAAAAATCATGTTTATTCTGGATATTTTTAGACCAGTTTCCTAAGGAAACAAGGCTGACATGGTCACACTGTGTTTTGTGTATGTGAATGTACACACAAAGTCGTCCTTGCCTGCCTGCACAATCCTCTCTCCTCAATGTTTTTTTGAATATTTTGTCAAGTTTTGATGAAATGTGATGCAGAATCACAGTCTTTGGGGTACAATATTCTAAAATGTTTTGTTCAAATTGTTCTCTGGCCAGAAGAAAAGGAACTCTGAGAGGCTCCCAAAAAGGGCTTGGTTGAAAAGTTCATTCATCACTAGAATGAATCATCACCAGAGAAGTCACATATGAGAAAAGTGGCCAGAAACCAACTTTCACAAGTCTCTGTTCTCTTAGAAAAAAAAAAAAAAAAAAAAAAAGCATCAGGTAAAGACACGCTTTCCATTCAAATAAACTAAGATGGGTCCATCACTTAGTCCCACTGGCTGGGCAGGAGAATGGGGCCAGCAAGAAGCCCATCTGGGAATGAAGCTTGTGAAGAATTACACCTGACCTGAGGGGGCTAGCTGTGTGTGTTTTGTGTGTGTCTATTTGCATGAAAAAGGAAGTCAAGATGAAAAATCTGTAGGTAAATCAGAGGATATCTGTGGTCAGGCATGCCTAGAAGGGGAGGAAAAGAAGAACTGCAGGCAAAAGCTAATGCTGGAAGAACATGATCATGTATATGAAGGACTAACACCCCAAAACCTATGCAAATGAAAACACAACCAGTTGCAGCCCTGAGTGTACATGCCAGCACATCACATCTCCATCTCTATTAGCCTGGAGGCCGCTGTGCTTTTGAAACCACATGCATGCACAGACTTGGCCAAGGGTTTGCACTTTCTCTTCCTGCAGTTTGGTGACTGGGGCTAAGGACCTCCATCTGGATCCCCAGCTTCCTGCACTTGTCCCACTTGCTTCCTTGCAGCATCTCCTCAACCCCAACACCAGATCTATGGATATTTTGTCATGGTTTGAAGAGAAAGACACAGCACAAGTAAACAAGGAAATGTCACAGAAGGCCATTGAAACTCAGCTGTGGGAGGGAGATACTGCTGCAAAACAAAACCTATCCTTAACACAGTGAGCCTCCCCAAGCCCTGGTCATATGACAGCTAATCAAGTACACCAAGTCTTCCTTGTTTAGCACTCTGTGTTCGACAAAAAAAAGCCTGCTAATATTTCCTCAGCCCACCCCTTCACTGACAGATGTTTGCTCCTTTAGCATCCACTTGACTAGACGGGAAAAAAAAATCACAATTCTTTGGGAGCAGACAGAACTGAGGAATGGGCATCAGCTGGCTTAGGCAGAGCACTGAGCTGGAAAAGGCACTCTGCCTTATTCCTGTCACAAGATAATCTAGATATCCAGGACATCGTGCAAGACAGACACTTCTCCAGCAAGATTTGAATGAGAAGGAAGGGTTAAAAGCTGGGATCCAGCCCTCCAGCTCTTCATGGAGAGGCTTTCAACCACCTTCAGGTGGGACCAGACTCCTCCAGATGGCTATGTGGGGGATCAGTTTGACTCAGCTGCCAGTGTGAGCACCTCAGGTGCCTTCATGGACCAAGATGAACCTATGGGGTTCAGTCCTAGAAAGACTGGTTTCTTAAATTAAGAAATTAATTTCTTCATAAAAACAAACAAACAAACAATAAAGCAAACCCATTCATTGTTGTTCTTTTTGTGTGGTGAACCTAAGACACCTGAGGTGGGAGACCACCAAACTGCAGCTGCTTAATTTGTGCCTTCAACAGTGTGGTAGAAAGAAAAGCTAGCCTGAAGGGAACCTGTGATGACTATCAAAGAACTGAATCTGTGTAGCTTTGCATCCATGCACTTGTGTAGAAAGACCAAAAATGCCAGGAACTTTGTGCCTGTTAGAGCAGCTCTGCAGTCATCTCGCAGCTGCTCAAGAGCCAGTTTAACCTTGGAGGCAGCTACAAAAACACTCATTCGCTGTGCTGGCACTTCTGGGGTTCTACCACTGTATCATAACTTGGAAGAGGCTGAGCTCTATTCTGCTGGTGTGAGCTCCAGGCACGTGCCACAAGCATCACATAGAGCTGCCTCAAGGCTTTACTAAGAAAGAACAGGGACTAAACTAGCACAGAAACAGGTCCAAGCTAAAGGGACTGTGGATGTTCTATCCTTTGGGGAAGCAGAGGGAGGGAGAGATGGGAAGAAAAAGAAGCTGTAAATCAAGCCCTACCACTTCAAGCAGGTACGACTAACATGCAAGTGCTTTCTTTTCCTCAGTAGACCACAGCGAGCAGGCACTTACATCAAGCCCCTGGGCCATGTTTGGAATCACAATAGGAAGAGCTGACTCAGGTGTCATCTTGCACAGGGATGCCCGTAGCAAAGAGGGATAAGCATGCATGGTGAGCAATTGGATGATCATGCACACAAATCACGGGGGAGATGAGTCTGGCACAGGGGTAATCCAGCAAGAGCTGCGGATGCACATGAGAACCCAGAGGGAAAGTGCAACGTGCAGTCATCAATAAAAACAAGGGGAAGAAGAGGAGGGGGAGCACTTGTGATCTTCTGTGGAGAAAGGAGGTGTGCAATGATGCCTTTTTGCTGGTCCTAGAATCACGAGCCAGACACAGTTAGGTGATAAAAAGGGGTTACTTTTACCAGGATCCTTAGGTGCACAGTTCACCAGATGGAAAATGCCGAAGATGGACCCGTAGCATAATGCATACACAATTTTTATACATTTAGCAAATTAGCATATCTGACAAAAATCCCCAGTTAGAGACATCAGTGGTGAGGTTATTCCTTCCCAGTTCAATCTTCTTTGAATTCCCCCTCGTTTAGATATAAACTAAACTTTGTTTATGAAAATGTGCCTCAGACAGGTAGTTTCAACCTTGGCTTCCCCAAGAATCTAACCTTGGACCCCCAGCTTGTAGGTGCTGGAGAATTTATGTTGTCTTTCTGTCTAATAGAGTAGGTAAAATGCTAGCTATAAATACTACAATAGGCTACAGAGCTACAAATAGATGTGTAAAGAATATAGAAATATAATAAAGGAATATTAAAAAAAAAAGGCAAAAATCAATTGGGCATCAGCAATGGTGACAGCACGTGAATGGGAGAGTCTTCAAGGAAAGGTGAATCACAAGAAAAAGTTGCATATATGGAGCAGTGAAAAGGAAGACTGTGAATTGAATTTCAAGGGGGAAAGTGTGAGAACTGCTTCCTGCAGAGAAATAGCAAACACCTACAGAAACTCAAAGGAAAAAAAAATTGCTTAGAAATCCAGAGATAGAGTTTCCTCTGACTACACACAAGGAAGCTTTACTTTAATTGACTTGCTGCTGTGCTTATCTCTCAGCAATAAAATGCATTCACCCATCCCAAGCTCTCAAAAAACCCTAGTGCAGTAATAATTACAAAACCACAAGCTTACATCCTCTGAAGGGCATTATGCATATGATGAAAGCTGCAAAGAACCTTTGTCAAGCTGTGCCTAAAGAAAGAAGGAGTGGAAAATGAAGTATTTACAGACATAAGAGAATAGAAAAAAATAAACACAAAACAAATGCAGGGGAGGGACAAAAAAAGGAAATAAAAAAAATCAGAGAAATAACTGTTCATGCACTTGTTAAATGCTACATGGCAGGCAGAGAATGCTGATAGGTTGCTTCATTGCATGTGATACCACACTTTCAGTATTATTCCAGACTGATAATGTTTCCCTATCTGAAGGAAATAGCACCTTTAGTGTTGCTGAGGTGGTTGACTCAAACAACCCTAGTTCAGGTGAGAGAGCAGCAGCTGCAGGACTTGCCAGCATGGCAGCAGGACATCCTCTGGACTCCTGGCTTTTTTCTTCCCTCCCTCTCCAATCAGACTAAATGATATGGAGCTATTTGTGGGTTTAGAAGTCGCAATGTTTCAGCCCTCTCTATTCCCAGGTGCCAAAGGATTGAAACAAGAGAAAACTCTTACAGGGCATCTGTGCACTTTCTAATTGCCACACAAGCAGCCAGTGTGACAGATCAAGCTATGGTTCAGCTCCTGAGCAGCCCTGGGAAAAGGGTTAGGAAACCACCCTTTCTCTTTTTTTCAAGTAAGGGAAGCCAATGTGAAACTTTGGCGTGGTCTGGAATTAAACCCCAAAAGTTGTTGGGTTGCAGCCAGGCATTCAAGCCAAAAAAGCAGAGGTTCCCAACGCTGGTATTCTCTCATCCTCTGCCTCTCTTCCCACTCCGGGGCATTAGCAACTGCACCCAGCAAGATCCTCTCCTGAATTCCCTCCCCTCCCATTCAGGATCGAATAACATCCCTGGGGCGATTGCTCACATGGAAAAGCAACATGAGGAAAGTATTTAATGCATGTTTATGTCTTTTAATATAGTGTAGCAGCTGGACTCAAAGGCAAAAACCCCAGGCCTCAGCACACAAGCATCATGGCTCTCTACAGAGTCCCCTTCTAATCACTGCTGCTCTCTGGACCACAGCTTTAGAAATCAGGCACTAACCCCTATTGCCTAATTAGCAGAGCAGTGTAAAGCTTAGGAACAGGCATATCTTCTTCCTCCCTAAGTGGCCACTGAATAAATGCTATATCCCTAGTTCACAGTCCCTTTTTACATTGCTGGCATTACCAGTCCTTTGTGTACCCACATGCTGTTACTTAAATTGCTTCCATGTTTTCATTACTTGCTCTCTGTTCTGTGTGTATTGAAACTCCTGCAAGATTGCTGAAGTGGTATTTCAAAGCACTGGGGACTGCTGGAGACATAGCTGGAAATATTATGCAACAAGCTAAGGGGATTTTTCAAGTCCTGGTAGAGTCTGCATTTCCTCAGGGAAAAAACAAATTTGGGTGCTATTCCATGATGTGCAGGACAACCATTCCCACCCACCAGAGGCACAAGAATGGCACTTGCAGCTCAGTCTGTGTATATTCTCTGCATCCATGAGTAAGGTGGTAAGCCCAAATAATGCTCACATGTGCAAGGGAAATGTGTACATTGGGCCAAACTCTCCTGGCAAAAATCCATAAAAGACAGTGGATTGATGCCAGCTGAAGGTCTGTCCTGCTCTTTAAATGTGTTGTTCCCTTCTTCTGCTGCCAGGAGCTGCTTTTCTGGAGCTTGTGCTGATTAAAGCAACAGGCAATCAAAACAGCCTAACACTGAAATTTCAAAACCACCAAAACCATTTAAATGTGACAAATCACGTTTCCCCCCCCCTCCCCCCCCCACAACCACTACTGCAGTTCTCAATGGTTCTGCATGCTCTGTTCTTCCAGGGAAACACACAGCTAGACCAGAGAGCTACATCTCCATGCGAGTTTCAACTTGCTGTTTCCTCCTAGTTATATTCCCTCCCCAAAATTTCTGTACCCACCACAAGATAGACATTGGCCATAGAAGGAGTCACTCTGCCAGCACTGGAACTTTTCTCCCAGTCACTCCCAGCCTCCCTTTCTGTAGTGCCTTTGATCACCCCTTGATGCAAGGTGTTCACAACCTGATCCTGGAACCCCACGAGCCGAGAGGCAGGCATGTTTGAAATCTCCCTGGCTGCAGGGACAGAGGTTATTCCCCATCCTGAAGATGCAGACTGTAGGTCTCCAGGCATCACACCCCTTGAGATCACAGCACAGGGGTCTTCCAGACCCCTGCTGGGGATATCTCTGCTGCAGCTGCGGCTCAGCAGCTGCCACACAGCAGCCGTTGGGTGTTAGGCTAATGGTACACCAGGGCAGCAGCCTTCTCCCCATCTGCTCAGAGCACCCACCTGCTGGGTGCTGAGGTTTTTTGTTTGTTTTAATGGCCAGATTAGACCAGTGTTGACCCAAAGTGCTCCCAGCTTGAGAACAGGGTGTGTGTGAACACAACCCCAGCCAGCTCGGACCTCGCAACACAGGTGCAAGCTGGATGCAGCCGTGTCTGAGCCATGATCTGTTTCTTTCAAGCTTATCTTCCTGCAATTAAAGTCATCACCATGCTACAAGGTGCTTTTTTTTTAGCCATTGTTCCTGCTGGGTTTGTTTGTTTTTTGTTTTTTTTTTGCACATAACTTCCTTATGCTTAGCTTTATTTATTCAACTTTTTGGATGACCACACAGAAAAGAGCACACCTTCCATGCCCATCAGACTGGGTGATAAATAGAAATGAAAGCTCTGATTATGTGCAGTCATATTCTCCACAGTCCATGCACGATAGGTAGGGGCTTGCAGTTATTTTTTTCCCTCTAAATAGGGGGATTGCTTGTGACACCTTTGCTGTCACTGGGCACAGTCTCATAAAACTCCTGCTTCCCCTGAGACTTCTCTGGACATTCAGGGGGGGCAGGAAAGTGGGAATTAAACATTGTTTGGTGCTAAGAAGGCAGTACATCTTTTTCAATAGGTGGGAAAATCTCTTCTCAGTGTTATAAGTGTTGCACAGCAGGGCTAAACCTTTGCTGTGTTAAAAAGAGCTACCTCTATTTTGCCCATAAACTACATGATTTAGAAGATAATGAGAAAAAAAATCCTCTTGAATTGGTTTTTTTTTTTGTTTGTTTTCAAGTTTAGCTTGTAAGAAAAGTGAGTGATGTTAATCTCTCTGGGCTCTGCCTTGAGTCAGTGGGAAATGTTGAAGCATAAAAAAGTGATTTTGAGTCATGAAAATTTTGGTCTAAGTCAGTCTGCCGAGGAGGATTTCTCCAGGAAGAGGTGGTGGCAATTAGCCTCCTCAAGGCTTCATGTAGCTCTTTGAGCATCCATCATGTGTATGAGGTATTGAAGAAGAAAGATCAAAGCTGCATGAACAGGAAAACCAAGCCATGACCCAAGCCCTAACCAGTGGGTGCCTAAATCCCAGATCAATTTCTTCAGGTTTTGGAGATACTGGTGCATTTTTCATCAAATCTGGGTTCTGTCTGAACTCATCATGAAGCCCACGTGTTACTAAATAGGCAGAGGTGAAGTATTTTTACTATGACCTCACCAAACATACCTGGCTAATACTTAGGACAGGAAATACCACTAATCCAAAAATTTGTGTCCCAGCACTGCTGCTTAATACACTTAAACTAAATTTGGTCTATGCACTAAGTGTAGGCGACACTACAGAAAAATCAAGCCAACAGCAATCAAAAGGGTGCTCCTGAAAACAGCTCATATGAAGAAAGGATTTTCTTTCTTTTCTCATCCTTGAATAAGTGAAAAAATAAAAAAAAGTTCAATTCTTTAGCCAGACTTAAAGTACCAAAAATTTCTATGCAGAAGTATATTTCAAGAAAATGATATGCATCTGGAAGAAAATGAGACTTATAATGGAGGTATTTTCTGTAGCATAACTATAATGCTACTCACACAATGCTGTAATCAAGAATAATGGAGCCCATCACCCAGAATACAGGAATGAATTCAATTGTTCACCATGCACATACCTCTATTTTAAAAATGCAGTTGAATGCTTTAACTGCCAAAAGGCTTGAGCATTAGTGCTCAGGCACAAAGCAGTTTAGAAGTGGGCTCCTTCATTTCTTAGTCATGTAATCATTAATCTCGAAACTCAATTACATACAAAAATAGAAGAGGCCTGGTTGAACTTTTGATCCCTTCTGAATTGATTCATCTGAAGGATAGTTCAAGATCATTCCCAATGCATATGTGGTAGTGCAGGATGATATTTGCCCTGTGCATTCCAAGGCCAAATCTTGCAAAGGCTATGCCTTGGACACAAATTGTTTGAGAAGATTTGCTCCTCTCCTCTCCCTTTGCTTCTGGGAGAAACTGGAAGTATGTAAAAGAATGGGACCTACCTTCTTTTTGGAGTGTGATCTGTCTTCCTCTTTAGCTGTTTTGCTATTTTTCCCAGTTCTGGAAAGCTTCTGCTCCCCAGGCTGCTTGATGGTGATTTTGATCTCAGGAGGGCAAATATAGTTCTCCAAGTTCTTTGGGGGCTTCTTTGCTCTCTTAGTGGTCTGGATCTTTAGTTTTAAACTCCCTTCTGTGAAGTTAGCCTCCTTGATGGAAAACTCCTGCTCTTCCAGGCCATCTCCCGCCACCCATTTCTCGCTGTCTGCATTGGAAGTGGAATCCACATCTCTTCCGGAGCCCAGCTCATCCTCTTCCTCGGGCTCCAGTCTCTCACTGCTCACCGGGATCCCTTTCCCCACACCTGCCGAAGACAGCATCGTCTCCCCTGCACAGCCTGAGACAGGTGAAGGCTTTGTAGAGGTGACAGCAGCTGGCAGAAAGTCTGCCTCACCTCCCCTTTGCCGGGAGCTGCTCAAAGTCTCTCTAGGCTCCATGACAATACCACAACGCCCTGGAGTTTGGTTGGAGGGAAGGGGTGTATGGGAGGAGATGAGGGAAGCAAGGGCAGATATAATTCCCAGGGAGTGAATGGCAACTGTCCACCAAATTCAATGTCCTGGTCACCCAGACGCTGCAAGATGCTCAGAAGAGACCAAATGTGCCACTGTCAAAAGAAAGGAGAAGAAAAAAGAGGAAGTTAGCACATACACACATATATAAAATGAGTGTGGAGATGACTGGAACAGGGCATGGGCCACACTCAGGCTTTCCCTGCAGTATCTCAAGGGCTTTCCTTGAAGCAAAATGGGAACCAAGCCTCACCAGCATGTCTGAGGGCTGGATCTGATATCACAAAGCAATGAACAATAGTCATTGTGTATTGTTAAATTCATGACAATGAATATATATTTTAAAAAGAACCAAACAAACACCCAAATGGTTGTCTAAATGCAAGTGTCTTCAACTAGACTTATGCAATGAATGAGGAGACAGCCAGCTTTCCACACCCATGAACCTCCTCATTACCTTGACATGCTCACTGTCACAGGGTTTCCAGTGGGGGGGAAAAGTAAACTCAGACACTTTCCTTGGGTTAAATAATAAACTAGTGACCAGAGCACAGAAAATGTGGTGCTGCCCTCTGAATCAGCACTAGAGTTTCAAACTCTATTTTCTCGATTCTCAGGTGTGAGAGGGACATGCCCTTGACTGCCAGCTATTCTGAGGGGAATCCTGCTTTGGATGAATAATTCATTAGAAACCAACTGCAGCCCAAGATGCTCCATGGGTTACTGGAATTGCAGTAGGATCCATCTGGGCTTCTTTCAGGGCATGTCAGTGTTCCAGTCATTGAGATGCATGGAGGAAAGCTAAGGTTTCCCAGAGCTCCTCATGCCCTTAGGTACCACTGTTCTGTGGGAAAGCCTTGGGCTGGATGATGCACAGACTGTGCTCTCAACCTTGCAAATTTTATCTTTTTTTAGGACATCAGATATGGAACCCTTTGAGATGGAAACACTCCTGCTTGGTACCTTACAAAGCTTCAGTTAAAGGGAGAAGCTGTGAATGTTCAGTTGAGGCAAAAGTTGTATCACCCAAGGCCATCTTGTTAAAACCAATACTTGTGGGGTGTTTTTAAAGGTATTGAGGTGCTTTCATGCCCCCTACCTAATACTCCCCTATTGCCACCCCCACATACACCCCTCATGGCAAGCCAATTTCAGTCACAAAATTACAGAAGAATCCACAAAAGTGCAAGTCTACAAAGTTAGTAGAGAGAAATAAATATATCTTCTGCTACTTCAGGAGAAACAAACCCTCCGTGGATCAGAGGAGTAGCATTTGTGACAAATTGAGAAGAAAACAGGAAGGCACTGAAAAGAGTAGGTGCTGGAGGTGTAGACTGGCTCTTTCAGAAGTAACTCCCAGCTAGATTAGCTCAGCTACACTTGACCAACTGCCATCAAGATCTGAGCACAGCCAGGGATTTCCCAGGTCATTCTTGGCAGCAATATGCCATTGAGAAAAAACCAAAAAATCTTGTGACCTATCATCAAATCAGAACAACAGTGCCAGTGTACACTACTGTAAAGCATAGCTCACCTAGAAAAAACACATCATTGTACCACTAGCTTATTTTTAGCTTTTTAAAGGTATCTTGCAGGAGTTTGAAATTCAACAAGAAGCAATAACAAGTGCATTTTATTAGTTATAGATCCACATTTGCACTGGAATGTGGCCGTGTGTCACTCACTTGTCTGACCTGGGCATGTATGGCTACTAGTAGAGAGTCCTAAGCATCCTAGAGTTACATGAAATCAAAAGAGGGCCTTCACTCAGGTCCCAGCAGACACAAATTCAAATAAGTTCCCATAAATAGCACAAGCTGACAACCCAAGCAGAAAGAGAAAAAAAGGAAAAAAAAAAAAAAAAAAAAAAAAAAAAAAAAAAAAAAAAAAGAGAGAGAACTTGGAGTTGCCATCTGGCCTTAGAGATGGTTTCTGTAGCTCACAGGAGATAGAAATACACCACAAAAACATTTATACTTAAGTTGCATATCTCCTGGCAATAGTGGAGAGACTCATTCCCCAGAGCTGGTGTCACTGGTCTCGTTTGAGATGATCTTGAAGAACTAATCCATCCAAGGTCTCATGCATACCTGCCCTGACTCACTCTGTGGCCAGTGAGTCTTTCCAGTTCACCTTCAGCAAACAAGGATCGCACTTACATCCCTTCAAACCCATTGTAGAGTGGGTTAGTTAAAGCCCTTACATAGTTTCGAACTCAGACCATGCGGTAGTTGCTAATTACTAACACAATTAGTACATGAAAACCACCCAGTTTCAAGGAGCTGCTCCGCCTAATTGGCTGACTTTGCACTTTGCTTGTCCTCGTGCCTGTGGAGGTGATGGGAGTCAGAGACACCTTCCTCTTTCAACCAGCCCAATCAAGAAAAGAAAAAAAAAAAAAAAAAAAAAAAAAAAAAAAAAAATCCTCCTGTTATCTGTCATTTTACATTGTTAATCTACGTGGAGAGGGACACAATGTACACACTCTCCTAGGCTGCAACACAAACACAAGGTGGTAAAAGCTCGGTGGTGCAGCATTCCAGGGAGTTACCGCTCTGGTATGCACGCATGTACAATGGGCACTCTGTGCTGGCCTCCACCCACAGGCTTTTAACCTCTCTCACTGCTGGCTGCAAAGAGCAGGCTTAGGACCAGCTCAGCTGGATGAGCCTGCAGCCACCAAGGGTGCAAGGAAGGGGCAACTGCCACTGCCATAATGAGCCAACCCTCTTGGGATCCTCAGCTGAATGGGAGCTTAAATGCAGCTCATGGCTCTGAGACAGGAAGAGTATTCAGGTTTTGAGCCATTGAGTAATGTTTTATGGAGGGTGAAAAAAAAGCCAGGTTTCTGCTCCAAAGTCTAGTTGTGAGACCCAAATGCTGGGTTATAATGTCCAAATACTCATCCCTGCTTGGCCGTGTTCCTCCAGCTCAGCATAAACAAGCAACAGATAAATAAAGTCAAAGTCATTACAGCCATGTCAGATGAATTCATGCCAAATCCACCTTAAAACCCAGCTTAAAGGTATTGGCCTCCTGTTCTGCCAAGCGTCTGCAGATGATATCATCAGATCCACAGGTAGCAACAAATAACCCTGCACTCAAATGCTGCACCCAGAATTAACTGGGTCATTGTTTTAGATATCTCCTTACTCTCCTTCAGGGTTAATAGTTAAATGACTTGGGTGCAGGGACATCATACTCGTCTTTCTAGTTTGGGCAGGCTGCCTGTGTTAGAAACCTCACTTCAGGCCTCTGAACGTGTAACCTCTACTGGAAACCTCCCCTCTCCAGAGTGCCTGCAAGCAGAATCACAGAATGGCAGAATGGTTTGTGTTGGAAGGGACGCTAAAGCTCATCCAGTTCTACTCCTTTGCCATGAGCAGGGAAACCTTCTGCTATCCCAGGTTGCTCCAAGGACTGTTCAACCTTCCCTTGGACACTCCCAGGGATGGGGCAGCCACAGTTTCTCTGGACAACCTGCCAGGGCTTCACCACCCTCACAGGGAAGAAATTCTTCCCAACATCCAATTTAAACAAACTCTGTTGGTTTAAGGCCATTCCTCCTTGCCCTGTTACTGGAAGAGCTCTATCTCTATTTTAAATACCCAGGACATAAGGTATGTCTAGACTTCTAAATGCTGACCCAAGCTGCCCTTCCAGGCCTCCAATGCTCACCAGCATCAAGTCCTGTTCAATAAGCTACAGAGGCATTTTACCATCCAAAGTAAGCTCATGGAGGAAGGTGTTACTGCTAGCAGGCTTCCTGCAGTCAAGTTAGATTTGAGGAGGATAATTCACAGGTGAATGACAACAAATTTCACAGAAGTTGGCATTAGCTCTTAATAAGGGAGAGATTCACACTTCCTCTGATAAGTACTGAGAAATAATCAAACGCCTGCTTGCTCAGACTTGTTACGAGTGCTCAAATTTTTTACCAGCTCCTCTGAGCACCTCAAACACTCTTCTGGAAGCAAAGGCTTTCAAGTACAAGACCTCCCTTTGGGTCATACTGGATGTTTCCTATTAAGTAAGGGTTCTGAATGTGCTCCCTTCGTCTACCTCAGGCAACCTGGTGCTTGTGAGTATTCAGATTCCACAGCTATAATGTTATTAAAGTGAAAACTTGCTGAGGATAAAAGTGGAGGTGAGAGCCAATAGGAGAGAGGAGAAATCCACCTGCTTGGGATTCTCCATGCAATGAAAGTGGATATAATACTTGGCACAGCTTTTGCCCTAATCTTGGAGTCAATGATCTTGGAAGTCTTTTCCAACCTTAGTGGTTCTATGATTCTGTGATTTTAAGTGTGACAGCAACCACATTAGGAGAAAGCAAACCCTATTTTGACACATGCATGCAAGGCAAGCTCAGCTGCCCAGTGTTTCTGCAGTTCCACTGAACTGCTCAAGCACTAAGAACACCAGCAGGGAGTTGGGAGCAATATTAAGAGGTGCTGCTCAAATCCCTTCTACAATAATACTGCTGTAACTACTGAGACTGCTTTAATTTAATTCCTAGAATCCAAAATGAATGGGTGAAAAAGAAAAAATTCTGTTAAACAGGTTCAAGTGAGGGGAAACTAAGACACAAATCTGAGGCTGATACGGGATGCAAAGTGGAGGTCGCTACTTTTGAAGCTCTGTGTCTATCAGGTTGGCTTTGGATTTTCCATTTTCCCATGGGATATTGCATTAAATCCCTAATCTCTGCAGAATATCTGCAATCCCAGAACCCTCTTTATGTTCAATCCTTCTAAAACCATTCACCATAAAGCACTGGAGACTATGCAGCAGTGTTTAATGAGATTTCACCTTTCACTCCAAAGACTCCCAGGTTGCTTTCATGATCATATATGACACTGTGGAAATGCAGCTGCCTCTGGGCCAGAGGCCAATGGACAACTCATGTTACAACCAAGGGCAAGTTTTGGTGAGAAACCTGCTTTTATGAGCAGTGTCTGTGAAACTTCAGAATTTGTCACAGGTCTTGAAAACTCAACATCTCGGCATGAGACAAGCTGCACTTAACCCATACTGGAGTACAAAAATAGCCCAGCCTGTTCCTTCGTTACTGTTTTGCAGAAAGAAATTGGAATTTCATGCTTGGTTGTGGTCTCTGTCCATTCACTGCCAGATAGCTAGCAACATCTCTTTGATGCTGATCAGGAACAGGCATCTAATCACACGTCTGTGGAATGGGCAAGCACACAATATGAGGCTTAAAATTTTCTCCACGATGACTTAGAGGCAGTTCCAGAGGATGGGAAAACTTGTAAGCCATAAAGTCACCGTGGTGCAGACAAGTGACATAACATGATACAATACAAAGTCTCCTGGGATAAAATTAAATCACTGATTTTTTTTTTCTTTTTTTTTCTTTTCTTCCCCCCTTTTCTTTTTTTCTTTTGCACAAATTTGAACGAGTATGAGTTCATACTGGATCAGTATCCTGAACCAGTACTGTATTTAATCCATGGCTCAGAGCCCTGGAGCTAGATTTATAGCAGCTTTGGCCCACAGCCTCTTGTACTTCCTGAGGCTATGATCTTCTGAAACAACAACCCAACTTTGGCAGGGAGCTCATATAAGGACTGTGGCAGTTATTTTCTGTCCACATTATAGATGACATAGGAAACACCCTTTCCCTGTCACGTGCCTTGTGTCCCTCTAACTAAGGTATGTAATTCATTAATATGTTGAACTAGAAGAAGAAATGTGATTTCTCTTTACGGGTCCCTCTGCCTCCAATTGTGCTTTTGTTCAAACCCTTCTAACTCTTCGTCTGATTTTGCATGGATTGTTGTGAGGACTTTCTACAAAGAGACAGGATGCAAGCTGTCCCAGATGTGGGTCATCCACATGAAAACAAGGAGCAAGAGTTGATTGCAGTTGCAAGAAATATAATCTTCACTTGTTTCCATCAGATTGTGCTGAGTCCAAGAGCTACCATCCCTCTGCACCTCCTGAGCAACACTGACTGATGGCTGTGCCTCGATATGCCCAAGTCTGGCAAAGGGAGCCAGGAAAAGTCACACTGGAAGGAAAAAGACATGGTAAACCAAGTATCTGTCATAGTCATATGAAGCTGCAAGCATCCTGTCCAAGACAAAGAGGCAGAAATAAATGAAAAGCCAAGCACATCTGTAATTATAGAGGCATATAAGTGCGCACATCACACGCACACATGTATCTGTCTTCTCAACATAGACACATTTAGAGTAGATTATGGAATCATATCTGACTCCATAATTAGGTTTGAGACTTTATAATTAGATCAGATAGTCACCTTTCTATGTAAGTAACTAACTGTCATACAGGGCTTGCAGAAGGGCCAACTGAATGTTTAAACTACTGACATGGCCACAAATCACAAGGACAATAAAAGCAATACTGCCCAAGGTACAGCTGTGGCAACCTATGAGTGTAGCAAAGCATTAATCTGCAGAAGCATGCTGCTCAAGGACTTTTACAAGCTCCGGTCTGAGAATTCTACCAAGGTTTTGTAAATCTACTCACTCATAATCTAAAGCTGTACCAGAGTGCTGGGAAAAGGAGTGCAGTCATCAGATCTGTGAACACCTTCTCACAGAAGCTTCTGGTCTCTAAAATTATCAAACTCTTCCTTCCTGTTCCCACTGAGGTAGGCAACAAAAATCTGGCTTGTGTTGGAAGGGACCTTAACGACCATCTTATTCCAACCCCAGCCATGGGCAAGGACACTTTCCACTAGACCAGGTTTCTCTAACCCCAGGTCCAGCCTGGCCTGGAACACTTCCAGGCATTTACAGCTTCTCTAGGAAATCAAGGTGTAGCATTTGATCCTAATGACATCAAGAGCTGGCATGTGGTTTTTGCCCATTTTCCATGTGAACATCAAGCCTCCAGGACATTGAAAAGCAGAAAAGAGATGCCAGCTGTGCCTCAGCTCATTACAACACAAGAAGTCAAGCTGGTAGATTTGCCTAAACCAGGTCAACACCAGGTTGCTGAGCTCCAGGACCAATCATCATCATTCTCAGCATACAATCAGAGGTGACTCCTGGGATGGCCCAAGAGACCATGCTGAGCACTCTGCGGGATGCAGCAGACTCTATACCACTACAAGGATAAAACTAATTCCATTAACAACAGCCATAAAACTCTTTGGGAGGAAGTGTCAATGTGCACAGAAGGGGACTTAAATACTTACTACGTTCCACCCAGCTCTAGCCAAGCACACCATCCTGGAGGTAGAGGCAGCTACTTCAGGCTACAAATGGAAAGTTTTATGGGTATTTAGGGAAAGGTTATTGGCACTAAGATCAGCCACAGAAAGCAAAACCCTGTACAATTCCATCATCTCTGTTACCAAACTTTCCTAGATTGACTCTGCTCTTGGAGAGCTGCCACCATACACAGTGGCCTCCTTCTAACACCATCATGAGAGGGTAATAATCTCTTCTTCTCCCTCTGATCAAACATTTCCCTCTGCACCACAGAATATGTGGAAAATTATTTCTCTATGTAAATCATTAATGAAAGTTTTATTTTTATTTACTGCTGATGCCACAGGACTCCTTCTTTCCCCTTCTCCATTATTTCATTTTTGCTTGCACATGTGCCAAATAGACCAGCTTCCTCTTCCTTTGGGAAAAAATAAATAAATAAATAATATTTAACAACACATCTGATAGGGAATGCACCACATCTTGGCTCAGCATCCATTTGTCAGAGCCATAAGTGATGGCACAAGTAAGACCTAAAAGGCTTCAGTCTAGGGTCTATCCCATGCCCAGTCTGGAGTCTGTACAAACAACACATCTTACGCTATTCCATTCTGCATGCTTCAAGTAATGCTGGGAGTAAGGAAAGTTGGATTTTGTCCATCCAGGACACTGCACTGTGTGTTTCCATGCTGAGTAAGCAGTGGTGTCTTTCTTGGTGCTGTATAATACACCAAGCACCCCAACGTCAAGAGGGGGCTGTGGGCAAATGGAATGTTTAAAGGACATACAAGAAGAATAGCAATAATTTGAGATGTTTAAAGGAAAGCATTGGGACTGCTTTGTCCTGCAGAGTACATCAGTCTTTTGGGGAAAGAGAGTATCAGGGCCAGAAATACAAGAAATTCCCTTAAAGCCTCATAAGTAGAAGAAGAAAGAAAAAATGAAGAAAGAAGGAGAAGGAGAAGAAGAAGAAGGAGAAGGAGAAGGAGAAGGAGAAGAAGAAGAAGAAGAAGAAGAAGAAGAAGAAGAAGAAGAAGAAGAAGAAGAAGAGGAAGAAGAGGAAGAAGAGGAGGAAGAGGAAGAGGAAGATGAGGAAGATGATAAAGAAGGAGAAGAAAATCAGGAGGCAAAAGTAGCACATGACACAAGTGGATGCAGTTGAATGCACACAGGACAAAGAGCAGCCAGCAGTGCTGGGAGAGTGATATCAAGAGGCACAAAAAAATTGTTTGGGAGCATGCTGATGAGAAGACCTTAGCCAGGAATAAAGGCAAGATAACTGACAGCTGCTGTGGGCAAAGGGAAGGAGCACCTTTGCCTCTAATTAGGCTGAAGAGGAAGTGGTTACAGAAGTTCTGCGTGAAGTTGAGTCAGAAGGAGATAAAAGCCTACTGAGCATCCGCAGGCCTGAAAGGCCTCTACAACTCAATTACTTTACTCTGCTCTTTGCACACATCAAGCTCCCTCCAAGGCAGCACAGAGGGTTAGGAGCCCCTGATTCACCACTCAAACACCTATTGAAGCAGTTCCAGCACTTTGGATTATTACTCCCTTAGACTCAGAATCATTTAGGTTGGAAAAGCCCTCTAAGATCATGGAGTCTAACCATTCCCCCAGCACTGCCAAGGCCACCCCATATCCCCAGGTGCCATATCTGCACTTTTTTTTTTGAGCACTTCAAGCATGATGATTCTAACATTTCCCTGGGAAGCCTGTTCTAATGCCTGAGCAGCCCTCCAGGAAACAATTTATTCCTGTTATCTAATCTAAACCTCCCCTGGAGCAACTTGAGGCCATTTCCTCTCATTCTGTCACTTGTAATATTCCTAACACCACTGACTCCATGAGGATTTTAAAGGTTGGGATGGTATCAACACTTGGGGGGGATCCAATGTCAAGTGAGTCATGGGTACCCCCTCTCTTCATCAATTACCCATGGATTGCTGTCTCCTAATATGAGTCCTTCACTTAGCTCCCAATCAAGCAAGGTTTGGTCTGTGGACTCTGATAGGCCAAGAGAACCCTGAATTGAGGTGTCTGTGCTGCTGCTCCCCATCTGGAAGTGGCTGTGGGTTTGAATAAGTCCTCAGTTCCTACCTAGAATCATGCTGCATCTTATTGTTATTTTAATTTCTACTCACATTACTTTTTTTTTTTTTTTTTTCCCAAAAGTTTTCCTTAAGGGTCTTGGGAGGTCTATTTGCTGAGCTAAGGGTGAAGAAAATGTTCTGTCTGAAAAGTCACACCTAGAAGACAGCATGTTTTAAGCGGAAATGTCTCTTCAATGCTGGTGATAGATGTGGAGGAGCAAGACTCATTCTCTTGTGAGTATCTCCTGTGACATAGAACTCTAATGTAACCAAGACCTATGAAAAAATGCCGTTTATGCCTCCTATCCAACAGGATTTGTTGGGCCAGTGCCCTTCTCTTTAAGCCAACAGACTACAAGAATACCATTGACTTCAGGATGTCTACACTCTAATCTGTCATGGCATCAGACACCATGGCCTCCAATTTTTGTCTCACTCAAACACCAAAAGATGACAGAGGCCATCAAGAAGCCCTGTATCCATAAAATAGAGACTGCCGTCCTCTTTAAAAGCATGCAGTTAGGATAATTTAAAAAGGGAAAGCATTTCCTTTGTCCACTCTCACTTTTCCTGAATCAATTGAAAACAAAACTGATAGCTGGAAAGCTTACTCAACTTTTTAGGAAGAAAATTGTCATTTTTAGGAAGAAAATTGAAACAGAGAGAAAGCATGTCATTTTTCATCCCATTAGTTGAAGATTTATGGAAATTATAGGGATGTGAATGTATGTTAATATTAATTAATATTTTAAATTGATTTGCAACCTTAGGAACAATGGACATGTATAGTAATATTTTGCCCAGATGCCTGCTACAACACTTTACATGTGTACAGTCCCGTTTGAACACTTCCTGAACTCTCCCAGTTAAGCTTTATGTCTCTGATCCCTTCTGAAAAAGTACTGAGGAACTCAGCAGAGAGCTATTCCCAGTACAGAATTGTTTTGAATCCCAACTACATAGCTCCTTAGGAAGGCTTTAGACAGAGAGAAAAAAATACCAAAATGAAACACAAAAACCCAACCCCCCAAAAAAAAAAACCCAAAACAACAACAACCCCAAACCAAAACAAAAACAAAAAGCCAAAAAAACCAACAACAACAACAGAAAAAAAACCAAACCAAACCAAACCAAACCAAAACAAAACAAAACAAAAAAAAACAACAACAACAAAAAAAAAAACTACAGGAAGCATTTCCTTGTCTAGAGAACTAATAAGATATCAGACGAGCTGCAGTCGAAACCCCACTGCATTCTCCAAAGACAAGTATTTAGCAAGGAGAGATAGACATGGGTCACAGCATCACTCCAGAATATGCTGAGTCTGGAATCACAGAGGAAAGTTAGGCCAGTATCCAAGTCTTAGAAATCACATCAGTAGGACATTCAGGATATGTGAATTCATATGGAGAGAAGATGTGCCTGTAACGCCTTGCAGCTTGACCTCTGGTTTGAGTATCATCATTTTCTCTCTTGCTTCTTAAAACTGGCTTCTCTGTCTGCTAAAATGCCAGGAGAGAAAGAGAGTGATTCATTGTACACATATATATCTCAGTTTTAAAGTTTAAGGCTAACAAAAATTTCAAAGTAACTTAAAACCTCAGGCTTCCGATCTTTAACCCATCTCTAATTTTGAGGTATTTGAGTGAGTCCTCGGTTACCCCATGCTTGCCTACCACACATTCTTCTGAAAAGATTTCCCAAGCACTGTTACAAGTTATATCATACTACAGTAGAGAAAACTTTGCTCTCATGGCTGCCATCCTCACAGAGCCCTTGTCTGCCCAGGACTGCACAGCAACCCTTACAGAATCAGGAATTCACTCTTTCAGAGGCACTGAGAAGACAAGTATGTCACCCCACAACAGTATTTAGCCACAATCCCAGCTCCTCCCAATATATTGCAGAGCCAAGCCTTGGACCACTTTGTGTGATGCTCACCAGGGCAGGTCAGATCGTTGTCACCACCTTATGACCTCACATCTGCATGGAAATTAGCCTCCTCTTGCATGGCTTTTCCACAAATGGTGTTCACTTTCAAAAGAGTGCATCAGACTCAACAGCCCTACACAGGAAAGGTAACTCAGGCTCATCCTCACCACCTGCACAGCTCTTATATTCCCTGAAAAAAACCTGTGCTGAATAGACAAGTACATAAGCTCCATCAGAGTGCCTATTCATGAGCAAGGGTCAACCTGACCTGGGGATGTGTGAACAGCACAAGGGTCCGTATTCCCAGAGTATTTCCCTAGTCATCTTCCTCTTTGGTCACCTGCTCTTCTTCAAAGTTTCTACCTGGTCTTTTGGGAAGACAACAGAGAAGACAACAAAACCCTAAATGAAATAATGTCAGAAGATTTCTTTTCATACACAGTCGTCCCAAACCTTATGGAAAAGCTCATCATTGCATTTGGGCAGTCTGTCCTCCAAAGTAAATCCAGCTCCAAAAGGGCAAAATAGCTCCTAACTCTGCTCTCTCTCAAGAGCTGATGAATAGAAATAAGCTACTTCCTTCATTCATTTCCTCAGCTCTGAAAGATAAGCTGTATTATTCTCTGACTACTTTTATTCAATTTAAGAAATTATTTTGTCATCCTTTATTCCCCCAGCTGTTTATTTCCTTAACCTTGTAGTCTCCACAACCAGTCAAATGTGATTTCAGAATCCAGGTGCCTGTCGCAGAGCTTTGCTTGGTCCCAGCATCCAGGAGACCTCAAACAGGTCCAAAAATGCAATGAACTTTTGAAGGTACATCAGGTGAAACCTTCCCATTGGGAGGAGAAAGAAACAGTGTCCAAGTGTTGCTAATCACACACTTGCAAACTGATTTCATGTCTGTATCAGAAGAAAAGAGGAGTCACAATATCAAATGTTTGCAAATCTCTTTCAGATCTGACAGTTCCCCCAGGCTCAAACACTGAACTGAGGGATTTTGAAGTCCATCTTTAATCAAGGTGACAATTTCCTAACAGCATAAGCCATTTTATTTCCTCTGCCAGAATAACAGGAAAGTAAACTCTTTTTTATCAAGCTGGAAAGAGAGAAAGTAATGAGAACAGAAACTACAACAGCAGCAAAATCAGTCCGAGTTGAAACCACAAGCCCTGCAACAAAACACTAGGAACCTTCTCCACTAAGATTCTCCCACAGAGTCTCACCTTTCTTGCTTTGGACTAGCTCTAAACTTTGGATTTATGCTGCCCTAAGGTTCCCTGGGCTTCCCAGAGATGAGGCTAGAGCTTACCATGGATTTCCTCTGACTACTTTCTATTTTATAGGTCACCTATATTGGAAAAATATGCCTGCCTGTGAGGGTGATGAGGCACTTGCAGTGGTTGCCCACGGCAGCTATGGCTGCCCTATCCCTAGGGGGTTTCAGGCCAGGTTGGACAGGGCTTGGAGCAACCTGGGGTAGCAGAAGGTGTCCCTGCCCATGGCAGGGGGTGGCATAAGATGATGTTTAAAGTCCCTTCCAACACAAATCACTCTTTGATTCTATAATTTTTACATAGATTCTATAATTTTTACAGAGATTTGCTGCCCTTGTCTCATCACTAGAAGCATACTTAAACACAGCACTTACAAATATAGAACCTTGCATGCCTACATGTTATGGTAGGCAAAAGTGATGCTGCATTTTCTGAACATAGATTATAATCTGTCCCTCCATGCTTCATAGAACACATTTTGGCAGTTATTAATTCTGCCTTTCAACATTATCTCAGACCTGCAGATCACAGATCCTACAGAGATGGATAGTTAATGGGGAGCAAGGAAAACAGCCTAGGCATATGGTTAAACAAATCAGTCATCAGTTCACTGAGACATCTTTCATTTCCATCACAGCAATCTGTTGGATTCCAGAACAGTTTTTTACGTGGTTCATTAGACAATAGCCTTTCTTGCTACTAGTTGGGTCAAGAGTCAAAATTGCTGTGTAATTGGAAGTCTCAGGGCACAAGGCAAGAGTTTTTCAGTCCTGGAGGGTGTTGTCCAAAGGGGAAAGAAAACAGAAGGGAAAGATTATGTGTAAGCAATTGAGCCCTACTGAGAGGGAAAAAAAAGTCACAGAAACTGGGATTAGGCAAATCTGGTAATGGAAAACAAGAGTCCTGTTGGTAAATTGGCACTTGCACCTAAAAGGTACATGTGATGGAGAAAAGGAGCTCAAAGGATGGGTCAAAAAAGAGCAGAAGAGGAGATTAAGCAGCATCTGAAGCCAAAAAATTATGGTTGGACCTTTCTGAGCATTTAGTTCCTTGAGTTAATTAAGCACATGGCAACAGCAGTTGTTAAACAAGAATAGTTCCCAACTTAATCAAAGTACATTATTGAACACAATACAGAGCAACCTCAGTAGAGAAAACAGTATATATGAAATCAAGCTAAATAGCTCAGTTATGATTATTATTAATAATAAATCATGGCCACTGTTTCTTTTGTTTGCCAGCAACTAGCATAGTTTATGGGTCTGCACAAACCTAACACACCATTTTATAGCATTTCAAAAACTGCGTCCTCCTAAAATGATAATGTGTTAATAATGTATGCTTGGCTTTTTGGCAGGAATCAAAAAGCTCAAACGACTTGAAATAACATCAGCTAAAAATTATTTATTCCCCATCCCTAGTTGCAGAGAAAACAGAGGTTTTCTTGGCTCAGTTACTTCTCAATAGACTTCTGGTTTCAATTAAAATTTTGAGTCTGAGAAGTTTAAAAAAAAAAGTTGAAGCCAATAAGAGATGGAAGAGAAGTCTATTCACTGAGGGTTTCTGCCTTTTTTTTTTTTTTTTTTTTTTTTTTTTTTTTTTCTCCTATTTTTACATAACCCTTCTGAGCTAAGAGCACAGATTAAAGTACAAGTCCATTGTGTGGACAGTTGTTTTTTTTTTCTCCTTTCAGTTAAAAAACAAATGAGATGAAAAAAAGTTTTTCCTTTAAGTGAAAGGAGGTTCTGATGAGGAGTGTAATCTCAGCAAAGGCTGAGAAAGTGCAGAAAGCTGTGCATGAAACAGACACTTGCACATTTTCCCATGAACATGTCCAGTCCCTGGAAGCGTTCAAGGCCATGCTGGATGGGGCTTGAAGCAACCTGGTCTAGGGGAAAGTGTCCCTGTCTTGAGGGAAAATGGGGCTGGAAGGAGATGGTCTTTAACATCCCTTCCAACCAAAACATTCTATGATTCAATGATTCCCTGATAGGAATAATTTTTTGCTGTCCCCAGTAAAGGGTCCACTTGTTTCCTCATGCTGTCACTACCTGTCTCTAGACACCTGATAATACCATTTCTGTAGCCTGCACCAGGTAAGTCCTGCATGCAGGAGCTTTCAAATCAGTCATCGTTCCCATTTGGGCCCATAATATTCCAAACATCCAGGACTGGATTTGCCAGCAGCCCTTCTCTCCTGGAACAATTCCATCCATACCAGGAGGCTCAGATGCCCTCTCTGAGAGTGGAGTACTGACCAGTTCTGTGCCCTCCTCTCCTCACTCCTCTGCATCCTTTGCCGGATATAGAGGGACACATGGAGGGTCCCCCCCACGCCAGAGCCACGCCAGAGCGAGGCCACCGCGGGCTGGTGACTAATGAAACACCTCTGTATACCGGGAGAACAGCCTGCCAGGCTCCCCTACCCTCCTCCCTTAACCCTTCCACTCCTCCCAGAACCCGGCTGGGTTTGCCCTGCTCACGGCAGCCGGGGGGACACCGCCACCCCACGGTACCGAAATGGGTGGGTACTCTCCTCGCATCCCCCATGCGCATCCCCCACGCACAAAGCCCCTGTCATCACCCCTCCCGAGGCCAGGGAAACCTGCCCACCGGGGGTGTCCGAGGCGGGTGTGCCCTGTCTCCCCCCGCCTCTCCAGGTTGGGCTCTCGGCGGCCAAATGCCCTTTGAGCATCAGGCGTCAGGCCCGGGATTATCGGGGCCGTTTATTTGAAGCGGAAACGAATCGGAAATCCTTCTCTCAACTGCCTTTTGGAGACATAAATACAGCAGGCAGGGGCAGCGCGGGGAGCGCCGTGCCCGGTGGGGCGCTGGGATGTTGGGATACAAACACACGGACACGCTCACGCTGACACACACACTCACTCACACTGACACACGCTCACACCCGGGGCAACAGGGGATGCGGGAGACTCTATTTCTCGTTGCCCTCCGGGGAAACCGGGCGAGGAAGGGGTGTGAGTATGTGAGTGTGAGTGCGAGTGCCCGGCTCTGGGCAGGAGCCTTGCGCCAGGGCTGGGGTTGACAATAGCCGGCCGCGGCTGCTGGCTGCGTGTTACCCCCTTTCTCCAAAACCACCCCGCAGCCCGATGATATCGGTGGTATTCAGCCTGTCCATAGCTGAACTCTGCTTCCACCCCTTGTGGGGGCACAAGGGGCCACCAGAGTCCCGGGGGCGGCAATCACCGGCTTATTAAGGATTATTATCCAGCCACCGAGCGTGGCGGGGCTGGTGGCGGGGGGGTGTCCCGCTTTGCTAATTACTACCCCCCCACACACACACATACACACGTCCTCCCACTTCGCTGTTCCCCAAAACCGCAGCTTTTCGGGGCTGCTTGTCCTTTTCAATGTCAAAACACGGCGGGGCCACCCCGGGGCAGCGGCGCCCCCCAGTTCACCCGCGGAGCCCCGCGCACGCACACGCTCACACTCGCACACACACAAATCCCCATAAGGTTACAGTGTTGCTCTCTAGCTCCACTTAACCTGCAATTTACGAGGCGGGGGGGTCGTGTCCCCCCCAATTTCCAAAGGCACACACATAGCTGCCACCTACACATATAAACACATATAGGCTACCAAAGCGGGGGCCAGGAGAGGGGGGTAAGGCGGGGCTGTGGGGGAAATAAATACATTATTCAAACTCCTAAAAAAATCCCAGCCCCTTCCCAGCAGCACGGTCTTACACACTCCACCAGTAACCCCCCACCTCACGACAACCACACACAGACACACACACATGCCCCTAAACAGGCACAAAGCATGGGGAGGGAAGGGGTCGGAGGGGATGGAGAGGAGGATTCACATGCAATGCATAGAGGAGAAATATTCTCCCCTCACAAAAAATAAATAAAGCCTTTTTCCGCGCCATTGCAAAGTCACAACAGTGGGAAGGGAAAAAAAAAAAAAAAAAAAAAAGAAAAAAAAAAAAAAAAGAAAAAAGGAGGGGGGGGGACGACATTAACTTTTGCATGCAGAAGGGGGGAATAATATTAAAAAAAAAAAAAGGGGGGGGGGAGAATGAAACGGAGAGAGGCGTACGATCTTCCTGCAAATCCGATCATCAAGGCAGATCTTTCCTCGATGCCTCAGAATTTTTGTTCCATTCCCCCTGCCCCCCCCCCCCCCCCCCCCCCCCAGCATTTACTAACCCATATCCCCAAAACGGCAGCCGGGGGCTTCTTAGTAGCTTCCTCTTCTTTCTTCCTCCTCCTCCTCCTCCTCCTCCTCCTCCTCCTCCTCCTCCTCCTTCTCTTCCTCGGATTTCCCCCCTTCTTGTCTCTTCTCTTTTAGATCCCGGTTCCAATCCCTCGCCACAGCCCCCAAAGGTGCTTTTGCTTGTGTTGCGGCAAACCCATGGCGGTGTTCATCTGTCAGATGGGGATGAGGGGAGCGCCCGGCCGCGCAGCGCACGCAGAGCGCAGAGGGAGGAGGGCGGGGGGAGGAGGAAGGCACCGGGGAGAGGAGATGGACGGACAGACAGACGAAGAGATAGCTCGAGAGATAAAAGATAGATAGAGAGGGATAAATAGAACGAGATAGGGCGAGAAAGGGGGAAAATGGCGTCTTGGAAAGCCGGAATCCCAGAGTAAATCAAATTAACACGCAACACCCAGAGCAGTCCCGGCTAATTTTAGCAGGATCCAAAATAAAATGAAAAGGAAAAAAGGGGGGTGAGTAGGAGGAGAAGGGGGGGGATAGGGGGGCGGGGGGTGAAAGAAAGGAGGAGGGGGTAAGAAGAGAAAAAAAAGGGAGACCGAAAAAAAAAAAAGCCCCTCAATGCACTGGATAAAATCCTGGATTTGAAATCGATGGAGCTGGTCTCCAGCTCTCTCGCTTTTTCTTTTCCTTCTTTTAATTTTTTTTTTTTTTTTTCCTGAGGGGGGTCTCTTTTGCTCTCTGCTTTTTGTTGTTGGTTGTTTGGGAGCCTTTTGCAGGGGGGCGAGGTTGCAGGGAAGCGTTTTCGGTTTTGCTTTTCCCGGCGAGGAGTTTCAAATATATTAAAAAAAAACAAAAAAAAAAACCCCAAAAAACAAAAAACCCAAAACAAAACAAACAAACAAACAAACAAAAAAATCCCACAAACCAAAACCAAAAAAAAAAAAAAAAAAAAAAAAAAAAAAAAAAAAAAAAAAAAAAAAAAATAGCAAAGCCCCGCCAGAAGAAAAGGCGGCGAGCGAGAGAGCTTCCCTTTATCCCGGCTCTCTCTGGGCTCCGGAGCGGGTGCCGGAGCTCCGGCGGGCTGCGGGGCTGCGGCCGCCCGCCCCGCTCCGCTCCCCGCTCCCCCCGCGCCGGGCCGGGGGAGGGCGAAGGGAAGGCGGAGGGAAAACACCCCCTTCTCCGGATGGGGCCGGAGTCGGTTCTCGCACACTCACACAACACACACACACACCCGCATCCCCTTCCCCGCTGAGAAAGGGTGCGCCTGGGGGCGGCTTTTTTGCTCCCCCGCTGGATTTTTTTTCCTTTCTCTGTCTTGTATTTTGTGTTTTTGGTCTGGTCCCCCCCCCTCCCCCCCTCCCTTCAAGGGGCGGCGATTTGGTTAAGCAGATCTGGGGGGCTGATGTCTCTTTCCTCTGTTTCTATCGCTCGCTCCCCAAGTCCCGCAGCACTGGGGGCGGGGGGAGGGGGCGACGTGTGGGGAGAAAATGGTAATGATCAGACACACACACACTCGCGCACACACACTCGCACTCACACGCAGACACGCACTCGGTGTGGCTGCAATGCTCGGCTCTGGGTAAATGTACTCAACAGTGCCACTACCTGACACAACTGCAGCACTGAGGGGGCAGGGGAGAAAAGGCAGAGGAGGTGAGATTCAGGGCAGGGCTATTTATCCCATTTATTCCACTACAGGCTCAGTCTCTCCCACGTCCTCCCACCCGCCCCCCCGCCAGCCCCCCATATGCTTTTCACTGCGGGCTCGTGACCTGTGTGAGACATTTTGGGGTACAGTGACTGCTGTTCAAGCCCCGCTGAGGATTCCCTCTCTGGGGCTGGGGGAGGTAAGCAAGGACTCTCAACTCTTAATTTAAGGACTAAATCTAAGCTGCCCCCCCCCGCACCCCAAAACCACTCCATTCAGAATGGACCAGCAACAGTGCACAAAATGCAACACAAACTCAGCTGCCGGCCAGTGGAGCTGTGCAAAATCCAAATTGCTGGGCTTTTACTTCCCCACCCTTGCTCTGCCAGCAGTCTGGATGATGCTACATTTTGGGCTGCTGGCTAGGCAAACCTTTACTCACACTAGTAAATTGTTGGCTTGCCTGAGTAATCACAGAGATGATGAGGAGGAAGAACCCCCAGAGGAGGGAAGGCTTGTGGAATGGAGCTGTGGAATTCTATTTACAGATGAAGATAACATTCCAGGGGCAGGAGGGGGAATGTAGGGAGTACCCCACTGTGCTCCTCTGCATGTCTGATCCCTTGCAAAGATGGTGCCATAGGATTCCCTGTCTCAGAGTGCTGCAAGAGGCTCAGAGTACATCAAGTCTTTCCCCTTTGTTCTGGGACAGATGGTAGCTTCAGGCCATCACCCTGAGTGACCTGAATTCAGTGTGTGGCTGATGCAAGGGTTGACCCTCACCTGCCATAGAGGCTTATTCATGTGCTGTTATCCCTTATGTCATAAAATCATAGACTTGGAAGGGATCTTGAAGATCTTGTCACACACCCTGCAATGGGCAGATACACCTTCCACTATCCCAGGCTTCTCCAAACTTCCATCCCACCTGGACTTGGACACTTCCAGGGATGGGGCAGCCACAGCTTCTCTGGGTAACCTGTGCCAGGGCCTCACCACCCTAACAGCCAAGAATTTCTTCCTAATATTCAATCTAAACCTGCCCTTTTCCAGTCTGAAGCCATTCCCCATTGCCCCACCACTCCAGGCCCATGTAAAAGTTCTTCTCGAGCTGTTCTCTTGAAGCATCTTTAGGCCCTGGAAGGAGTTCTAAGGTCTCCTTTAGAAAGGCATTCTCCTCTCTAGACTGGAAAACTGTAGCTCTCTCACCCTTTAGGAGAAGCAACAGATCTACAACACAGGTCACAGTCTAACACCAAATGGGCAGAGGAAATTTGTGGGCCCATGAGATGCACAGGCCCCAGCAGCCCTCAGCAGACTCGGCTACTTGGTTGAGTATGTGCCCTCAGCCACACTGTGTCCCTGGGAAAACTTCCTGGGTAAAAATCACACCAAAACATCGCTTCCTTTTGGATTTCCCCACATGGCTGACATCTGCCAAGATACCTGCAGATCCCAAACACCTGAGCTGAGAGGCAGCAGGACGTGCCTGTCCTTCCCTCATGGTCTTTTCTCCATGCTTCTCTCCAAAAGGAGAAAAAAAATAAATCAATAAAATACACAAAAAGCCTTCCAAACGACAACCAACAGATCAACTCCATCTCCACCCCAAACAAACATGCAACCCACAAACTTTCAAATCGGAAATGTCACACTGAAAATGTTGACATTTCTGATTGAAACCAAACAGCGATTGTCATTTCCAATCAGCCCTTTGACATGGAAGGGAGGCTTGCTTGTTTGAATTAAATCGCCCAACTGGAGCTATGCTTTGTCATTTTGTATCTAAACAAAAGAAAAAAGAAACAGTTTCAACATTTCTTGGCAGAACTGATGGTGACATTTCCTGTGGAGAATTCTGGTTTTGAAATGAAAACTTTTGGCAGGTGAAGTCTGTGTCAAAGACCTCCACTGACCATCATCTTCCTCTGTGGGATAAGCTGACACACCGTTATGAAATAATCGGCTTGATTAAATTAAGTCAGAAAACCAAATTATGGAATCAAATACTAAAAAAAAAAAAAAAAAAAAAAAAAAAAAAAAAAAAAAAAAAGGAAAGAATAGAAAAAAAATCACATTTTCTACCCCTTTATTAGAAAATATTTCGATTATATTCAATAAATTTAGAATAAAAGGTGTTTTGTGAGCCTTTTCTCTTTTTATCTTGTATTTATTTTCTTCTGGAGAGGATAAATATACATAAACAAATGTATTTAAGCAGCCCCACAAGAAATAATTTCAAAGTGAGTTCAATTTATAAAGCAATAGACATAATGGCTTATTTAATGCTCACTTTGAAAATCTGGCAGAGTTTAAAGAAACAAAATTAAGAAAGACTCAGATCTAGTAAAGGAAGTTTGTGATTCACCCAGAGTTATTTTTAGGCCTGTCATATGTATAACTGAAAGAAAAAAAAAATCACACCTGGTTACTTTTACTTGTAGACATCAAACTCTGTCAGGAGAAGTTTCATAAAAAGAGGAAGACTCTTTCCTTTGAGTGGTCACCATGTAGAACATGTGTGCATAAATCATTGAGAATCGGTGCTGACATCAAAGGTTTTCTGACCTGTGTTTTTGTCTCCTAGATCTAGAAAATTTTCCCTCTCTTAAACAGCCTCCTCCCTCCGTCTCTGCTGTGTGTCAAGGAGTTCAATCTATATGGATAATCTCAAAGAGGAAATTTTCTTCTCTTTGTTCTTTTCACTTAAAAAAATATCATGGCATTCATGAAGTTGGTTTAATTCTGTATCAGACCTGATATAAGTTTTGTATTTGTGTTGAAATCTACACATAACCTTGACTGCATGAAACAGATGTTCTGTAATGAAGGCCATGAGCCTATAATTTTTATATAAATAGCATATTGGCATATTGAGTTAAATATCTATATAACTTTCCCTAAGTTCAAGGTATAAATTAAAATTATACAGAATTATAGGGTGATTTGTAAGACAATGTGAAAGATTAAAAAAAAAAAAAAAAGAAAAAAAAGACAGAGAGAGAAAAGAAAAGATCTTGAGAGGCCCCTAGTAAAAAAGTGGTAACTTTATAGGACACAAAAATACAATCAGATCATTAAAAGTATATGTTTACTATTAAAATTGCTTAAAACAGATACTTCTCTTGTGTGTTTTGGCATATCAGATATCTAGCACATTTCTGAGATTTATGTAGATTATCTATATTTCTATCTATTTATCTTATTATGATCATTTATCTATTTATATGTGCATACAAACAACCAAAATTTCAGAGACACAGTTTCCAACTCCTTGTATCCCACTACAATCATATTTCAAGACAAATGAAAACAGAAGGAAAATGTGAACATATTTCTATCCTCTCTATTTGGTTTTTTTTTTTCATCAAAAAATGGTAATTCAACTGTTTGGACAAATTAGAAATAACAGTGATTTTTAAAGCTATCCTTTTAATTTATAAATCTTTATGACATTTGGTATCAAGTTTCAACATTGTTGTGTGAAAAATGACAGGCAAGAACCAAAATTCAAGGTCAAGGAGTTGGAAACCAAGTGCAAATCTATTTTGGAAGACATAACTCCCCTCTTTTGGTTCATTTTTCATGGTTTTAGGGCATTTATATCCACAGTATCCCAAAACCATTTCCTTTGCACATTATTTTGGTAACTCAGAACAGATACCCTTGCCTCAGGATCTTCATGATGCTGAAAAAGGCTGTGTTGTGTTGGTTATTGCCCAAAAACAAGAGGATTTTGTCTCTAATTCCTCAATCATGATGATCAGGAGAAAACTTTGGTAGTTTAACCACCAGGGAGATGATCACATGGGCAGCTCAGGTTCAAACCCAGGCTTTCTTATCTATCTAATCTTTCCATATCCTTCTTTACCCCTGTGGAGGTGGTGTCTAAACATTTCTCTGCACACAAAAGTTGTAATGCTCAGTGATGCAGCATTTGCTGACACACCAGCAGAGCACTAGGCCCTGCCCTTTGCTTAGGCTGCTCAGACACTCGTGTCCTTTGGAAACCCTCTGAAAATTTGCTCTTTCAACATCCGACAGTTTGTCACTGCTCTTATTGTGTGTTGATGTTTCTCAGTATTCCCCGAGCAAATGAGTGACTCTGATCTCATAAGTGCATTAAATTATTTCCCTCATTAAAAAAAAAATCTTCAAAGAAACTAATTATTATTAAGGATCAAAACCCATCCTGGATTCTCTTGTGCACTGTTGCCTTACAATGCTGTGGATTTCCATCACAGTTTTCATACAGATTACAATTTTGCATCAATATGTACATATAGACTTCAATATACTTATGCATATCTAAGGTTTATAAATGAGCATAGAAGCAGTAACATGAATAAGGAGCACAAAACATCAACAGAAATGTAACATCAGTCAATGAAGCACTGGACAGGCAGGAGGTAATTGAAAGATGTATAATTTAGGATAGGGAGTGAATGGAAATACTGGATCTATGTGGGAATTTTGGCCATAAAGATTTGTTTAATCTAGTTGGGGAAGTCATAAAAGGAATTGATAACTAGAAATTGAATTCACGGAAAATATCACACTGAAATGAAGATGTACGAGGTTCATAGCAGTTAATCACTAGGATAGGTAAAAATCACCATTTCATGACATTTTCAGTTTGGAGAGTGGATGGCTTCCGAGAAGATATGCTTTAGCCAAGCAAAAGTAATTGCGTTCAGGACAGGAGCAGACATGAAATGAGTTAAGAACTGTCTAACTGACAGATCTCTGAAAGTAATTGTCAATGCAGAATTATTGCCAAAGAACAGTGTTACTAGGGTTTCCTCTTATGCTATTCATCAGTGATATGGAAGTAAAAATAAAACTACTCCTGACGACATTTGTAAATGACATTATGGTCACTGAAATAGCAAAGAATGAGAGAGTCCAGGGTGGCCTGATGTAGCTTAGCAAACACTGCCTGGCTTGGGCAAACAAATGTGTTTTATTGTAATAAGATGCTTCATACATGAAACCCGGAACAAAAACCTGGACAAGCCTGATACTGCCAGCTTTGAATTGGACTCTCAAATCTGAAAGTGCTGGTGTGAGTCTTGTGCTGAATTTTAGAGGCTCTCTTTGTATCTCTGCCACATTTTAAGACGCGTGGTGACAAAACTGGAGAGGGTATAGAAAAGAGCAACAACAAAAAATACTTGGGGGAAAATGGAAAAGAATATTTGAGGGCAAGGATTGAAGAATTGTGTTCAACCATCAGAAATATATTTAATTACAGATAGAAAGAGGTGAGAAAATTAAATTATATCAAGGGACTGGACATAAGTACCTAAACTCTCAAGGAAGAGGTCTGGGACCATTCTTTCCTTCAACATTTCCTAAATAACAGTTTAATTAACTCCTACCCACTGTAAATTCAAATAATTTCTAATGCTGTCCACACACTGCAATTGGAACACCTCACTCAAACATTTTGGGTTTTTTTTGGGGGCTGAAGGTTACATTGCCCAGGTGCAATTCTGGATTTGATCTGAGATTCCTTTCTGGAAATAAAGTTTAACAGAATAAAATAGAATTTTCCTTTAGCCTAAGCCAAGCTGAATCCCTGATCACCCTGACAGGCTGGAGACAGCCTAGGTGGCCTGCATGATCCTTTCTGGCTTGGGAGTCTGGGAAATGAATTTGCAGGAGAATTTTTTAAATGTCTCTTAAACTTTGCCTGACAGCAACATGCATACAGTACATTTCTCATGGAAGCTGCCATGTAACAGCAAGCAAAATCTAACTACTTCAAATAATGACTTTTCCTTAGAAATTGTTGAACCCCTGAAACCAGAGGGTTTTGCTTTGGCTCCAAAAATTGGCTCAGAAAATTTGGCTCAGAAAATTTCTCCAACCCAAGATGGATTTCATGGTGTATAAAGGGACACGGCCTTATTTTATGGTTAGATCCCACTGGTGATGTGTGATTTCATTTACAACTTATTAAATCAGAACAGATACCCAAACTTTATCTTCTAGGTTGGACACAGCTGGGTGTTCTTGAGTGTGTCTGTCACTGTATTTTATTAGGCTGTTCTTTTAGGCATGGATAACATTAATTGAATCAGAAATTATTGATTTATCTTGTCCAAGTATGGAGAGGCTAACAATTTTCATTTCTCATTAAATAGCACAGAATGGCCTTGGCTTTATTAAAATATGTGTACCTCATCATCCCTAAAAATAATCTCCTACAGAGCCCACAACAACAATATTAAAAGAATCAGAATTCTTTGTCTGTATGATTTTCTTGGGCCAGTCACACAGCAGGAGACACAGACCACAAGATAAAATCAGCAGTAAGAGGGTGAGCAGAGGTTGGCTTCAAAAATTATTTGGAGGAAAAAAATGAAAGGACATGTTTGCATGTTATTAGTAATGTGTAAAATCCTTCAGATGGCTACGGATAACATCTGTATGATTATCCATCCAAGGTAATATACATATGGAGAATAGCCTGTTCTCAATACCTATGCACCTTCTTTATCTAAAATTTAAATCATCTTAGCCTTTTCTTCCGTCCCAGGGCTTGGCAAAACTTGACACATGGATGCTTTATATGCTTAAATTATTTATCATTGTTGTGGGACATCTGATACTTCTGAAGATGGAAACATGAGGAACAAGATGGATCTCATTTCAGTGTGGAGCTCCATCTGAACAGCAGTTTACAAACATTCTTTTGGGGTGTTTGGCACCACGTGCCTAGGCCCACCCCTGCCAGCCTGCTCAGAGCGGGAACAAGATCCCACAAGGCCAGGGTGCAATATTGGGCAAGAATAACTGCTGGTACTGAGCCTCTGTCATCTGTATTGGATCTCGTCTCAGGGACAGCACTGTTCCCAGCCAGGCAGGGCAGGTATCAGGTTGGTCAGTGCACAGGGGGGATGTTTGAGCCCTTGCCATGGCCAGCTCTAGTACATTGTGTAGAAAGTAGTAGAAAGAACATTTGTCAGTTCCAGGTCTACAGCAGAGCCTCAGGATACCAAATTTTGCCTTTTCTCCCTTTTCCTTGTCCATTAGCATTTCCTGACACTCAGAGGGTGACATCCAGCTCACATGACTCACATAATTGGGTAACACAGAGATGCCCTGATTCAGAGGGAGTGTCCCGAGTGACCTGGCTCTCCACCCCAAAGGAAAACCAGGCGAGGAATTCCAGGTCTGAAAAACCAACAGTTGATTGATTCCCCATGTTCCAGGGAAAGTGCAGCACAGGTTTTTAGCTCACACCTCGGTCATTTATCAGTGTTTTCTAATCGCAGTTTCTTTACCACTAGGGTAAATTTTGAAAAAGTCACAAACCAAACCAAAACAAAAACCCTGGAAAAAAGCCAACAGACATCCCAAACCTACACGTGTGCGTGGGGCCGAGGCTCTGCACCGTGTGGGTGGGATCTGCCTCACGGCTACAATACTGCCTCGCCTGCTTTTCTTGCCCTTTTCTGCAGCAGGCTGTGAAATTCGCGAAGATTTGGGTGGTTTTGGTTGAATAGCCACGAAGCATTGCCCTCTGCCGGCAGGTCGCACACCTGGTTGCGAGCGGCTCCTGCAGCATCCGCGCTTGGGAGGGGATTAAAATCCCAAGCATTTTACATGAGTTTATTTAAATTTTGGAGAAGAAAATTTTGGCAAAGCCAAGGGGAGAGGAAAAAAAAAATCATCATCACCAAAAGGATCACTTGTGTCCTTAGAATTTAGAAGTTTTTAATTTTTTTTTTTAAATTTTCATTTTGGTCATGTTTTAAAATACCAACTGACAAAGCATTTCTTGCCACAGCTGCACAAAATTGTGTTCATGAAGCAGCATGTGGTTTTGAGAGACTCATGATGCAGCCCCACTGTTCATTAGGAGTGAAACACAAACTAAAAACATGAATGTCAAAAAGTCACTGCCAATAAAAAATTGTCAGAGAATGCAGATATCTTTGGTACTAATTTAGCCTGCTTACAGCCCAGCCTGAGCAGTTCACAGTCTCCTAGAAAAACATTTATCCTCACAAGCTGCAGGACTTGAGGGGGACTCCAGTACTCTTACTTTACTTACAAGGAGGCAAGGCATAAAACAAAGAAGAAAATTATTTACCTTGGGTTGCAATGGGAGCCTTGGGCAGGAGGGCTTGAATTCCTATTTGTCACACCTTTCTAATTCATACATGAGTTTTCCATGTTCTGGAATTCACACCAATTCTGTCCAATCTAATCTATGAAGAGTTTAGGAAACAGGAGATATTTTTAATTTTTTTCTCTTTGATGCAACTCTGAATCTTAAATAAATTATATAATATAGAGCAGGAAACTTCTACTGAGAGCAAGTTAAAAATATAAGATTTTTAATTTTTTTTTTCTCTCCATCACAGCTCCTGTTCCCAAATTACACTTGCCTTGCTCAGTCTTAGAAAGTTGACACAGAACAAATTGTCCTATGTAAATTGCAAGCTTCTCTTCTGACTGACAGCAATCCACAAAGATGGATTAATTCCAGAAGTCAAGAAAAGACTGTGTCATAACGATTAACCCAATTATAAAGATGTTCCAAATTGCTGTGAAGTTGCCAGTACATCCTTCATGTGATGTCTCATGTAAATTTGAAGTACAGAAGCCAGACAGAACACAGGTGAGGGGAATGCAATGAGCTACGTCTTGCATGTGTGCAGTTTTGCTCTCTTGGCTGCCTCAGCCTTGCTGAAGAGGGGCAACCCCTCACTCCCTCCTGGAGACTTTGATCCTGAAGACAGGGAGTGGGCAACCAAGCACACAACCTGTTCCATTCTTTTTGCTTGTTTTGCCTGCTCTTGTCCTTAAACCAAAACAAGCCATTAAGGGACCAAGGACAATTATTCTTTGAAATTTGTGTAAGGGAAAGGGAGTGAGAACAGGGGCTGCTGTGAGATTGGTACTGTCATACAACTGATGTGGTTGTGCCATTCTCAACTGCAGAACCATGACTGAGTTTATCAAGGTCTCCTTTTGCAAGTGATAATAAACCTAATAGAAGCCCACAACTTAATGTTTTTTCTTGCACCACATATGTTCACTTTTGGTCCTTGGATTATTTTTTTTTTTGCCAGTCTCCATCTGTTCTTTTGCCTTTGAGGTACTTTAGTTACCATGGAAATGACAACATCATCTGGATGGGTGGAGCTTCTTGCAGTGTAAAGTTGGTTTCCTACATGAAGTGTTTAGCAAGGTATGGGGGTGGCTGACAAAATTACAGCATTTCATGTGATAGCTTTTCATGCTTTTGGTGTGCAGCAGAGAGATACCTGTGTGTGCTCATCAATGTATGAGGTCTGTTCCAGGAGAGGGGATGTTGCTCATTTTTGATCTGCCAGAAGAAATCTTTCATTGAGTCCTTCATGACTGATTCCTTCCAATCTTTAGTTGCAAGTTGGATTTAATTGGTCAAGATCCAGACGTAAGACCATTTCTGAGTCCTGTGACTGTCAGATGGGCCAGGCAAGGAGGAGAGCTCATTCACTGGAGATATGTGTCTTTTGTCATCATTGCCACAGAGGAGAACAGGAAGAGTTAATTCAGTGGGTGGTTGTTACACAGGTTTTGTTGTTTGGTGACATATGGGATTGACTTCTTGGCCTCCGTGAGGTGTATTGTGCCTTCAGCGAGTTCACATGGCAAATGATCCAGACATCACGTAAAACAACTGTACATGAACATCACAAGTTTCATCTCAGCAAATCTGGTGAATCCAAGGCAGAGCCCTTGTTTGTTACAAATCAGATCTTATTTAACTAGTGACTCTTTGGACTTTAATACAGAGCCAGAAGCTATTATCCCCTATTATCCCCAGCTATTAGCCCCTGCAGCACCTGGCAATATTGATTATACAGCCTTGTGGAGAAGAAGGTATTCTAGATGAATAACAATTTTTGGGAAAAGGTATTAAGAGAAGGGCAAGATATGTTAGAAAGATAATAACTTGGCCCATGAGACTCAATATCAAGGTCTGTACAGTCTCCAAAATGCTTTTAGGCTAGTTTGTATATTCTGTGGATGTCTCTTAAAGAATCCGAAGTTCTCTCTGCTTGTCTAATCAGGTATGTGGATGGGGCCAGGGGATGTGTCACAGAAAAGGTTTTAACAAAATTCCCACGGAGACCAAAGGAACAGTAAAGTGTAATTCATCAGAGCATGTGCAAACATGAGGTCCTGGTGGAGTCTCTCAAACACAGGTAGTTCTGGCTGGCTCAGCATCCAGTTCTTAGAACTTCTGGTGGAGAGAAGTTGAGGAACTCAAAGAGAATCATGGTGTCCCAAGCAAAGTCCATGACTTTGGTCAGTGCTCTCTCTCTGGTCAGGAAGGTAACCAAAGGTTAAATCCTTGTATCTTTTATCCTAAACTTTTCTTTGTCACATGGCTAGAGTGATAGTATTTGTTTATTTCTATTATAATTATTTTTAGGTGCTCTAACTCCAGCTGCAGCCAATTCTTGCTACAATAATCCTTTCAAGAAACATCCTCCCCAGCATCACTGAACATCTTTTCTGCAGAAAAAAAAAAAACAAAACGAGAAACTAAGAAAATATAACCAACTCAGCAGTCAGCATTAGAAAACATTCTCAGGGGCAGATCCTAGCAACAAATAAATTCACAATTCTCAGAAAGATCAGAAACTGGTGATAATGCTGGGAATTTTTGCAGCAATTTATGAAAATTGATCATTTGATCTACCATGGGTGCCAAACTCCAGGGCTGGGAAGCCTTCAGCAGTCTCCTTTGAATTTTTTTCATGTGCTTTGGCTGTGGAGACCCAGGGAGCTCTCATGTCAGGGACCATCCTGGCTAAAGCATGAGCAATTTCACCAGCAAACTCTGGAGCAAAGAGGGTGACTTGTTTTAATTGGTGCCAAGAGCTTTTAGCCAGGCATGACAGAGCTGTCCTTGGTGTGAAGGGAGCACAGGGGGAGTGCTTATCAGACAGATTCATCAGGAGAAAGTGAGGGCCCAGGGAAAAAAAAAAGGCTGGTCTCAGCCTCCCTAGGGATGGGGATACCTGAAGCCACACTTCTGCAAAGGCTGCTGGCAGTCAGGGACACTTCCAGTGTTCTGGTGTCATGCTCCCGACACAACAAACTGCTTAATAAGTCAGCAGATGCTCCCAGCATCAGTTTGTCTCTGGAGCAGTTTCCATCTGAGCCGAGTGCGAAGCATGTTGGAGTTACAGGGAAACAGAGGAAGAGAGGCTCAGAGGCTCAGAGGGAGGGCAAGTGGTCACCAGCAGAACCTCCAGCACTCTCTGACGTGGATTATGGAGAAAACACCAGAGTTAATGGGACAGGTTTGAAACCTCTTGGACAGACACAAGCAGGACCAAGAAGAACAAACAAAAAGTCCTTTCTTGCCATAATATGGCAAGCAAAGAGCGTGTGGGCATTCAGCAGCAGATGGCCTCCAGGCATCTCAATGGTGAAATTAAATAAATTTTGCTGCTTTCTTTTCAGCTTTCTTTCAACTCAAACTTAAACGTGCTTTTGCTGGGTTTTTTTCAGCAGTCCTCAATAATTTTTTTTTCCTAGGGGCCAGTTTTCCCAAAGTCTCCCCAGCAGGTCTCAGAGACAGCTGTCTGTTCCTTTTGTCAGGATGTTTGGCCACCACACATGGTCCTCACCTGTGGCAATGATCCCCACAAGAATATTGTGTGTTACAAGGGAAGGGAGGAAGTATTTATCACCTATGAGCCCAGTAATCTCCAGGGGAATGTACACAAGAGACAGATCCAAAGGGAGATTGGGTATGAGGAGACCTCATCCTAGATGTGCAAATGTGTTTTTCTCAGATTAAAGGTAGGATTGTAACAACCTGAATTCTAGTTGTCTCCTTCCTTTGAATTGGTTGACAAGGAATTCAGCAGCTAAAAGGGAGGTGATCCAAGTGCAGAGCCCAAGACTGAGGATTTTTTGTCATCTGCTGAGCAGTTGAAGCCACAATGAGGTAAGCAGGTCTCTTATTTCATAGCAGGTTTTCCTTCACACTTTGTAAGAGGCATTTTACTGTTCAGAGGTAGCTCTTTATAAGGAAATAAACTGCAAAAAGTTAAAAACTTGTGAATTTGTCTTTGGGTTATCTGGTATTTTATGAACGGTTTGTGTTCTATATTTGGATTACAGCTTAGTGAGCAATCAACTTCTTGAGTTAAAGCTCTCAAAATACCATGAATTTTTTTGAGGTTATTAAGGTTGGAGTTTTTTTCTTGTTCTTTTTCCCAACAAAATTGTAGACTGGGCAAGGTGAGTAAGGGGAATATGTTGAATTCAATGTATTTCTTTTTGTTATAATTTCCTACTTTTAGATAATTACGGGAACTAGAGAACTTGAAAATAAGGTATTTTGACTTGAAGACATAAACCTTTTCTGACTAAATTAAACAAAGCAATTAAATGAATGAAATGTGTATTTAGACATCATTTCCATAGGTCTTAATCTGGGGTTTTGGAGTGGCTTTAGGGGTTTATGAGGAGGAAGCACATACTACTTTGCAAAGTGTCACCACGATCTTATAAGGATGAAGATATTAAACTGGTGTTGAAAAGGAGGGTGGAAGGTCTGGTATGTGGTTTTTATGTGTTCAGGGTTTCTTCACCCCAGCAGGAAGTGGGGAGAAGTGGTTTGCATCAGCTGCACTCTCTACATTGTTTTCTCATTCGTCACCAAATGCCAGGACCTGCAGTAATGCATCCTGGAAGTGACAAACATATGATACTGTGTGGCTTGATCCTGCAGGAGGAAGGGTGGAATTCCCTATGGGTGCAGATGCCTCAAGAAAAAGTACTTTTTAAAGCCTGGAGTCTTTTCCTGTCTGTCCTGTGTTAATGACAAATGGATCAAAATTTCAGGACTTTATACCATTTCATCAGTCTCCTCTAGTAATTTCTATTGTTTTTGTTTTGAGTATTTATCTTTTGATTCCATGGGGATCATGGTGGGTTTGGACTGTGGAAGGAATCATTCCCACATAAACAAAGAATAAAGGTTGAGGTTTTTTCTCCCTTAATTTACTGATTAGGTATTAGGTGCATCTGTTATTTGTACCCTCGTTTCTCACAATCCTGTATCTTTCAGAATGAACTCTGACCTTTAGCCATGGAAACAAATAATCTTATAAAAGGATTTACAATGAAAATGTGTACTTGTTTGATGAAAGCCGCTGGAATGGCAGATATCCTCTTAAGGGCAGGATTAAGGCTACAAAGGCAGATGAAACATTATTATTCCCTGATCTGGTGAGTATTGGACAGTCCAGCTTCAAGGTTATTTCACATCCTATATGATTTATCCATAACTGTCAATGGAAGTGTCCAGGGTCAGGTTTGACAGAACTTGGAGCAAACTGGTCTGGTGGAACATGTCCCTAACCATGCAGGTGGAATTGGATTAAATGAGCTTTAAGGTCCCTTCCAATATAAATCATTCTGTGATTCTGTGGTGAAAAAGAAAAAAAAAGCCAAAAACCTGTTTCCTGGGATTCTTCAACAGATGCTTAATTTCCAGATAAGATGTGTGGTTTCCCTGGCACATGCCAATCTTTCCTCTCCTTCCTCACACCCCTTTACAACATGAAGTCCAAGGCTTTTGGAGCAGAAAGATATGTCCATCAACTCTGAGATCCTGCCTGTGAGCACTGCTGTGGGAGCTGAAGTAACTATAGTTTTGTTGCTGCACATACATAGGCAAAGACATGCAGTTACCCCTGTCCATGGGTGTTTAATGATGTGTTGGTGCTAAAGTCACATCTAGGAAACACCCTGCTGGAATTGGTTTTGCCCTTGCTGTGTTGGCTGTGAGATTAGAAGAGCCCTGGGTTGCCTGTCATATTTTGGCTGTGTAATCTAGGATGCTGATAAGCCTGTATCTTCTCCTGGGGTCTGGCTGGTCTACTTTGGGCATCGTCTTTCAACACATGGACAATGCCAAAGCTCTTCTGGTGGGGATGAAAAGTGTCTACTGCATAAAACACAAATGTTTTGCCTAGACTATTGACAAACCACTGTACCTCTGCACCACCAGATCACCCCTTTCAGGGGTGACACTGTGCTGGCCACAACAACATATCCCCAGGCTGAAGAAGGGATGCAGCTTCTTGAGAAGCAGAAAAGAACAGTGCCAGAGCCAAAAAATTGCCATTTCCATCACCCTGAGTACTGGTTCCCTGCATCATCTGGTTGGAATTCTGGATACTGTCTCTGGCTCAATTTTCTCCTTTCATTCCAAGAGCACCTGTGATATATAAACCCACAACAAAATCTCTTAATCTAGTCTGACATTTTCACTCTGGAACTTTGGCTGTTTTTCTTGAGCGAAGTACCTTGTTCCCTACACCCATCAGTAGCTTTATACTCAACAGAGCTGATAAAAGGATTTTACAAACATATTCTGTCCAGAAAGACATTAATCAAGTTTTAATTTTTTTCAAACTTGTTCAGATTCAAAATTGACCTTATAAAAAAATGTATTTTCAGAATTTCCCATGGAATGAAAAGTGTGGTTAAAACAATCCCATCCCACACACATTAAAAAATCCCAAATAAAAGGATTTGCATGAAGATTGCACTGTACTTTTACTATTTTAAAAGTAATATAGCAGTGATCCAAATTCAATTACCCACCTATATGGATTTCTAATATTCTTGATAAGTCAAGGAGTGTGTGGCATACCTCCAGGGGCCTGAACGAGCCTTCTGCCTTTCTGGAACAGCCCATAAAAAATTTGTGGAATAGTTCAAGACATATCAGATGCCAACAAATGCCTGTATATGAGTTACAAAACTGAATTCTGAAGTTTTGCAGATCTTAGTTTGGGAGTCTGTGGGCTCAGTCCTGTCTCTCTCTGTCTTTTTGCTGAATCTAATGATTCTAGTGAATCTAACTTGGTGTTGGCATTATGGTGATTTCAGTACAGGTTTAAGAAATGGCCACTAAACTTCGTGCATGCCTGTGTTTCCTAGTGTGGCTAGAAACCTGAAAAAAGGCACCTCAGTGCTTAGCGTGAATCTCAGTGTATGTCTGAGTGCAACTTGGCTTAAACTTGACAAGTTTGTCCCTGTACACCACTATAACAGACAGCTCTTGTGTCACACCAGAAAAGTTCAATTTACACCATGTTTCCCAAAACTTTGCAAAACCTGGGGCAGACAGATATCCACAATGTTGAACATACACACCCTAGTATCAGTTCCAACAAGCAAGAAAAAAAGACACATTAACAAAAAGAACAGAGCAAATTAAAATAAACTGAGCTACAGATGCTGGGCTCACTTTTGTTCAGTCGAGTTCATCAACAGCACTGCCTCGACGGAGCTCCCCTTCCCCCATTTGACCTCTTCTTTTAGGCCAAGTAGTGACCTTGGGTGACCCAGCTCAATTTACACCTTGCCCTAATTACATCCAGAGGAGCAGAGGTTGGAATATGATAACTGTCCACATCTTTATCGTTGGTGGAAGCAGGCGGAGTGGTCATTTAGAGTGGCTGAAGTAGGTAAGGCTGGGAGTAATGAGATGGAAAGTTTAGATTGAATATTGAACTAAAATTACCCATAATACATTCTTTTAGGCAAGAGGGTGTATTAAGTCTCAATTAGCGTCAGTATGATCTAAGAGCACCACATATCCTGACAGCATTATGGTCCCATGGCTTATTAAATCATCTTTCAAAGAAACCCATGGAAAGCTGAACTGGGCAAACCACCAGTAACTGCAATATAAAGACTAATCCCGTGATGGAGCCCGTGTGGAAAAAGCAGGCAATTTCCACATCATTCAGAAGAAGACATTACACTAGGTCATGATATCCACCAAGACCTGTGTCTGTGCAAAGATATTTGGTAGCACTTTAAAAACTGTCCAAATGACTTAGTCATTATTTTATTTTGAAAACCAGGATGGTATTATAGGCATACAAAGCCTATTGTATCACTAGTGAGAATGAGTTTTATTAGGCTCCCTCTTTAAAAGGTGCTTGAGTTTCAGGTGTCCACCTAGTTCATATGTGGGTGAAGTATTTCAGTCTCCCTCTGCCTGTTTTCTGGAATGAAGAACTGGGAGAAAGCATGGTACAAGATAAATTAGGCTCCTATGTATTTTTTTGTTGTTGTTGTTGTTTTGTTTTTTCTTTTTGTTTTTTGGCATGCAAAGGCAGCTTACTCTCAATTAGCTGTGCAAGTGAACCTTAGGCAATGATGAAACTGAGATGAAGTCTCCCAAAGTGGCATTTTGTGGGATGTTCCTTTCTGAATGCAGGTTCTGGTGACACATGTACCACATGAATCAGTGTATGTCATCACCAAATGTAATACATCTTTGAAGCAGACACAAGCTAGAGCAGGATGAAGATCCAGCTCTGAATTGTCATGTCATTGCCACGAGCCTGAATGCTATAGAAATCCAGAGCATCAAGGGTATTATTGCAATTTGCATAAGTAGAAAACACAATGATTAGAAGTTATCAAAGAAAGCTATCTCTCAGTTGTCAGCTCCACAAGCAGATTCCAGTGATGACTTTCCAGCTCCTTCATAATAATCTCCATAAGTTCTTGCTAAGAGCTGCATTGAAGTAACCTGTCATTTACTCTGTCTTTCACCAATTTAGCTCAAAGAGATGTGCCAGCTGTGATCACTTGGAGTCAGAGCTGCTGTGTTGCAAAGCATTGCTACAGCTGCAGGCAAAACATAAAATTTGGAGATCTGCTGAACACAAAAGTCATGGAAAAAGCAGAGCTGTAGCACCCATAGCACCATTGTGGCAGGCAAAGGACTTCCTTGGGAGAGAAGAGCTCAGTCCCAAGTGTGTTTTTTGCACATGATGAACCAGGCCACTATATAGGAAGGCATTCCTTGGTGTGAGTGGTGTCTTGTCTTCTTTTCTTGTGGTTTCTACTGGCCTCTGCTGTGGAAGAAGGGTGAGAAAAATGTGGAAAACACAGGTCACACCTTGTGGGTCTAGAAGATCTGCTGTTTTGTTGATGATGGGTAAGCTCTCATCTGATTCAGTTTCCACAATATGCACTGCTGAGTGCCACAAAACCAAGGAGGTGTTATAAAGTTGCCTCAGGCAAGATGATGTCATTTCCAGCCTACATTTGCTTTGAAAGGATAAGAAATGACATTATCAGTCAAACATGACCTTTCAAGGTAGAAAATGAGACTGAAGCATATACTGTTCTTCCCATGGCCTCATTTCTCTACCCTAGAAAATATCTCTTGATACAGTGCTCTCAGATAGCTGGACTTCAGTATCCCACACTCCAAATATTCTCTCCCTCTCCTCTTCTTCACTCTCTTCCACTCTCCTCTTTCCTTCTAAGCTCAAGTGTTCAATGGGGACCAGTTTAGCACGACTGTAAGTTAGTGCAATTTTACTGAAATTTCTAGAACTGACACCAGTTCTGCACCTCTTTTTCTGCCAAACGAAGCTCATTTGCTAGGCAAAAAGGGGGACTAGTTCTCCTGCTCATACTGAGGTGAAGGGATAGCCAGAATGGTTCTGTGGGCTGTGAGTCCTGCTGTTGTGCTTCCCTCAGAGATCTCACCACCCTCTCTATTTCCTTACCCTCTGTCTAATGACAGATATATCTGTGTATAAAACACAAACAGCCTTGTGACAAGATTGTCTCAAACACTCAGGCTTCTTAGAAATCTCAACCTATCACCAGCTAGTGGAATAATTACATTTTTTTCAATAGAGCCAATTAGGGACTGATAACACTATCACAATTATCTAATCAAACTTTTGCTTGCTGTCCTTTAGAATTACTTCCAGTCCTCTTCAGACACTGAAAAGCATGAGGCTATGAAGCAGTAGTATCTTCCTCAGTCACTGCCAAGAGACTGGGTGCTGACTGGTTCAAGTCTGCCTCAGAAGGGAAACCTCTGTTAGTCTGGAACCAGGCAGATGTATTGAAAATGCATGGGGCATAAGAAGGAAAAAAATGAAAGAAACACTCATGGACTTTTTTTGCCAGGGTCATAGTTCCTGACTGGTTGTCCAGGCTACATTAAAAGCCATGTTTGTCATGGCACACCTCATCCCAGGACAGCCTGATTATGCTGAGGATCTGGTTCAGCATAGTTAGCCTGCAGAACTTGATTTAGTTTTTTATGTTGCTAATCTCTAAACCAGAAACATTTTAGACTTAATTTACCAAGTGATTTGTGAGAGAGAAAAACAACAAAGGAAGGAGAAAAAAAATTGAATAAAAAGAGAATTCTAAGCTATTAATGAAGGCTTTTGGGGACCAGAAGTATGTGAGATCTCTCAGTGGGAGTTAATCTGAATGGTTTCCTCCACGTAATTGTGATGGGACATAAGTCTCTTGAAGTTTGGAAAAGCATGTGGCCAGACTTGCATTCACATCTCAAAGCCTGAGGGACTTCTCTGTGCTCTCAAAAGGAATTACCTGAGCATCTTGGCTTTTACTTTTAAACAGATGCAGATAACTGCATGATTTCCAGATGAAACACGGAGGCACAGAGAGCTATGTAATCTCCATTGGATTTTCCCATATCCAATAGCAAATCAGTGAGACACACAGAATATAACCCTGAAGCTTACCTGGCCCACAGAGGTCTTCTCATCTATAATTGATCTTTCTGTACTCAGTCCTGTATTTTGAAGGTTCAAGCAGTTCAAAAAGTGCATACAAAAGGCTGCCTCTCTTTATGAATGAAACAGAATTGCCCCAATTTCTTCCAGGGCAGGGTCAACACTTAGTGGTTCTGAGATTCACTCTGAGATTGAACTCAATCTTTCAGTGCCTCTGGTTCTGGGTTGGACCTTCAGGACTGAACATCCTTCACAATTCTTGCACAGCAGCATCAAGTGGAACTGCTCAGCAGCCCAGCCTGAGACCCTGACCAGCTCCCCAGTGACCTTGGCCCTGAGCTGCATTTGCAGCCCAGCCCAAGGGAACCTGGCTTCTGCTCTCCTTCCCAGCTCCTTCCCCTGCTTGCCTCCTGTGTTTACTCTGGCAGTGGATACCTTCAGTGCCCACATCTTGTAAAAACCTACAAGTGGTCCCAAACCACATAATTTGGTTTTGGATCAAGATTCATATTTCCAAGCACATCTGAGTCCAGGATTTCTATTATTTGGCATTTCACAGGCATGAAGTCACCGTAGAAAAGTACATTCGGAAAACAGGCAATTTCCAGTCCTTCAAGAGAGATCTGGAATTCATGGGTACATCCATTTCTGCATCTACTACCAACACTGACATTCCAATATTCCATTAAAAGCTGTAATTGCAATGGGGTTACAAGACCACTAACAGGAATGAGGCCCCTCTATACTCTGCATTAAGATATCTTAAGAAAAAAATAATAGAAAGAGACATATATTCTTAAGGAGAAAACATGCTTCTATATTACAGGCAGGTTTGCTAACATTTTCAAGGTTATAAGACAATCTGTTTCAAAGCTGAGAACAGGAATGCATAAATCCAATATTCTTTTAAGAGAGTGGAGCATGTTGCTAGAACAGAGCATACTCTCTGTTGTAACTGCTGTGAATCAATTTATTACTGGGTACATGTCCACATGAAGTTGGCCTAACTTTCCTCTTTGTCAGATGTAATACATAAGATTCTGGCAGCATCTGTTTTGTTTCATGTGCTAGACCTGTGGAACTCCAGACTCAACAAGGTCTCTCCAATTCAAAGAATAAAAGCTCCCATGAAAACGAGCCAGGAGCCCCTCTTTTTACAATAGATTGCTTGGCTTGTTGCAACCCTTTCAGCCAAATTTTTTTTCCCAGTGTTTGAGCACACTGTGGGAATACCAAGTACATGAGTTGTGATTAGTACCTTCCCTTGGAAGTCTCCTTCTATGAGCTCTTATTTGATTTAATATTGTCTCAGGTAAATAAAAAGAGCGAAGTGGAAATAGCCTTTGACCTGCTAATTAATCACTTGCCACTGTTAACTATTCCTCCGTCAATGTTATTAAGTGGCAGCATCTGAGTGTAAATAGGCAACCATGTAAAGAGGCTTAAGTGCCATCTGGCCTTACCTGCTGAAGTTCATTTGCCCTTTGGAATTGATGCCTTGGACTTTTATAAAATTATTATTATTTTTCAACTTCCTTTTTTTTTTTTTTCCTTTTAAAATCTTAGGAAGAGATTTGCACGCAATATGGTGCATCAGCCAAACTCAGCTCCATGTCCAAGGCTCTTTGAAGACACTCAGCAATTTTCAGAAAGTGTCGTTACAGATGAACTGTTCACCTCATGGTGATCAGGGTAACTAAGGCAGCAATTGCTGTCACATGCAGAGCAGTGGTGACTAGCAATAGCTCATGTGTGTGTTGAATATTAGCAGGGAAGTATTTACTCATAAAGCCCTGATAAGGACTTGCAGTGGATGATAAATACTCCTTCCAAAAACAAGCCTGGACGAATGCTACCCTGCAGGACTCTTTGTGCTGGACTAGTTAGAAACATGGCTTTAAGTCTAATTCACTACCCACTTATGGCATATGTTTTGTTCAAACAATGAGGTGTGTGTTCATAGAATCATAGATTTGTAGAATGATTTGGGTTGGAGGTGACCTGATATATCTCCTGATTCCAAACCCCTGCCATAGACAGGGATACCTTCTCTACACCATATTTTTCACCTAGATACTGATGTCTGTGGGAGTACTGACACTGGTCAGATTTTAGGTTTATGGGCTCCTATTATTTGATATTAAACTGGCCCCATGTATTGTAAATCGAGTAATAAACCAAGTGTTTATATCTCCTTGAGGCAGGATTTGTTTTTGAAATCAATTCTATTTACTGGAAATCCTTGCAGAGGTACAACCATCATTGCCTCTTTGCCATGAGTTATCCCTAAATGTGGGTGGGCTGTTTGAGATCTGCATGCTCACAATGCAGAACCAAGAAGTACTGCTATTGCTGGAGTTTCACAGCCATGGTTTTCATGGTAAAATTGCTGTTTAATAATATTGGCCAAAGTTGCTGCAATTCCACTAATATTGAGGCTACAGCCAGGCTACCAAGGCAGTGTCCTTCCCTCTACCTTAATGCATCAGAGAGCAGAACCTGGCCCTGAGCCTGTAATCAGTTTGAATAGTCTGTCAGGTGCTTTGGGACTTGGAGGTGAAAGGTGCTGTGTAAATGTCAGGCATCATTTACTGAGGTACTACATCCAGGCTGAGAAGCACAGCATGCCAGAAACTCTTCAACATGGGGTTAGGAGTGATCTTGGGAAACATATTGCACTGGATGTTGATTGAGCAGAGTCATGTAATTTCAGCTACTCTAAATCACCCAATGCATTTTTCTTTATCTCCCTATTTTATCAGATTTTCCAGCCAGTTTTCTTTATTATTAAAATAAATCAAACCAAGTAGCCATGCATTAAGATATTTATTTATACAAAAGGGATGTGATCCCAGCTCCCTAAAGCTGCTTGTATAAAATAACAGATCAGAGTGAATCATTTAAGCTGCAAAGTTTATTTGGTTGTGGGTTGCTCTTTTTGGGTTGATGACATGTTGATGAGCCAATCACAACATTCTCATATCTATTTGTTATTGCAAACAACCTACAAAGTAATGAACAGCATGCACTTGGCTGGGGAGGACATTCACTGCTGAGGCTCCAAACCACACATTCTATTATTTACATTAGTCACCTGGTTGTCTCTCTGCTTCCTGATGACATTACTCAATTAATTAGGTGACAGAACATGAATTTGGAGTTCTGCGTATGTATTCCCATATATACATATGTGGGTTGATGGTTGCACTCAGGGATTTTCAGTGCCTCAGAAGGCTTGAATCCAGTCCCAGATAAACTAGTCAGTTCTAGGAGAGGGGGTGTGCTATGAGCAGCCTCTTCTATGGATGTCGTTTTTCCTTCAATGAGTGCTTGTGACTTCATCTTTCAGGTTTGCTTTTCAACAGGCTAAATCTTCATAAAACTGAGTGTAGAAAAAAGGAATGGACTATCTTTCTATTTGCTTCCTCTGTGACACAAAACACCTTTCCTGGTGAGAAACTGAACTTCAATTTATTTATTTGAATACCAGCAGAACACTTTGCCAGCTATATAGCATCAATGAAGAACTCCTCCTTCCTAATCTGGAGCAAAGGAGGTGGTAGAAGAGGGAGCTGGCTGGCTGCACAGAGAGGCTGCATGGCAAGAAGCAGTAAGGCTGGGCCAGGATGAGAGAGATTTTCTACTCCAAGTCACAAAACCGTGGGAAAGTGGCTGTAGATCAGGAGAGGTTTCTCTCTCACACTATCCCTGGGTTCTGTGTCCAGCACAGTTCCCCTTAGAGGGAAATCCAGAGCTCTATTAACACTGTCTTCAGGGGAGCTCTGGGAAAAAATCTTCAGGAGAACCTCTGTGAAGACTTTCTCACCCCCTACTATTCCTCCTTTTGTGATCTACTCAGTTCTCGATTTCATTTTCCTCGTTTCCACTTTAGTTTCTTCTTTAGCAATATCAAACTTAGAAGTTATTTGTGTTTTCCACTTGAGTTTTGATGAGAAGTCTTTTCTTTCACCTGTGATATACAAATCCAAGTTTTTCCTTAGATAAGAGCATGTTTTTAGAATAATTTAATTTCAGTATCTCTGAAGTGATGGACTTTTTAACCTCTATATGTTTAGGTGTTTGCACATGTTAACAGCATCCCATGACTAAGCACTACAGGGGAAAAGTTATCAGCAACTTTATCATCTAAGAGTATACCAACCTGTAAGTATCAATCTAAATTTTGTATATTTTTATGTGTGTTTGTTCACCAGTGGAGCATGTTTATCTTTTATAAGTAAAAAAAGACTTACGAGTCTTATGAATCATACAAGGTAGAAAAAAAAGGAGATGCAGGAAATAGAAGCTATTTCTGTAGTGTGGTTTTTGGTTTTTTTCAAAGCAGAATTGTTTTGGTTTGATTTATTAAATAGGAAGGTCAAGAAAGGCAAAAAAAAATCATCTATAAGATAGTTTTGTTGTTGAAGTGTAAGAGATAGAAGTTATTACTGAAAAAGGAACATCTTTGATTTTGCATGTACTATGGATTCTAGAAAACTATTTTCCCATTTAGAGACTGAAAAATAAATTTCTTTTTGTACATCTTTAAATTATTTCCTTTTGTTTTGTTTGCTCCAACACACTTGGAATCAAAATTCAACTTTTCAACCTTGCCAAATGGGCTAAAAAGTTCTTATTTTTCTCAATGGAAGAAAAAAAAATCCTAGAAAAATTAGAATATTTAAGTTACTCAATAAAGGCAAATACTTTAAAATATGTTCTGGACATAAAACAATAATTTAAAAATTAGAGGAAGATGCAAGAAATCCTTCCAGTCACTAATGTATTGTTTCAACAATTACCATATAATAGCAAGTTCAGAGAGTGAACCTAGCAACAGAGACCTCCATGAAATGATAGTCTTTATGAGACATACTTATGGTTTCTCCTCATAAACAGTTTTAAGTCTCCTTAGAAGATGTTAAGGATGATGATTACTTTGAGAAAGTATATATGAATATAATAAAAAGTTGAAAAAGAAAAATAAATTAAGTTTAGATTTTGATAAATACAATGTAACTTGTTCAAAAAGATTAATTTAAAGGAAATTGGTAATCAATTATTTAGTATTTAAAAGTTTGGATGCAACCATATGTTAGCTATAATACCCCCAAATAAGGCCATATTTTGGAAATATCTCAAAATTTCCCTTTTCACACAAACATGAACTCATAAATTATCCATGGTTTTAGCTGAATATCCTGCACAGATAAATATGGTTTTGGGTCACAACTAGGTGACGTAAATTTCTATTACTCATATTAGAAAGACGAAGCCAAAGAAGAAGCTAAAGAGGCTCCAGGAGAGCTGGAGAGGGACTTGGGACAAGGACATGAAGGGAGAGGACAAGGGGTAACGGCTTCCCGCTGCCAGAGGGCAGAGTTAAATGGGATATTGGGAAGGAATTCCTGGCTGTGAGGGTGGGGAGGCCCCGGCACAGGGTGCCCAGAGCAGCTGTGGCTGCCCCACTCCTGGAGGTGTCCAAGGCCAGGCTGAACAGGGCTTGGAGCAACCTGGGATAATGGAGAGTGTCCATTGACTGATGATTTTACAGTGAGTGATGATTTTACATCATTGTAGTTTGGCTGGACAAGTCATCCATTTGCAGCTCCTAGGCCCACAGAGCACTTGGATCAGTGTTGGAGCCATCTTTATCAGTGTGTTGTTGAAGTTCTGGAATTTCCAAACCTGTTTGTGAGATTCAAGTTCATCGTTCAGCTCTCGGGATGGCATCTGCTCTTGGTATGGGAAGCTTAGTTTGGAGATGGGGCTGATGTTACAGAACCAAAGAAAATATGCCTGCTTTCTTCCTTCTTTTTCAGACCTCTCTTCCCTAGGAATAAATGTCCCTTGGCAAGCATGAAAAGTTTGATTATCACCTTATTAAGGGCTGGGTGCTGAGCAGCACAGTCTCACAGAGATTATAAGAAAATTAGTTGCAGCACAAATCTTAGTATTTTTGCAGCTCCTACTAAGGTCAGTATTTGGACATCTAGATGGAGAAGATGGAAAGCCAGGTAAAACATTGACTAGCTTGTCAGTAAAAGGTGGTAATAAATCAATACTCCTGCTCTGTGATGCTGGTAATGGGGTTTGAATGACCCTTGTGTGTATCATCCTCCAGATGAGTTATACTTGCTAAGCAAAACACTTTTTTTTTTTTTTTTTTGCTATACCTGTCAGAACTTTTATTTATTAGGCAGATGGTTGCTGTTGACATTTTAATTTTAAATCCATAAAATCAAAGTAATAATATTACTCTGTGAAAAGCACTAATAGTATTTTGAGATTTTGAGCAGTAATATTATTTTAGATTTTCCCTGTGATTGGTGTAAACATTCTCTCAATGCAAATGGCATTCTCTCAATGCAAATGATTTTTTTTTAATTTATTTGATTATTTTTGTCCATGGCTATGCAGCTTGTAATTAAATGTGACCTGAAGTTTTGGAGGCTCCTTACCCCTGAACTTTCATGTGAGGCTTAGTACAGATCATCTCTTTGATGAAGCACATTCAGGAAGTCCTTCTTGAAAAGTCCTGATAGGATAGTGTTGAATGGCTTTTGGGATCTTGATGATCTGAGATGTGCAAACCTCTCTGAGGTCTCAGCTGAGCCTTCCTGTTTTTTATACAAATTTATATATTTCTTCCTGTCTTGGCTTGAAGGAAGTGTTTTGGCTGCCTCTTTCCTGGGGCAAGTAACAGAAGATCCAGTGTTTTTCACTTTTATTTGTTAGGAAAAGAAGTGATAAATTAATTCGGTCTGTTCCTTAGGATCTTATGGTGTTGTTCCAATGAAGTTTAGATGTTATCTAATTGCATGAAACATTTTTTAATGGAACAAGCTTATGCCAGATGAGAGAAAATATATGCTGCTTGCTGCTATTTTATTATTCTGCATTCCCTCAGGCTCCATTTATATAACAGCCATAACCCAATCTCCAAACTCAACTGCAACGAGGTTGCTATCTTACCCCACCAGCATTTCCTGAGCTGAAGGGGTCTAACTATGTTTCTGAAACAAGGCAGAATGTTAGAGGATACCTTAACACCACTTGCATTTCAAACAGTTAGCAAGATCAAAAGGAATTTGTTAGCACCTCATCAGTCCTCCAGGTTCAATCATGTCGAACCTTGTTTTCTGGTTGTAGTTATTTGTATTTTAATGCAGGTTTTGGGTTCAGTTCTCTCAGCATGCAGCTGTGTGGGCAACCATACTCAAATGTACATCAATCCTTGATCATGCAAGCTGGTAATACAAACTGCAGGATCAAGGGTCCAGCAGGAATATTCTTGGTTTTTTGTCACTCTTCTCCCTTCAAAGGAGACAAAGGTTGGACCCTGGAAACCCAAGTTATAAACCCTTAAACAGCTCCAAATTTTGGCAAAAGTGCGTTCATGTAATTTTCACCTCCAGGCAGCACAACCACCTGAAATCAGGCAGGTTTCTGCCTCAAATTGGCTCCTGAATCTGGGGTATGGGAAAGGTTTAATGAGAGGGTCATGAATTTAATGCCACACATTTCAGATCAGTCTTGGCTGTGGCTTCCAGTGCCAACAAGAATATGATTGCAAAGACTCAGACTAGGCTTGACTATCACTATTTACTGCTTCCTGCAGTTAAATCTGCAGAAGTATATGCCAAGTGCTTAGGAGCCTGCGCCCTAAAAGGATTCTACCTTTCTTAGCTTTTCATTGCCCAAGGCAACACAGTTGCCTAGAAATAGTTAATGGTGCTCCTTGCAAAGCCCTATTTTCCTTTAAGGGTCATCATTATCTCCATTTTAAGGCTGAACTGAGATTTAAATATAACTTATCATTATTGAGATGCAAATCACCTTGGTCTCATAAGCATTATATGTCTAAATCATATTTTTCATCATGAAAATCTCTCTTTTTTAAAAGTGTTTCCCTTTAAGTACATTTTTCCATTAAACTAAATATATGTTTAATTTTTTTCTTTCTCCTCCAAAGGCAAGGTCCTTTCAATTCATGCCAGTGTTATTATTTCTCAAAACGAGTTTCATCTTGATCCATAAACATTTTATGCCAAGAATAATGCCGTTTTAAAGACAATAAGTGCCTATTTCTGCCTGAGGCCATCAGAAACCCCATAAAGGAGGCAGTAGGAATTAAAGACACTTAATCATATTCCCCCTTTTTTAACTGCTATTTTTTTACTCACTGAAGCAGTTTTTCTATCCTTGCTGAGTCCTATTGAATGCCATAAATCTTAATTAAAGATGTATTTTTTTTAATGAAATCTGAGCTAGAAAGCACATTTCTTACTTTTAAGACTAACACTGTGTGTAGGCTCATAAAGCAAACAAGATTTTTACACTTGCAGGGTTTCAAAACCAGTTATTGCTGTTATTATGTTGAATCAGTACCATAATTATTATTATTGCTTGGTTTGGTGTTTTTATGATTATTGTTAATGCCTGAGCTCTGCATTTTCTGTGCACAAGACATCATGGGGCAAAAATAGCTTACACTGAGTGCATATCTCTATGCAAAATGGAGGAAAGCTTATAAAAACATACCCATGAGCAGAGGAATTTGGATTTAACATTTTCATTTTAAGGTTTTGAGATTTTTGTGGGTGTCTTTGGAGTTGTTTTGGGGTTTTTTTGGTTTTGGTGGTTTTTTTGAATGCAAAAGCTGACTCAGTTAGGTAGGCTTAAATAACATGTTTCGTGTAAACTTGCAATTTTACATTCAAGCCAAGAGATTACATTGCTTTATACTGGGAAAAGTGCTATCTCTCATAATGTCATTTTCCCACTGTTCCATGCAATTTTGCTGTTGAGAGGAAGAAGGGGAAAAAAGTTCCATTGTCTTTCCTGTACTGGTGGAAAGAAATAGGTACCCCACCTCTCTCAAGACAAGACTTAAGTGTGTAGTATCTCCCTGCAGATGAAATGGAAAACACTACAAAGAGATTTTGATCTGAAGCCTGGTAAATTCAACGGGAAGATATATGTTGGCACTTGGTAATGAGCAATATTTGCTCTCTTATAATGGCACCTGCTGGAAATACATCACCTGACAGCCTTGTTCTGAGCCCTGGGACATTTTAAACAGCTTGCTCCGAAGTCAACGAAAATCAACATAAATTTTCCCAATAATTTCAACACCATTTTTGATTGAGCTGCTTTACAGACTAATGGAGGCAGATACTATTTCAAGGAACTTCATTTGGTAGGAAGCACTGGCCGCCAGGTTGCAACAGTTTTCCCAACACTTCTCACCTCTGATGCCATAAAGAGGGTGTCATTAAACTTAACCAATTACGCAGCACTCCCGATGTGGAGAAAGTAGTAGTACAGACAGATCCAGAAGTGTAGCCCATCAGAGCTTCCAAACTGAAAGGTGTGTAGAGGGAGTCCTTTGGCTTTACATGGCATAATTTCAAATTTCACATTAAGGTAAGTTAGGCATTTACATTCTGACATGCTCACAGTCCTGCTGGTTGGTAATGAATTGTCCATTTAAATTTGGCTCTTGTATCTGGAGTTTCTCCAGTTAATAGTACTTTTCTGTGTCTTGGAAAACAGAACAAAATAAAGGGTAGAAATTTTGCAGGCCAAGGAGCTGGTTTAAGGTTTGAGTGATTGTAGCAAGATATGATTCTTTGATCATTGTTAAGCACAGGAATAATATTGCTCCTGTGAGTAATGCTGCTGAGCCCATTAAATAATGACAATGAAACATTCATGGGGATAAACCTACCTGGGGCTGAGGCTTTGTAGGGGTGCAACCTTGTGCTCTCACCTTCTGCTGCAAGGTCACCCTGTTTCCACAGCTGTCAAGTCAACCAACAAGACACCAGTGGCTTTTATTAGATACTCATAGTTACTGTTCCTTAACATAACATGACCTTCCTCAATGAAGCCTGAATGAAAAGGGCATTGATTTACTGGCTGTGATGTTTCCTCACTGGCATCTAGTCATTTATTTAAGGCATGGTTTTGCCAGGAAAATCTCTTGTTATTTTAGAATCATCTTCCCTGTTCCAAAGGCATTTTGGAAGATAGCAAAAATGCAAAGAAAATATGTTTCCCATCACACACCACTCACAGAATTTATTTTGGGTAGCTTTCATGCCTGCAGCTACAGTATCTCACTTCTTCATGGGCACTAAGTTTGGGAGAAAAGCAGGAAGCACTTATTTTGCATCACAAATCAGTTGCTGTATTTGGTAGTTTCCATTTCATTCACGGTAGTAATTACGTGGTTACAGCTATTCTGAAGCTTCCTAGTGAAGAATCATAATTTTCATGCTCCCTCTAATTTATAAAGGGTAAAAAAACCCCAACCAGTCAGTATATATATTTCTTTTTCTCAAGCTGGTAAAATTTTGGTGGTAAAGTTCATAGAGGAGAAATGAAAATTTATTTTGAGGATACCCTGATGAAAACAAGTAGGAGGAAAAACCAAAAACGTTGTTGAATCATGGATAGTGGGGCAAAAGAAGGTTCTGAGTGGGGTCACATAATTAGATAAACTGGTCTGAGGACAGAAGAGATCAATGCTTTCCCAAGCTTCAAAAATCCAGATAAAGTAACCTTTTTGGACAAAACACCAAAATTAAAGGAAGAAAAAACCCCCAAACACATCTAAAGATAATCTTGTGCAGCATCACTGAAACAGAGTCTATTTAGAAATGTTTAAGGAAGAGGGTTTGACATTGAGTAATCCGCTTTTTAATTTTTTTAAAAATTGCTATTTGTTTGTTTGTGTTTTGACTTTTCATGACATCTCTCAATTTTTTGGTGTTTCTTTTAATTTTGGTATTGTGTTTTCTGTTTGTTTGTTTTGCATTTTGTTCTTCCTCCCCCCCCTCTTTGCACTGCACGCCCGCCCCCCCCCCCCCCCCCCGCCCCATCCCCCCCCAGCTTCCCTGGGAATTCACTTCTGTGTGATCTTTCAAGGATTTTGGTAGTCATTTCACAGGCCCCATTCTGACACCTTCCAGACACCCAGCAATCCATACACTGTAAGTCTGAAAACCACAGGACAGGTACAATTTCTACAGGCTCCAGCTGGCTTTATTTGCTATAAAACTGTGATCTTGCAAGTTCTTGGGTTTACAAATAATTTAATGCAGGTGAGCAGGGAACTGACACAGGTAATTTTGGGCTATTTTAGCTTAATTTAATTTTTCAGCTCATGGCATCTCTTGTTGAAAGCTGATTAACTCTGTTTGTGATTGAATGTTATACCACTTTTCTTTTTTATTTTTTTAACAGTCATGAATAGAATGCCCACAAAAATAATAATATAAACAAAGCCTCTTTCCACAACCTGTGACAAAGGTTAATAAATTTTTTCTATGCTTTTTAATATTTAGGGTTTTTGTTGTTTTGTCAACTATGCACATGCACATACACACATGCACACACATACATACGCATACACCTATAGGTATTTATACATATATATGTATTTTTAAATTTCTTTTTTATAGTCTTTTTCAATTTCTGAAGTTAACTGATGGGTACTGAAATAGAATACTATTAAAGTGATATTTTGTAGGAAGTCTAAAGATGGCTTTTCTGTATGAACACTTTGAGTACAGGTCACAGGTTGAGAGGGTAACTACAACTCCTGGATTGGTACAGAAATGTACTTTATCCCAAAGCACTGTTGCAGCAATTCCATTGACACCAGATGGCTGCTCTATATCTTCAGGGTGGTCAAATGTTTCTGATGAGTGTCTGCAGCTGATGAGGTTAGTTCTCCTCCTGGCAGTCTAATAAGAAAATCAGTAGGGCTTTTTTTTCCTTTTTTTTTTTTTCCCAGTGAAACCTCTGTTCCTTTGCAATGGTGAACCTGGTACTACCAACCAAATGTGAAAAGAGTATTCCTGTTTTCCATGGGGATCAGGGGCAGCCTTGTGGAGGTGTGCTGGTAACTTCCCACGTTTATTATTAAAGTTCATGCAGTTTATTATTGTTAAAATTAATATCTTACATGAATGGTTTATCCCTATTCACCCCGTTCCTTCTCCTATGTTGGTATTTTCCTGCACTTGTTTACCAGTTATTCGTTAACTGTCAATCATTGTGTTATATAACCTTAAGTTATGTCCATCATTTGCAGGTCTCTCCTCCCTCTAGAAAGTTCAGTGAGTGGCTTGCAGTGATTGGATGATTTTAATGTATTCTCCCTCCCTGTTCTATGTTATTGGATTATGAGTTAACTGACATTAATGGAGCCACACCCTTGATGTACCTGATTGGCCCTTTCTTTACCCATCCCCTGTTACCACTCCTGAGATAAAAAGTCTGTGCAAGAGCTAGTTGGGGTCTCTTCGGAGCCTCGACCGGCTGGAATAAATCTCCTCTGCGTTGAACTCTGAAGAGTCCCGTCCTTTATTCACCTGCGTCTTAGTGGTGACTCTGCTCACCGAGCTAAAAGACCCCCGTGTTCTGGTGGAGGCAGGGCTGTCCTGTGCCGGAGCACTTGGGCGGCAGCCACCCCTCAAGGAAGGGAAGCCGGGAGCGACCGCACAGCCTCAAAACTGAGATATGTGGACAGGTCTAGGAAGATCTTTGCCTTTCTCTTATTCTATGATTTTAAAGAAATTTTATATTTCATATTCTGTATAAATTATTTTCCAATAGTCATTGGCACTTCAAAAAGTGAACTGTCATTTAAGAAATACTTCATACTTAAAAATGTTAACTAGTTCTCATCTAGGTATTAGATTTACTTGTTAGATTATAAAAAATTCCTCCATTGTGAATTTAGAGGAAATTCAAAAGAAACTTATAAATGCAAAATCTCAAAACATCAAACTTTACAGATGATGGGACCCAGATTTGCAATGATAGTTGAGGTTTGTTGCTCAGGTACCTCTTTGTAATGACATTATGTTAACTTTGAAATAGACTTCCCAGCAACCTAACAGACAAATTATAGCAAATAATTATCAGCTCTTAGATCAGTCTATTTTTTATTTAGTGGTATAAGCAATGCAAGTACTTGAAATTACATGGTAATTTATGCAAGGACATCTTTGTCAAAGATAATTTTTTAATAAAGAAACAACAATTTTATGATAATTAAATAACCCATTAACAAAATTATGTGATCATGCCAAGGAATGACTGGTCTGCCTTGAAAAGATGCAGAAACCTTTTCATGAGCCTGTGAGCTGTTTGTCTGCACGTCTGAACATCAGAAGTTCTAATTCTGAATGAACCAAAGGACAGCTTGGCTGCACTGAGAGGGCAGTGGAAGGAACTGCTGATGTCACAAACACAGCCACAAACCTATAGAGATCTAACTAAATCCATGGGTCCAAGCTGTGCAGAAAAGGCCTCCATTCCAAGAAAAATACAGATATTCATTCTTTGTGGTTTCACCCTCTTCACCAGCATTTCCTTGCCTCTGTTTTCTTTTTCTTGCTCTCAATTAATTTCTTAACCAAATAGTGTCTCCTGGAAAATACAGTTCCATAATAAATAATTTTTTTTAAAAAAATTAAGAGATTGGAACATGCAACCAATTTTGAGCAGGCAAAGTTGAAACGCATCAATCAAAGTTTCTGCTGTCTGGTAAAATTTTTCATTTGAAGAAAGAAAGAAGATTTTCCTCTGACTTTTTATCCTAAATAGATTTTTGACTTCTCAAATAAATTATCAAATTTTTAGTAGGTTATTTTTTAAGCAGAATGTTATGGCAATAGTATCTCATGAAGTGTACACACACAGAGAAATATATAGGTATATATTACATCCTTACCTTTTCTATATAAAAGTCAGATACAAAATTCTACTTCACCAAAAGTTACTTCTTTGGAGTGCCAACTAAGACATTTTTGAAGTCCCTGTGGGTTTCAGGTTTTATTTGTGTGTGTGTGTGATTCAGAAGAGGGAAAAGGAAAATATTTATACAATATTAGAGCATGGAGATTATTTGTGTCTTTAAATTCTCTTCCTTTTACTGTGTTTCACCTTCACACTTGTGATGGCCCTACAGGAGCCTGGCAGAGAAGAGGTGACCTGGACAGAGAGTAGGATGCTCTCAAGCTCCTGGTTCTGCTGCAGCCTGGCTTTGGACAGTGAGTCCCAGCTTTTCTGCTGGGACTTGCATTTGTGATCCGATATATGATTTAGCTGAAGGGTTCAAACCTCTGGCAACAGAAGGGCACAGGGTGGTGCTCGTATTGAGTAGAAAACTGACATCACTTGTCTCCAGAGCCATGTGACACCACACACTGTGCCTTTTGGGACTGTTGATGTGACAGAAAAAAAACAGAGTTGGGTGAAGTTTTGCGGTGCTGTACTCAGAAATGTTGTATTTTGTATTTTGTGTTATGTACTTAATAGATGTATTTTTTGAGGCAGTCCAGCTGTACAGGCCACAGTAAACTCAGGTGTCACCCATCAGCTGTAACCATCCATATCACAGTATGCCACAATGCACTTTGAAGGCAGCAAGGCTTATGTTCATGACAGGAAATTGTCACAGATGTAATTACTCCAACAATATTGTTAAATTCCAGTGCAATATGTATTGCAACCCATCAGTTACAATAATCACTGTACAGATACAATCTGTTTTCTGATAAAACACAGAGGTTCATAATGCACTGTACATTTTGCTTGCAGAGAAAACCCTGCCTGGGACTCAAAGCCCTTTATCCACTCTAATTGTTATTACTTGTAGCTGTGTGGTGCCTGGGAACAATTCTGATATTGTATGTTCTGAAAGAGCAGAAGCCATTCAGGTAGCTGAACTGGTGAAATGAAAGCTAACAATCTGGATGGAGGAACAGATTGTCCTGGACAGGTTCTTCTTGCTTACTATTCACAAGAGGATTTAAAGGCCACTTGTGAGTTGGAACACAGAAAAATTTAGTTAAAAGGGACTTCTGAGGGACATCTACCCCCAGGTCTCCTGTTCCTTGAATCATAGAATGATTTGGATTGGAAGGAACCCAAAAGACCATCTCATTCTATCCCACCCCTGCCATGGGCAGGGACACCTTCCACTATCCCAGGTTGCTCCAAGCCTGTCTAACCTGGCCTTGGACGCTGCCAGGAGTCCAGGGGCAGCCACAGCTTCTCTGGGCAACCTGTGCCAGGGCCTCACCAATGTCACAGAGAAGAATTTCTTCCCAGCATCTGATCAAAATCTTTCCTCTTTTAGTTTAATACTGTTCTCCCTTTTCCTACCACTAAGTGCCTGTGTAAAAAGCTAAACAACCCTGTTTCAGGGCATGAGTCTTTCCCGCATACTGGATTCTGTGAGAGTTCAGTTTCTGCCAGCCAATTTCTCCTGGCCACATAAGTCCCTCTGAATAAGAACTTTTCCTTCCAGTATGTCACTCCAACATGGTGTGATCTACAAACCTGATGAGAAGCTACCTCACCCCCTTTTCAGGCTCTTAACAAAGAGCATGGACTCTGGCTACAGCCTGGATGTTTTATCCCAGCCCACCACCCTAAACCCCAGGAAGTATGGTTAATTTTCTACAGTCCAGCTAATTTTCCATCACAGAATATTTATTCAGTTTATAAATTGGCAATTTGGCTATGGTGCATTCTGACAAACTGTGTCAAAATCTTTTCTGGAGTCAAGGTGTGCAACACCCGCTGCTCTCTCCCTGTCACCAGAGCCATGATTCAAATCTCAAATATCACGTTAGTTGTGTAGAGTGGGAAAGTGAAGCACAGCTAATTGAATATGCCACTGGTTCCTAGCCTAGCAGTAAGGATATTAAGAAGGTAGATAGAGTTTCTTCAAGGGCTTTGAAAGTTTTGTGATTTTTGTGGTAGTAAGGAATGTTTTCTGCATCTTGGTAGGAGGAGGTACAGTACAGCTGCTTGTTTACAGAGGGCTGGATTGCAACAGCACACACCAATCTATCTCTGTATGTGACATATCATTTTAATTACCCTGGGTTTACTTTCTCTATAGGCATCCCTTCCATTATTTAAAATTAGCCCTCCGTGTGTCACTCAATTGGCATGAAGAATCCCAACCAGAAACATTGCCTTAATTCAACTAGATTGGGGCACACCATATTTTTCACTTAAACAAAGGCAACTCAATATTTAGATCATCTTTCTTGTTCCAGCTGCTGCCCCTTGTACGGAATGTAAATTAAGAGCTCTTGTGCTAACCATTGATTTTTCTTCCCAGGATCCCAAGGGGACACATCCTGCTAGGTTTATTCTTGAGGAAGCCCATTCCACTGCTGCACAAAGCTAGCATTGTCAAGAAGATTTAGCTCCCGATGACAAAACATCTTTCATTGTGAATTCTACTCATCATAAGGAGCTTACAAATCCTAAATCACAGTGGGGCCACCCTTTCTTTTGCTCTCAGTGCACTATCATAACTCTTCCACCTTAACTATTAGAGGAATGCTGTCTATGCCTCTTATCAGGCCTGGGTCAAAGGTGAATATCTGAGCTTCTCGGTCACAGTGACATCAAGTGCTGTGAAACATGGTAATAACAATCTTTCAGGAATCTCTGAGGCCATTCTGTAAACCCAACCGGGTCTGTGTGACTCTGATTTTTGTCTTTCACTGCAGATGTGATGCTACCTTGAAAGAAGAGGCTTAAATCTCTCTGAAAGCAGCTTCTGTGTTTGTGGTGGTGAGGGGGAGAGGGTTGGGGTTTAGCCATGGATGGTATGGGAGAACATCTGGGAGAGGGGAGGGTCTGTGGAACTGTCTCTGCTCTGTGAGCTCAGTGATGCAGATCACCAGTGTAAATAGACACGGATAACTCCTAGAGACATCCAGTAAACTTTCAGCTCTCCTTCTTAGAATATACTTCTTTGTTCTTGGGAGGAAACAAAATGAAACAACAGTCTCATCCCTGAGCTAAAATCTTCTAATTATCAATCACCCCCCCACTCCTCTGAGATAAGGATTTCCCCTGCCTCCACTCCTTCTTGCTGGATTTCTGGCTTCCAGTCTCTGCCCTCCTAGTTTTCTTTAGATAAGAAAAAAGGAAGGTGGGATATAGACTTGTAGAATGATTTAGGTTTAAGAAAAGCCCCTCCAAGATTGTTGAGTCCAACAGTTAACCCACATAGAATATTTTTCAGTCTTTTTGGAGCATGAACACACCTTAGGTGAGGAACATCCTGGTAAATGACAAAGAGGAATAGAGGAGATTCCCTGAGCTGGTGGCAGGCAGCAGGGGAAGAGTGGAGGGTCTGCTGAACAAAGTGCTCTTTATTCTGCAGAGCACAGGGAGCTGCATCTGTGTAGGGTGATTAGTGCAGAAAGGCCAGCCACTGCCAGTGTGTTGTGAACCTGTAATAATCACAACAGAAATAAAAAACACAGTGAGATGGAACATGATTTCCTGTGTCTGAGCATGCAGAAAGAGCAGGGAGGCTTGCTCAACTCTTGCTGCAGAGAATTAGAAGGCACAAAAGAGACTTTTCCTCTATGCATTTAGGTAATGAGCAGAATCTAAACAGACTTTACTGCTGCAGACAGCCCTATTGAAGTAGTTGAAGGTCACTCCCACAAAGACTTGTTGCATTTCCCTAACCCTTAAAGGAATGAAAATAAAAATGTGCTTCTCTCTAGTGCAGCAAATGTCTTGTAATAATACTGTGAGGCTAAATTTAGCATTTGCTCAGTAACAGATTGCAGTCCCATCATCACAGAATACCTTGAGCTGAAGAGACATATAAGGATCACACCCTGTGCCTGAGAATGTTGTCCAAACGCATCTTGAGCTCTCCTAGCCTTGGTGCTGTGACCACTTCCCTGGGGAGGCTGCTCTAGTACCCAACTACCCTCTTGGTGAACTTTTACCTAATATCCAAATTAAACCTCCTCTGCCACAGCTTCAGACCATTCCCTTGGGTCTTGTCACTGGTCACCAGAGAGAAGAGAGGAAGCTGCAGGACACAATGAGGTGTCTCCTTAGATATCTTCTGTTTTAAGTCCCTTTTTGGCCTCACCTCTGTCCTCCTTGCCCCTCATATTCCCTCTCTTGGGTCATATTGGACTCCTTCTCCCTAGTGTGCTTAATAGCCAGAAACCTGGTCACTAATTACTGTGGTGAAGATTTGCAACCTGTCTGGCAGTGCCAGGAAGTGGGGCACAGCCTTTGCAAGTGTGGAGGGATCAATCAGGCTCAAGTCAAAACAGAGTGTTTCCAGCTAATTCTGAGAGTTGGCGATGACAAGCACCATTGAGCCTAGATGTTTGGCTGTCAAGTGTGCAATACATTTGGGAACTCACCCCATGTGAAGGGCAATGGGGTTTTCCTATTTTACTTTTATCTTCCCTACTCAACTCATTTGATCACATACATCAAGGAAAAAAAAAAAAAAGGTGGTGGTGGTGGGAAGCTGTCCATGAAGAATTTTCAAGTCTGTTTTCAATCAGGCTGATATGTCTTTTCCCAAGTTTGGTGTTCCTGCCACTCTCTGGCCCTACTTCCTCCTCCCCTTTTCTGAGCTCTAGCATGAAGTTATTTTTCTAAGGGTTGTGACAAGAGACTTTGCAGAAGTCAGGTTTTTGATGTCTTAAAGTTCAATTGGATATATGAGAAACATGATGACTAAAGGAAAATAAAGGTCTCAGGTCTGCCTGCTTTCACAGTATCTTTTGACTGCATAATAATTCTGCCAGTATTATTAAACAATGTTGTAGTAGTAATGAAGAATGATACCCAAATATTAGAGATTTAGTATGCTATGTAGAAAAAAAAATAGATTCTCTATTAACTGAATAGTCAGAAAAATGTGAGAATGGATCCAAGTTTTCATTTAGAGTTTGACAGAATCAGAAAACAACAGATTTTAAGACCAGAAATAGACCTTAAACTATCTGCTTTTTCAACCTCGTATGTAACAAAGCTATGTGTCATCCAACTTTTTCAAAGTAGAAATAGTAGTTTCATTTCCCTTTTCTCCTTGTTATGTTTTTAAAAATGGGGGAGGAAAGTAAAGGTGTGAAAAAAAAATTGATGCAAAATTTTCACCAAGTTTGAATTAACAAGTACAAAACTTGTGTTTCTGGACCACACTCATGAATATCTAGGCACCAGAAACAGGACAACAATCTGACCCTTGATATGTATCACAGAAGACTACAGAAGAGAAGATCTGTTATGTGGAACTGGCGAGAGGTCATTCCTTGTTATAATACAAGCATGCTGAGAGCTTGTGGAGGAGGTCCCATTTGCTTTTGCACATCACATCAAAGAAAAAAAAATCAGCATCTACCTCTTTATTCACCCTTCTTGCAGAGCAGAGGCATTATGGATGCTTGTTTAAAATGCTCTGGGTGAATGACCTAAAACCCACTTGTGTAAAGATGAAGTGAAATTGTTTGTAGCTGATGACCTAACAGTGGGTGTCCCCCCTGTACTCCATGTGAAAATTTCTATATATAAGTATTACTTTTTCCTTATGCTAATAATACTGACAATTGTATGAGAGGGAGAGAGATGTGTTCTTAAACTGACTGTGACACTGGCTTTAGCTAAATCTTAGGGGATGTTCTGAACAAAACAAGAAGTTCCCTGGATATTGGAGGAGCTGTGGCAAAGGCAGTGAATATTTTTCACATTTAACTAGGATTTTTAAGCTGTTTGAGTAACTGCTGCTGCGTCTTGTTTCCAGTCATGAGTAAGGGGAAAATGATCTTGAACTGAAAATGAGAAATAAAAAAGAAAATATTTCCCTAAAAGTTGCTGTGTTTAGTATTTCATATATAAAGAGACACATTTGGTCATAGAGATGATAGAAGAATTCAAGAATCATTTTTTGATTTAAAAAGTATTAATTTGTGCTTTAGGAAGCTGTCTTTCATACTTTAATGCAAGTATGAAGGGGTCTTTTTTAGCCTCTTTAGCTAATTAATAAATCCAATGAAAATTATGTGAATCAACTGTAATCCTTTCTACAATATGTGTCTTATGAAAAGCAAAATTATCAAGTGCACACAGTCAATGGCAGCCAGGAATCGCAGGATAATACAGTTTTGGAGGAACCTCTGGAAGTCAACTCTTCAGCTGAAAGAACAGCTTGACCAGATCAGATAAACCAAATCTCTACCGAAGCAATGGATAAAACAGTCAGGCTTTTTCCCTTGAATTACCTTAATTTAAACATTATTCCTGAGCTTGAATCTTGCACCACATGCTATCATTGAGGTTTGTTAGGTGCCATTGTAACTGCTAAAATGTTTGTCCTTTTTCTTGTAAGTCCCCTTTATGTACTTAAAGGCCATAATAAAATCTTCCTCAGTGTAGACTGTATAAACCTGTACTAATTTCTCCTACACCAGGGAGAAAGGGAGACTATGGTAAGTGCAGATGCATGAAATTGGGTGATTTATTCCATTTTCAATGCCTAGATTTGATTTAGTATTTTCCAGCCCATATGTCTTGAACATTGTTGATATGTGGGCAAAATTTACTTACGGGCTGACTCAAGATGGAAGTGGCAAAGTCCTTACAGAAAACTCATATTGTGGCTGAGGTGGGAAACTCTTACAGTTGCCATATTTTCTTCATTTTCTACCCCTTAAAATGATAGTTTCTTTCACTAGCTCAAACATTCAGATACAATTCAATTAATTATAGACTAAATCAGTTTCTTATTCTTGTTCTGTAGAAATATAAAGAGCTCTGGAGACCATAAGGTTTGCTCCTTTCCTTATCTTGTCTTTACTAGTGACCAAGGTGATATAATTTCAAAGAAGGTGAGAACATAGTTGCTGCATTCAGTAGTTCTGGTAGCAGTAGCCCTGAGGACTATTTCCTCCTCAGCTCCAAGTACTTAAAAGATTAGTTTAAACCACAAGGCAGGAAGTATTGCTTTGGTATGGTAATAGGGAGAATTGCACAGGATTCTTTTCTGACAATGTTGGTTTTGAATTTAAAGAAAAAGAAAAAAAAAATTAGGTCAAAACAAGAGGAAATAAAGAAGCATGCTGATAAAACTGAAGTTATGAGGTTCTGTCTTTCAAGCCTGGTAAAAAATTGAAGTTACTTTAAATAGAGTATTATAGGATGCCAATAAATTTCACTTCCTGTTGAAAGAAAACAGAAGTCAAAGATGAGACATTTTAAAATAAAATCTTGAACTGTATTTTCATTCCATAAAAGTTAATTTTCTCAGCAGTTGCTTTCTCTTGAGCTCATTGGGCTTTATTTATGACTGCACAATTGCCTATGATAATGAAAAACAAACCCATACCAGAACAAAACTGCTGTTTAAGAGAAGATGTTCAAGATGTTTAGTAATTTCTTAAGAATCTGGGTGATTTTTGTATGAACAGGTAGACATCTGTTAGAGGGGAATTTCACTGAGCAGCTTAATTAGCTCTTCACGCTATTTAATATTATGTTAAATGACTTACCAAAAATTATTAATTAAAGATTAAAATCTCATTGTTTGTTAGTAATGGGGCACATGGGAAGAAGGAAAAGAATAAGACTTTATTATTAACCAGTTTCAGGGAACACGGAATAAATTGGATAAACAAAGAAAATATACATCTGGCTGTTTCCACTTGTTGTATAAAACATCTGATAGCTTATACTTGTTACAGGAATCCTATAAATACTCAAGCATGTCCAATAAATTAAATTACTAGCACTGTCGGTTGGTAGTTTAAAAAATTTTTCCACAACCAACTTTGAGGAAATCAGGGCTTCCTCAAAGGCAGCTCCTATCTCCTTAGTGTAGTTAGCAAAATCGCACGGAAGATCACGCGATGTACGAGGAGAATAGGGTCCTCCTCCTTTCCATGCTGCTGCCCCGTAACCCTGCTGTCTATCCTCTTCCGAGAGTCACGTGGGCGCACCGAGGTCACTTAAGCAGGTGCCCGTGGGAAATAAATTGCATTCCACCATTCATCATATTGGTGTCACGCGTGGTTTGTCCGGCCAGTTTGTAAGTTCGCCGTGGCCCCCGATTTACCAGGTCGCCAGCCTCACACCAGAGGCAACACCTTAGGGAACATTTGTCTGTATTAGCCACATATTTAACCCACGGTGAGAATGGATGTTTCAATTTGGCCTTTTTTTTTGATAGTGGAGATGGCAATTGATTTGCTTGTTACTGAGCTGATTAAATGCTGTGTGCCATGGTGGCAGAAGGAAATCAACCTCATTATCTTCCCTGTCTACCACTTCCTCTGTCACATCTTCATGGCATGATGACTTTCCACTCAAGGTCTTCAGAATCCCATGAGTTTCCAAAAGGTGAGCCTGTTCTTGGACACTGGGGTTGCAGTTTCTTTCACCTGTCTTAAAATGTCTATACTGCATGTGCATCTGATCTGGGACCTATATGAGCTTGAGTGTGTGATTCACCTAATCAGAAACTATGCCTAATTTCTGATGAGGTGAGAAAAATTTACCTTGAACACTATTGATAATTCTCTCAGATTTCCTTCACCCATAGTGGGAACCCAGACAGATTTCACAGGTAGATATTGATACCACAGATGTCTTCAGTCGTGACGTAAGAATCTCACCACAGCTTTTATTTGCCTGTATGTTCCTGTGATATGTATAGTGATCAACATAAATCTGGGTTCATGCAGAGTGCAAGAAAAATAACTCAATCCATCAGTAATGAAGGCTTGAATTTCTCTGTCCAGTTCACACTCTGGAAGAAAGAGTTGCTTCAATGGATGAAAATATCCATGCTGTATAATTGTGGAGCTTGTATTAAAAAAAACTCCAAACAACAAAAACCACCACACAACAACAAAACAAAACAGAGAGTCTAACTGTATTCCTTTTAGCATTTTCTTCAATTACTATTTTCAATAGTCAATTTTCTTCAGATGACTTTTCTATTCTGATCTTCTTATCTTTTATGAGTGGTGTCTCATTTAAAGCTCTGTATAAGGATGCAGCTCAGAAATCATTACCTTACTGCTCTCAAAAGTGAAAAGCAGTTTTGGCTGTGTAAATTAGAGTGCCTATGAGGCCAGTAAATGGTTTAGAACTTCCAGCTGGACTTCTAAAGAGTGTGAAAGAGACAGGAGGAGACAGGATATCTCAGGATTCTGATGGTACCTACTCTTTTAATGAAATTAATAAGCAGATCTCCAAGGGGTTGCATAGTTTCTGCATCTTCAACAGAAAATTGGAACAGGTATACTCAGACTCAAGCTGAAGCTCACAGCAGGTCTGAAAGTGAATTTTTTAATTTTTTTTCCCTAATGAGCAGAAATCATAAAGACTTCATCAAATGGGTCAGCACAGATTTTGGTCTTTGTCCTAAAAGAGAGAGAGATGGTTATATGGTGCTGTTTCAACAATGGGATGAAGAGGAGAACTCTGGTCGTATTGGACAGTTCCTCCCCACCACAATATTGTAACCACCTTGGGGGAAAAAAAGCTAACAAGAACAATGGATTGAATGCATTGACACATGAAAAATTCCATAGGGTTTATGTTCTGGGTTTACATTTTTTCTAATTATGCAGCATAGGACATGGAGGAATATTGTGTTCAGTTGTGGAAATATTTCTGGTCACCAAAAAGTATTTTCCTAAGTATCCTCCCTACACTCAAAGTGTCCTATGCCAAACTGAACCGCTCAATTGGTTGATAAATTCCAAGTATATGCATGTAGAGGGAAAAAATAGTGCATACTAAAAGCATGAATTCGAAGTAATACTCAGGAAGAACATCTTCAAGTGTGTATTAATAATAATTAACAATATTTCATTTTCAAAAGTGGTGAAAAATGTGAATAAAATGGTAGAAATTACCAGGGAAAATCAAACTAACAAGGAAACTAGAAAATCAAACTAACAAGGAAACTAGAAATATCAGATTTTTTATACGTTTGTGTATTCTCTATATATGAAATAATTCTCAGAAAGGATGTGGGAAAATAATACAAAAAGTACAATGGTGAAGACTGAATTCCATGGGGTACAAGGCTGTGGTTGTAAAAGCTTCAATATTTGACACCTGGAGCTGTTGATAATGTCCAGAAACTCATGAAGGTTTTATAGGGAAAATACATAGGAAATAATACTTAGTATTTTTACAGCTAAGAAATAATTATCAGAGGGTATTAGATGAAATTTTCAGGCAGAACTTTGAATGCAAATCTGATGATGAATTACTTTGTAATGAAATGCATGGTTAAACTATTAACTCAATGCCAGAATATATTGTGGAGGTCAGACATTAATTATTAAATTTAGCCATTGAGAAACAAGCTGCTGCTTGGAAAGTTTGTAAGATGGTGAAACAGGGAGGTTATACCAAGAGCAGGGTGCTACTCTATTACCTCATTACACAGAACTAAGTTATTTTCCTAAACATCTGCCATTAATGCTATTACAGATAACAGGCTAAATAAGCCTATGATATGAACACTTATCAGTACATTTCCTATTATATTCTTATATATATGCATCTTTTCAGATAGTAGCATGAGAATGATCATAATAGAATTGTTAAAGTGACAAAAATGTATTTGGCTGAGGAAGAGGGTCAGTAGGAACACAAAAAGCAAATAGAAGAGACAACATTTCTCTCAGAAGTTTTTTCATTATTTCTGTGTGTATTAATATACAAACTCAGGGGAGGCAAAGTGCACCAAATGGTTGTTTTTTACCAGTCTAAAATGAACTCTTAAATATTTAATCTGGTTTAGAAGGTATACCACTTCTCTGGAGATATTTTCAACAAACAGCATTTTGGACTAAGAAGGCCGATGGCCCCTGGGCTGTCCCAGCCATGGTGTGACACAGCCCCAGGCAGGGCCCGTCCCCTGGGCTGGCACTGCTGAGGCACCTCCAGTGCTGGGGACAGCTCTGGGCCCCTCAGGACAAGAGAGACACTGAGGGGCTGGAGCGTGTCCAGGGAAGGGAAGGGAGTTGGGGAAGGGGCTGGAGCCCCAGGAGTGGCTGAGGGAACTGGGAGAGGGGCTCAGCCTGGAGAAAAGGAGGCTCAGGGGGAACCTTATGTCTCTGCACAACTCCCTGACAAGGAGGGGACAGCCGGGGGGTCAGGCTCTGCTCCCAGGGAACAGGGACAGGAGAAAGAACAGATTCATGCTGGACCAGGGGAGAAGCAGGTTGGATATTGGGGAAAATTTCTTCACTGAAAGGGCTGTCTAGCCCTTGCATCTGCAGAGGTGGAGTCCTCATCCCTGGAGGGGTTTAAAAGCTGTGTGGATGCGGCACTTTGGGAACATGGGTCCGTGGTTACCTTGGCAGTACTGAGGGAATGGTTGGACTCTCCGATCTTGGAGGGCTTTCCCAACCTAAATGATTCTATGACACTTTGAATAATATGTCCACCCTCTTTCAGTACCATTCAATCTCAAATAATTTTTAAAGTAATTTTATTGAGAATATTCTAACTATAGATTTTAGGGAGCCTGATCTTCCCTCACAAGTCAAGATCATTTAAACATCTGGCCTGCTCTGATTAGCTGTGGCCTCTAACAGGAGAAGGATGGGACCCCCATACCTTCAGAAAGGACTTGCTGAGATGATTGCTGGCATTATGAAAATTGTTTGCTCCATGACTAAGAATGTCTGGTCTGCTCTTCTGATGCACAACACAGCATGTCTTCTGGCATTTCAGAAATGTGAGTACTGTGCACCTAACTTACACCAACATCACTGCTGGCATCTCTTCCTCCTCTGTCCCTCCAACCATCCCAGCTTATAGATGTCTTTGGATTTGAGATTGTTTCCTTAGATATTTGGCCAGCACCTTTTGTGACTCCAGCCAGTTAGTCTTACTTTAAGTGTTACATTAAATTACTGCAGTCAGTACTGCAATGAATACTGAATACACTGAACTCAGTAAAATGTTAGCATGAAAACCTTCCATGTGAATTACTCTGATCTCTTGTGCAAATGATTTGCAAGTTTTAAATCATAAGTCTTCATACTTTGCTTTCTTTTCTAAAAAAAATGTTTTAATTAAGTTTTAATTAAGTTCACTAAACCACTCAATTGCTCTGTCTTATACAGGGACTTGGAAGATACAGACAACATTTCTTTTCTGAATGGGGAAAATTTGGTTTCCTGAACTGAGCTCCAATTTATGTCTTCTTTGTGTACACATTTGTGTTCAAATAAAGAAGAAGGAGGCCCATAGGATCAGATTCACACTCATTTTTAAGGAGTTTTATGACCTTCCTGCTGCAGATTCTGCTTTCTGGCTTAGGTAATGAGAGGATAGGGAGCAGCACACAGCAACTCCATGTCACATACTCACTGCTCAAGTGCCTGCATTGAGAGACAACTTTACTGACCATATATAATGACTATTATGAAACCCAAGGGGTTCCTAGGGGAATGTATCTGTGCCCCAGGAGGAGATTCTTCACTAATCTCTTCATTCACAGGTGGTTGTTTTCACACTGAGCTGCTCCTGCTGCTGAGGCTCTGTTGGAAGAAGAGGCACAAAAGTTTTTTTAGTTCCCCTTGAAATGAGATCATATGACAAAACCTGTATAGAAATAGATCTATAAACAATGTGCAATTCTAAGCAGCCAGCTAGAAAAAGTAATTAAAGAGGACATCTAAATCACAATAAAGTGCACAGAATTTTAAATAGCCTGTCTAAATGTATTCCTGCCCTCCAGCTAAGTAATTTGCAATCAACTTGTTGATTCTTTTAACTACACATTAAAACCTATCTCTTCTACAGAATAAGCTTTCACAAAAACACAGAGATCAAATCCATTCTCCCTAAACTTTTTGGTTTAAAGCTTTTTGATGGAAGCAGTCTGCAAATAACCAAGTTGGAGCTTGACTTTCCATCCTAACAGAAATATTACCAGGCACAGAATATTCAGGATCTGTAGGATGAAGAGTAATAATTTCCCTCTGTGAAAGAGAAGGCTCTGAAACAATTTTGAAGTCCTCCAAACTCTGCCTCCCATCCTCTACCTGGCCATACAGATTACATGCAGATAGCCTATGGACTAAATAATGCAGCCAGCCAGTGGTGTATGGAACCTTTAAGTGTGCATGGGAACTGTCTGCTGGGCTCTTCTGTTCTCAAAAGGGCTGAATTTTACCTCTAGAACTGGCACTGTAATGTGCACAGGGCAGTTGGACTATCAACAGGGTTATGTTTAAATGATAAATTTCCCTCTCATTTAGCAATGCCACACTGTCCCACAGTCTCATAGAATCACAGAATAACTGAGGTTAAAAAAGCCCTTCTAAGGTGATCAAGTCCAACCATTAACCCAGCACTGCCAAGGTCACCACTAACACAAGTGACATATCCACATGGCTTTTAAATCCTTCCAGGGATGGACATGTCACCGCTTAACCAGGCTTCCTGTTCTAATGCTTGACAGACCTTTCTGTGATAAATTTCTGCCTAATATCCAATCTAAAAGTCCTCTGGCACAACTTGAGGCCATTCCCTCTTGTTCTGTCTCTATTCTCTGGGAGCAGAGCCTGACACCACGCGCCCCCCCCCCCCCCCCCCCCCCGGCTGTCCTCTCCTATCAGGGAGTTGTGCAGAGCCAGCAGTTCCCCCTGAGCCTCCTTTTCTCCAGGCTGAGCACCTTTCCCAGCTCCCTCAGCTGCTCCTGATTCTCCAGACTCACTCATGAGGAGTTAACTCATGTGTCAGATTGAGCTACTGTGATTAACAATGCAGTAAGTCAGAAAACTTGTGTGAGCATCCTTTGCTCCAAAGCAGTCCAAGATGACAAGTCATTGGCAATTCCTCTTCTTCATGCATTTGTCCATGCTTTGCTTTCAATTACAATTTTGGCTGAGCTGTTATCCTGGCAGCCTTAATTTTGCATTAATTTACTCTGTGCCTCATGCCCATACATTGACACCCTTTTAATTTTGTTATGTTTTCCCTGCTTTGGCCATTTTAGAGTTAAGTTGGGATGCTTTGGTCAGGCAATAATTGCTTCAAAGCCTTTTCCAAACTTTGGAGACATGGAACTGATATTTTTACTGTCATCACTGAGTCTCTGCTGGTCATAATCCACAGGAATGCACCTGGATGCAATTGTGCTTAGATAACTAAACCCAAGTGATGTGTTTCATTTAGTGGGGACTCTGATGGCTTCATTGTAAAGATTGGAGAATGATTCAACATTCATGAAAAAATGTGGCAAAAAAAGGTTAGCTGAACAGTACTAGAAGTGGATCCATATTGGGAGCAATTGAAGGAGGAAATGGTCTGGATTTATTGTCTGCATTAAAGATATTGTGAGTCCCATGGATACCGAGACTGTCATGGAGACGCAGCTAATAGGATTTTTATTGGATTATTTTCTGGCTGCTGCACCTGCTTCTGAAGGGGACAGTGCAGTGGGTTTTCTGGCACAATACTTGAACAAGGGATCAGAAAGGAGCCATAGGAACTGGAAGCTCCAATATAAATTTTTAAGGAAACTTTTACAGTTGCCTCAGGAAGGCAGCAGCCACTGAGTACTGGACCCCTTCTCTCTCTTTAAAAGATGTTCAAGGATAGAAAATATACTATATTGGAGAAAAGACACCAACTTACGTAACTTACATACTTCTACTCTTTGCAGTCCACATGCAGGTTATTTTTTATTTGAATTGACTTGAGGGAAGATTATTTCTAAAGTTTTTATTATTTTTAAAATAGCAATTTTGATTACCATTGATTTTGTTTTTTTTGTTTCGTTTGTTTTGAGTCTTGGGGTTTTTTTCGGTGACATAGAATCATAAGATCATTAAGGTTTAAAAAGACGTCTGAGATCTTTTGGTCCAGCCACTAACCTAATCACATCCCCAAATGCCACACTTACATGTTTTTTCAATGCTGCCAGGGGTGTTGACTCCACCACTCTTCTGGACAACCTGTTCCAATGCTTGACTACCTCCATGAAGAATTTTTTTCCAAACATCAAATCTAAATCTTCCTTGGCACAACTCAAGGCCATTTCCTCTCATTCTACTGGTGTCTCATTTTCCCTGTCTGCTGTGTATGAGGTTGCAGTAATTTCGTCCGCTGTAGCCTGAATCAAAGCTTCTTCATCTGTATCTAAATTTTGCTAAGGTTCCAGGTGCAGACTCTTTCTGGTAATTTCCATCCTTGAAAATGTCACAGAGTTTGCATCTCTGTTTCATGTTCAACAAAGCATTTCCCAACTCTGGTTTAGTTCTTTTGTTATACAACAGCGAAATGTACTGAGGGGAAAAAATATGGGAGTTTTCATTTAATTTTTACTCCTGCTTTGACGGAGTAAAAGCTGAACTTAAAGAGTCCTGAAGCTGAACTTAAGAGTAACTTGGAAGCCATTGAAATTCAGGTCTCAAGCTAAACAGTTGTAGCATTGATTTAAGAGAGCCTTACAAGATTTTAAGATGGTTTGGATGAATAATTTGTAACAAGTGATTTGCTGAATTGCGTCTCATTTCTTTGTTCATTAATTGCCTAGAAAGGGGGTCAGATTATTCCATCTAGGATCCATTAAAAAACTTTCTAGAGTAAATGAAAAGAAGTAAATGCATTCTAGGATCTAGTAAATGAATTTCTAGGATCCTCCAGAGAAACAGTGCCTTAATATGTGTGTCTAACACGCAGTAAAGTTCTTTTCCACATATGAAAATGCTATGACTTTTTTAGTCTTTTTTTTTTTTTTTTTACAAAGTATCTCTTGGAAAAGTCCTACTAGTGTGGTGTGAATATTTTACATTTTTTTTTACTTTAAAAGTATTGTTTTAGGAAGCATTTTTGCCAGTTAATGTGGGTAGAACACTGAGATCATTAATATACAAAGTAATTTACTTAAATCCAACTTCTCATTTTCAGGTAATGCTGTCATCAAAAATTACAGTCAATGGCTTCTAACAACTTGCAAAAACACAGCAGGACACAGTCTCAAGCTGCATCAGGAGACATTTAGGTTGGACATTAGGAAGAATTTCTTCACAGAGGGGTGATTAGATATTGGAATGCTCTGCCCAGGGAAGTGGAACCACCATCCCTGGAGGTGTTTAAGGAAAGCGTGAATGCAGCAGCCACTACTTGGGTCCAGTTGACAAAGTGGTGTTTGGTCATAGGTTGGACTCAATGATCTCAGAGGTATTTTTCAGCCTAATTGTTTCTATGATTTTCCACATAATTTTTTCCCTCCTTCTCTTTAATCTTTGCCCTCAGTGATGTTATTTATTTGCCTCTATACTAGCCTCTTATTCCAGCAACTTGGATAACCCTGAGGAGGTTTATATCTATTTCTAGTGGTATTTTATCACTTGTTTCTTCACCTAAAATTCCTATTCTTTTAAATTGAATCAGTTACTTTCTGAGCTTTATTTATTTATTTGTTTATTTGTCTTTTAAGCATCCACTTTCAGTAACCTTTTCTCTAGCTCACATATTTTTGTTCCCTTATTTCCTTTGGCTTCTAGTGTTATTCGACCAGCAGTCTGCATCACATGGTACATTGCCCCTCAAGTGTGACTAATTTCTGGTTCTGATAATAAATGTAAAGGAATGATTTTAATTAAAAATATATTTTGAGTTGAAAGAGGTATGATTTTGATTCTAGATTTTATTGTATCTTATCCTTGGGATCAGTTCCTCATCTCCAAGAAGTATACCACTAACAATAATAATGTGTTGGAGATGTAATTCCTGCTAATTTAGAATAAATCATAGAAATGTATATTGGCATGCTGCTGGAATTTGCTCTGATTTAGTGGTGGTCATTGTCATTTCCTGTGGGGATGCTGGAATTGTTTTATAGGTTTTTAGTTATAAGTTTAGTATGGCTTGAACTTTGACCCTAGCTAAGTGGACCCCCTATGCTGGAATGTTCTTATCAGAAGTTGATAAGAGTTTCCAAGACAACCTAAGCCTCTGACTGGATACTGTTCTTCCCATTGTCTTTTCCCCAATCCCAATGTATCTTCTCCCCCCTCCTGTCCGTCAATCTCCCAGGCCCAAGACATTCTGAGAGGTGTCAGACAGTGGTTGGTGGATCCCCCAGAGACCCCACCCCAATTTACCTGATTTGTCGATGTTTGTATATTGCAGTTGGCACTAGCCACCTTGCTTTGTTTCATTGGTTTGCAATTTGTATACCCACCCCTGAGATTTCTGGTGAACAAAAACCCCCTGCAAACCAGGCCCTGGGTCACTCTCCTGAGGCACAGGCCTGGAACCAGGGACTGCCCCTGTGATCCCCGAATAAAACCTTTCACCCTCGAGCCTCGAGAGTGTCCCCTCTTTTGAACCACGGCCGTGACAGCGAAGGCAAAGGTACTGCGGAGCCAAAGACCCACGCAAAGGTCCTGTTGAGGCGTATCAGAGCTAGCAGGGTGGTCCAGCCGAACGCTGGGCTGGCCTGAGAGACAGATACACGAAGCAACAATTTCCTCTGAGAAATTTGGGAATTTATATATTATTGAGTAATACTTAAAAGAGAGCTGGTGATTTCTCTAGATTGGTGGTAAAAGAACTTAACAATACCTGCCTAGACCCTTCATGACATCCTCCATTCTTGCCAGACTGTGGTCCTGAGTGTACTTTATTTTCCTCTACAGATGATCCTATTATATCCGAAGTCTTAAGCTGTGCCAAGGGAAATTTAGGTTGGATGTTAGGAAACAGTTTTAGTGAAAGAGTGATAATGTACTGTAATGGTCTGCTCAGGGAGGTGGTGGAGTCACCATCCCTGGGTGTGTTTAAAAAAAGACTGAATGTGGCATTTGGTGCCATGGTTTAGTTGAGGTGTTACGGCATGGGTTGGACTAAGTGATCTTGGAGGTCTCTTCCAACCTAGTGATTCTGTGTGATATTTATTGTGTTGTAATTCATAGTGCAATGCCTTCATGGAAGCACTTGACTTTTCCCATGTCTTCTACAAGGCAACTGCCAGCAGTTCTATTCCTGTCTAATGGCTAATAACAAAAAACCAACAACTTCTAAAGATATCCCATCTATTTTATAACTTGACTTGGTTTAGGGATATATTCAAGATTTATTTCAGGAGTTTATTTTTGTTCCAAAACAACGGTGATGGCTACTGTTTAACAGAAAGACTTCAGATGACAAATTGCCTATTTTGAAATATTTGCCATGGAAATAAGCTACCACTTCAGTTACACACTTGCTTTGAGGACATTTTTTTTTTTTTTTTTGCATACTATATGGGTGTGCTTTTACACTGTGATGATAATACATCTTTGTAATTAATAAAAGTGAGGGTACAAACATGTCACCATAAGGTGGGTTGAATAATTGCTTTCTGCAGCTGCTTTATGACTGTAAAGGTGGTCTGAAATTACTCAGGGGTCTAGCTCTGAGACTTTTAAAGCTAGATAAGGCATAACCTTAGCATTTCTCTGCCTCAGTTCTTCTACCTGGAAAATGCAGATTTCAGAGAATCTGAAATCTGTACTCATTATCTCACTAACATGCTTAAAATATTTAATGGATGAGCTTGAAGACGTGATGGTGGAAGGCAGTTGAAAGATAATTATCCAGGAAAGAAATCTATTTTCAGTTTACCAGGGTAATGGAGACTGATTGAATGAAGGGAATAGGGCAAGGTACTGAACTATCCTGCAGGTAACCTGTCTGTTGGTACTATGAGATCATTAGGATATGGATTGTACCTTTAGACATGGCATCTAACTAATGCAGGGCAGAGAAAACACACAAGTTGCCTGAATTTATATTGAAGATTCTAAAACATATATGTTTTAGAACATATATGTTCTAAATATGTTTTAAATATGTTCTAATCACTCAATTAGACAGTTCTGGGATAACTCTCAGAGTTATTTTGCCCCCAAGGATGTGATTTCTGAGGCTGGAATAGGTGTGAAGGTATCGAAATTTTATTCCAATGATTCCTGTGCATATGCCCTCTGTGCTTCAGGCCACCTGCTCAAGGTGAGTAGTATCAGAAAAACTGAAAAGGTGAGGAGAGAGATTTGTACCACAATCATGGAAATGTTGGCTCAAATAATTTGAAAAAAGGGATTGATTCTATTGCTGCTATTCCATGCAGTGACCAGATTGTGTGTGAAGTTATTGCCTGTAAAACCCGCCAGTTGAATATCTCTAGAGAATAATTATTTTTTATTTATTGGCCATTCTGTAATTTACTGCAAGAAACCCATGAGAATCATGCCAAAGTATCACTTCTGATCAGGGACACAACATTATAAACTGAAAACAGAGTGTTTGAGACACACACACATTGTGAGCAATGCATCATCTTGTATTGAAACAAACAAAACTAAAAAGAAAGTTTACTTTAGGTTAAAACTTTTCCTCCCAGCTTTCTATTTTCTTAGCTGGATTTTAAATTTTTTACCATTTCATTTCTTTAATTCCAAATATAAATAGTAAGGCTACTACTAGAAAGCATGGAATCATAATACTCACTAATATTGCTCCTAGGAGAATACCAGGGTCATTAACAAAACACAGTCATTACATCTATGGTCCTCGATGGCATCAGCCCAAGCTTTGTAAAAGAGTGTTCCTCCCACAGGGATTGTGAGTTCATTCAGATTTCTGCCAGTTACCAGGATCAAACCCATGAGTTCAAAGGACTTGCCTTGACAACTGGCTGATGGTTCCAGTGCTTCACTTCCTAGCTAAGAATGGCCAAAAATCTCACTGCTGTCAGACATGATGCAGGACATGCTTCCAGGCTCAATACTAATGACAGAAAGACATACAAGGGGTAAAAACATCCTATATAAAAATGAGACATTTATAGAGCAGTTTATTACATGCCAGCAAGAAGCCTATGTGAGTTTTGATGTTTTTCCTCCATAACAGCAGAGGAAGCTGAGATGTAAAATTCTGGATTAGACAAATAGATACTGAATCCAAAGTTTGGTGAGATGAATCCTGGTCTCTAAAGGATATGTCACATAGCTGCTGGGGTGGAATCAGAAGTATTTTTCCACACACGTCCTAATCTTCTGTATTTATTTGTTTTGAAAAAAAAAAACAAATTTAGTTGCCTAGCTGTTATTTGAAACAGCAAGACAAAGGTTCTTGATGATCATCATACTGTTGTATGGATCCAGAACTTTATCTAAATATGAAAAAATGTAAAGAAGATGTGGTCTGCACAATCACTGCACATCCCTCCCCCTGCCCCCCTCCCCCCACCCCCCCCCCCAACCCCAGGAACAGTAAGCTTTGTGATGAGATTAGGTTTGCTGAAAGATTCAAAAATGTTCATGAACATTTCGATAAATATAGGAAAAGTATTCACAGAGCTCAGCTCAAATTTTTAGGTAGAATATGCCACCTCTTTTGAGAACAAAATTGTGGATCCACCTAGTATAGGATGACTTAAAAATATGCTTTACAAAGCATCTATATTTTCTCATAATTTTGTTATAGAAGTAAGTCATACCTATTCTTTTGGTTGCTTTAATTTTGGTATCTTTAGCTTGCTGAATTTTAAATGATGTGCTTGACTTACAGGCAGTATGAAAGAGACATAGAGAAACAACTTTTTAAGAATGAAAAACACAAACTGTCTTAGATTTGAGTAAACCTCTGAACTTTCAGTCACATAATTAACTTTAAATTATTCAGCTTTTCTCTGACATGTATTTCATCCTTTGGACATGATTAAAAAATTCTTGTAACTGTGTATGCTGTTAAGATGTTATAATGGATCCAGTGTGTAGCCCTAAAAATAAGAATATCTTAGTGCACTCAGTGGCAGTTTATTCAATTGCTATTAAAAAGTAAAATTGACAAATTATTTTTCAGCCATCTTATTCTAGTCCAAAGGGTCAAAAAAGTGCTAGTTTGCATAATGTCTAAGGAAAAAAGAATTGACTGGTTCAAGGAAATAGGTCTGACGACAAAAATTTTGCTTATCTGAAATTGACATGCAGATCCTCTGAATTTGCAAAAGGTCAGCTGCATATTTTTTAAAGTAATCACATAAAATATTGGGCTTCAAAATAAGAACAATCTTGTTAACAATCTGCAGTTACTTAAACTCCAGAGCAGTATCTGTCATATGACTTATTTTACCGGAGACATCATTATTGCCTCTTGAGTGACTTTTTGACAAATAGAATGAGAACTATTTAACTGGCTAAACATTTCATGACATAATTTTTAGATGCAATCCCTTGAATTTTATGAGAGGGTTTATTCATGGAATAGTTTCACAGAATCACAGAATCACTGTGATTGGAAGAGACCTCCAAGATCATCAAGTCCAACTCAACCCTAACCTCAACTAAACCATGGCACCAAGTGCCACATGCAGTCATTTCCTAAACACGTTGAGAGATGGTGAATGCACCACCTCCCCAGGTGGACCATTCCAATACTTTATTGCTCTTCCTGTACAAAACTTTTTTCCTAATATCCAACCTATATTTCCCTTGGCACAGCTTAAGACTGTGTCCTCTCAGTCTGTCAGTTGCTGCCTAGAGAAAGGGACCAACCCCCACCTGACTACAGCCACCTTTCAGGAAGTTGTTGGGAGTGATAAGGTCACCTCTGAGTCTCCTTTTCTCCAGGCTAAACAACCACAGCTCCCTCAACTGTTCCTCACAGGTCTTGTGCTCCAAGCCCCTCCCCAGTCTTGTTTCCTTCCTCTGGACACCCTCAAGTATTAAGAGAATTTAAGAGAAGCTCTATTAAGAGCTTTAAGAGAAGTAAAGTCTTTTCTTGGGCAGCAGATTCAATGGTTCAAATGAGCAAAGAACTTTTTTTTTTTTTTTTTTAATTGTTTGTTTGGTTGGTTGGTTGGGTTTGTTTTTTTTTTTTTTTTTTGAGGGGGGTATTGTTTTGTTTGTTTTTGTATCAAGTCAAGATATCTGTGAAGTAAATTTCAAGTTTAAAAGGTTTGATTGAGTCATCCTTCCTCCTTATCTCACCATTATTTTTCATTTCATTCTCCTTCTAGGTTGCAGGAAAGAGTACAAACACATGTATAGGTAAAGACTCTAAAAGGTTTCCAAACTGCATATTCTCTTAAAAACTAGGATTTTCATCCCTATTTTGAAAAATCAAAATGCTCATTTAGATGAGGCTTTTGCTCCATATCAATGGTTTTTGCCAGACATATTATTTATTCTACTTTGAGGTTGCTTGTAGAAGGAACTACCCAGAGGGTTGTTTTCTTTCCTCAAACACTGATTTTTTGCTCAGATAATCTCCTCTCTTTCCACCTTTGATCATGAACAGTGGATATGAGTTTAGCTCTGCAGCAACATCTTTATGAGCATGTGCACATTTACACACGCCCATCACAAAATGTGCTTCGACAGTCCCTCAATAAGGCTTTTCCCAGATTGAGGAATCATAAGCAACTTTGGACCACTTGACTGTTCTGGTTCATCATTTATGATGTTCGAAAACATGTACATGGCCAATTTGAGTTTATCTAAACACTTAAGAAGCTCTTCAACTAAAGATCATACTAAGTGACACTGGCTGTAATTCTCTAACCAATATGGTGCAGCTAAATCAACACTAGATGTAGGAAACATCCCCCTAATAAAAAAAAGAAACAAAAAACAAACCCATAAAACAAAGAGAATCATGGTTGGAGCAGCTCTTTCTTAGAAGTAATTTTTCACAATCTTGAAAGGAAAAGGTGAACTATCATCAAATGATCCAGGAAGACTTCACCGCAGAGTTTTGCTTGGGATTCAATTTCGAAATGTTTGAAAGGAAAGAGAAGAATATTTTTACATAAAAAGGAATGTGCCGCATTTTTTCGGTATCAATCAAACACAAATGATTTATCATTTTAGTAAATGATGCCATATAATCTTTTTGTCACATCAAACAACAATGCAATAAATTTACCGGGTGGCACGTACAAGGGTATCCAGGTTGAATTGAGTCTTCTAGACCTTTTCCTAAACTGTCACATTTACTGCCTGCTGTAAAAAGAGGAAGCCACCAATTGATTTCTAATTCTGCAAACCCCAGGGTGTAAATGTGATTAGCGGTAATTGGAGAAGTTCAGCAACTGTTAATTTCTCCTCTCTTTGTTGTTTTTCCTATTTAAAATTTTAACAAAATGTGTATGTAGACCAAAACCGACTCTGATGCAGCTGAACAAATGATACATATTTAATCAAAGCTGTGGGACCCCAGTGCAGTTGTGTGAAAGAAATGTGACATGTGCTTCCTCTCAAAAAAAAAAAAAAAAAAAAAGAAAAAAAAAGAAAAAAAAAGTCAAGCAGCTAATAAACAGCACCAGTATTTTGTTGTAACATTCATTGTCTACATGATGTTGAGTTTAATGACATTACACTATGTAAAAAAGCTAGAAGTACACTGCTAAATTTGTCTTTCCAGGCTGGCTGTCCCTGAGGAGATTATAATGTGAGTGGTGTCTTTGTTCATTGCATGCATAAATGTGCACAAATTCCTAAGTTTTCAGCTGAAAAGTTACATGGCCAGAAGAGACATTAGCCCCTGCATGGCTGAGTGTCTCCTTGGAAAGAAGGAGTTTCACTGGTGCATCTAGAAACTGTGGGGGAAAACAAAAAAAATTTATATATCATAAGGAACATTCTGTCTTTCAGTATTTTTAATTGTGTTTGGCCTTGTTTGTCCATTTTCTTTTGGCAATACAACCTTGACTTTAAAGTAGGCATCTATTGCTAAAACATTTTAACATATTCTGAAACATATTAATATACTCTTAATATTATATACTATTATATTATAAACATAAAATACTAGATTGGTTTGGGTTGAAAGGGACCCTAAAGATCAACTTGTTCCAAAATGTTTCATGGACAAGAACATCTCCCACTAGACCAGGTTGCTGAGGGCCTCATGCAAACTGATTTTGAACACTTCCATATGATATAGTAATCATATAATAATACTGTAGTTATTATATTGCATCATTATATGTGCAATATGTGTTTATGTATATATTAAATTTCATTTAATAAATATGTTATTTGTATACACCCACATGTAAAATCAGACTTGGACACTCTACAGAGCAAATGATAACCTTAGGAGCTAAATAACTACTGGTGGGACTTCTTTTCCTTCTCTAGCAAAATGTCATTCTTGCTGCTGTTTACTTAATGAATAATACTTTTAAGTGTACTTAATGAATAATACACCTTTTTAAGTGTATTAAAACATTTTTTTCCTTCTGTTTTCCCTGGGTTAAATCCCAGATACACAGAGACACCATCACTCTGAAAGAAAGTTGAAACATGATCCTTTATTTCCATATCTGTAATGAAGCAAGATGGAATTGTCTGAGAGTTTTCTTTCTTATTTCTGTGGTTAAGCATTTTTTGAATGTGGAGTTTTTCTCTAACAACGTGCTACACAAACTGTAGTCTACACATGACAATCCCATCCATGGACTTTAGGAAAGCATTTCAGACACTAGTGAGCATCTCTTTCCCTGGTGAACAATTCCTTAGGCCCCCAAATGCTTACACCATGCCATGCCCATTTCAAAAACACCCACTTCTCTCTGCTGACAACTAGGATATCTATATCTAACATGTTTTAACAAAGTGAATCAAAGCTCTTGATCGACAGTTGTCAGAGGAATAAATATGCTTCTAATGCCCCTCTGAACAATTGTTCCCTACATTCCCCGGCAGGGGGAATGTACAGCCAGGTGGGAGTTGGGTTCTTTTCCCAAGTAAAAAGAAACAGGACAAGAAGAAAACAGCCTCAAGTTTCACCACAGAAGGTTTAGATTTGACATTAGGATAGTTTCTTTATTGAAAAGGTGGTTAAATCCTCTAACAGGTTATTCAGGGCAGTGGAGGAATCCCTGGTCACTGGAAATGTTGAAAAAAAATGGTAGATGTGACATTTGGGGACAGGATTTAGTGATAGGTTGGCAGTGCTGGATTAGTAGTTAGACTCAGCGATGTTAGAGAGTTTTTCCATAATTAATGATTCCATGACTCCATGATTCTGTAGCTACTGCAGATTTACTCCCAGAAATACCTTCCAGAAAAGGTGTTACTGGTGACTCCAAAAGTGGAACCATTTATAGCCCCAAAGCCCTAAGAATAGTCACTGCAGGACCTCCAAACATGCAGTAAAAGAGATGAACCCCTTCAAAACAAATTATAGGACTCAAAATATCTTTTTAATTTCTCCTACACCCATGAAGAAAGCCTATGAAAAGGAGAGGTTGGACTCTGGTTTAGCTTAGATGCCTAAGTCACCTGTAGGTGTTTTTTTGCACCTGGGTTTTACCCTCCTAGGTTGCACAGATACTTGGAAGGAGGCTTGGCAGTATGATCAATGAAGTAATTATTTGTCACATGAAGGACACTGCAAGCCCCATCAACTGCATGAACCACATCTCTGGAATGATTGACTGAGATGTGAACACCTATATTGAAGATAACTGAGGTGGGAAGAGGAATTTGGGAAAAGAAAACCCCAAATTAATTTTTTGCTAAGTAGAACTCTTTGTCATGAATTTTACTTTAACTACACTCCTTTAAATAAAATTTTAAATAATAAAAAAAGAAAAACAAATAAATTCTGCTTCCAAATTTATTTCCCCCCTTTTTTTTCTTAGTTTTAGTAGAATGAAGCAAAAAAGGGAACTTACAGTAAAAGGGAAGTATTTTTTCTTAGAAGGACTTCAAAGAAACAACAGTCAAACCTCTTCTTTGATCAGGAGGAAAATATAGCTCTTCCCTGGATACTGTAGTAATGAAGTAAATGAACTCTAATGAAGTAAAATTATAATAAATCCCACTCTTTGTAGAAAGCACCCAGATGGAAAATATATAGACATGCCGAATGAAATGTTGGCCTTGTTACACTCCCAAGAAAAACTCATTGATAAATAGTTTCCAGAGTCAAAGGTTTGATTATTTTTTCTGCTGTGTTCTTTTATGTATCCCTCTCTCCTCATCTCCATCTCTGACACTGCACTCCTCCCTTCAGTCCTCTGCCTTTTACTCTTGTGCCTCTGTTTCAGGGAGTCTCCTGCCAAAACCTTTTTATTGTGGTAACCTTTAGTTTGTGCAGACATTTCTCACAGAAACTAATTTTCCTTCTTTCTAATGAAAAGACAATTTTCCATTTTCCCTAAAATGAAAAGAGCTTGCAAGAACGTTAAGGAAGATGCTGAGAGCCATTCACACCTGAGTGACTCATTGAGTCTGTACCTCAGAATGAAAGAAGTCAAGGACCAGTTTCTGGCCCAGGGGTTATGACAGTGCCTCACATCCACTGCTACTTGAAGATCTCAAACTTGCAAAATTGTCCTGGAGTTAGTTCATTGCTTTGGTCAAAGGCTCAGTCAAAAGAGAATTACAAATGTAGTGGTTTTAGTTCTTACACTTTCTTTTCTATTTATTTCATGGTAAAGGTGGGTCCTATGCTTTTATTCAAGTCAGATGTTGAGGGTGAAGAATCACAGAATGGGTAAGTTTGGAAGGAAAATTTTCTGGTTCAACCTCCCTGCTCAAAAAGGGTCATTCTAGAGTGAATAATATAATGGATTTTTAAAATATAGATAATACAGATGAACATCACTTGGTTACAATACTCTCCACTGGTCATCATAGTAAGTCTGAAAACACCGCTCTCTTCATATATCACCAACATATTGTTATTTCTGCTTTTAGGCAGCTGTTTAGATACTATGGATATAAGTGCTATGTAACTGTGTATGCAAATAGTATCAGGAGAAAAAAAAAGAGTTTGTGCAAGTATTTGGTTCACTCTTTTGGTTTGAGTGTTCAGAAAATATTGGACTTCAAAGATGGAAGAAAAAACATTCAGCCATAAAGTCTTGTTGGAAAACTAATGCTGTACCTTTTATAGAAGATTAATGATATCAGAGGAAACTTTTACTTTAGAGCATTCCAGAGCTTGTTAAAACTAGTCTGTGTCTTTATTTCTCAACTTGCCTATTTTCTCTCTTCTTACTCTCTGCTCCACCCGCATTTTCTCCCTAGAACAACCATAAAATTGCATTTACAGCTGATTTGTAATGCTCAGAAACACAATTTAGATTCTGTCAGTGACCCTGTCTCCTTCTAAAAAGATGTCTCTCACTGTTTCTTTTTTACTCGGCATATATGTAACCCTGCTCCTCCAGAATGGCAAGTATGATAAATGTATCAAAAAAATTCACATCAAAACCATGTGATATGAGTTGTTATTTTGACTTCTGTTCATACCTCCTGTTCTCTTTCATCCAGATGTTTCCATAAAGTGGCTCAATTATTTTTTTTTCCCTCTGATAGGAGAAACAGGCAAATTTCCTTCCCCTATTACTCTGTGTGCGGGTGCTTTTACACAGATGAACATTTCTTTACTGGAACTATCTTCAAGATGTGGGAAGGATTTCTGTCCAAACATAGCTTTGATTCGCAATGAACCAATTATTCAGTTCATGCAAATTCTTATGTGCATTTGCAGATATTTAGCTTGAGCAGAATGCTCCCTACAAGGAAAGATCAGATTATCACTAGAAAAAAAAATTAAAAATATTAAATAATAATAATAATAATAAAATATCAGTGATTTGTAGGACAACAGGTGCATTTTTATGGTTTCTAAGTCAGAGTGCTAGAGGTGTCTAGACACCTAAGTGCTGTTGAAGTAACTGGCTTTTAAATACCTGAAAAAGAGTATTTCTAGTGATTTTTTGACTTAAAAGTTCAAAACAATGATTATCCAAGGCTCTGTGCCTTGTGAAGCATTCAGTCATGACTTGGAAACTCAGGATTCTGCTAAAAGGCACTGAAGAAAGATGTCCCACCCCTGGAAGTGTTCAAGGCCAGGTTGGATGGGGCTTGAAGCAACCTGGTCTAGGGAAAGGTCTAGGGAGATGGATGTAGTTGGTCTTTGAGGTCCCTTCCTGTCGCTGCCCCGACGTGGCCACTGGCTAGGTCTTCTTGAGGGCAGTGACCTTCCCTAGCGAGTCACCTTTATCAAGGCAGCCTCAGTCCAGGTGGTGCAAAGCACCTCGATGGAGTGATTTTCAGTTCAATTGTGAGGAAAAAGCCCATCAGCTCTAACTGGGGTTTTGGGCCGAAGTGGCTCTCCCTGGTGGAGGCGATCTCAGGCGACGTGAAAGAATCACTCAGGAGCCAAAGATGATCTCCAAGAAGCTTCTTTATTCCATCCCTGCCGACAACGCGAAGATCCTGAGGCACTCAGTCAGTGGAGTTTTATATGCTCACATAAAGGGGCGGGGTTTCATAAACAGCCAATGGGATCAAGGATTGAGAAAGGGAACCAATCAGAGAGTGCATTAATAGACAAATTAGGGGATTGAAACTTGGACCAAACAGGGGAAAGACCCGAAACCAGCCAATCGGGGAGTGGAACTAGGATACACTGCATCAACCAATCTATAACTAAGTAATTAACATCTAAAGGAAAACTTTTCAACTGTGCTAATGGCAAACTTACTCAAGCACTTGTGGTTCTCCAAGGGACCACAGGGCCCACGTCCCTTTTCAAGTCTTCTGTGGAGGCAGGGGCCTCCACACCTTCCAACCCAACCATTCTACGAAGGTTCAAAGTAAGTTGCTGTGGCCACTAGCATTAAGATGCCTAAAAAAGCCACAATGAATGCCCAGAACAGGAATTAGAACTGCACTTAAGGACAGGCAACTAGCAAGGCATCTAACTGTGGAGCTGAAAATAAAATTTATTTTAATTCAGCTTTTTCTACATGAGCCTCTCCTAAAGTCAAAGTGCCACACTGCACACCTGGAATGCCCCCAGGTCTAATAAATAAAGCACAGACTAAGAAGTTCCTTTAGAAACTGAACTTGCTTCAGTCCCTGCTTGTACCTGACGTGAAACAAAACCTGGAATCTTTTGGTCTTTCTCTCAGTGAATGTCCTGTTTATGAAGATAATCCAAGTCTGGGATGTATCCACCTCTCTTCACTCTGTCCTCCACATTCATGTTGTCTGTAAAAGAATTTGTCCTAAAATCTGTCTTGTAAATATTTTCTTAGTCTTAAGACCAGGAGGATCTTTGTAACAACCTTGTTAAACCAGAATATTTTATCCAGCGTTTCCTGTGTTAAAACCAATGCCCTAAATTAAAGTAATCACACCTAGAAGGAAATACAGACTCAATTTAAGGACTGGAATGAGTGGTAAATCCACCACATTCATTGGAAAAGCTGTTCCTGTGATTAATTGCCCTCACTGTTAAAAAAAAATGCATCTTGCTTCCTGTTTGATTTTTCCAGTACAACTTCAATTGTTTCAGTCAGAAGTTTCTTAATTTCTAGGTTCTGTCCACAACAGGAAACAGAAGTGCCAAAATACCATGAAAAAATATTTTTGTTTTGTTTTTCCTCCCTCAGAAGGAGGAAGGAATTAAACCAGTGAAAAAGAAACTAGAGTTTGTTTGGTCTGAACACTTCACCACTGATCAGAGTCTGTAGAGGCTTCATTTAAGATAAACTCTAGTTATCAAATCTGTCTCTGCAGTTTTTCTCCCAAGTTTCTGAATCAAAGATATCCACTAGATAAAGGAGCTCATCCCATCTGAATCACTGAGACTGGGATTCAAACTACATTAGCAACTTTATAAACTCTTGTGTGCTTTTGCACTGCTGCTGAAAAATTTGGCAAGTCTCAGAAGGCTGGGATTAAGCAGAATTCCAACACTCCTTAGTTTGGGTCTTTCTGATGTACCTTGCAGTTTTACAGTGTTTAGCCCTGAATTTACCGACTTTTTTCCCATGTGATTGCATGAAAGCTAGTTCTGCTCTGGGCATATTATTCTGTGGTTTCTGACTTTCTGTCTGAGTTTCTGTACAGCAGCTGGAAGGAAAATATGCAGTGAGGGCACTTAGTGCACCCAGGCAGCGTGAAGCATGTATTTACGTCTCTTCCTGAGCCAGGGTCAGAGCAGAGATACTGGACCAAATTGTTTGTTTCATATTGACTCCTTAACATCAGGATCTGACTTTAGCTTTTCTTCCAAGAAATGTTTTTATGTCAGCTTTGATTAGAGGGTAAAAATCTGGTCATATGTAACATCAGGCACATTATTTGAATTTCTAGTAAGATGAAAATTCTTGAGGTTTCTTATGAGTTTCTTTCCTCATTCTTTTTCTTTTAATGTGCTGCTTTAATAGCAGGATGAATGTATGTTATGCATATCAGTTTACACGTGGTTCTGCCATTAAGCACCTGGATTTGATGCAGTTTCTTCCCTGAGGATTTCAACAAAGGCTTTGCCCCAGTTTCAGGATCCAGGTTGCTATGGGTTAGCCATGTGCCACAGCAATATTAGTTCAGAGAACACTGTAGCTGTTTGCACAGCAAATGCAGCTCTCCTGATGGTCATAATGAAAGAAATCAGCCTGCATTTCTTTAATGGCAAAGCCTCCCTGTGTATTAATTTGATTCTACATGACCATACATCTTGTCAGAGCAGCCCAACAAATGTGAAAACATAGACTAAGAAAATTGTCAGTAAAGTAATTTATGACCTTTCGTTTTGTGTTGCATGGCTTTGCTTCTGTTTAGGAGCATGGGAAGGCTCCCTGGAAAGGAATATATTTATAAAATAACTTCTTGGCAATGCCAGTTCTAATATAAACTCAGGTTTCCAGTGCCATTTAGAAAATATAATCTAGTACTCATATTAATACATAGAGTTTGATTTCTGGGCCAAATACCTGTTTGCATTTTTGATTTAGATTCATTGTATGACAGAGCTGGGATGTGTACTGTGAGAGAATGTGCTCCTCTTAGTAATTTGAAAAGACTTTTAAATTAATCTATAAATGTTGTGATAGTCTAGTAGAGCAAAGAAAGGCACAGTCAGACGGACACTGAAATTATGATAATATCAAATGGGAAGAAAAATGGAATTTGGACTGGAATCTGACATTCAGTTTGGAATTGAAAGTAGTCTAAATTATTGAACCAGTGTAATTTGTCAAAAATTGGTTCACGTCCTTTCATTTCTAAAATCAAACAGGTTCTTTTATGTAAGATATTCCATACTGACAAGTTAACAATTTCTTTTTGGTTTTTCAAAAACATGTGAGAAGAAATTATTTCATCTAATCCAGGAATCTCTGGGTTATATTCTAGAATATTATGTGTATTAGAATATTATAGAGTGTAATAGAGAATAGAATATTATAGAGTAGAATGTTATATATTTGAATGCTATAGAAAACTATATAGTTAAGTAAGTGTATGCCGTAGGTTGATCTTGATGATTATAATAGTCTTTTTGGCCTAAAAATCCTAACAAACTTAATGTTATTTTTTAAATTTACTTTACATAAGATGTACTGGAATATATCCTTTGAGCAGGCTTCTGCATATAGGAAAATATGTAGCAAGTGAACTGGCAACTCTGCTGCTGAAGAAAATGCTTTTAATATCTCATTCTTTTGAATACAGGTGATTCATCAGGGTTCGTTTGCAAATCTTGGGGATTTGCAAAGTGGTGTCTTTGGGTAAGATAAAGCAAATAAAAATCCAGAGTGCTAGTGCTTGTCAGCTTACTGCTTATAAATGTTTCTCTTCTGATAATTGGGTTTCGAAGATGAAAAAAAAAGAAAAGACAAATCACAAAACCAAAACTCAAAAAATCCCTTTGGCACTGCAATTAGGAGTGTGACTTCAAGTATGAGCTCCGTTGTCAGATTGAAAAGAGACTGTGGAGTGAAAGGTGGGGCTATCCCAGGAGCAGGTGAGCTACACAGATACCTTTTCCACCATTGTATTTCTCAGACAGCAGGTTCATGTTATGTGGTTTGATGGCTCCAGCCAACAGGTTTTCCATATAACCCATTTCACCAGCTCTCAGGCTCATAGCAATCCTATACCCAAAATATCCATCCTACCTAAAATATCCATTAGTCCCACACAGTCTTCATTTTTAATTCCCGTTTGCCTAAATTTATGCATGAACTGAAGTGCTTCAAAGGAATGTAGCTAAATTATCCATGGCTCCTTGCCTGTGGTTTCTTGCATCAGTAACTTGTGGTATTTCAGACACATCTTGATGTTTCAAAGTGATCTCACCTTGAAGGGAAAGATAAAATCTCAGTTTCTGACATTGATTTGGCTTTAATACAGTAATAAAGCAAATATCAAAAAATGCACAGCCAGAGACAAATATTCAAATGAGAAGAGAATCCCTCCATTCCCTTTCTCTAGCCCTCTGGCCCTGGAAAACCCTGCAGCTTAGGCCGTATCAGCAATTCCATCACTGCATTCTGACTGTAAGGGCTCACTTGTGAGAAATTTTCAAGCCATGCTTGCTTGGTTTTCCTCTTGCTGTTTGACTTGTATCTTTAAATAATATGGTTACTTCACAACAGCTTGTTTTTTGACTGGGGCACAGGGCATATTTTTCTAGCAGATAAAAAAACTTCCCACAATTTACTTTGTGTTATTTCCCCTTTTGAAGGCAAAGCTGATAAATCCAGGGTAATATGTAATAGATGCCTTCCTGTTTTTACTTATTGCTCTGTCAGGCTTGTCAGCCAGAAATTTATTAGCTAGTTTTGTGGCTGTAACGTTTGAACGAGAAAAATTAAGCAGTACACTTAGCCTAAAGAACAAATGTGAGTAACAGTGTTTATGCTGTATCCTATTCCACAGACCAGCCTTGGTGAGGTATGGTAGATTTTCTCCACATAAGCAAGTCTTTACCTATATGCCTATCTTAATTTTTAATGTTTATTTCTTCATTTCTACTCTGTGCTAATCTCAGTTTCTCAATAATTGGCAAGAGAATGGTAGGAATACATATTGGTCTTAGTTTCATCCACACAAAAGTGAGTTGACCTGACTGAGCAATTGCTGGTCATCTGTAACCAGTGGAGTTGGGAAATCTCCATGAGCTGATATACCATATTTATTTATTTATTGTGGAGAGGATAGGTTATTCTCTGCATGCTTGTGTCTCTTCATTGCATACACGGAAAGCCTATGTGATTAAATGGCCACAACAGCACTGCCAAAGCTCAAGGAGATGAATGCCTCGCTTCATGAGCTGGCCATGGAAAGAAGGGAAAATCCATTAACTGAGATTTTGTCTGCCACATTGTCCTAGCAGTACTCTTGATATTCATACATCCTTCCTCTACCTTTTTCTGCTTGTTCTACTATTCAGTGTCTGATGGATGCATCATCTCGATCTGACCAAGGCTGACGCACCTGTGGAAATCAGTGCCTCGGGCCCTCTGCTGTTCAATAAAAAGTTCATTTACCCATAGTGAGCAGCTCAGACCTGGTAACGGGATTGGTGTTTGGCTGTTTGGTTTGCTTGTTTATTTATTTATTTATGTAGTTGTCTGGAATCCAAGTTCTTTTTTATAGAGGAAAGATATGCATAATTGTTTCCTGGGTTGGAAGCTGATAAGATGTTGTGCTCGAGAAAAGGAAAGAGAGTAGCTTTTGTAGCACATAGGGTACATACCGCACTAAAGGGTGAAGGGAGAGTTAAAGGGCACTTTAAATCTCTTTGCAGTGTTGAACCAGCTTCTGAGGACTATACAGAGCACTGACTTCTGAAATTCTTGAAAGGTGACTGAACATGGAAGAAAATCTGTCTTGCTGGGCTTAGTCATTGGAAATCTTGCAAGTGTGAGAAGCATTTGAGTTGAATTTTTCCCTTTTACCCAAGCATGGGGGAAAATGCTAGTGTACCCTTGCACTTCACAGCAGCAGTTAAAATGCTTCCTTTTCTGGAGTTTCTGAGTCACTTCAGGCTGCTGCAGGCAGTAGGCAGGAGGAAGCACTGCTCCTGTAGAACAGCTGTGCAGAAGGCACTGGTCTGCCTCAGATTCTCTCCTGCTGGAGCAGTGTCAGTGGAGACAGAAATCTGGCCAGGATAATACTCCTGCCAGCTGTCCCCACACAATGATGTTTTGGGCACTTTATTTGGAAAACACCCTGTTTTCTGTGCTACTCAAATAACACCCACTTAAGGCTCCAGAGCTTTCATGCTCCATGTAAATCAACTTTCTTCTACTGATTTTGCTGGCCATGATTGTGCCCCACTGATGCAAGTAGTCAAACATATTCCTTCTTCTTTCTTGCTGACCAACAGAGCAGTCACACACTATAAACTGCACAGCACATAAGAATTTTGAGACAAGAGGGGATAAAGGGGAAGCAAATCATAATGGTCACACTGAGTTAAGTCAAAGGTCTCTTCTTATTGGTCCCCTTACTTTAACACTTGGTGGTAGCAAATGATAAGTAAAAGTATGAAAATCCAGCATGTCCCCAGAGACTTTCTACAGTGATCTTTCCTTGTATCATCCGAGATCTAATTTTGGACTATATAAATCAATGGTAGGGTCCAGCAACCACAGTAGGAACTGGGCAAAAATATTGCTGGAACACTGTTTTGAATCTACAACACATGTGGATTCCCACAATCCAAATATCTGTCAGCCCATGACATCACACCATTTTGGAAACAAAGGCTTTTTCCTTTAATTGCTCCTCTGTGTGAGTGAGTACATCCAGACTGAAGATCATTCATTGTTGTCCAGAAGTTGCTGTTATTTTGAATTCAATCAATTTAGGCACTTCATTTTTTCCACTTTGTTGTCTGTGGGTCCCACCCGTATTAACCCTGAGTGAAACATGCAAAGTGGGGCAAACATTTGTACTCTTTCTAAGGACTTCCGGCAAATTCAGACATTATCATTTGCTCCACCCTTTTCCCGAGTTAATGGCTACTAAGTTCCCTGTGACATTATTGTACTGAGGAACTGGCCAGGATGTCATTGCTCTCAGATTTCTAAGGTAAAGAATCCCAGTTTTGAAAAATGAGCCATTTATGAACCACTTTATAATCCAAACATATATTTGTAGGAAAAAAAAGTGATTATACCTTTATCCTGGAAAGAGTATGAGTAAATGGTAGCACAGTTTTGCAGTGTTACAGAAGGAACCTCCGTAGTGGCACCATAATAAACTTCAAAGTATGTTAGAATTTATTTTCCATCCCTACACCCAGACACAAAGTCTATACATTCTGTCATTACACACATAAAATGAAAACACTTTCCAATCCAAAGCAGAAAAGGGCTTTCCTCCTTGTTCAGCAATTAAGAGGCTCTTTTATGGAAACATCGTGTGTTCTTCTATTTGAAAAGGACCTAGTTCCTTCTGGTGCCTGATGTTATTTAATCCACATTAAAAGGACACAGTTTAGAGAAACAGTGAAGTCATGCATCTGAATGGAATAGCACCATAATCCATTTCTATCACATTTTGTGTTTTCCAAATTATAGCTCTTCATAGTTGTAGATTGAAGGTTGTATTTTTCTATTTAGCTAACAGAAAATAAGTTCTACCAATTTTCCACTAGCAGTTCATAAATCACCATAAACAGGGAGTTTATCTAGAGGTCTGTGCATACCTACTTTTTCAACTCAGTGCCCAAGAGAAAAACAGCAAAGCAAAATATTCAGTTTTGGCCTAAATTAAACATTTCACATGACCCAAACTGTATAATTTCCTTTTTCCCCCCATCTCTTTAGTGACAATATGCCATTTTGAAGTATGAAAACATTTTGTTTTGAAGCTATTAAATGCTTTATGCAGAAGCATACCATTTCCCACATTGAAATCTGTATTCCAAAAACACAGAGGAATGTATCAGGATGGTATCAGGGTCTTTCTGAAGAGGAATGGTGCATGCATTTCAGGCAATGACCATAAACTAATCAGGCAAGGTTTTCTGACTTGATAAAAAGAAAATATTTCTCATCAAGGGACAGGAAAACATTGGAAGTGCCCCAAAGTGTTTGTAAAATCTTGGAAAGTTTTTAACGTCAAATTGGAATAAGCCCCAAGGAATTGGGCTGAATTAAATGTTGAGGCTACCCTGAAGTTGGACTAAAGGTCTCATGAAGTTCTTTATAACCTAAAACATTCTGTGATTTTGTTCATTGGGCAGAAACAAGTAATTTTGACTAATCCCAAGCTGTCTTGTCCAGGAAATAAACCTTTCTTAGCTAAGAACATCCCATTTAAATCTGGTCAGCTACTTCAGCTCAAAGTATAAGAAGGGACATTGTAATGAATTTGACTGTTGGTGGCAATAGAGCAAAAGATTTAATGTCAGAATTGTTAGGCTTGAATTTGCTACTCTATTTTCCTTTTCATTACAGAATTCTCATTTTAAAGAGGCTTCAGCAATATTTAGGTGAGAACTGGTCTAATATGCACAGGGCTCACATTTCTCTTCCAGGAAAGAGATATTATTTTTAGATATTTGAACTGGAATATGCTGAAGTTTTAACAATGAGAAGTCTTTTCTTAGTTATATGGTTAAAGATTGGAGTCACTCTTTCGTTCTCATAAACAATCATTCATGTACTTGTTGCAGTTACATTTGTAATTATTGTGTAGAACATTTTCTGAATCATTGTTCTTCCTTCACAGATTGTTACTAAAATAAATAAATTGGTACATATGTTTGTGTTTTAATGCACAGAAATGGAGTTCAGCCTGGAGAAGAGATGGCTCTAGGGAGATGTCATCGTGGTCTTCCAGTACTTAAATGTTTGGAAGAAATCCTTCACTTGAAGGGGAGTGAGGCCTTGGCACATAGAAACTGTGGCTGCCCCTGGATCTCTGGAAGTGTCCAAGAGCAGGTAGGATAGGTATTGGAGCAACCTGAGATAGTGGAATATGTCCCTGCCCATGGCAAGGGTTTGGAATGAGAGGTGCCTTCCAGCCCAAGCCATTCTATGACTCTGTGATTCCACTGTTCTAAATGGATTTTAGGAATGCTTACTGTTTACATGGGCAACGTTGGTTACCCAAGTCAGGAAATGAAGTTACACAATGAACATTTGATAGAGAACATTCCCCAGTCAAAACCTGTAAGAATGGAGGCCTCAGGTTTCCCATCAACTGCATCTGGAGTGGCACCAGCAGGTCCTGGACTGGTCCAGTTACATGAGGCAAACTACCTCCTGCTGTTTTATTTCCTCCTTCAGCGCTAATAAAATGATTTGGAAAATTATAAGATTTTCAACACTTTGATTCCACCAAAGAAAACACCAACATTTTCGTTTTATAGAATTAATTCCATGCTGTGAGAGACTGAAATGGTTAATGGCTTAAACATTCTTAAGATCATCAGAGGAATTTTGTTCACTGTAGCAAATTATGCAAAGAAGCAGCTGCTCATCTGCAACTGTGGAAAGCCCACTCCTGTGGTCAGCATTGATTTGGATTCAACCATGACAAGATGATGTCCCATTTTTTTAAACTTTAAGCCCTACAGAATGAGCATGAGCCCTTTCCCATCTCTTGTGCATCCTCTGTGTGCTTTGTATACTGAGTTCTTGGGCTTCATTGTGTGCTTAGACCATGATGATTCATTGAAAAGGTACTAGGACCATCCTGAATATTTTGGTGCAAGTAAAAAAAAAAAACTGATAAAAACATAAGGAAGTCAAGGTCAGAGTCTCTAGGCCAAGGAGCTAGGGAAAACATGTAATCAGAGAGATGTTACAGGAGTAGTGAATTACTTTGCATTATTCTGCTGCTTTCTCATTACTTCCTGCAGTGCAATATGTCTGGATGAGTCATCAGAGCAGCAAGGACTAAATTTAGGATATCTTTGAAGTAATGACTCTTCACTGGCTATGCTAAATGGCCTCTGTTTTCTAACTAAAAGACTACTGATTCAAACTGTGAAAGGACAGGGACTTTAACTTCCTCCCTAATACAGGATCATCAAGATGAAATAGTGACATTTAGGAAATAACCATCAACTTGTGTCCTTTGGCTGTATTCTTAAAATCCATACAGTATTATAGTGCTCTTCCATACTCTGAGACAAACATAACAACAGTTATGCTTTCTAATGAACTCCTGTAACAGTGAACTAATTATTATGGGCAATAATTGCAGTGATAGGGTCAGTTACAGTTCTCATCATTCCAATTTCACTAGTTAGCGTGCATTCATTAATGTTCCCAGCCATTGGCATAGCACATATGAGAAACTGGAGATCTCAGGGGGATGACCTGCACACAAATCCTGCACGGAGACAAAAATTAAAATAATTTCTTTTTCACTCTCCATCTTCATCCTCATGCACCCACTTGTTTGATGAAGGAGGCCAAAGTTATATTTTAATGATGGGGAGTTATACCTGGCAGCCAAGTATCTGTGGAGCTGGAAAGATCAGAAAAATCTATGAAGGAAAGCTGGCATTTGGCAAATTATGTCAGCCACTAAGAATCTTACAAGGCATATGATCAGAGTTCCCTGAATGTGAGCCAGTGATTCCTGAAAAAGACCAGCTGTCAACCATGAAAAGGAAAGTGGCTCCTGGAATGGTGGCTGAGAGCTAAAAACTGCAGCAATCTTATGAGAGGCAGACCTTGGAGCCTTGTATTTCTCTAGCACCTGCAGAACAGCGTCAAAGAGAAAGGAAGAAAATTGAGGAAAGAAAAAACTAAAATAATATTAAACAAGATTGTTAGGACTTGCCTGGGGCTTGGGGAATGGGAAATATCTTTCAGAATAGGTCACTGTGATAATGAAACTTTAGAACCTGATTAAAGTTCACAGCAGTGGAGAAAGGCAGCTCCATCAGCTCACAGCTGTGGCTGAGCCTGGGAGGAAGGAGAGCTCTGCCTTAAAATCCACCCAGGGTGAACACAATTTTGGGAACATCTGGCACACTGGAGGAATTTAAAGGGTCAGCTGGAGTGGTAAGTAGGAGAATGCACCTGGCAAGACCCAAGTGGAATTGGGTCAAAGCATCATACGGAATGTACCCAGACACACTACAGGTCCAGCCCCCTTCACACTGGTGGTCCACAGAGCAGCTATAGAAGGAAAAAGAATTTTTATTGGCATGACTGAGAGGAGAGAGAGCAGTGCAAAACCAGGTGACTTTTTTTTGGTAACAAATATTTCACAGGAAATATTAAGCAAGAACTCCACAGAGTCAAATCCTAATGATCTTAGTGCAAAATACTTCTTAAGGAAAGTAGGAAGAATGAAATTTAGAAAGTGGTTATAAACTACATTTCCTGAGGAAAATAAAAACATATATCCCTTTGGAAAGTGAGTACAGGAGGATAAAAGAAATCCAGAGAGAAAGGGCACTCAGTCTTTTCTTCCTCTGTTTTGTTGGGTTTTGTGTTGCATGTCAGAACCCTTGCAAAACTCCTATCCTTTTGAGGAAGGACACAAAGAACTGCAGGTAACTTAAATTGTTCATGGAGGTTTCTAAGATATATTTAAAAGAATTTTCAGGAAACTGAAGACTCAGAGAAATAGATGTCATTCTGTCCTTATTGAATCCAGAGGTGTTGTATTGACTCTTTGATCCCCACATAAGAACAATTCCAAACAAAAGACAAACAGAGAAGGGTGACAGTGGGTATCCCTTCTGAAAACAGGTACCAACAAGCATTTGTGTTTATGTATCAGGTGGTTCAAGCTGTGGACAGATTTAGGTTTCATTAAGCCCACAGCCTGGATAACAAAGGACAATCCCTTATGCTTGAAGTTCCAGGTTGAAGCTTCCTCTTTGATAAATGAAGAAACTTAAATCTTAAAGTGAGATTCAGTGAAATCTCAGGATGGCTTTCAACACCCTGTTTTTTTGTGAATAGCCAAAGTTGGAGATCCCCCAAAAAGCAGCTGTCATTCAAAAAATTTAGTTCATTTGGAGCAAAGCTCAGTTGGTCCAGACAGGAGTTTTCTTAGAAGTTTGGAATGCTGTTTTACTCTCCTGTTCTATAAAACCAGTCTAATGATAGATGGTGGCAAAACTGTTGGGAAAGGCAATTTTACCTAAGAAAAAGCTTCCCCAAGACTGCTGTAGGAACCTGGGCCTCAGGGTCTATGTTTTCCTCCCTCCACCCTACCTAGGAACTTTGCACAGTTGAAAAGAAATCTAAACAATTGCATGGAGATTTGTCTGGGAGTTCTGAGAGCTGGCAAGGCCCTGCTCCCTTCCTAGCTGCATTCATTTATGATCATTAAATCCAGTCTCTCTAGGAAAAAAAAAAAAAAAAAAAAAAAAAAAAAAAAAAGACAAAATGTGGAAGTGCATGAATCATGCATTCCAAGTGATAAAAGCATAAAATTATAGAAGTTAGACTGTATGATTTTCCTGTCCCTCCCCCACTTCGCCTCCATTCCCTGACTTAAAATAGAAGAAAGCTGCAGAGAAGTGAGACCAAGGATTAAGTCAGTCAGGAAGGGAATCGGCAGAGCTGCTCTGAGCTCTGTAGGCAAAGCAGTGAGCAGTAAAAGAAATGACTGTACCAATATGTAGGGGAAAAGAAACAAAGGCACATTAGAAGAGTCACAAAAGATTTAGGAGATTTTATTTAAGATCTATTTTCTTTTTCTGACCCTGAAATAATATTAGGATATCATACATACATTGCAAGAAAGAATTCCTCCTTTTCCAGTCTAAACATACAAAACAGAAGGAGGTGGAAGGGAAAACACAAATAGCAGAGACATTTGTGGTTGTCCACTGTTTAGGTGACAGAACAGCCTGAAACCCTACATGGGATGAAAATTCGATTTCAAGAATACAGTGTCCTATTTATAATATAGATCACTGAGTTGACCAGTGCAGATTCCGTGCACAAGTGCTCTAATTTCCCAGAGTTGCAAATCACCAAGAAATATGCACAAATTAATCCATTTGTAACATTTTCTTTTGTGTATCTGTGTTATTCTAATTTGTGTATCACTCAGGTTAAAACTGAGTTAAATTCAAGAGTAATCACAATTATAGGGATGGCTCTTAGCTCTGTTTTAACAATTTGTCATCGTGTTTTCTGGAGGACGTTTTCTCTACAGCTGATGACATTTAGGTCTGAAAGACTTTGTGAGATGTAACAAAACCAAGCACAGCCAACGCAAAAAAAAAAAAGGACAAGCAGTGTTTTGCTCATTTTACTTTCAACATTTCTTTCCCTATTTGGAAAAATCTGCTCACCAGTCTCACTGAAACCTTATCTCCAGTTGGCACAAGTCATCATGGATTCAGTGACATGAATTGAGTTTACACCTGCTGTGGATCCAACTCAATGACCAGAAACCTATGAAACCTTACTCTAAGTAAAAAAGGGGACAAAGTAGTGCAGCCCAGGGAGTGCCCGTGGGGTCTTGCAGAGTAAAGAAACATGAATTTCCCCTCAGAAGAAAGTGGAGTAGATTTGACAAAGTAATGCTGATGAAGAAAGCCAATAAGCTTCCAAAGCTGGGAAGAAGATGTGAAAAAGGAGTTGACATATTAATGATGTTTTTTTGTGTTTTATTGTCACTTTCAGAACTCAGCACAAATCCCTCTGCTATTTAATGGAGAGGTTTCACTCAATTAGAAGGCTGATGATGTTTCTATCAGCTTTTCATTAAATCAAAACGACTTTGGAAGCTGATTTTAACTAAACCCCTAGGTTAGAAGTGACAAGGAGCCTGAGGAAGGGGGAAATTTTAGAGTCAAAACAGCCTCATAAAGGAGAGAATATTTGAGTCCATTGGCTTTTTACAAGTCCTAGTACAGCTCTGCTGTGTGATCCTGAGATAACTTTACAACTATACTTCAAGTTTTCTCTTTAGTAGTACTTCATATGGGGAGTTTTGTTCATAAAACTGTTTTATTTATTTTCCAAAGGCAGAGCAAAGTCTCGTAGGAGATATCTGGGCAATCTGTAAACAAAGAATGTCCATGCCCAAAACAGCAGTCAGTGTCTGAAATGTTATGACAAATTCAAGGTTAATTTTTCTGTTCTGGGCACAAGAAAATATAAATGTGATTCATCCCAGAATATCATGATAGTCTACTGGAACAACTGCCTACAGCATACCTACTTTGGGACTCACAGAAGAGAATAATAACCAGCCCCAGTGTTGAGTGACAACTGAAATCAGGAAGCTGATAAGAACTGATGGTTAGCGTTCCATAGTGGAACTTTTAATAGTTCCCCTGTGGGGATCTGAGAGCCTCTTGGAAGACGAGGACAAATGAGCAAGGAAGAATTTTAGAGGACATCTGGAAACACAAGTTGCAGCAGGCAAAGGCACTTTTGTTTCATGGCAGGATGCCTATTTTGACACCCCCTGAAACATTCATTTTCCTGTCAAGTCCCATCTTTCTCTTAATTGAAATACTGGGGATCAGGCCCAGCAATGAGGATCATGACATGATTTAGAGATGGGCATCATTAAATTGTGCTGACCAGAGAATAGAATCATAGGATCACAGAATAGTTTGGGTTTAAGGGGAGAATAAAGAGCATCTAGTTCCATCTCTGCATGGTCAAAAAGAGAGGAACAGCTCGTATGCAACAGCTAGGAGAGTTTGATGAGATAGGGAATGGAGAAAGGCACTAAGAGTTCAAAGAAAATTGACAAATAACAGCAAATATATTAAAAGTAGCATTGTATTTCTTCCCCATGGATTCTACTTTCAGCTTTCTGCTGAAACTACCAGCCTTTGTTTATCTGCTGACAAATAACTGCTAATTGCTGACAAGGAACTGCTGAAAGGAGGATGAGGCAAAGGTCCCACCACAATTTTCTCGAGCAGTGCACTAATGTAGCACAGCTTGGACTCACCTACCAGCAGGGATCTAATTCACAAACCTGTGAGGCACTTCCGGTCTTTCAGCATTGTTTTGCTTTACAACTGTGTGCTGGTTTAGGATAAATGAGGGGAGAACTTCCAAAAGGAATTCCCAAAAAAGGCAAATGAACCTCCACCACCCCTCTCTCCAGCCCTGGGTTTGGGAAGGAATTTCTCTCAGATGAAAAGTGGAAAAAAAGGGTTTATTGACAAATGAGAAAAAAACCCCAACACTCTCCAACACAAGGGAAAAGGCAAGTTACTGTGAGAGGGAGGGCGCAGAGCTTCTTTCGCTGGCCCCAGAGATTCTCAGACTTCTCAGGTCAGGTCAGGTCAGGTCCGGAGCCGGTCCAAATCTTTGCGGGGGGGTGAGGGTAGGGGGAGGGAAGAAAGGGGAAAAGAAAAGGGAAAAAAAATGGAAACAGTGAAAACAGGCAGCCACAGCAGCAACAGCAGAGAGAGAGAAAAAGCAGCCGTCAGCGAGCGAAGCAGCAGCCAAGCAGCAAGCAGGCAGCAGAGAGAGAGAGAAAAAATGCCAGCAGAGACAGCAGCAAAGTGGCAGCCCCGCCAAAGGGGGGGGGGGTGGGGGGGGTGGGGGGGCAGCTGTTAGACATAACAAGGGAGTCCATGGTATGGGATAGGAGGCACCATCAAACCAGAGCAAACTGCGCAGCACTGGTGAGAGGAAAATAGTATTAGCCAGAATTGAAAAGGCTAATATCAGACAAAATATCAAACCATCAGTAATTCTTTTTCAAAACAACCCTTTGATGCCTCTTTAATCAGTGGCTAGTTCCTGTATGTCTTCTTCTGACAAACAATTTCCTGTGCCAATATTATAGAGTGCTCTGATATGCACATTAAATCTAAATTAGTGTATTAAATGTGTTAAACTGCTTGCAACTGTCAGCTAATCTGACATTTATCTCATGCACCTGATATACTGCCACCCACGTCTTCAGCAGAATCTCAGTTTTGTTATACTTTAAGAACAGGAAACAATGTATTATCAGAATTCTTAAATTCTACACACATATGACTGGAGTTGGATATACCATAGATATTGTGGTTATATTCAGGATGATCAGCTGAGATTGCCTGGGATTCTTATGTGGATCTGCTGTGGATCTTTGACACTTTCTACTAGGATCTGAGGCTGCATACTCTAGCCTCAAAGCACAAATTCATTGAGAGGGAAGGGCATAGATATGGAAAACTCCACCTCTGGAGACCTGGCTCTACAGCAGGCACCCTAAAATGTTTCTGTCTAATGCAGCAAAGAGATTTTGTTGTACACAACTACACTTGCCAAATTATATGTCTTAATTAATGGAAATTTGAGCCTTCATGAAAGTTACTCAAAATACCACTCAAATAAACTGACAACCACAAGCCAAATAATAACTAATTACTGTAACTGGATTAGTTAGATTTGAGCTGTGACAAAACTGAGTTTTGGAGAACCATATCTAAGCATTAGGCAGGTAGTGCTGGACATAGAGATACAGTTTGGGAAGACCTTTAGCTGATGAAGGATATAGCCTGAGGGAAAGAACAGTTTACTTCTAATGCCATTGTCCTGTAGGGTTAACATGCATTTTTTTTTTACCCATTTAAGGATGATTATGTTATCACTTGCTGTAAGTCACCTTGAAATAAACTTTTGAAATATACTGTAAAAAATCTCAGATGGAATTACTACAGCTTCTATAGACTACAGATCATGTGCATACCAGCTGGATATGGATCACTCTGTAAACTTCAGGACAGCATCTCTTTGGGATTTCTCTATCCACTCAGGTAGAAATTCAGTGGCACTACACTAACAAAGAAGCCATAGGAGGGTTTCAATTAGAAAGGACCTTAAAGGCCATCTTGTTCCAGCTCCTGCCATGGTCAGGGACAGCTTCCACTAGATAGGGTTGCCTTGGGCCCCACAAAACCTACCTACGTGTCTCAGCACCTGAAAAATTATTGAAACACCTAAGAGTAGGAATGTCTGCTTACAAGCATCACTTATACAACGTTGTTTTACCACCATTCAGAGGTCAGAGAGCATAACAGAAATAAAATATTTTCTCAGATTGATATAGAAATTTCAGCTGTTAATACTTTCAGTTAAAACCCATAATAAACCCCATAATTTACTCTAGCCTGAAAAGTGGATCTGAATTTTCCAGGCATCTTTCTTACAGTAGCAAAAGGACATGAGTCATTTCTGCTGAATAAGTAGCAGGAAGACATGTTCACTGGGATGGTGCCAGTGGATAGTTTCAGCCTGTCTCTGCTGACAATCATGGCATAGACTCTCCATGCACAAAATCTGGGTACTTCCTTTCCTAGGGAAAAACAAACAAACAAACAAACAAACAAACAAACAAACCCTAAAACAACAACAACAAAAGACACATCTCTTTTCACTCTCTCCCTGCTTGGTAATACATCTTTCCTTAGCTTTTTCAACAGACCTGCCTTCCAGTTTGAGAGGTGGTACCAAGGGTAAAACTGCCAGTCCTGTGACACACAGCATGATTTATGGACAGTCCAACTTACAGTCATCCAGCTCTTCCCACGTACCTCACCTGTGCTTGAGGAGCTCCTCTGAGGGTATCAGAATTTGGAGGGGGCCCTATCACAGCTCCAAAATCTACTGTGGGTTTTGGAAAAATCCAGCAAAGGAAGGGAGCAACATAGGGCTTCTTGTGAAAGAAGTCCTCTCCATTTCACACTACACATTTTTTAGAGTATTCCTTTGTGATTCACACCTTTTTGGTCAACCAGTTAATCGTGGCATGAGGGAGGTGAGGAGCAGAGTTCCCTCAGAGCTGTGTGAAGTGGATCCCATCATTACTCAGACACAGGAGAGTTTTACTCATCCATGACACCACTAAGCTTTTGTTTGCAAAGAAAAAGCTTGCCTGGCTGTCCTGGGTTGCAGTGTAGGATGTACACAAAGTATTTATTCTATCACCATCTTCATGAACTGTTAAACCAAGTGGGGCAGTGCTCTTCCCAGGCCCCCTGCCTTTGGGCTGTCTTCTGCTAATGGCCCATCAACGCCTTGCCCATGACTCACAGGTAACTCCCTCCAGGAATTATCTCTGTTTAATGGGCCATCAAGGACCCACTTCACAACTCATCATCCCATTGGGAGATGCTCCGCCCTGGGGGAGGAGCCAAGCAGTCTCACCTGGATATAAGCTGGTATTTGGGATGGTACAAGCAGCCCTTACCTACTGGATTCCCAGAGGAGCAGAGCTACCAGACCTTTCTCCAGGATCACTGCTTCAGGAAGAGCACCTCATCTGGACTGCTTCCACCATCCTGCTCAGGTTGTATTCTGACTCTGTCAGTGGTCCTTTGTGTTATTGCATTTATTTTATTTTATTTTTACCTTTTTACCTTTCTTATTGTATTTCTGACTTGGAGCCTCTCACTCGTTTTACTTTCAAACCACGACACTGGCCCAGTCCAGACTCTGTAACTCCTAAATTTCAATATAGCAAAAGAACTTCAACTTAATTTCTCTATGCAGTAATCTCAAACTTCTAAAGCATTTTCCAAATGACAGCAACTCCACAATGTGCCATTAATTACTGCTGACAAGTTCTCCTGAGCAGCCCCTGATTGATCCTGATGTTGTCAAACTTTCTTTTTCTTTTGACATCTTTCTGATTGGCATCTCTGTTTAGTGCTTTTGTGACCTTTCTGCTGTATTGATCCACACAAATCACAGGGAAGTGAGCAGTTTCATGAAGGGGGAAAGTTGATAAGGAGAGGTCAAATAGTTACTGGGACCTCCACACACCTTCATTTTAATGACTGATTAGTGGGACAACAGAACAAGTGTCAAGGACATCAAAATTAAGAAATTATAGGGTCTCTTCCTCCTCTAGAAGGAGGTTGTTATAGTCTTTTTTTATGGCTCCCATTGAAGCCTCTTATCTTATAGGATTGATTAGCAATGTGAACAGATGCCTGTTGCCCTTGGAGATAATGTATAACAACAAATTATTGAGATATTTGACAGTGATTTTGGTGGTGCCAGTTCTATGGAAGCAGGTCTTGGCCTCAGAAACTGTTCAACTGTTCTTCCTCCTTTCACAGGCTGGTTGGAAATGAGGCGAGGGTCCCCACTGTAAGAGAAAATGATTGCTCCACAGTTTTGGGATTGGTACTGGGTAGGAAAAATCCTTTTTCTGGCCCAGAGAAAATGCTCCTGAGAGGCGTTTTAAAAGACTTCATTCCATCTTCAGTCTCATGAGAATGGTGAGATGGTACAGATGTTGCAATTCACGCCATTACAATCAGAAGCCAAACTATTTCCTAATTACAATACATTATAAGTGGTTTTTGGGTCATCAGCTTTTGCCACCCAATGCTGCTAATGCTTCTAAGCCAATCATCTAAAAATAACCCACATTCAATACATCTGGTCCTCATTCAATACATCTTTCATAGTTCTATTTCCTCAAAATATCTAGTGCAAGGTCATAATTTGAAACATGTTTCTAGTTCAATTTCTCTCTCAACAATGTCTGTCCTATTTCATGGCTTTTCCAAGTCAGCCCACCTTATCTCAGAGTTTGCATACAGGTGTATAGGACTATGTGAGCCTTCTGTCAGGCTTTGAGAATTTCCGACAAATCTATTTTCCACAGTACTATGTGCAGTTGCAACCTTCTGGGTGCGGGGTTCACTCCTCCTCTGAGGGGCGGTGACCCACCGTGACAGCTGTCCCAAAACTGCCGTAACTTGGCAACCCCTCACCTCCCGCAGTTGGGGGTCTCTCTCCCTGGCAACCTCTTCCCAGAGCCACACGAGCGAAGAGAAGAACGAGAGAGGACTCTCACGGGTTGGCAGACAGAAGAAGTTTATTCCTCTGCTCCGGTCCCGGGAGAGACCCAGAGCAGTGTGTGCACCGGCTTAAAAACCCAAAATGGGAGGGCATACAGACAACCAGTTGGGGAGCATGGGGAGTGGTCTCAGGGATTACATCCAATGAGGAGGAAATGGGGTGATGAATACATTTGCTTTTAACCAACCATAAATCAGGAGCCTGAGAAGCCTCTAGAACAAGGGGAGGGGTGTGAATGAATGACAAGAACCTAGGTTATATAACTTAGATGATGGACACTTCAACTTAACTGGTAAACAACTATTATGGGATAGGGATCACCATAGCAACGGGGTTTTGGCGGGAAAAGGGAACAATTAACATATGAACTCATTCTATAATTCTAAACCAAAATCTGAAAGTCCAAAATCCGCCACCACACTGGGTATCTCCCAACACACCACGGCACAGTGGTGGGTGGGGAATTGTCTCCAGCACAAAACTTCCTTGCATCCAGACATGCACAAGCACACAGTAAATTAGCAAAATCTTCAGACAGATTGATTATGTCCACCACAAACACAGGGATTGGAATGTAGGAGTGCAGAACAGGGTGATCCAGGGACAGGGCTGGATGCAATTGAATGCACAAAACCTCCAAACAAAAGCAAATACTCCACAAAGTCAGTTGTCACAGCATAGAAAATCTTCCTTTATTCTATTTCCTCCATTTCCCCTCATCACTCCTAAAAACTTGCTGTTTAGGGGGATATGGTAGACAGGGAGAACAGGCTAACTGAGAAAATAATTTACAGACCGTGCACCTGAACACTCAATTTTTAATCATTCTTTCACTTCAAAGGCCTGTGCATTTAATATGGAGAGCATGTATATGAATGTGTATTTAAGTGTGTCCCTTCCTTGAAAAGTAAGTATTTTAAATGTATATTTTATTAGAAATGGCCATGGCTGTTAGTTTCTGTGATAAACCCGTTGCTGATATAATTTTTTTTCAATTCTGTTGTAGAGATATCAGCATTGGTTTATAATGAGAATAAATACAGATTCAGAGCAAGGATATATAGCACTCAGAAAAGAAAGAAGAGCCTTTCAACATGGGAAGGATATGTTTTCTTTAATTCATCTTAACCTTGTTTAGTGTCTAACACTGATCAATATCTTTAAGTGTGTTGTAATGGTCCATATTTAGATATCAAGAAACTTAGCTGTACTGTATCATGTATTGAGATAGCTGGTTCTTAAATTCTCATTTTTTTTAACCCACTGCACAATTGCAATACACCAAACTATTATCTCATGGGAAGCCCTGAAAATTCTGAGGAAAACAAAATTCAAGACTACTGAAAAGGAGCATTTTATTAATGTAATATCTTCCACCCAAACACTTCTTCCTGTCAGATGTAAATATTTATTTTAAATTTTGTCAATTTTGTCACCAGAGTCCAATCAAAACATAATAAAATACACCTCAATAGGAATATAAATGAAATCATCGCAGATTTGCAAAAACTTGCATTTACTCAGAAAATGTTTTTAACGGGAAGATTGCTAATGCTTTTTAGAGCATGTCTTGAATTTTGATTGTTGGGGAGCATATTTATGTCATTAATCCTCTGAGAATGATAAAGCTACAACTTGCAAATCTAATAGTGATGGCAGGAAAGTCCATCCTTCCTTTCTTTTTCTACAATATCTTAAACTGATATTACTTTTACTTCTTTTCTTGCACAGATATAAGATCTGCAATTGTCATCCTCACACTGTGAGGTGCTTGTGAAGAATCCACCACTCCACCTAAGGTGTGAAGACACAGACTCACAGTTTATTAGACTGTTCTGGTTTGTGTTTTTCAGTATGCTGAGTGGAGTTTAACAACATAGGATGACATTTACAACACAACCCAATGTCCTGGGGCAGAAAAGTTCCAGAGTCAGAGGAGTGCAGTGGTTTACTTAAGATTTATGGCCTGAATTTTAAAGAGTAGTAAAGAGCAATGTAATAATACATGGTACTCGGAAGCCTGGAAGCAAAACTACCCTGATGTCTGTACTACCAATCCTAATTATGTTCTACTATTAAGTAAGGAAGTTAATAATCTGTATCACAGCTAAAAGAGTTTGGGGGTTTTGTTCTTTCCTATTTTCATTCATTTAATCTTCTGATTCACCACTTCTTTTGGTAACAAACATTTAGATTTTGGGTAGCACTCTGCCGCACAAGAAAAAATCAAGGCATTTTAGTGCATCACCAGGGGAAATGAAAGAAATCTCCACCAAGAGACATACCTGCAAGATCACAAAACCTCTGAATTTCCTGGGTGCAATGCAGTCTTGGGTTTTTTCTAACCCTGGTTTAACAAAGGGATCTACTTACTCAAGTATATGACCTTCACTGATATTTTATGAAATGACAGTTCTTAAATATTCTTTTGCTTAATTGCTTGAAGAAGTCTGATACTAATAATTTAAAGGCACCACACAAGTCTCCTGTAATAGTAGATTCTGCTTTTCTTTCTAAATTATGTGGTAACACCTATATTTTACAACTGTTTGCTCATGAAAAATGCACAAGATCTTCAGTTTTTATATAGAATTACCAACTGCTTATATTTTTTTTTGTACCTGAAGGTATTTTTTTTTTTAATGCAGCAGCTCAAATTAATAATAAACATAGTATTTTTTGAGAAGCAGGGCAAACAAAATTTGATTGCCTTTTCTCAAATTTTGTCAGCCTGTGCAGGTAACTCATAATTTCAGCTATTAGCTATAATTTCTTTTTTTTTTTCCTTTTGATGAGAAGTAATTTAGATTTAAATCAAAACCACTAATTTCAAAATATACAGTATTATCTGTATTGAATTAAGCAAGGCTTTGGGATATACTGGGCTGTGAGGACATACTGAGATGAAAACACTCTAGTTCAGAAAGATTCCATTTTAGGATTTTGCGTTTTAGGAATTAATACAATCAGATAGCCTAGAAATTAACAAGAATAATTACTGATCCTGAAGAGGGCTCTGGAAACCCCTGAAAGAAGATCTGTGTGTGTACAAACTGGTTCATTTTTTCCTGACTATATTAATTACTCCAACTAAAATCTTGTGAAGATGGGCCATATTTTTGCCAGGCTCTACACTCCTGGGCTCCAGGATTATAGGGTTGACCCAGCCCAGGCTCAGATAGGGTTAAAGTGTAGTTTTAGCCCAGGCAGTGAAGCAGTCACTGCAGTGGCACTGGAGCTGGGCTAAGGGAAATTTGGAGGTTTCCTCTCTTGGGTTTTTTCATTACACAACATTAGTGTAAAATGCTGAAACCCAACAGGGATTTCATCATGCCAGAGCTCTTCTCCGTGTATAGAAGATGAGGAGTATATTGTCTCAGGAGGTCCCAGAATGACTTTTAAAATCCCTTTTATTACTGAGAGGAGTCTTGAGATTTTTGGAATAGTCTTCCAGCTCTAATCATGGAATCATAGAATCCTTAAGGTTTGGAAAGACCTCCCAGACCACTAAGTGCAACTTTTGACCAACACTGCCATGTCAACCAGATCACAGCACTGAGGGCTGGATCCAGCTGTTCCTTGAGCACCTTCAGGGATGGTGACTCCACCACCTCCCTGGGAACCCCATTTAAATCCTTAGCAACCATTTCTGTCAACCTATTCTTCCTGGTATTCAACTTGAACCTCCCCTGGCACGGCTTCAGACTGTGTCTTCTGCTCCTATCCCTTGTTCCCTGACCCCCCGGCTGCCCCCTCCTGTCAGGGAGTTGTGCAGGGCCAGAAGGTCCCCACTGAGCCTCCTTTTCTCCAGTCTGAGAGAAAAGCCTTTTCCAGCTCCCTTCCCCTTTCCCAGCTCCCTCAGCCACTCCTCATCAGACTTACTCTCTAAACACTTCCCCACGCCCTGGGCTTTAAAATGAGGTTTTCTGGGCTGCTATGATTAGGTCATAGAATAAGAAAGAGATTTGAATCTCTTATTCAAAGAATAAGAAATTTCAAATGATTTTAAGGAAGATTCAGAGGAGACAGGGAGTAGAATCTTCTAATCAGTAAATGGTGAAATGCTGGCCTCTGTTAGTTAAGTAATCGGTAGATCATTACTTGTGTCAGTGGGGTGTGAAGGGGAGAGGAGCTGCCAAGGCTGTGCACTGTCTGTTGCCTTCCAAGTTCTGAACTCTTTGGGGCCAAAGCTAATAGGATTCAGGATCTGCAGAACACTATCTTAAGCATTATCCATATTCTAAAAAATATTTGAGATTCAGAGCCCTCAGAGGTTCTTTGATTTGGGTTTCCCTACCTTCAGAATATCAGCTAAAGACAGTCAAATGGTGTTAGGCTCCTCTGCATGCTTTCAGTGCATTGTAAAAATTCAGAGGGTTCAGAAATCATGAATTCTCTTACATTCTGTCTACATAAATCAGTCCCCTGTGCTATGTTTGGAGAAACGAATCAGTCTTCATACTAGCTCATTTTCCCCATGCACAATCACAGAGTTTTGTTCATCTTCAAAACATCTGAATTTGATTTTTCCCTCATTAGATGAGAAAGTTTCTTAAAATTATTTAACTCAGTACAACAATATGACTCTTCCACTCCTCTCTGCCATCAAAACAAAAATGAAGATGTTAGTTTGGGGAGCAATCAGGCAATCTAAATTATTCAGATCTGAAAGTTTTAAGTTAGAACAGTTTTTCAAATTCATTTCTATTTGGATTACAACAGTCTCAACCCATGTCTGTCTAATGAAGCTCCTGCTGAAAATCTCAGCTGGAAATTCAGGGAATCAAGTCTATCCATCATCTCAAAGTCATGATTATTTCATGAGCAAGACTCGGTGTTCAGTCAAGTCTTTAACTCATCATTTGAGTTACCATAGTTTAACCATAAAGGCATCTTTTAGGAGAGCTCATGCTGAACATTACTTGATGAAGATAAATCCCATTAGCAGAACAAACAGTAGAAAAGTCTGTGTCCTGACACCACAATAAGGTATCTTTAAATATTCATAAAGGATACAGGTGCAGATCTCTCATCACATACTGGAGCACGTCCAAAGCCTCTAGGAAGAATATTAATAACTCCTTCTTTGCGTTTCTGTTGGAGTAATAGCTCAATTAGTCTCAGTCTGCTGTCTTTCCCTTATCTATTATACATTTGAGCAGTTACACTTTGCCTCCCGAAGTGCACACGGAAAAATATGCATTGACAAGGTGAGGGTGCACAGAAGAGCACATGGGCAACCTATACCAAGCTTCTTGAGCTGAGGAGAACCTCTGCCTATCTATCTGTGCATGCACTCTCTTTGCTCTTCTGCCCTTTCCCCATGCTGCTTTGCATGCCAAGAGCTGTCAAATAGCTTTGTGTTGTATATGCTATGGGTGGAGGAAAACTTAATACAAAGAAAAATTTAAAGAGTTAAAGGAATGGGAGACCTGAAGTGGAGAAACAGGATATCGGTGAAGAGCACAAGCAACGTGTGAGACTGTAGTGCCAAGGAAAAAAAAACCACAGAGATGGGAAGGCAGAAGTGTTTAAATCTAACAGAAGGCACAGAGAGAGATCACTTCTTTTTGAACTGTGGCCTGAAAAAGTCTGTTTATTGTAATATATCTGTGGGTCTGTTAAAAAAAAAAGTAACCTTCTAGCCTTTTGATTTCTATTTCTACTGAGTCATGAAGTACGATGATGATGATTGGATGATTAACAATGTGGAATCATAATTTGTGATAAATGTACATTCCAAAAAACTTTCTAGAGTTCAGTGAACAGGTCAGTGAATAACACTTATCACCCCTTAAAAGGGGGTTAATCATCTATGGGGAATAATACTCTAAATATTTCAAACTGTAATAACATGACTGGATGCTCTAACATGGTTCATTTTCTGTTATGCCATCCACCATAAATGTATCGCATGTGATGTATAACATGATTTGACTTTTGAAAATCTTATAGACTACCATTATCTCCTAGAATACATATTAAAAAAGGGACTAGAACACATGTAAAAATATCTAAAGAATGTCATTTAAGATGGCCAGATATATTCAGTTAATACATGATGGCTTAAGTTAAAAAATAATCATTATAGCTGTCAGTAAACGTTTATTGAGTTCTGCATTAAAATAGTGTAGAATTTCTTAGGCAGTAGAATTGCATCTTCCTTTCATCTTGGGGAAAAAAGAAAAGAACCAACAAAACTTCACAACTTTATGATCTGCAGAAATAACACTACAAAACTTTGTCTCAAAAAAAAAAAAAAAAAAAAAGAGAGACTATTCAACAGAAAAAATTACCACCATCTGTTATCAGTATAGAGCGTATAACACAAGCAAGGAATTCTGTTTCTAGGCAGAAGGAAGGATACCATGTACTGCAATAAAAAAATCACTATACTCACTGGGACTGGATATTTTTAATATTCTAAATATCCTAAATATTCTGTTTGAGGTAGCTCTGGTATGAGGCCAGGAGTGTGCCATGAGTCATCTCTCATTCCCCTTCAGAAAATACATTGCTAGGAAGCAGAGCAGTCTGAAACGATACTGAGACTTCTTGCATAGGGGATTGAACCTTGTGTGTGCTCTATTCTAGCAATTTCTCAGTCAGAACACTGGACTGAGTATGTGAATTTATGATTTTTGACTCAGTGTGGCTTGGCTCTAAGTTTGTGGTTCTCTTCAGAACAATGTTGAAATAGCAATATCACCAACAACTCCTTTACCAAGGCTCCTAAGCTAGATAGAAACCCAAATCTCTTAATTATTAATCTAGAATCCTTCTAGGTAAAAAAAACTTTTTAATCCCAGCAAGGGTACTTCCCATTCTAAAGTGTTTTATGGATTGAAAAAGTCAGACAATCTCCTTATAGCACGAATGTCTTAAATGTATTTCTTTACTCCATGACCGTTACAGGTAAAATGCTTTTTTTTTTTTTTTTTTTTTTTTAAAATTTTTTTGAAGAAGCCAGTAAATCTTCTTTTCCCACAAAGGACGATGCCTTAAACTTCAGGCTTCTTCTGGGCCAAGATTTTCTATTTTGTTGGGTGGAAACACACCTCTGCTCAGAACAGTTAGCAGATGCTAGGAATATCTATCTCCAAGAGCAGGCTGGATATGGGCAGAAGGGGGAATGAGTCTGGGATTTTCCCCATCTCATTTTGAGATTCCCTGACTCACAAGCTGTTCTGTTCCCTTCTCCCCTATCTGCTTTGAAAGGGGAGCCAGGTATCTTGTTCAAATGTTTGAAGGGGAGATCACAGACATCTCCCTGCAGAAGAACACTGTGAACTGCAGCTTCCCTGTGAGCAGAAGTGTTTCCTTCAAATATAGAGGAAAACACCTGAGAGAGATTGATGTTTGCTACCTGCTCAATGTGCAGAAACACGATTGGGAAATTTTTGGCTACACTGTTCATCTTGCTGGCTGACTTCTAAATTGTCTTACCTCTTCTTCCCTGTACATTGCACACTGAGACCTTATTCTATGATATAAATCTTGGTCTGCAGAAAATTAAATGAGACACTAACATTCAGAGGCAGGAGGCGGATAAGAGACAATTGAAGGGCAATTTGATTTTCATTGTTCCCTTCTAATATCTCTTGGTGTTGAGATGAATAGAAACAGGTACTATACTAACAGCAATTGTGTAACTATCCACAAGTATTAAAGACGTTTTGCTTTAAAAACACAGATTAAATACTTTAATGGAATCCTAGAATGGTTTGGGAGAGAGGTGTGGCCTCCAAGACAATCTAGTTCCAATCCCTTCCACCAGATCAGATTGCTTCAAGTCCTGCCCAGCCTGGACTTGAACACTTCCAGGGATAGGAATATGGGTGGAGATGAGAAGAGGATCACAACTGCTGTGTTGTTGCTAAGAAATGATTACAAGAAAGCTTAGTCTCCTTGGACCCATGCAACATCTACCAAATCCATGGAAATATCTCAGGCAGATATTTTAAGTTATCTAAAATGGTCCTGGACAAAGCAGGAAAATGAGTTGAGTTTCAGGCCATCTCCATTGACAGTGGTAACATCCATTTTCTAGGTCACATGTGGCAAATATGTTAGATATTATATTTGACACTTAATATGGACATAAATGCAAACTCAGCTGACAGGACCAAGAAACAGGGAAAGCATATGGCCCAATAGAAGTTTAACTCCATTCACAAGTGGTGTAAAGCAATGGAAAGGAAGGTTCTGGCCTTGCCACCACCACCTACCTGTACCAAAAAAAGAGAGAGCTTCTTGAATTAATAACTCACACTATTTCATTGGCTGATGTTATCAGACTGGACATAAGAAGAAATTGTTTTTTTGTGGTGAGGGTGGGGAAGCACTGGCACAAGTTGCTTGGGGAGGTGGTGGATGATCCATCCCTTGAAACATTTAAGGTTTAAGGTCTATCTTCTTGGGGATTATTACCTAAGAAAATATTCATGCTTTGAGTTCCAAAATAGAACACAGTAATTCACGTATTTGAGGAATAATCTTGAGCCAGATCAGGGTCTAAAACCCTTTGGATAGAATATGACAGTAAAAAAGAAAAAGTCTACCATCTTTAGGCTACAGAATGCAGTGGTATCCATAATAATTGGACTACCACTTAGTGGGAGTGGAAATATTTTTTGCTGGTATGGAAATCAGAATCAGCCATGTTGAGAAGCAGAGTGCCTTCATCTGACAGAATCACACTTTCACTGAGCATTTTGGCATGTAACAACGCAGTGTAACAATGGAATGAATTGCACACCTGCACTACCTAGAAGCATTTTAAGTGCAGGTCAGCATTAAGTGCAGAACAAACACCCACCCTCTGCAAGGGATTCTAAGAGGTAAACAGACTGGATCAAGTAGGCTGAATCCAAGCTGCTGAACAGCTTGCTTTGACGTGCAGGGTCCTTCACTGTGAAAAGAAGATTCCTATTGAAGCTGTTGACAGTTTTCAAGTATCTCTAGTGCCTCTCTGCTCAGGGAAAGTACTTAACCTTTGCATTTTTGTGACATCTCAATAAGAAAGGCTCTGAAACTGGAAGGAGAGATCAGAACAGACAATAAGCCACTCATGTCAGTAAAAATGGCTGACTAGAAGAGAGGGAAGAATTGTGCTCTTTGGGGGAAAACAGAACAAAACAGAAAGAACTTGAGCATATGGCTCCAAATCTGTGAGTATGCACATATTCCTATCTCTGCACCAGCACATGGTCTTATTAGCACCCAAGGATGCTGCTAGCACACAGCTCAGGATCTGCTGCTGCACCTTTGCAGATCTGGGTCTAGCTTGTTATGTTATGATATGGCTTAGGCCAGAGCCCATGAGCCATCTGTATGAGCTAACAAAACATGTCTCTTTTTTCCTATTTTTCTTCAAAGATATTTAAACTGGTCCATTTCTTCTTGTAATTTTCCTTTTGCACCTTATAATGTTATATTTGTACATTTTCTTTACTATTTGGTCCAGAATGGAAAACTAAACCTTTGCGATCTTAAATTAGTCTTATTATTAATCTTATTTTACTCTCTATATATAGGTTTATATGTATACTTTCAATCCTTCTCAAAGGAATAAACTCCCAGGATTCTTTGGAAATTTTCGCTTTTTCCTCTGTGATATGAAATTCTGATATTTTTCTATTGGAAGTTTTTTCAGGTGAAGAAACCAGGTCTTGCACTGTGAATACAGGTGATAAAAAAGTTGAGTATATATACGCACATACACACACACATTCATGCATATCTGAACAATACCCAAAATTAGCTTTTGAACTCACAAGCAGTTTCTAGCTGTACTTGGTACAGGCTGGTTGTAGATTTTGATAACTCCTAGACAAAACAGAAGTTGCACTTCTTGAATTCTCCAGCATATAAGGAGACCTGAGGCAGATCCACCAGTCTGTAGTCTGTTCATGTGATGTGCTTCTTCACACAGACTGGAAAACTGGGGACTGTGGGCTTGGGAAGAAGAGGTGGTGCCAAAAATTAAAATGAAACAGATATATAGATATATATAGAAAAGAAGGCACAAAAGGAAAAAATGAGCTTCAGAAAGAAGGTGAAGTTCCTGATGGAAACACAGATCCAAGAAGCAATCAAGTAGGCATGTGAGGCAATTGATTCATGTCAAACACAGATCTCTCTGGGTCTTCTATAAACTCTGGAGTCCAGATTCTTTGTGAGCTGTCACTCATTCCATCTCATCTGTACCAGGAAGAAGACTGTGATCCTATCTGTGGTTCCTTGGTAATCAGATAAATAGACCCTAACACATCAGTTCTCAAAAGCTGTGGAGTTCATGAAAATTACAGTGCTGGGGAATTAACGGGTAGATGGGAAGAATTAAATTATCAAGAAATATTTGATCTGATAGATTAGTAATTGTGGGGATCAAGAAATGCATGACATAGATGATCTGGGGAAGGGTCTAGAGCAAAACCCTCCATTGCTGCTGAGGAGTGGCTGAGGGCGTTGGGAAAGGGGCTCAGCCTGGATAAAAGGAGGCTCAGGGGGGACCTTCTGGCTCTGCACAACTCCCTGACAGGAGGGGACAGCTGTGGGGGGAGTCAGGCTCTGCTCCCAGAGAACAGGGTCAAGAGGAGAGGAAATAGCCTCAGGTAATGTCATGTGAGATCTGGATTGGATATTAGGGAAAAGTTCTCTGTGGAAAGGGTTGTCCAGCCCCGGCACAGCTGCCCAGAGCAGTGGTGGAGTCTCCATCCCTGGAGGGATTTAAAAACAGTGGCACTTGGAGACACAAGTTGGAGATGGGCTGGGCAGTGGTAGGTTAATGGTAGGACTTGATGGTCTTAGACGACTTTTCCAGCCTAAATGGTTCTATGACTAAAGCAGGATCCAGAGCTTCCTTTTTGCTATGCTGCCGTAACAGGGTTTTGTAAATACCCAGTGGGTATACCAGGGACAGAAGTGCGGCAGTGGCTCTGATTAGTTCTCCTCCACACTCCCCAAAAAGATCCACATTTTAAACTTACACAGCAGTTGAACACAACCTAAGTTCAGCTGATTTAAACCCTCACTAGATTGTACTAGGCACAAACTGATTCTTTTTACAGTCAGTGGTTGTGCAGGACAAACCAACCTTTAGAGGACTTGCAGCTTGCAGTGAGATGCTGGCTAAAATTGTCACAGGCAGCTAAAATAGTCACAGGCCTTATACATGACCTCTAATAAATCTGAGAAAGTTGGTAAAAAGGGAACACTGGTAGTCCACACATCAAACAAGATGAGAGTCAAACAGAGGTTTGAAAATTAAGTTGGGTACATGGCCAGCCCAGCGTCTTGACACCAAGGACCAAAAAAAAAAAAAAAAAAAAAAAAAAAAAAAAAAAATCATGCTTTACATTTGGGAGTTTTATTTATGTGATATCCACCCCATGATTATTTAAGTTTTCCTTTACTCTTCTGTTCCTCACTGTTTCATGTGACACTATATTGATTAGATTTCCAGAGCATATCACTCCAGATATATTTATATGGCTGTTTCACATGATTTACAATAACTAATCTCATAACACAAATATAATTTTGAAAATATAATACCAGTCAATAGCTTGAAATTTTCTGCTAATGGCCAGGACTCCCTGCGTCATGGGAATAAGTTGCCTCTAACAACGTATCACCTGAAGGCCATATCTTCAAGTTAATGTTAGCTGGCATGAGACCAGATTTTAGTGCTCAGTGGAGCACTACAGAGTTATCCCAGCTGAAAGTCTGCATGTCCTGATTACCCTGATAGTAAAGCTGGATTAAGCACCTTGCAAAATTAAGCTTGTTATGGTGCAGGAAACCCAGGTTCCTGCTTTCCCTTTTGCCAGGAAATTCTTTCTGACTACACAGAAACATTTTGGATTGACAAGTATTATTTATTTCTCTAAAATGTAGGCCTTCCAACAGGAGAGCAGGAGAAGAGTTTGTTTTAATCCAATGTCAACATATATTTTTCAGAAACCTTTGAAATTTTTTAAGAAGGCTAATATCTCTATTAGTATTATGCGGTTCTAATTCTTGCATTACCTAGATGCAGAACAGACCCATGATTTTAGGTTTGCAAAAGACTTTTCAGAAGAGAAAATATAGATTCAGAATTATACAAGTTAAGGGAGGGATTTCATACCAGAACCTGGAATAAAATACATATCCAGTGCTTTTACTAAAAAGTGATTCTCCCCTTGGGCACATTGGTGTAAAAAAGACTAATTTCATAAGTTGATTGTTAAGGTTTCATCTATGAAACCAACATGATAACAAGAAGTACATTATTTCAACCTGAATAGCAGCTAATTTGTACATATCAAGAAAAAAATTTTTTTTTACTTTTTCCAACATAAAACTGTGATTTCAAGCTTGCAAAATTCACAAGAATTAATGAACTCTAAACAAACAAACTCTACAGTCTGTCAGAAGAACAAGGGATCAAAACTTCTTTTTGTAGGCTATTTTACTAACAAAAAAAAAAGTTTCAAACAACCCTTCAGTGACAATAGAATTGAGTGTCTTTTTCTCCAGGTCTATTTGTGGATCTATTAATGAACTCTCAGTAAATTCTTTAGGAGTTGTAGAAAAGGCATCTTTGTTTTCCTTGTTGAGGAGACCTTCTGCATTTTGTAGGGTGCTTTGGTTACCTAAAAGTTTGTTCACATGAAACACAAACCCCTCAGATAGCAGTCTGAAGTGTTTGCAGAGTTTCGGTGGTTCAGGAGGCTTTGACTCCACAAATGATGCAAGCAAATGCTACATAGAGATCTGATGAAATCCCAATTTTCAGCAGAAAAATTGCATCAAGAGTAAGTCCATGTAATGCAGTAATGTTCAGGGAAACCCCTTCTTTCAAAAACATCTTTCTATTTTCATCATAAATTTTTCCATCCTGAATGGGTTAACCCAGTTGATTGTTAATATTGATAAATATAAAGTCTGGCTAAAAATTTCAAATTCAATTTTTGCTGTCACTGCGTTAAATTACTGGATGCATTTAGTAACAATAACTACTTGAGGAGGTCTAAAATGCTACCTGAGTGTCTTAAAATATTTAAACTGTACTATGCTCCTTGAAAATATTTGAAATTAGGAAGTGTCAAATTCTCATGAGAATGTAAAAATGAGGGAACTTTTGATATTTGTAATGTGTTCAGAAGAGTTAAATAAACCATGCAACTATTGATCATAAATCCCTAATGTCTAATTTAAGATCAGATTTTAAATCAGATCCCCTCAAGGGAAAAAAAAAAAAAAAAAAAAAAAAAAAAAAAAAAAAAAAAAAAAAAAAAAAAAGAATATATATCTTCTCTTTTTGATTTAAATTAAAAAAAAAAAATCTATTTTAACAAATGCTTAGTATAGCCAGAACAAAAAATAAATTTTCAGAGGAAAGCATGGAGGCCAAATGAATACAAAATATTCAAAGATTAACATTCTGAAATGAAGTAAAATTTAAGCAATGAGAAATATCAAATACAATGTGCTAGCAAATATTTTAAAGTAATGAACTCAACCTAGCTTCACTTATTCGTAAAATAAATTCAGTTTAGGAAAGGACCAGAGTGTGCACACACTCATACATGTTGAGAAATAAAGATTTCAGGAGCAATGCATGAAGGAGTTGAGAAGATCAGTTTAGTTCCCAGAAGATGTTACACCATTTCTGCTCTTCAAAACAGTTACACTCAGTTACCAGAACACTCTCACTACTGGATATTGTATGACTGTCTTGGTTTGAAAAGACAGGTGTCTGCTAAGTAAGTCAGGAACCTCCCTTGAAATGGAGAATGTAAACCCCCTCCCTCTGAATTATTATAACTTTGAAATTAAAGGGCTTTCAGGCAAAGATATGGGCATAGGGATAACAGTTCTTTACTAGGAAAATTAAGACAAAAATGTAGTAGTACTACAAACAAATAAACAAAAAGAAAAACAAAAAGCAGTGACAGAGTCGGAATGCAACCTGACACCCTGCTAGGCAGGGTGTTGGTAGGAGTCCAATCAAGTCCTCCTGGAGTGACAGATGAGGCTCTGTTGGAGTAGAGATGATCCTGTAAAAGAGTGTAATTTTCCTCTGAAGGTTCAGTAATGGTGAGATGGGTCTGTTTTCCACTGGGAAAGAGGCTGTCCTAATATTCTGAATCTTAGATTTTTATCCAGGTACGAATGGTTGGCTCATCCCACTGGGTGGAGCATCTCACAATGGGATGATGTAATGTTATCAGTCATTGGTGAGCCTTAATGGCCCATTAACAGGAGATATCCCTTTTGGATAGAGATAAGAACACAGCTTCACCTGGTTTTAACAGCTGGCCCATTAACAGAAGATCACCCTGGAGTTATGAGGGATGGGTCATGAAAGAAATAAAGAAAACACTTTCCTAATTGAGAGATTGTAATAGAATACATACTTCAGTTACATCTTGCATTGCAACCCAAGACAATGACTTTTAGGAATCAAATCTTAATGATGTAACCAAACTTTCCTGATTCTGCACAGTTTATTCTCAGATGAAGACCTGATAATATTGAACATTAAAAATTGAATTGAAATATTAAAAAACTAGCAACATATACAAAATATAATTCATACATGAGGATCTGATGTGATGATTATTCAGGTAGAACCAAATTATAATCAAGTAGATAAGACACAGAGAGAAGTGTAATTAGAAAAAATACTAAATTAAATGCAAGTGAAACAAGTTAGTAAGCCAGATTCTTATTAGAAGCACAATATTACTAAAAAAGTTAAAAAAGAAAAAAGAATAAGTTTTTTATGTTTTAATATCATCTTTAATACTATTTCTGTGGAACGCTGCTATGTATTTTTAATACATAAAAAAAAATTGGATTGGTTATTTTACATGCAAAGTTTCTGAAGTTTTTTGTGTATTTCTCCATTTCTCTATATCCACAAATTTTATTCTCACACACTTAGTTGTTATGTATATTTCAGCCACTATTGCTTTGGAATACCAGTTTAGGATATTAGGGAAAAAATGAATGTGACTAAATCCCCCAATTTATCAATAAATTTTATCAAAACAAAATAAAACTTCTTTGTACCTACAGATGAAAATTTAGTTTTGAACTCAATTAAATTACACTTCTAGCTAAGCTGCAAGAAAATCAATAATTTTAGGGAATATTTGGAGGCAATTGGGAATGAAGTGAGCCAGATTAATTGTTTTAAAGAAAATTCAAAACTAAGAAAAAAGTTAAATGTTTTAATTTTTTTCAGCACTTTTTTTGAGGAAAATATGTATTGTCTGCTATTTATACAATTTTACAAATAGACATCTCATATAAAAAGAGACTTTTCCTCTTTCCTCCTTTGCAGTCTGTTAAATTATAAGAGGGAATTCATAATCTTCTTAAAATGTTTTCAAATAAGGGATGGAGAGTAAAGTAGCAGGACATTGTCCAGTCCAAATGCAAATGCTGTGGACAAAAATCTCCCAAGTAATCCTATAATTTCCAGTATGAAGACATCTCCATTTAGATGATTTAGTCAATGCAGAAGCTGCATTCCCTCTTCTCACAGAAAAGACGGAAAGACAAAAAGAGGAAGGAAGGCAGGAAGGCAGGAAGGCAGGAAGGCAGGAAGGCAGGAAGGAAGGAAGGAAGGAAGGAAGGAAGGAAGGCAGGAAGGAAGGAAGGAAGGCAGGCAGGAAGGAAGGCAGGAAGGAAGGAAGGAAGGCAGGAAGGAAGGAAGGCAGAAAGGAAGGAAGGCAGGAAGGAAGGAAGGCAGGAAGGAAGGCAGGAAGGAAGGAAGGCAGGAAGGCAGGAAGGCAGGAAGGCAGGAAGGCAGGAAGGAAGGAAGGCAGGAAGGAAGGAAGGCAGGAAGGAAGGAAGGCAAGAAGGAAGGCAGGCAGGCAGGCAGGCAGGCAGGCAGGCAGGAAGGAAGGAAGGAAGGAAGGAAGGAAGGAAGGCGGGAAGGCGGGAAGGAGGGAAGGCGGGAAGGCAGGAAGGAAGGCAGGAAGGAAGGCAGGAAGGAAGGCAGGAAGGAAGGAAGGAAGGAAGGAAGGAAGGAAGGAAGGAAGGAAGGAAGGAAGGAAGGAAGGAAGGAAGGAAGGAAGGAAGGAAGGAAGGAAGGAAGGAAGGAAGGAAGGAAGGAAGGAAGGAAGGAAGGAAGGAAGGAAGGAAGGAAGGAAGGAAGGAAGGAAGGAAGGAAGGAAGGAAGGAAGGAAGGAAGGAAGGAAGGAAGGAAGGCGGGAAGGAGGGAAGGAAGGAAGGCAAGAAGGAAGGCAGGCAGGCAGGCAGGCAGGCAGGCAGGAAGGAAGGAAGGAAGGAAGGAAGGAAGGAAGGAAGGAAGGAAGGAAGGAAGGAGGGAAGGAGGGAAGGCGGGAAGGCGGGAAGGAGGGAAGGAAGGAAGGAAGGAAGGAAGGAAGGAAGGAAGGAAGGAAGGAAGGAAGGAAGGAAGGAAGGAAGGAAGGAAGGAAGGAAGGAAGGAAGGAAGGAAGGAAGGAAGGAAGGAAGGAAGGAAGGAAGGAAGGAAGGAAGGCGGGAAGGCGGGAAGGCGGGAAGGAGGGAAGGAGGGAAGGAGGGAAGGAGGGAAGGAGGGAAGGAAGGAAGGAAGGAAGGAAGGAAGGAAGGAAGGAAGGAAGGAAGGAAGGAAGGAAGGAAGGAAGGAAGGAAGGAAGGAAGGAAGGAAGGAAGGAAGGCGGGAAGGCGGGAAGGAGGGAAGGAGGGAAGGAGGGAAGGAGGGAAGGAGGGAAGGAGGGAAGGAGGGAAGGAAGGAAGGAAGGAAGGAAGGAAGGAAGGAAGGAAGGAAGGAAGGAAGGAAGGAAGGAAGGAAGGAAGGAAGGAAGGAAGGAAGGAAGGAAGGAAGGAAGGAAGGAAGGAAGGAAGGAAGGAAGGAAGGAAGGAAGGAAGGAAGGAAGGAAGGAAGGAAGGAAGGAAGGAAGGAAGGAAGGAAGGAAGGAAGGAAGGAAGGAAGGAAGGAAGGAAGGAAGGAAGGAAGGAAGGAAAGAAAAGAGTGGTTTGTCCAGACCCTACTGATATCTTCGGAATCTTTTTGCTAATCTCAACATATTTGGCATCAGATCTTTAAAGTTTCAACACAAGTTCTTAGACCTATGAGTACAGTTTCCCTCTAAAAAGAAATCAAACATTATTAGAATAGCTCAGTTCAGGAAAGGAGGTAAATAGTTTTTATTGTTTTCCTAATACAAAAGGAGAAAGAACTGCTGAAATTGGCTTCTGCCAAATCCAGCACACAGTTAACTTACATCCCACAACACTAAGGACTTGCAGATGCAAGGTATTACCCAATTTTGACAAAGCACTTTTCATCAAGATATCTCAAAAGGGCTTTAAAAATGATATAACATCATCCATTCCACTGCTAGAAATAGAAGCGTGGGGAAATGAAATAACTCAAAACATACAGAAGCCCTGGAAGTAAATCGGGATTTCCTTTTTAACCAGCCAGTGTCCAATCATGTAGGCTGTACTTCTTCCCCTGTTACCCCACTGCTTTAGAGGGGCAACACGTTGTGACGTGGGAGTGGACTTTCACAGAGGACAGCAGGTAGCAGCTTGGTGAAACATGGAAAGCTCTTTATTATCTGACTCCAATAGGCTTATATACATTTTGTACAGAGGGCCAAGATTGGCCCAAGGAGGTTACAACCTCCTGACTCCATTGGTCAATATGACCATCAGTCAAGTTCTCTCTCAGAGAACAAGAATGCAAAACATAGAGATAATTTCTAAGAATACATATTGTTTACATGAAGCAGCGTGAGAAAGCTGCTGCAAAGACTCAAACACTTGAAGGCAAGAAATTCAGGGACGACATTCCCCCAGAAAACATGTGTCATTTCTTTAGAAATCAGGAGAAAATGATGGGAAGCAAGTATAAGGAGAGACTAAAATAAATTAACAGGGCAGTGTCCTGGGTTGCAGTGTAGGATGTACACAAAGTATTTATTCTATCACCATCTTCATGACCTGTTAAACCAAGTGGGACAGTGCTCTTCCCAGGCCCCCTGCCTTTGGGCTGTCTTCTGCTAATGGCCCATCAACGCCTTGCCCATGACTCACAGGTAACTCCCTCCAGGAGTTATCTCTGTTTAATGGGCCATCAAGGACCCACTTCACAACTCATCATCCCATTGGGAGATGCTCTGTCCAGGGGGAGGAGCCAAGCATTCTCACCTGGATATAAGCTGGTATTTGGGACGGTACAAGCAGCCCTTACCTACTGGATTCCCAGAGGAGCAGAGCTACCAGACCTTTCTCCAGGATCACTGCTTCAGGAAGACCAGCTCATCTGGACTACTTCCACCATCCTGCTCAGGTTGTATTCTGACTCTGTCAGTGGTCTTTTGTGTTATTGCATTTATTTGATTTTATTTTACCTTTTTACTTTTCTTCTTAATAAATTGTATTTCTATTTCTGACTTGTTTTGCTCTCACTCGTTTTGCTTTCAAACCATGACAGGCAGCCACTGTAGCTGCAAGGCAGCTGCTGAAATGTTGTTTCTAAATGTAAAGGGCCTGTTCCCTGTGAGACAGACTGGAAAAATCCAACACTGAAAAAAAGTGCAAGCTTCCCTATGGAGAGCAAATATTTTCTGGAGATTGTGAGTGTCCACTACATATGTTCAGTCTATATCAGAGTGTTATACTAAAAGTTATACTTTAAAAAGTCTTGGTCAAGCAGTTTAATGTCCACTGTAACCCTCAGGTTTAGCCAGAGGTGAATAAAGGCACATCTAAGAATTCAAAGGTTTAATTATTGTCCCTCCTTTAAGAGTCTCCTCATCAATCAGATACAGGTCTGTAGTCAGAAGTTAGCTTGGATATGTTTTTGTACCTTTACTGATCTTCCTTAAATAGGAAATCTGCAGATACTGGCTTTATCCTCAGAAATGAGCTGATCAGATGAGCCAAAGAACTGAACCACCAGGGAATTACCTGGGTCCTCATAGCTTAAAGCGGCATGTAGCGCTGTGCATACAAGTGATCTAATTACACATTCAAATATCTCACCTCCAGGTGATTATTTGCTTGTGTAATTCCTGCAGTAAAGGAGAACACATTATAACTAAGCATTTTTATATGCACAACTCTAAAAGGCTGAAGCTCATCAAGAAAAAATTTCTTCTCCAAAGACAATAAAACAGTGGAACAGTAGAAGCAGCAGCTGTATGATCATCCAGAGGGGGCTAGAACCACTTATTCTGAAAGGCCAAAGACCTTGCAATTAAGGCAAAGTCTGCTCAGAAGGGCAGAAAAGGATTTTTTTGAGTTTCAGTAGCTGAAAATTGGTACAAACCAAGGAGCAAAAGAGCTTTGACTAGTACTATAAATATTTTATCTAAGAATGTACCAGACCCTTTGTAATCCTCTGAAAGTCTTGGCTTTAATAAAAGACTTGGGAATTATTGCCACCAATTTTAGAGTATGATATGGAAATACACTTTCTTTAACATATTTTAGATTCTAAGTCCACCTATGGTGGGTATTCCCTTAATCTCATATTAAAGAGGAAATTCAAGTGGATAGGCAGGCAAAGACCCAAAATGTCTATATTTACATTTCTGCAGAATGTTTGGAAAAACACAGCCTTGATCCCAATTTAAGTTTCTAATTTTAATTATCACTTCATCCCCTTGATTCATGCTTGAAGGATCCCTATTTGTCCTGGGTTGTAGTGTAGGATGTACACAAAATATTTATTCTATCACCATCTTCATGAACTGTTAAACCAAGTGGGGCAGTGCTCTTCCCAGGCCCCCTGCCTTTGGGCTGTCTTCTGCTAATGGCCCATCAACGCCTTGCCCATGACTCACAGGTAACTCCCTCCAGGAGTTATCTCTGTTTAATGGGCCATCAAGGACCCACATCACAACTCATCATCCCATTGGGAGATGCTCTGTCCAGGGGGAGGAGCCAAGCATTCTCACCTGGATATAAGCTGGTATTTGGGACGGTACAAGCAGCCCTTACCTACTGGATTCCCAGAGGAGCAGAGCTACCAGACCTTTCTCCAGGATCACTGCTTCAGGAAGACCAGCTCATCTGGACTGCTTCCACCATCCTGCTCAGGTTGTATTCTGACTCTGTCAGTGGTCTTTTGTATTATTACATTTATTTTATTTGATTTTACTTTTTTTACCTTTCTTCTTATTAAATTGTATTTCTGATTTGGAGCCTCTCACTCATTTTGCTTTCAAACCACGACACTCTTCAACTTAGAAAAGAAGAGCACAGGGATATATAGGTTGCAGAGACCCAGTTTCAGCTCAATTTCATTCAGATTGCTTCGATAAATATTGCAAAGCTTAAATTCTTTAATTATTTTTCAGATTAATTTCTACTGAAATTCAGTGACAAGGATAGCCCTCTATTCTTTATGTTTATAAATGGGCAAATAATAACAAAATAGCAATCAATAAAATGCTTCTTTATCACAGTTGTTTCATTGTTTATCACATCTGTTTTTTTCACCTAGCACAGAGTAGGTATCAATAATTGAGGTCTGAGTCAAAGCATTTCTGTAAAAGTTTATGCAGCCCATATCATTAGCAATATATCATATTTTAAGAATCATTAGTCTCTTTTCCTATTTCATGATCTGGTTGTTATCTTCATTTGAATAAAAAAGATTTATTTTTTCAAAAGCTGCACAGTTGTATCACTCAAATTATACAACTTGTGAAGGAGAACTTATTCAATCACAATGGGACTGGCAAAAAGATCTTGTGAATTAACCAAAAGGCAAAATGAACACTTTCAAAAAAGTTGCAGCATTTTAGGAGATTAATTCCCATTTTGTGGAATTAGACACTTGATGATGTGCAAAGCTCAAGTTTCATCCCCTGGACAAGAGAAATGTTCAAAACCTGGAATTTAACCTGTGTAGCTTCTGTACACAGATTTAGTGAAGGAAAGGTTCAATATATGAATTTTAAGATAACGTGATCTGCATCGTGCAACCTGAGTTTTATCACACAGAGCATTTATATCATGGCCAAGAGTCACCTGTAAAGTTCATGGTAGAATAGTAGAATTAGGTCCTTCAATACAGTAACTGCACGCAGGGAAAGAGAAGCAGACTCCCCTAGATGCTAGTACTGGGCCAGCAGTAGGTCACAGATGTCATTTTCAGGCTGGCAGCTGACTGTCCCTCTGCTCTGGGTTCAGAGCTCGTTTTTCAAGGGTGGGGATTTACGTGTTTTGCAAAGACCTTGGTGAAGATAGGGCTTTTCTTTATTTAAGGGCAGGTTGGACGGGGCTTGGAACAAGCTAGTCTAGTGTAAGGTGTCCCACTTCAGTGTTCTTCAAGGCCTTTTCCAGCTCATACCATCCTATGATACTGTGATTTTAAAACAGGACTCCTAGAGAAAGTAATGCAAACTGCTCTATTGGATAATGATGTCAAAGATCACCAAGACAGGAATAAATCACAATTTTGCATTTGTGGACTGCAGGGAGACAAGCTGTCAACTCTTTAACTCAAGAGAAGGAATTAAAAGGCTTGTGGTTCTGTCTAAGGGAGCAGGGTGCAGTCACTGACACCTTGCTGAAACTGCAAGGAAGAACATGAGACCATAAAGACTCTATGAAGGCTGGAGCACCTCTGCTATGGAGACAGGCTGAAAGCATGGTTCAGCCTTGTGGAGAGAATGCTCCGAGGAGATGTTTTTGTGCCCACCCTCCTCTAAAAGGGGGTTATAAGGAGGAGGGAGAGGGACTTTTTACATTGGCAGATAGCAATGGGACAAGAGACAACACTTTTAAACTGAAAGAGGGAAGGTTTAGCTTAGATGTCATGAAGAAATTCATCACTCAGAGGGTGGTAAGGCACTGGCACGTGTTGCCCAGAGAAGTTGCAGATGCCTCATCCCTGGAAGTGTCCAAGGCCCGGTTGGATGGGGCCTAAGCAGTCTGGTCTAGTGAGTGGTGTGTTTGCCTATGGGAGGAGAGGTGGAGCAAAATGATCTTTTGGGTCTCTTCCAACCCAAACCATTCTATGATTCTATTGTTTCATGACTCAAATGTTCAATGACTCACTGACTCAATGACTCACTGACTCAATGACTCACTGACTCAATGACTCAATGACTCAATGACTCAATGACTCTGTGGTTCTGTAGTTCTGTGGTTCTATGATTCTGTGGTTCTACAGTTCTATGACTCACTGATTCCATGATACTAGAAACTGTTGATATAGAGGGAGAGGAGAAGCTCAAACACAAGTGAGTGCATGCACAAATTTGCTCTATTTCCCATCTTGCACATCGACCTAATTTTCTAATGTGCTCTTCCTTAGAAAGGAGAATGTATAGAAAAAAAAAAAAAACCAAACCAAAACAAAAAAAACACCTCCCCAAAGGAGCCCAGTGTTTAGAAAGAGATAGATTTGTGCATGAATTTGAAAGAAGAATGAGTGTATTCATTAGAAACTTCATCTTGCCAGAGGATCAGACAGTGCTATTGGTATCCCTCTACTTGGAAACATCGGGGATTAGCACCTATGCAAACATGCAGACACCTTACATAATGCTAATTGCTGAAGAGCTGTGGGAAACAAAGTCTGTTTAGAACAAGTGATGACATTATTTGAAATTCATCAGCTTCAGAAGGTTTAACTTTTTTTAAACTGTTCTTTTCCAGATTTGCTGAAGCCTTTGCAGAATTGTTGATAATACTCCTGATCTCAGTTGAAATCTGAAAAAAAAAATAAATTACTAGCAAGTCTAATACTCTGCAGAGGCTCTATTTTCACCTGCAGATGATAGCTCATATGGAATGTCTTGATAACTGTAAAAGTGATACATCGCCTTGGGGAACAGAATGTTCTATATTGATAGTAGAGTTTTGGACATGGGAAATTCCAACATACATTTTGTTTTTATATTTGTAGTGTATATATGCAGTAATGATGATCAAAGTCCATGGCACTTTACAGCTACCACATAAAAAAAAACATGTATCACTCTAAATATCTCAGATATCATATTTTTAAAAAACTTTATTTTATAAAAGATGTCAAAACAAATATTATCTGCTTGCAAAATGGAAAACTGAAGCATAGTGAGGGTTTGCTCTTCATCCACAAACTCAAAGACACCAAAACTGACAGAGGTGGGAAGAGGATAGTTTTCCCAAGACTAAACCTAATACATTCAACACCATCCTCCTTTTTTCCCCCATCTTCATTTCTAAGCTTATTATTAACAATAAATGCTTGTGTTTGGGTCTGTTTTCCATATTATTTGACATAAGCAGTATTTCAGTAAATTTTGTTTAAGACCACCTACAGTGCAGAGGTTTGTGTTTGCCATTCCTTTCAATCAAGTTCCTGGTGTGCTTCAGGAGAATGCAAAGCTGCTTAGATGTTAATTGGTCCACTTGTCTTTAAAGGAATTTTTGCCTTTTGTTTAAGCTTTGTTTTGTTTCCAACGTTTTGAGTTTTTTTCTGTCTGGCTTGCTGCCTTTTGAATTGTTCTTTGCTTCCTGTGGAAACTTCATGCAGTTTGTTTAAGTTCCTTTCTTTTGCCTCTGCAATAAAAGGGTGTCTCTATAGTCCAGCAAGGCTTTTCCAGGTCTCAATTTTATGTCACATATGAAATTAAAACCGCAAGTCACCAAAATAATTAAATGTTAACTAGCCACTGCTTAATTTCTAAGTAGTAATAAGCCCAGATACACACATTTTTTATACCATGGCTTCCTGACAACCATCAGGAGACATAGTGTATAAGATGAAAAGGTGTCATTAATCCCTCCTGCCTAAATATACATCATGAACTGAATCTACCACTTCCACGTGCACATATGACTGATAAGAACCCAGTGTTTAGATTTATTAAAGGGGAATAAGCTAAAAAACCCATAATCTGTGGCTGAGATTGCCCAGTGCTTTATACAGATCAAGAAGGAAATATTCAAGTCCTTGTGCCAAAGACAAACAGAAAATAGGTACAAATTTGCTTTAGTCCATGTTAGAAAAAAAATTTCTCAAAACCACTTGGGAATCTTTTTACTTCATCATAAATGAAGAAATATGTAGAAAGTGACAAAGCTAATTTTATCTATTCTGGCAAGACTGGCAGAGATTTCCCTGACACACTGGGGCCAAAATATCTGATTTTTAGTGCAACACATGTGTTGAAGCAAGAGATGTGTGGATGCCTCATGAAGAAAATGCCTTTTATTTTTGGAAAGAATGTGCCATATCTCTGAGTTAAAAAGAATTAATACTAGAGCAGACTTTGTTCTTGTACATTTTAGACAAAATTATTTTCTGTGGCTTAAAGCAGATAAGATAATAGCCTGTCTCTAAGGCATCCATATAATTTTAATCTGCAGGAGGAAGATAAACAGACTTAAATATGCAATATTTTCCCTAACATGACACTCAAGATTTGATTTAAATTTAAAGCCACAGTTCCTGTTCTGGCTTATGGTTGAGGAGCAGCCTGTGTTCCATATCTGTAACTATGGCATAAATTCCATTTCTGTGTGATGACATTTTATTAGGCCATGAAAGTTCTGGTGAGTTGTTTGGTCATGTGGAAATGGCAAAGATAGCTATAGTAGCCAGTCAAAAAAAAAAAAAAAAAAAAAAAAAAAAAAAAAAAAAAAAAAAAAATATATATATATATATATATATATATATATAGTGGCTAGTATTTGAAAATTTAGATACATTCCTGGGTGGTTAGAGTAAGATTTCAGAAGTTTTTTAAGAGAGTACAAAAAATAGAAAAAAAAAAGGCTGGCCATCTTTCTGCTGGATTTTTGATTTTGTTAGTGGAGGAAAGAACACACAATCACAAAATTGTGTGCAGTGCTTTATTTCAGAGCTCTGGAAGCCGGGGTCTAGACGACCCAAATCAGCTCACCAACATGCTGAAGTGAATGCAATTTTATACCTTTCTTGTTGCATAAGGATTGGTGTCAATTATTAAACCCCATTGTCCATTGATTCTATCCCGAGTAACAATGGTCTGCATGATTCTTGATCAAGATTCTGGTTTGAGAAAATAATCATATTTAGTTACCTAATTAATATTACAATTGACAATTCTAGCATACATCATACTAATGATTATACAGGTACAGATCCCCCTGACCTAACTTTATTCTTAAGGCCTATATGTTCTACCAGTGTTCCACGCTTTCTTCCCCCACCACCTGAGCAAAGTCTCTCAGGCCAGCCCAGCGTTCGGCTGGACCACCCTGCTAGCTCTGATACGCCCAACAGGACCTTTGCGTGGGTCTTTGGCTCCGCAGCCCCTTTGCCTTGGCTGTCACGGCCGTGGTTCGAAAGAGGGGACACTCGAGGCTCAGGGAGAAAGGTTTTATTCGGGGAACACAGGGGCAGTCCCTGGTTCCAGGCCTGTGCCTCTGGAGAGTGACCCCGGGCCTGGTTTGCGAGGGGTTTTTGTTCCCCAGAAATCTCAGGGGAGGGCACAAGTTACAAGGCCAATGAAACAAAGCCAGGTGGGTAAGGTCAAATGCAATGCACAACATTAACAAATCAGGTGAATTGGGATGGGTCCTCGGAGATCCACCGATCACTGTCCGACACCTCTCTGAAGGTTTTGGGCCTGGGGGATGATGGGAATGGGGGGGAGAATATACATTGTGATGGGGGAAAATACAATGGGATGACCGAAACTCTGGGCAGAGGATTAGGTTGCCTGGGAAACTCTTATCAACTTCTGCTAAGAACAATCCAAGACAAGAACTTTACTTGGCTAGGGTTAAAGTCCAAATCACATCAAACCTACAACTAAAAAACCTATGAAACAATTTCAGTACCCCCACAGCAAAGTTATACTTGATTTGGTTAAAACAATAGCATGGAATAACATCCTGGTTACAGTGGAGCCGATCCCTGTTCTCGGGCCCTTGCTACTTCAGAAATCAGTTTAACCCTATGCTATCAATTTGAGGAAAATATTTTTATTTTTCTGTGAACTACTGGTGTGGAGAATTTCCACATACAAGTCCTTTCAAACTTTCAACAGGAGAGCTTCCTGTGGAAGAAAATGTCACTCTAGACATAGTCCTATATGCAGCTGCTTTCTTTCCCTGTGGAAAATAATATATAGTGGCTTGGTGTAGTTCAAAGGGTCTGAAGAATTTCTCTTGAAGACACTTCTTTATGAAAAATCTCCTTAATCCAATAAAACAGTTTTCATGGCAGTAGAGCCACCTCCAATCCCTGTGCTAGTCCCCTTCTGGGATTACAACACTTAAAAAGAAAATAGACTGAGGAAAGATTGATTTATACAGCATCTCTGTGTGATCTGAGTCTCATGACAAAATAATTCCTTTGCAGCTGTAATGGGTTTTGCCTTTTCAGTGCTTTATCTCAAAACTTGTGCCTGCATACAAAACTTTGTGAAATAGAATATGTGCTTCTGCAGGACTTTCAGACAGCTGAGAACCTCCTGTCTCATCTCAGAAAGTATGTGCAGGCAATTCAAACATCATTTCCTCAAGTGTGTGGCATGGCAGAACTTCTCCAGCTGCAGAGTGAAGAACCACAGTGTCATGTCACAACGCCTCTACTTTGAGGAGGTCAGTCAAACCAGGAAAAGAGAAATGGAGAAAGAGAAAAAGAGAAAGAAAAGGAGAAGGAGAAAAAGAGAAAAAGAGAAAAAGAGAAAAAGAGAAAAAAGAGAAAAAGAGAAAGAAAAAAAGAAAGAAGAAAAGAAAAAGAAAAAGAAAAAGAAAAAGAAAAAGAAAAAGAAAAAGAAAAAGAAAAAGAAAAAGAAAAAGGGAAAAGAAGAAAACATCTTACATAGTTGCTTTAATTGAAACTGAGATTTACCATGGTTTCCAAAGCACCCTCTCCTCAGGAGAAGAAGTTAACATTTCCCAGACTCTTGGATGTCACAACAAGCAGAAGTGTGTAGCTAACCCCTGCCACCACAGCCAAGAGAAACAAATGTCTTAGACTACTTTTTACCAGGGTCTACACACAACCCATGTTCATCTATGTCTGAAAGATTTACTCTGTGGACAAAACATTTCCCTAAGCTCATTTGCTTCTCTGGATTATACATAGAAACTGTTTGATACATCCTTATTCTTTCTCTTCTCTCTTCACCTCTAAGCTAGCTCTCAGAGATTCCTTAAGGATTGTGCTCCTTGCTCAGGACCAATGCCTGCTTTCTGCTGAGATGCAGTTCTTATGCTGAGAGAAACTCATATCACTTTTTTTTCCTGACAGCTTTCTGTCAAACATAGTTATTTCATCAAATAAGAATAAAAATAGTTCACCCTGCCTCCATAGAAAGAGAGTTTTGCACGAGGAAAACACTAACCTAGAGAAAGAACTTTTAAAATTCACTATAATTTATTTTTGCACTTGAATTTTTTTTTGGTTTCTTTGTTTTTTTGGTTTGTTTTGACATAATCTCTTGTCAGACAAACAGCTGCTCCAGTGCTGCTTATGGTGTCTACGTGGCATACTGATAGTAGTAGTGTTCAAAATAATGTGCCATGGCAAGGTGTGTACTAATACAAGCAGGAAAGGATTGTGCTTGTTGGTGTGCTTTTCTGTCAGTAACATGCTTGTAGTTGACTGAAAAGTCTTTTTTTCAATATCAAAAAAAAAAAAAACCCATTTGTGAATTAAGCAGTGACACTCTGAACAAGAAAAAAAAATATATAGCTTGTGTACTAATTAGAAAAAAAGCTTTTTTTATATATCCAAAGGGAATAAAAGTATAGCTGACTGATGGGGAGGCACAGCAGAGGACTTGGCAGATCCTGGCTGAGCATCTTTGGTGGACCCCTGAACCCTCCATTATTCCTGCTACAGGTCAAGAGAAGGATTTTGAGATGATTGATTAAAAAGGCTTTTCATATTTTGTAATTTTTAATGCTTTGTAATTTTGATGTTCCCATAATAAAATGAAATGAGTATTCTTGAAGCAGGTTCTGGAGACTGCCTGGATGAGACCTCTTTAAGTCACTTGGAATCCAGGGAGTTTTGTGACTTCCTCTGTGTCATGTGAGCAGGAATAGGAGATGCAGGGCTTGCCTACTGTAACTATGTGTTTGAGAGACTTGGGTGTAAAGTGGTGGAAGTATATCTGGGTCTGTTGGGGGAGATGGAGTGAAAGTACTGCCCTTCCCATCTACAATGTGCATAGAGAGCAGACTGATTTGAAAATGCTTATGGAACCTACCCTTCTTCTATACCTATCATTTGGTGGTATAAGGAAAGGCAAGATCTAAAACTGAATTTCCTTTAAAAAACCCTCTGTGTAATTCCCTCGTGGTCAGCAGGGGTTGTAATGATTGATAGGACAAGGAGCTGATCAGCTGCAGAAGATGTAAGCCAGCTGTGAAAGGAATATTTGAACTGTTATTTTATTTAAATGTCACCAAAATGCTTTGCAGGCTGACTAATTTTCTTGGCTTGTCTTGCAGAACCTTGAAAATTTTGAGTCCAAACCAGGAGCAAACCAAAGTATTAAGTGAAGGTAGAAACTCTGCAATAAGCCTTGTCCAACAATAAAAGCAAGACACCCTCTTCTCATCCAACATACAGTTATGGGTTTTCAGAGTCTTTCAGGACTCCTAATTTTTGGAAAAGTAGGAAAATAGCAACAATGTCTCTTTGTGCCCATTTCTTTCTGCTGTTCCCTTTAATGCCAGATACTTCTTAATAATTCAGGATTTAGAGCCTCCCCAGTTTTCAGATCTGGAAGGACCATGTGGGAATGAATATCCTGAATAGAATCTCAAGGAACTGATATTGTGGTGTCATCACAAACTACCAAATAACTAATGATATGTATTTCCCTACAGATTTGGCAGCCTATTTGCACAAAGCAAGTCTGCTGACCTCTCCACCCCTTGAGGGTAAGTGGAAAGGCAGTGCTGAAAATGCCATTGCCAAAAGGATAGGCTACAAATACCCCTTGGAAAACTCAATTAATCTACTCAGAAGTGATTTATCTTTTAAATTAAGGACTGTCAAATGAGTTAGATACTGTGGTTGACTCTCTGCCATCTCAGTTGTCTCTGCCAGCTATAAGGGACAAGATGCTGCGTTCTGTGAAGAAATGGAGGATGCAGTGGGCCTTTCAGGAGAAGGAATTTTATGTGGGCTGATTGTATCCTGAGAGGTTCTCATTGGGGTTATAGTTTCACCCAACATTTTACACAGTGGTCTCCCTGTGCTGTCTGTTCCTGCAGATGTACTAAAGCCCCCATCTCTTTCTTCCCTGTAGTAGCTTTTAAGGAATTTGAGGGAACATATCCCCAGACTTTCTAAAATAAGCAAATGTATCTCCTGGATTGCAAAAATGATGAATCAATTACTGAAACTGCCTGGGAATCTTAAAATGGCCCTTTTAAAATATAATGTCTGATCTGTTCAGGAAGAAGTAAGAGAAAGGAAATCTTTACTTGTAGTTATCCCAGTGAGAAAATGTCTTCCCACAGTCTGGTTCCATCTCTGCTTCCCTCATGCTCCCTCTCTCCCTTGGATAGTGACACATGGTAGGAACTAACAACTTGAGCTGCCGTAAACTGTGGCGGTAACTTCCACCCACACACCTCATTAGGCCTTTAACACATTTTCCTTTCCCTTTCCCCAGCACTACGAAGTGTCACAACTGTGAAGCTGCCCTTTCACATCATAATTGGAAGCAGTCAGTTGTTTTTATGCTCTGTAAGTCAGTAATTATATGGTCTGTTACTGGACACTGGTCTGTCTGGTCATTTCAGGTTTTGGCTCTGTCCAGTAGTTGCTAATTATGAAGGAGCCCTCAACAGCCTGTATGCTTCCTCTGTCCACAGAATTACTTTATTTCTAGAGCCTTATTTTTTTCTTTAACTTTTTTAGACGTGTATGGAGACACTCTGACTTCTTCAGTGGAAACATTGATACTGCATCTTGTCATGAGCTCAGAAGACCTGGTTCTATATTTTGCCTCAGGTTTATGTCACTGAAACTCTGACACTGCTCAGTTGGCATTATCCTGAATTTGCCTGTGTGTCCAAGCTAACCCAACATGCTGCTGTTTACATGGCAGTTTTGGGGAATATGTTCCTAAGATTTAGTGACAGTTAGCAACTTGATTCCATTGAATTTTTCTAACAGTTGGTGTTGAGTTGTCCTTTAAATTTTCTAAGTTGTTTATCAACTGCAGTCATTTTAGGTTGTGTTTTTTCAAAGAGGTAATTCACTTTTCACACTTTTTCCCAAAGAATGGTCTCATGGGTTAAGCAAAAACTTTCTAGTCAAATTTCCTTTTTTTTCATGTCATCTTAATCTTCTCCAAGAAGTGGGATACATGATTAGCCTATTCCTCAGAAAAAATATGACACTTTCTTAGTTTACTGATAAGATGAGGTAGAGCTGGTAGCAATTTTGTATAAATACAAAAAAAATTACATACATAAAAATAGGAACGTAAGGAGTTAAATAAGTTAAAGAGTTAGACACTTTAACAGTTGAACCAGTATAACCAAAGATGATTGTGGCAAGTATTTAATAAATATTGGATTTTGGCATGTGAGAGTTAAACAATAAGAAAAAGTTGAAAAAATTAAAATCTGTGAAATTCCCACAAAGGCAAGTAGCGTGATAATGCTAATATTTTTGGGGCTGGGATTATAGTTGTGGTGATTGTTTGGTACAGTTTGTGCATAAGCAGCAGTATAATAAGAGTAGTAAGAACATATACACATAAGTCTTTATTTTTGAGCAATAATGTAGATTCTTTTTAAAAACCTAGGCATGTTTTTGTATTTTCCAGAAGAAGTGAAAACACAGAAAGATCAAGATATAAGGGCTAATATACCAGCATGGAGTGTAGGAGAGTACAGTTCCTATATGTAGCTGCCTAGTGTCCTACTTCAATAAAATTAATTCAGTGAACTGTTCCTGCAGATGTGTTGTGGTTTGAAAACAAAATGAATGAGAGGCTCCAAGTCAGAAATACAATTTAATAAGAAGAAAAGTAAAAAGGTAAAATAAAATAAAATAAAATAAAATAAAATAAATGCAATAATACAAAAGACCACTGACAGAGTCAGAATACAACCTGAGCAGGATGGTGGAAGCAGTCCAGGTGAGGTGATCTTCCTGAAGCAGTGATCCTATAGAAAGGTCTGGTAGCTCTGCTCCTCTGGGAATCCAGTGGGTAAGGGCTGCTTGTACTGTCCCAAATCCCTGATTACATCCAGATGGAAATGCTTGGCTCCTCCCCCTGGACGGAGCATCTCCCAGTGGGATGATGAGTGTGAAGTGGGTCCTTGATGGCCCATTAAACAGAGATAACTCCTGGAGGGAGTTACCTGTGAGTCATGGGCTAGGTGTTAATGGGCCATTAGCAGAAGACAGCCCAAAGGCAGGGGGCCTGGGAACAACATAGCCCCACCTGGTTTCAACAGTTCATGAAGATGGTGATAGAATAAATATTTTGTGTACATCCTACACTACAACCCAGGACAAGATGGAAAAAACAGCTTAAGGGTGATTTAAAATTAGTTATTACGGTAATGAAATCTAAGCCTTCTTTGTAAATCTAAACAAAGATTAGATTTTCTTCATTTTCTTTACATAACAGTTCCCTTTCCATAACAGTTTTCTTTACATAACAGTTCCCTGACCCTAGTGTAGGGCAAAATTTTTTGAGGTTTCTCCAATATGTTTTGAAGGCAAAGATACAGGTGTTGGCTGAAATAAACTTTGTTCTCTGAGTACAAAACCACTCAAATTATTTCAATTCTACTCCAAAAAGGCAGAACATATGTTCTGGCAAACAAATAGTGACAGAATCACAGACATCCGACTGCATTGTCCATTTTTTCTCCTAATCTGGCCGTGCCACTGGCATGGGGATTCTGATAGCTGCTCAAGTCAACTACAATGTTGTTGGGTTTTCTCATGTTCTTTCTTTCAAGGAATTCTTTGTTTCAAAGCTGAATACCCAATAGCACCAGTTTAACTTCCAAGCTTAAGAGATCCACACACTCTTCCATTCTGCTTTCAGTCACTTCTTTTAGGCTCTGGTTTAGAAACTTTCCTAAAATAATTGGAAAGTGTAAGATTTTCTTAAATCTTTTTATTATATAGATGCAAATGCCAAAATCATGGGTTGTTTTCAGCAGGGCGGACCAATGGTTACCTGCAGGACCATTGGAGCTGGGAAATTGGGGTTGTGCTATTATACGGCTTAAGCGTAATTGAGCTAGGTGGAGATTCTTCAACTGTAAACATCTATGAAAACTCTAAAAATCTCCTTCAACTTGAAATGCTTTTACTTCATATAAATTAAACAGAACTCCGATGTTTGAAAATTATGGCACAACCCCTACAAAGCCTTAGGAAGGAACAAAGGATGTGAGACAGCAGGTAGCTGAGGCGTCACAGATCAAACCCATGCACATGGCCAGAATGTTAAACTGCAATTTCAGCTTCTGTGTTAATTGGTGCTGGCAAAGCACAACCCCAGTGCAATTAACTTTTCTCCAGTGGAAGAGGAATTATTAAAACTTTGTAAATGCCATGCCATGCAACTCCTAAAGGTATTCAGTTATTGCAAGAAAATTGTGTAGCTAACAATACTGAGTGAAATACAGAGTTCTGGAAGTGACAACAGGGAAATCAAGCACATATACATTGAGCTGTACAGGTCATTGCAAATGGCAGCTTACAGGCTTCAGTGAGATTTAGTAATCTTCTTGTACTCTTCAACGGATTTTGAATCAAAACTTTAATGAAAGAAAGGGAGTAATTTGGATATATATATCTCTAGAATGACTCAGAACCCTTGCTAATGGAAAAGGAGAATATCTTTGATAGAACTGAAAGGTAAAAAAAAATTGGAAAAAAAGATAAAGATTATTTTCTTCCTCCCTAACTTGTAAAATTAACAATTGCAACAGCCTGTCCAGGAAAATGCCTACTAGATATGCAGATAGATAAATAAAGATAAACAGACAGCAAACCTAGCCTATGAAAGGAATGATAGGGAGAATAAAGTCACTGACAGAATATATTATTTACTTGTAAATATCTTGTGTGGACTTTCTTAATTGTCTCATCCTGGACGGTGTGAGAGAATACTTAATGTAGAGGAAAACATCATGATTCAGTTTGTTACAGATGTAATTATTTTAAAATGTTTGATAGGAACAGACTATTAATAGGGAGAATGTGAAGAACTGGGATTACAGTGCCTCCAACAATACAAAAGATGTTTCATTTTCTCCCACTGAAAGCATATGGGTGTCTGTGGGTCTGATATGACCCCAAAGTTCTAGGATAACCTCCTGTGAGTTACTGCATGCATAAAAACTGGTTATGGTGGTTGCACCCAGATGTTAACACAAATCAGGTAGGCTGCATCTTCCTCCTGTGTCTGCTTAATAACATTGTTAGTAAAAATTAACATAGTAGTTGTACTCCTTATTGTTATTATGGATATTACCATAGTTTATCAGTTTCAATGATAGCACAGCAAAGCATAGCATAGCATAGCATAGCATAGCATAGCATAGCATAGCATAGCATAGCATAGCATAGCATAGCATAGCATAGCATAGCATAGCATAGCATAGTCCCTTTCTGAGTAGAAAGGGACCCACAAGGATCATTGAAGTCCAGCTCTGGGTGGGATAACACCAAGAATCCTATACTGTGTCCCTGAGAGCATTGTCCAAACACTCTTTGAGCTCTCTCAGGATTGGCGCTGTGATCCCTTCCCTAGAGATTCTGTTTTAGTGCCCAACCACTCTCTGGGTGAAATTTTTTTCCTAATATTCAACTCAAATATTCCTTGACACAGCTTCATCTTCCTGTGTGTCTAACCCAAAAAAGGTATAAAATGTAATTTAATACTTACAAAACATTAACTTCTCTACAAGATCTTCCCTGTGTAAGGTGTCATAGAGAGACTAGATCCTTGATGAGGACCGCTGGCTGACTTCAGACACCACGAGGCAGATAATTTTTGAAGTGAGAATTTTCTATTGTTAGACCCAAATTATGGGAATAGTATGGTGCAAGCTGTGCCTTCAACACTTCACATATGTGTTTTTTAGCACTGACATGGATAAAGATTCATAAGCTTATACTTACTTCACTGGTTGAAATTCTGTATTAGCTTGTAACGTATGTCCTGCATATTGAAGGAGGGTCCTTTTCGCTCTCTACAATTACCAGAAGGTAATTGTATGTATGGAGGTGGATGTCAGTTGTATGGAGGTGGATGTCAGTGAATGTCAGTCTCTTCTCCCAGGTAAAAAGTGACAGAATGAGATAAAATAGTCTCAAATTACACCCAGGGAGGCTTAGATGAGATTTTAGGAAAAGTTTTTTTGCAGGAAGGGTTGTGGAGCATTGACACAAGATGCCCAGGGAAGTTTTGGAGTCACCATCCATGTAAATGTTCAAAAAACGTGTGGATATTGCACTTCAGGACAGTGCACTTCAGGACACCATGATTAGCATGGTGGTGATTGTGGATTGATGGTTGGACATGGTGTTTTTAGATGTCTTTTTCAACCTTAAGAGTACTATGATTCTACGATTTTGTATTTTTTTTGTATGTGTATATATATATATACATATTTAGTTTCATTGGTAGTAATTTTGTAGTAATTTGTAATAAGGGAATTCTGAGACATCTGGGCTCTGTGACTTGTGTATATGTTGCAGAATCTTCACCCACCCATGGATGGGTGACCCTCCAATGTCATGACTGTGACTGCTGTAGGTGTTACCAGCAAGGTTTGCATACAGTGCCACTGTTGCATGACACGTTTTCAGGTGTAGATCTCAGAGCAATTTACTGATGGGCCATTATTACAATTCACATTGTAAAATTGTACATTCACATTTTTCTTTCAGACAAAGAAAAACTGTAACACAAAACGATTTGTTCCGGCTGACTCTGTCACACAGATGATAGCAGAGATCAGATCTTAGGAGCCTTAGAATGAACCATGATGACAACCAACTCTCTAATTCCAAACTAAACAACTTCTCAAGGGAATTCAGGTGACACTGAACTGTGTACAATGAGCAAAGAGGTTAACTTGCAATGATCACTGATGAACTTTTTAGCTAGCTACCTTCCAACATTAACCTTTGAAAAGTTAAAGTCCCTTTCATGTCCTTTTAAAAATGCTTACAACAACACAAACTGTCTTTTGTAGATTTTGTAGACTTAGAATTGTAGAATCTTTAAGCTGGAAAAGATCACTAAAATCTTAGAGTCTATCTGATATCCTGGAAACACCATGCTGACCACTACACCCTATCCCCAAGAGCCACATCGACTTGTTTTTTTGAATGTTTTCAGGGAGGATGATTCCATCATTTTCATGGGCAACAGGTTCCAATCATTGTTCCAGTGAAGTCCTCTTGCTAGATTCTTCTTGGATGCACAGGAAGAGAAAGAGATCTCAGGGAATAAGATGTTATGCCCTAATGTCCCATTATCGTTAAACCTTAAATAAAGTTGTGATGATGAATAGCAGTTATGAGTCCAAACTGATGCCCATATTTTAAAGTTTGACAGAAAATTTTGAGCTGGACAGGAAGGAGTTCTAAATACATCAGGCAGTTGAGGCTATTACTGCCCTTGAACTGAAATAGAGGAAACATCACAAACTAGGCAGTCAACCTGAAATCCTGAAGTCTCCTGCTCCTTCATTCATTCTCCTTTCTGTTTTTTTCAGTCATTCAGTTTTGATTTCAATACACCTGGAGGGAAGACCATTGAACCAGTAAATTTTACTTCAGTTCCAGCTCGTCTGTGACTGAAACTGTTTTGGTTTATTTCCAATTCACAGGTGTCAGAAACTGCTAACCTTGAACTAGTTAGGAATTATTCCTATTGAAAAATGCATTTAAAAAGGAAAAGGCCATGTGACAAAGGCATTCCTAGAGACCCCAAACCCCATCAAGAGGGGACATCAGGCTGCTTTTTTCTGGTCCTCTGTCACAGCCCAGACAAGGTTTGAGTTCCCAGTAGTGGCAACCATACCATTGCTTGTTTAATTTAAAGAATTTAAGAGAAACTGAGCTGTACAGTTCAGATCCCTGTTGTACCATAGCAAAATTAAAGACAGCAGGAGATGGAGTGTTAGGATTGAAGGGAGTCACAGGCTTGCAGCTACATGCACCACTGAAAATATATTTAGCACAGCAGCAGGAGGACATAGGTATTTCTATATAATGAGGTACATGAGGCTGGCTGAGAGGGAAGGAATAAAAAACCAAGGTCTTCTACATTGTAGAATCACAGATCTTTTCAAGACTATGGCTGGTGGTAGCAGTAGGTGGATTCAATTTTTTTTTAATCCATCCAGTTCTCTCTTAAGATTAACAAATAATGAAGCTCTGATGTTGGGAAAAATAAAGATTTGAATTGCTTTTTTGAATTGTCCTTAATTATGCCTTATTTCTCCTTTTGGACGGAGCATTCCTTGAGGTTGAGAGATAACATTGAGAAAGATCTGCCTGCAGCAGATTATATGATGAAATCATTGAGAAAAATTAAACATGCAAAATAAGACTCAGCACCAAGGCCATTCAGTGGGATTTCTGACAGCTCACTGAGGACCCATCCTCACACTGTTGCTTGATGCAATCCCACTAAGGAAGAAAGCCCTTTCACACCATGGCTGTGCCTCATGACAACACATTATCCAGCTGTTCCACATCAAGTGTTTTAACCACGTGGCACTTCTGTCTTCTCTTCTGTTCAGTGCCTTTCCACATTCTTCCACTTTTCATTTCCAACTTCCACAGGATTGTTTACTGCACTGCAAAAGCCAAATAGGATTAAACCTGATAAAGAGAAGCAGATGCATTACATCTGGCAGAAAACAAAAGATCAGCGTTTGGCACAAGGGTTTATTGTTTGTGACAAGGCTTTGGAATGTAATTAATTTTGCAAAGCCGTGCCAGTGAATGCCATTCAAACTCACCAGATGTGCCAGGGAGGGAAATGCCAACTCCTTTTCTAAGAGGATGGCTTGATGCCTGCTGACACTCATTTGTGCAGCTCCATGGGTGTCAAATAAAATAATGTCTCTTTGGATGGAAACAAAGAATGGGCTATTCTCTGCAGAGCTACTGCATATGCAATGACAAAAGGAGCTTTTTGCTTGGTCATGGTATATTTTTTCTGAGTGAATGTGCATTTATTTATTTATTTATTTATGTGGAGTCTGTGTCAACAGTTAAATTCTGTACAAAATTAGTGCTGCTCTGAAGTCACCAACAGTCAAAGACATGGGCACATCCAGGCAAAAGAAGTCATATATACACGCAAATAATTGCTCATGCAGAATAAGAAACACGAGATAAAATGCAATTTTCTCAGAATACAGTTTGGCATACAATTTTTGTTCACTGGGAAAATTTCTCCAGATGCACATGCTGATTCTGGCAAGGATGAAATTGTGATATATATATATATATATACACATATATATGTATACACACATGTACACACACACACACATATATATATATATATTATTCTTCCTCCACTAAACTTCACTGCAGCGCAGATGGAATAATACAGGACAAAATATATAATAACGGGCAGCTGTTAGTGTTTCATTTTACTGGTATTTAAAGGTTCTGTAAAGCTGACGGCAGAGGTGACAGGCTCTTAATGGGGTAGCTTGTTTGTTCCTACCAGCTGGTGGCTGCTGCTAACAAAAAACCCATCTTCTGCACTTGGCCTCAGGTCTGACCATCTTGACCTGGAGGACCCAGGTCAAGATGAAAGTGGGCAGGAGAAAGAGGCACACACACAAAAAACCTAAGAGTTCAAGAAACCCAGTCCTCCTTAACACAAAGTGGAAGTGGGTATTTCCAAATAAACTCAATTTTAGCACATTAGCATAATTTTTATAGCACAGCTGATGCTTCTGACCTGCCAGTCTTCTGCCTCCTGCACACAGCTCCTGCTTTATGCTCCTGCACAGTGATGGTGAGCTTCTGCCAAAGAGATGTTTGACATAAGTGGAGACAGAGATGCAGCAGGGATGGTAAAACAGCTCACCCCCTGCTTCTGTCCCCAGCCCCTACACACCTCCTGATGCATAACACAACCAGCTTTGATGAATATCATCAGGTGGAACTACTTATAAAACTATAGACCCCTTCTTGCCTTTTGGGTTTTCACATCCATGAGATAACAAATGTGTCATTTCCCACTGGTTTGATGTAAGTTTAGGGGTTGTTTAGGACAGAGAAATATCTTCAGGACTGCTGATATCGAGGGTGAGAAGAGACAAGACAGTCACAGGGCTGGAAAAACTTCAGGCTATTGTGACGTGCAGGGCTGAGTGAATTAATCCATGGCATGAGACCTTCCCATATAACTTTTGTATTACAGCACTAGCCCAACTCTTCTGGCAGTAACAGGTACATGTCTCCACCTCATTACTCTCCACTAGGTTCAAACCTCATGGGTTTTATTAGAACACTGAGTAGGTACACACAGGTTAGAGTTTAGGGCACATTAATATTACATAGGGAATACTAGACAATTAGAGGAAAATAATTATTAGGGCATTCTTCCTGCTCTAGAGAAGATACCGTTCAGAATTCAGAAATGAGAAGGCACAGGAAGCTGAGGTATCTTCCATCATCAACAGTATGCAAAATGAGCTGGGGATTTTTGAACCTTCTGGAGACAGGGGAGACCAGCTCTTCAATTCCTTTTTGTTTTCACATGATGTCATTTTGGTAATTAAAGTTGTTTTCTTTCCTTGAGCACTTTTTAATTCAGCAGAAGTGATTGTACCAGTGTGACTTCATTCCTAGTCTCCCACTGGCCCAGTACAGGTTCTTTCCAGTTCCTGCAAACCCTGCTTCAGCCTCCAGCCAAAACTTGACAGCTCTGTATTCTACAAGATGTGTTTTCCCCAGACTAATTTTCAGAGAGGCTTTATCAATTTTAATTAAAATACTGCCATCTCTCTTGGTGCTTCCTGGTTGGACTACATGTAAGCCACAAAAAATAATTCACCTCTTGCAAGAAGGAGGTGTGAAGTGAAATCTATTGCCTTGTTGTGATGGTAATAATAAAGCAAACAATATCTGATATTTTCTTTAATGCTTTATTTTAGAATCTATTTTTTTTTTTTTTAATTTTTTTGGGGACCTGAAAAATTATTATGGGTTGATTTTGCTGAAAGAAAGAGTCCATAGAAAATTAGTGCCACAGTCAGACCTACCCAAGATGAGAAAGCATCACACAAAGAGTGGTCTTTTCCTCTACCACTTTGAATGGTATAAACCTTCAGCCATGGTACTGTCACTAGTTTAAGGCCTTGGATTTTTGACTGAAGAATAAAACAGGAGAAAATGAACATGAGAGCTATAGGAATGTCCTTGGATAAAACCCATGAGCTCTCAGAAAAGATTGGTCATAGAATCATGGAATCATTTTAGTTGTAAGAGACCTTAAGATTATGCAACAACCATGCAGATGAGGATGCTGGTACAGAAAGGAAATTGCAGGAAAGAATTGTAAAATTCTTAAAATGTAGGGGGGGGAAGAAATTAAAAATAAAGTAAGAATAAGCTATTTCCCATGTTAAATGAGGATAAGAGAGTCAGATTCTTCTAAAATTGTAGGAAAGGGGATAGAGCTTGGAGATGAGGAAAGCATTTCTGGTTAGGGCAATGAATTCCAGGGAGTCCATGGGCCTTCTTTGCTCAGGGTTGTTGCAAACTGATTAGAAAAGTAGCTACTAGACTGGTATAGAAATAATTGGACCAAACTGTATAACCCCATTAGACTTCTTAGAACCCATGGCTTTCCCCTGGATCCACCCAAATTCTGAACCTCATTATCAGACAGTGCTAGGACCCAAAACCTGCACATTTTTTCATTCAAATATTTGTTACACAATAATATAATCTTTGGGGCACACAAAAAAATCAGTTTAGCCCATTGTCCTGCATCTGACAGCGACCAGTAACAGATGTTTTGAGAGACAATATAAGAAACAGAACAAGAGCTGAGTGGTTGCTTGATTGGCACATCTTCCCAGTTCTCAGCAGGTTGCTGCTTAGAGACTTTTAGAGACAAGGGAAGACACAGGATTTGGAATCAGTGCAAAAAATCATCTAATATGTTCTATACAAAATAATGCAATAGTAACAATTAATATGAACAAATAAAATGGGAGAAGTTGTGATCCCATGAGCTGATATAAAGTTATCCCTGATTATCCCCCTGATTTCTTCTTCAGGAAAGATTTTAATTTTATCAAGATTTTAAATACGTTCCCATTCCCTGATACTCTTCAGAAGCCAGCTGGGAAACAGGAATTTTCTTTTACAGAGGAGTGAAAATATTGAGGAAAACTGGGAAAATGGTACTCAATGTTTAGAAACTGAAAATTATTATTTTCAACTCTATTTCTTCCACAGAATTCTGGATTTTGAAAAAGCATTCTGGAAGATGTACTGCAGTCCCTCCAACCTGTCAATTTACAGCCTTTAAAGTTGAGTTTAAAATGGGCTCAATTTTTCATCCCAGGAAATATTTTTGATTACAGCTACATTTATTTGTGAAATGCTGGTCTAGAAGCATGAAGCTTCATTAATGGAGGCTTAACTTCATATTATTTCGTGTCTGTATCCTGGTTGTCCTCCAGCTGTCACATTAAGAGGTGGTAGTTTCTGCATGCTATCTGTTAGCTCCACATTTGTAACAGTGTCATTTTTGGAGTGCAGGCACAGCCTAATAGATCCCAGTCAGACTCTCAGTGGAGAAACTGCTTAAAACAATTCAGGCAAGCATTCAAGCTCACACATCCACACACATTACCAGCTAGCTCGCAAGAGAGCCAGAGAGCTCCCAGCCACAGATCAATTTCCAGTAAGCTTTTATTCCATGTACCAAAGATGATTTCCGGCTGAAAAAAGAGATCAGGTGAATTTTCTCAGTTATACAGTGTCTCAGGTTTGTAGGAGGTACAGGGGGCAGGGCAGGGGGTAAGTGACCATAGGGAACAGGGAAATTGGACACCAGGCCCCATAGCCAATGGGGAAACAGAGAAAGGGGATACCATGGGGAAGTGATGGACTTGTGAAACCCAGGGAGTAGATTGCACAGTGATTGCAAGGCACTATGAGGGAGAAGCCTTTGTTACACCTGGAAAGGGTATGTATCTTTGCTTTTCCTGGGCAAGGCAGTTGGAAATTCCTTTAAGGGCACAAGGGACTCCACACACATTGATGCTCCCAGTGCCCTAAATTATCTCATGGGTATTGTAAAATCACTTGTTCAGTGGACAGCTGGGCTGAGACCAAGGTAAACGTCTCTTCCATGTTCCTGTGTAATGATTTTCTTGTCCCTGCAATCATGAGGATGTCTGTTAGTACAGGGAAGCTCTCATTCTCTTTATGGTAATTTGTTGTAAGGAATCCCTCTTAGACTCGTTGTAAGGAATCCCTCCTGGAAACCCCATGTACAAAAGGGACTGAGCTACTCAAAACCACTGCACTCATTCTGTTTAAGAAATTTAAATGATGATTCTGATGACACTAGTTGATGGCCTTATGTTTCTGAACCTTAGGTTCAGAAAAAAACAGGTCAGAATGGAGAACCCATAATTTAGATACTTTCCTTGTCTTTAACTGTTTTGTGGTGCAGGGATTTAATAATTCTCTTGGGGCTCCCAGTGCCTGAGCCCTCAGCTGCATCAAATGTTGGTTGAAGCAAGAGGCACACTGAGGAAATGTGAACCTTGGTCACAAAATATATTTGTGAGAGAACTGAGGATTCAAACTAAGTCTTTTTCTTCTTAATTCCTTTAAGCCAAGGGCCCTACTGCCTCCCTGCAGGTAACATTTTTCCCATTAAAGAGTCATTGAAACTATTGAATAAGGTATTTTTTTGTGGGAAGTGTTTATTGGTCTCAAGAATAGAAAAGAAAAGGAAAATAAAAAACAGAACCGAAACAACTAAGCCCTTGAAACAATCCTCACCATCCAGCTAATCTTTACAGTGCCATTTTAACATTTTATAGTGTATAAACAATACCTTGGTGTTATTGCTCTGCCAGAAGGCTTATTACGACAGAAGGCACTAATAGGCCACACATATGCCAAAGTCCAACTGGTACTTCAGGCTTGATTTTTATAGACGGACACATTTTCACATTCTTCTTTATTGACTCCCCCTGCACCCCTCCCCTCTGTGTGATGTTAAAGGAATGCCAGCATAAAACTGGATAAAAATAAAGTCAGTTCAGGTATATTTTTTATCTTATTGTAGGATAAATAAAGATGTCTAAAGGAAGTATGCTATTAACCAAGAATCATGGAGGGAAGCATGGGTCTTACTTGGCTAGTGTTGGAAGGTATAAAACATTCTCATAAAAAACCTATTCTAACCTTATTTTAGGAAATATGTATATATCCACAATTTTATTTCCAGGTACTTCCAGAAAAAATAATAAATGCAATAAAAAAGAAAATTGATGTTAGATCCTGGGCCTACATTTCTGGGGGAAAAAAAAATTACTAGTTTGTATAAACCATTTTCTGAGTCTCCATCTGTCTCTTTTTGTCACTCCTGTCCTTTGTTTTCTTTCTTCTCGTTAATAATATGACCCTGCTACTGGTACTTGATCCATCCAACCAGACTTATACAAGCAAGTAAGAAGAAACAATGAATGTATAGGGCAGAGGTTAGAGAGAAACATGGGTACAGAAACTCCAGTATGAAGGGCCATTGCAACTGACACCCACCTTTCTAAAAGCCTCAAAAGAACCTCCTGGCCAGTTTTGTCACAGTGAGCATTAATCAGACCATAATAGTAGGAACTGGGGAGGCTTCAGGAAGATGGGGTGAGACTGGGGATTTTTGCTATGTGAATGCATGCCTGTGTGAATACACAGCTGTGTGAATACTGTTGTCTTGCTTTCCAACTTTCCCAGATTCAGAAGGTGCCCAGCTGCTTTCACAGGAGTGAGCTACACGCAGGAAGAAAAATCCATTAGTGATTGCACTAGGTGAACAATCCAGGAGACACTCATGGAGTAGGTTTTCACACCAGATTTAGGACACTGAATCTGAGCGACTAAAACTTGTGTGCCATCTAGTTAGTGTGCCTGATCATTTAAAGTTTGTAGAATCCTAGAAAGGCTTGGGTTGGAAGGGACTTTAACTACCACCTCATTCTAAACACACTGCCATGGGCAGGGACACCTTCCACTTTCTCAGGTTACTCCAAGCCCTATCCAGCCTGGTCTTAAATACTCCCAGGAGTGCGCCACCCATAGCTTCCCCGGGAAACCTGTGCTTCACAACTCTCAGAGGAAAGAATTTTTTCTTTATATCCAGTTTTAAGCTCTTTTCTCTCAATGTGAAGCCATTCCCCCTCGTCCTGTCACTGCTCTTGTAAATAGTTCCTCTCCATCTCCCTTGTAGACTCCCTTCAGATACTGAAAGGCTGAATAGGTCACCCTGAACCACTGGAGCTGATGGAGAGCTATCCAATAAAGTAAATTTAGATTAGAGAATGAGTCAGATGACACTGGACACTAATGCTTAAACATTAGTCTTGTCCCTAGTAGGCTGGTCAATAGTCCATTGCCCTCACAGATCTCCAGAGACCATGTGAGATGCTTATGCAGACAGCTGGTGCTATTTCAGAAGCTCTAGGATATCTGGCATTCTAGGAGGGCCTGGGTGTATGAATGGCATTTGAAATATAGAGCAATGTCATGTAGATATTTAGCACACAATAAGATATCTAAAATATCTTATTTGGATACTGGAACCTGGATTTAAATTGGAACCTGAATTTAACCAACTGAATCACTTCTTATTTAGAGATACAATACATAAATGAGATGTAGCTATTTTTATAACTAGACACCAAAACTTAGTTGCCTGATTCTGTAGCTGAATCCCACTTCTTATGCACAAGTTTATCCAGAGACAGAAGGATGGTGCCAACCCAGCCAATAAATCCTGTCAAGTGGAGCTAAACTTCCATGGAAGCAGAAATCAGATATGGTGAAAACAGCAAAAGAATGAAAAAAATTATCAAGATGAGTTCCAGATGATGGACACGATGATAAGAAGTCAAGGTGGAACTCTTGAGGACTATTTATTAGTTGCTTTCCAATACAGTATTTATGTCCTTTCCACCTGTGGGAGGGAGGGCCTGAGTCCTGCTTAAGCCGAGCCCATCACAGACATTTATTTCTTCGCACCAAGGCCACAACAAAAAAATTTAGCAACGACCAAGATAATACCTGATTTTACATCAGCTTGAGAAACTTCAGAACAAAAGCTCTGAAAACTGAAACAGGCAGAATCTTGTTTGAACATCTCTTAAGAATAATTACAATTCTTCTCTCATTATGTAAAATTTTAATCCAAGATTTTACTCCTATAGAAAAATATAGAGAAATAAATGATTCCTCTAAATAGCGGGCTTTATTCAACTCTCAAGTCAGGCTCCTTCAGCATAATTCTTTAATCATCTTTGAGTACCTAAAAACTCAGAGTTTTATGGGCCTTTTCATAAGTGCTTTTTTGCTCAAAAGGTTATTGCTGTTAAAATGCATTGCTCAAATTTTCTTGACAGGCATCCCAAAATACACTTATGTGATCAGAGAGATGAAGAGGCAGTGAAAATGCTCTGCTTCTAAAACACTCATAATTACACTAAAACACAGTAATCATATTCTAAAAGCAAAATTTGAAGATATTAGATACACTCTAGTAACTGGAGTGTCTAAGTAAACATTGACTCTATCTTCATTAATCATTAAGGTCTACAGACAAAGGGAATAACCCTTTACTCAAACCCCAACTGGTTGTGTTTGTTTGTTTGTTTTTCTTAAGCTCATTTTTTCCTGAAAAATCTCCTATTGGATGTGAAATTCTTGATTCTTTGATGATTTACATAGTGACATACACACATCAAGCAAATCCAAGTGATTAGGAAATAGAAATTTTCATGCATACTAAAAGTTGAAATTCTTTTGTGGCTAATTTGCACTATTCCGCTGAGTGTCATATGAAGGGTTCGGGGATTTTTTTATTATTATTATTTTCTATCTATTTATTTATTTATTTTTAGGATTCTTTTCAGAAATTTACCTTCAGGAAGGTAATTAAAAGAACAAAACAAAACCTTAAGAAACTTACAAAGATTCACATGTTGACTGTGGAATATGAAAATAAGATCTGCCAAAATCCTAGAACTAAACAGCATTGAAATAAAAATCTAAGGTACTCTGATTTTTTTTTTTTTTTTTTTTTTTTTTTTATCTGTGATGGTTAATAACTTCAGATGTTGAGGCATGTAAAAAAAAATTTCTCATATATGGACAACATTTTTAGGGACTGTGGGCTCAGTCCATGCTGGGTGCTGAGTGTGCTGAGGGCGCTTAGCTCAGATACCATTGGTGTCATAGTCTGTGTTGGTAGGGTTCTCCTCACCTAAATTTGATAGTCTGAGAATTAGAAATGTAAGACCGAGCCAGATGCCCCAGGCTGGCTTTGAAGTGAATAGTGACAAACTGGCATACCCAGCAGGTGATTCATGCTTCATCTCATAAGATGCAATGAATCACATTTTGAACATGACTATTTTTCTCCACTGAATGTAAATGGACCTGAGGGATCTACTCACTGACTCTAAACACTTAACTCCTAACAGCTTGAATAAAAGCAGACAAATCGTGCTTATTTGAGTTTGAGAAGGTGATGAGCAGCACGGCTGCCTCCTCCTCAGCCCTGCCAAAGCCTTGCTGTGTCTACAGGAGATAGGAGCAGTCTTTCTGCCTGTGCTGACACCGGTAGTAGGATTTTTCTCTTTTTACTTCTCAGTCTTAATTTTCTAAATTTATGCAGGTCTGGTGTAATTTTTATGATTTTAAGATTTGTAATTTTTATTTTTCTGATTTTGCCAAAGCTCTCAAAATTCCATATGAAATTGTGGCCAATTTTTTTTTAATTAATTTATTATATTTTTATTTGTGGAACCATAAAATCATAAAATTATTTGAGTTGGAAAGGACCTTGAAGCTCATCTCATTCCAAACCCTTGCCTTGGGTAGGGACACCTTCACTATCCCAGATTATTCCAAGCTTCATGCAACCTGGCCTTCAACACTTCCAGGGGGCAGCCACAGCTTCTCTGGGCACCCTGTGCCAGGGCCTCCCCACCCTCACAAGGACGAATTTCTTCCCAATATCACCTATAACTCTGACATCTGTCTGTTGAAGCCATTCCCCCTTGTTCTATATAGTCCGGGCATTTTTCCAAAGTGAGTTAAGAAGCAAAATTAGACAGTAACTCCCATGTTTTGTTATGAGGCTCCACTAATCCACTTCTGCTAAACTCACTGTCAGGAAACAAAGGAGAAGATTAGGAAAATTGCACCCATTATCACTCCCTGTGAGGCTCTATCGTGACCTAGGATAAAACCAGTCTTGTCTTGTCTTGCAAAATATTTATTCCAACTTTTTTAGCAGCTGTATCAGAATCATAGAATGCTTTGTGTTGGAAGGAACTTTCAAGATCATCTCGTTCCAACCCTCCTGCCATAGTCAGGAATATCTTTCACTGGAACTGGAAGTGAGGCAACCTCTGGAATATGCCATTCAATATGGAGCGTGAGAGATTGAGTGTTACTTAACAAGTTAAAGATCATATGTACTCACTGCTAGCTGTGGATATATGCTATCCATAGCAATATGGATATATTCCTGCCCTTTGAGAAATTAGTGGTAGAGTAGTATTTTATTTGGCACCTATGGTTCTGCAGGAACTTGATGGACAATATCCTTGATGAAAGAAGCTTCTATTTATGCAATTAAAGATGTAGGTAAAGTGAAAGTTCAAAGTTCTTCAATGTGTCCAGCAAAATTGTTATGAAGGGTGAGTCTGAGGTGGGACAATAATCAGATTTTTTCTAAATTCTGCCAATGAGGCAGCTCTTGTACATGGTTTTCATACACCTCTGACAACACAAAGCTCTTTCTGAAGCTTCAGACAGCCCTGGAGGAGCATCACACAGGCACTGCTATAGAAACAGCTTGGTGATAACGCATTTTATAAGAAAGGCTTGGCCTAAATATTGAGCTAAAAGTAAAGAAAGTAGTCACCCATAAAACAGTACAGACAAGTAGATGTTTACAATTACTCTTTTGACACAAGGAAACCAGGTATTTTGTTTTCTGTTCCAGTTAATTGTAGGATTATGAGATAATTGACAAAACTGCAGTTGAGAAATAAAAAAAGAAATTACAATAATTTGGGTGTGAAACTCAATTATAAACTTTTAAAAAAATATTCTTCAGTGTGCCATTTAAATGTCAAGTAAATAAGCTCCTCTTATTCTTTTCATCACTGGTGTAGAGACAGTGTACATATAGACCTCTCAGACCGTTGTGGCATGATGAGTTCATCTCTGGGTGTGTCTGTTCTTTGATGACAGAGGGTGATTAACATGTAGATAGCTTACACTAGAGCACTGATCCTAAAATTTGCATGATTATCACTAAAGCAAGTGTATGAATTCCAAAACATTTGGGACTGTTTAAAAAAATTTGAGATTTTTGTTCACTCCAGTACTATTATACTCAAAAATGCTCATTTCAGTGTTCCTTGGCTGTGTAGCTCATGGTGTGATCGTTGTAGTAATATATATTTTTATGGAGAAAAAAAAGTGAAACAAAAACTAAGAGCAAAATTTTAGTATTCTAGCAGGCAGTCCTGATTTCACAGCAAGGTCAAATAGGAAAAAAAAAGAAAGTTCCTTAGATCCATGGTCAAAAAAATCTCATTGTTATGACATCTGAACTGTTTATCTCATCCTTGTGTGATTGGCAACCACAGTTCAGAACAGCTCTAACACATATAATAGGTTGTTGTCAGGGCTACCAGAGCCATTAAAGAATTACACTTCTTGAAAGCACATTTTCCAAGATTTATTCCAAGGAAAACATCCATCCAACTGTTCCTGGAATACCCTGGCAGCGCTGATTACCACAGTTATTCCAGGATACTGTCATTTGGCACAGAGCTGTACATTTTCTAGGCACTTTACTTAATGCACAGACTATTAGACTTGACTATTATCAGTCTAGTGGTTGCAGGGATCACAACTGTAAAGGGCAGTTCCATAAAACTATGAAGTGTAGGATTTTTGGTTTTTGGTTGGTTTGTTTTTTTATTCTAAATTCATCACTTGTGCATGTTTCTCAAGTGCCATGGAGCTCTGCCCATTAGCCAAAAGAAATTTTGTCTGAAAAGTTTTGTTGATACCAGCAACCACTTCATGTTTTTGGGAGATTTTATTCAGTGAATGAATAAAAACAGCAATCAAAGTAAATTTTCAGAGATTTTTGTCATACAGTAAGAACTTATGGATACATCAGCCAATTAATCTGTGGTAGAAGTAAATTTTGTGCAGTTTTAGATATCTGCACTGCATCTGTCCACTACTGATACAGTCAGTCTGTGCTGGCATTGTAACAAATGACAATGAAGATCAAGAAACTTGAATATATGGAAAAGATTAATTTCACGATTTGTTGTGGTGTGCATTTTGGGGTTTTCCAAAGTTCTGTATGTTTTGTTATTAGTTTTGTAATGGTTTATCCCTACACCCTCCATCCCCAATTCCCTGTGGTCTTTCCCTGGTGATATATCCTGTCAATCACACTGCCACCACGCCCTAAGCCTGAAAAGTTCTAGTAAGGCTTCAGGGTGACTCAGGCAGGCATCAAGTTCCCCACTCCCCTTTCTCTTCACAGATGGCCCTGCCAATTGTCCCCTGTTCTTGTCACTCCCCGCCTTCCCTGGGATTGGTTCTAGTATCTCCTTGCCTGGGAGACGCCCCTGGTACTTAATGGGCAACCTGAGACCCTGAGCCTGACTCTTGTAGTGGGTTTCACGGTTGAATGAATCTGTCTGCTTCCCACGTGTGAGTCTTCCTTCTTCCACACTGTAACCATGTTTCTGTCTGGGGTTCAGACCCACCAAACATCAAAGGGACAAGGCTGTACCCTTCATATGCGGACCGGTGAGAGAGCTAGCCGGGAAAGCTTGCATCTGACACCAGCATAAAGATTGATTGTAGCTTTGGAAAAACCTTATCAAAGCCCTTTATCCTGTACCAAGAAGAGCTATAGAAAAGGCCATGACAGAGATTCACACACAGTGAAAGAGCAGGACACACAAAACTCCAGTTGCAACAAAGGACATTTCCACCGAATATTTAAAAAAAGCTTCCCAACTCAGTGGTTCACAGTGGGGACAGAAGCCCAGGCAAGAATCTGGACTCCTATCCATAAAGGCATTTTCAACATTCTTGACTGGACAAGTAACTAGGTCTTTTATTGAATTTGGCCTGGATTTAGGCAGGACTCTACCAAGTGATTTACACAGATCTCTTCACAATTAAATTTCTGCATGTTCCCATTAATTTTATCCCTGATACGAGGACTTCATAACATTGAGTCTGCAATGTTGGCTAGGTAGAAATGGACACGGTGGGACATATTTATCTTTTATCAGATTGATTTCAACCTTCATTCCTAAAGCAGCAGGTTATCTTTACAACCTGAACTAATGGTCTTTCAAAATCTATTATCATTACTATTTATGAAAATATAGAAAATATTGTTATTTTTATTTGTTTTATACTTGTATAGTTATTTGCATTTATAACCACAAAAACTCATGCCAGTTTCTTGTACAGAGTTAAACAGTGCAAGTTTTCATTTTCAAGGTAACACAAAAGAATCAGGAGTAGAAATCCAAAGAAAGTAAGGACATTTTAAATTCCAGGCCTTTTAAAACTAACCATATATCATATAAAATTATGCCTGAGTTTTGACTGGAATATCACGTCTGTGCAGGTATTTAGCAGGTCCTTCAGAAATTTACTTCAGAGAATCATTCTGCATTGGCAGAGTTAATGAATATCTAGTATCTCTTATTCTCTAAAGAAAGACACTGTACATCTTTGGAAGACTACAATGCATATTCTGTGTAGTAACTGATGATATTGTTGCCTAATATGATGAATCACAGTGAACAAGGGTATACTAACTTTCCTTTTTTCATCCTTCAGTGCTCATTTTACTGAAGTCATTCTCAAGACAGCCTCCACTACTTTGCCTGGAGGGAAGGTTTATAGCAGCAGCTAGAACTATCTCCAAAAATGAATAAACATCACTGGAGTGCCCATCTCTTGAAAACTTGTATGAACTAAATAACTAATAATAATACTTTTCACTCATAACCATTTGGATGAAGAGTAAACCAAAGAATGTTTTTTTACAAAAATAGAAAGCAAAATGTCATGTTGGGCATAAAAAGACCTTAGTCTGAATGAAAATCTCTAAATGTTCATAAACACACCACTGCAGTGTCTTTGTCAAAGAACAGTAACGTAGATGATTGTGACAACTTCCAAATTAGAGATGAAAGAGATCGGGAGTTTTCCTCAAAAGGAGATACATGAGAGGATGGAAAAAAAAATCTTAAATGGAATTTATTGCTGACAAATGGAGCAAAGCCATCAACCAAAACTGAATGAGTTTCTGCTGTCTATTACAAGTAAGAACATGAAGAAATACCATAAAGTGTAAAGCAAGAAAAGAAAATATATATTGGGGGAGTTGTCTTGGTTTTTTGTTTTGTTTTGGTTTCGTTTTGTTTTGAGGATGTTTGGTGGTTTGGTTTTTCATACAGGATGCAAATATACTCAGAAACTGAGTATTGTAGGATGCTGCGAAGAACAGACAGATTTTTGGAAAACAGGCCCATTATTCACAATAAAATCATGGTGGGGATTATTTACCTAACTAAGGAACTTCTAACCAGAACTTCCCCCCAGTGGAAGATTGTTCAGTATCATCTTTCTAGTAATTTTGTTTCTGCATTCATTTTTGGCTCCTGTTGCAACTGGATTCTGCCTAAGCAACGTCTTAAAATGGTCCTACTAGGATCTTTTTTGTATATTTCCATGATTTAGATGCTATGATTTTTAAGATCAATTCTAGAAAGGCACTTGCAGTAAACTGAACACTTCATCAAACTGTTTATGAAGGAGAAAGACAGTATTTTTAAATTTCTTTGTTAAATTGAATTGCTGATTGGACACTCCTAGATCTTTGGAGAATTCCTAATACCTTAGAGGATTTCAAAGCAAAAAATTGTAGACACGTAAAGTCTCTCTGTAGTTGTATCACTCTTCTTCCACAGAGGACAGCAGAGATCCATACACTGATTCTTCAGGTTTGTCATTAGGAAGCTTATTTGTAAGGAGTAGGCTCCCAAGCCAACATGAAATTCTGAAATTATTTTGTCAGAAATTGGTTGTCAGCCTTTCTTTAATCACCTTGTGACAAAATGTTTAGAGGAAAAGCAGTAATGAAAAATTCTCTTTGGCAGTCAGATGTGTGAATACTGAAGCTGTGCTGGGTCTGGATTCTGATGGGCTCTCACAATTTTCATTCACTTTATTCACTTATGAAGAAAATTTTTTTATAACCTGATTCAGACCTCATTGTCGTCAATATAAAAAATGCACCAATTACTGTAAAATTTGGCTCTAGCCCAGAATAAATGGCTTCCTAATTTAGATCTCCAATTTTCATGAGAAGTTACTTTATAACTGTCTATATATGCAAATTAAAATTGTGAGTGTTATGGATGCTGTTTATCCTGATGATGGTTTACTCCAGGTAGTTCTCAAATTTCTTTAATAATTTGGGCCATTGCCCTCTAGAATTACAAAGCAAAATCTTTCATCTAATTGCTAGACTCTATATACGAATGCTGACAGATTTAATTAGTATTTTCCCCCTTGAAATGATGAACAAAGCTCAGTAAGTTTTAGATGGATCATGTTCTAGAGATATTACCCTAGAAATCCAATAATGTTCCACAAAAGATATTACAGCTGCATCTCCCTAGACTATTAACAAACATAGGCTTGGCTTGTAATGAATCTGCTGGTGCACCCACTTCAAAATGTCATATCTAAATGGTACAGTGGAGATTACTGAAATCAGCATTCACCAGAATTGGTAGTCTACACGGTATGGCACAGCACTATAATGAAGTATGAGTTTAACACCACTACTCTCAATAAGATTGTTCAGGAGCAGAACCAATGCCAGCAGATTATGCTAATGTATAATTTATATGTGCGTATGTTTGCTTAAAAAGTATACTTATTATCTTCATACACATAACAGGTGATCTGCTAGTAAAACTTAATCTGGATTTTGCACCCTTTACCATAATTTCCATTTTCAGTTGAAGTGAAATGTGCAAAGTATGTACTATAAAATTATCTTTGCAAGTGGTCTGTTTTTTGGTAAACTTAAGGGGTTTTAAACAGGAATGAAACCAAATATATTCTTATAGCATGCCAGGAAGAGATCACAGATTGAATGGAAGTAAGATGCTTCACTTTCTTTCTAGACTGCCTATCATGACACAGATCAGTCTTCCTTGACTAAAGAATGGGGCCTGACAGAAAAAGCTTCAAACTCTTTTGGGATCCCATGGCCTGCCTTTCTTCAATTTCCATGTTGGCCCATAACACAGCTGTCTGCACAGAGTCTCTCATGAGCAGAATATCTGTGCCCAGCCTCAGTATTTCTTCTTTTGACATGGTATTACACAGCTATTTTCTTCCTCAAGAGAGCAGTAAAGCTTAGATATCTCTGAAGAAACACTCAGCATACCTTCCAGCAATAGGGGGAACCAAATAAACTTGTTAATATTATGTTCCTGGATTTTATATGTTTTAATTTCAGTAAGATTTCTTCCATCCAATCATTACATATTCAGAAATAGATTTGCTTTGAGTAAGTCAAGTAGATTTACTTTAAGGCTGCCTGCAAGCAGATAGAACACCAGCTTCTTGGCAAGACTTATTAGTTGATAATGCACTGTGTTATATTGCAGTGTAATTCATGTCCTGATCCATTCTGTTCATGACATTTTTCTCAACAGTGTGTTTTTCATACATTTACACTTCTGTTGAACTGGAATTGGAATCTTTCACTGGGTTTGCAACCATTTAAGAAATGTGATCTAACGATTCAAGTTAGTGACATTGTTATTTGATTTCAGGCACCAATTCCAGAGACACTGGCTAGCTCACTGAATGTATCAAAATATCTATGGTACTGAATGTACCAAAATACTATAGAATTTATTTTAAATACATTTTAGCCTAGTTGTACACTCACTTAATCCCAAGGGCTTGAAGAACCGAAGTCCTGACCTTTGAAGGCAAGTGTGTTATGGGTGAATCTGCACAGGTGTGCCAAGTGCACCTTTTGTCCACAGAGAAGTAGTAACTATTATTGCAGCATAGTTTTGATCTGAGCTGTGTTCAATCTCCCCTGACAAGCAGAGCTAGATGTTCATAAGTTTCAAAGATGAAGAGACTCACTGAGTTACCATTTCAGGCAAGGGCGAAAGAATAAAGCAAGTGAACCTTCTAATATCCAAAGAAAAAAAGGACAAACTACAGTTACCTCAGCATGACTCCAGTCTCAGTATGTGCCTGTAAAACAGAATATTAACATTAGTCTATTGACATTAGCCTTTTGCACACGTTGACAAATATTTCTCATAGAACCCATGTCTGTAGAGGGGTCAGGGTGCCCAGCATAACTGGGGCATCCTAGAGATCATGTTTATTACACACAGCCATGGGAAGTGTGTCCGTATCACTTGGTTACCCACACACTTGCAATATTGATTGTAGTTTTCCAAACCCCAGCTACATATACAAAAAGGAAAATAATTTAGTAGACCTGGGATGGATGGATGGAGGAAAAAAGATATCAAAATAAAAGCAAGGAATTATCCAGCCTGACTTAGAGTTGACTCCCTCAGGTTATTGCTCACTAACTCTGCACTGCAAAGGAACAAAACAAAACAAAACAAAAAAACCCCCAAACAAACAAACAAAAAAAACCCAAACAAAAACAAACAAACAAACAAACAAAAAAATCACATGTTCATCCTGGAAAGGGGTTTTATATTCTCATAATAAACTACTTTTCCCCATACACTTTCCTACTGGGAAACATTACCACCTGAAACAAATTTTGTTGCATGACTTTGAGTCAAACCTTCGAAGTTTTTCTTAGGTGACCCTGTAATGGGTTGAAAAAACAAAATCTGACAGAGTAAGCAAGAAAGTACTCAACTTCCAGGTGAACAATCCACAAAAGGCATATAAAAGAGCAGTAACTAAAGACAAAACTAACAAAGACAGAACTGCTCACTCCAGACAGCCAAGGTTATTTTCAGGTGTTGTCTACACTGGAGAAATCAATTGGCTGTAATGTCCTTCAGCTGTTGGCAAGGGCTCCGGAGTCTGAACAGATTTGATACAGTGAACTTTTCAGTGGCTATCACTGATATTTGTCCAGGATTTGTGTGTCTAGGAGACTTCACTACTGGGGCAGATGATACACATCCCACTGCTTTACCATCTGCAGCAGCAGAGTTAACCCATCTCTCATCTATTTTCTTTGCTTGGCCTGAAGCCATTTAACTACAGCCATGGTATCATGTGTTTTACAGAACCTACCTTGGGAATTCTTTTTTTTTTTTTTCTCAATAAACAAACAGTTTCTGGTACAGAAGTGTTGGTGGTGTTTTTTTTTTTGGTTTTGTTTTTTTTTTTTTTTTTTTTTTTTTTTTTGTGGGTTTTGTTTTTGTTTTTGTTTTTGTTTTGTTTTGTTTTGTTTTGTTTTTTCTTTCTCCTTTTTAGAAACCATCTAGTTCCTTCCAGCTGTCTATTTCTTCATCTCCAAAGGATAAGAAGTTTTGCCAGTTCCTGGAATATGAGGCACCTCAGCTGTTTTAAGGAATACTGGCATTTCTTTTCTTCAGTGATTGGAAGTCAAAGGCTGAAGAGGTGAAAGACCTGGAGACAGAGCTACAGATTGCTGAAAACTTAGGGAAGTTATAATGAAAAAGGTATCAGAGACCATCTGTTTTCAATCCTTGACTGAAAATCCATGACTGCTTGAAATCACACCATTAGTTCAACATTTGTATGTAATGAGTCCATTTACACAGGTTGGCTTCTTCTTTTTTTAAAATTTTATTTTATTTTAATTTTTTAAATTAATACTATTTTAAAAAAATAACCTTATTTAAACTACTCCTGTGCATCCAGTCTGGAACTTTACAGAATAAAATTTTTAAGAAATATTCTTCTTCTGTCACTTGTGCCAGGGTCAAACAGTGGCCTGAATCTTCTCCCCATTCCATAGTTTTACCTCCGTTAGGAAATGGAACAAGAACACAATGATAGACTATTTGTCTCATTGTGCTTGTTCTTCAGTCATGGTTACTTAGATTTTTATAGGTCGCTGTAGAATAAATAGAATGAAAAAGGGCATATGAATTGTCATCTAGGAAAATAGAAATCTGCTAAAAAGTTAATACATTTATATTTTTATTGTTTTAATCTCTTAGATGAAAATCTGATTTTTCATAGAATCACGGAAAAGCTTGGGTTGAAGTGGACCCTAAGCTCATCTAATTCCACCCCCTGCCATGCGAAGGGACACCTTCCCAGAGTCCTCCAAGGCCTGTCCAACCTGGCCTTGCATGAACAATTTCAGAGATGGAAAGCCACAGCTTCTCTGGGCAATCTGTGGTAGGGCCTCAACACCTTCACAGTAAAGAATTTAATTCTAATATCCAATCTAAATCTGTTCTCTTTCAGTTTCCTCTTGTTCTATCACTACAATAGCCTCTCCCCTTTTTATATTGAGCTCCTTTCAGGTACTGGATGGTTGGCAATTTTGACAATATTTGTGTGAGGCAAATAGTAATTTCCATATATGTTGAAGAATGACTGGAAATTGAAAAATATTTTATCCCTGTCTTTGTGGTCTGCCTACTGGCCCTTTTGCTGATGTTAGCAGCACTAAATTCAGATATATCTCCAAGTGTTATGGAAGACACAAGGGTACCAATGCATAATCCTGGCGCATTATTCTTTCTGTAAATGTCACTGCTGAATGTTTGCAGAAATTCCCATGTAGATTCCACAGCACAGTCCTCAGAACAATGCAACATTCATCACCTTTTCCAAGACGGGAAAATGAGAACTGAAACACTGTTTTCTCCACCACCTTCAACATAATTTGAAAATCTTTAATCCTTGGCAGACATTTGCAATTGCAACTTGAGTTCTCCCATCTCAATATGAACTGAAGCTGTCTCCCCATACCCTCTTGATAGATTAGTCTTGAACAAGAACGAACATAGAATGGGGCAGTTTTCCTGTAGTTGTTACTCATGTTTAGCTTCTCTTGGCCTGCAGGAAGGTGAAAAGAAACTTGTAGTTCATAAGGTTCAGGGTAGCCTGTGCTTCAACCATATGCAGTATCTAGTGTGTTGCAAATTCATACACTAATCTGGCTTCTCCATGTAGACAAGCTGTGAAAGAAAAAGAGAAACTTCTAGGAAAGTATATGTGCATATGGCAGCACTGAACTGAGGCCAAACTGGGCGCTTAGCACTTCAGGAAGCAGAGTGCTTTAAAAATGTTAAGGTAGAGTGCCTCAAACCCATTATATACATACATACATACATGTATACATACATACATGCATACATACACATATACACACACACACATATATATACACACACTTATGTGCACATCTATATATATCATTTTGCACACACACACACATATATATGTGTGTGTGTGTGTGTGTGTGTGTGCAAAATGATGATATATGACCAGCAAAACTGGTCATTTCCCCTATTAAACACCACAGATATGAGGGCTTGAAAGCAAGAGACCCACTTGAAGTAATAGCACATGACTAAAGTCAAATTTGACCTGTATTTTTTTTAATTATTATTTTTTATTTGAAATTTCATAGTGGTGAAAGGGGAACTGACCAGTTTTGCTTTTGATCCAAAGCAAGTTCCTGTGATGTTAAACAGTGTGTTTGCTTGCAAGTAATAAATTTGTAGGATGGACTTGAATGAACAAAAATAAGTTTAATTGGGCTATGCTTCAGTCTCTCTGATGTTGCTCCAGTAGTGTGGATAATTTACGGAGGAGTACTCATACCCTTTTTATGAGGAGTACTCAGGTCCTTTGTATGAGTCATTAATTCAGTGTACCTCTAAGACAAGTCAGCTTCCATATTTGAAATTCTGTGGTCTTTTTATGTACCTTGATTTCAGGCTTTCTGTGTAAGAGAAAGTTTGTCCCATGCATTCATGGCCAGCTATAGTGCAGGTCCTCCTTTTGGGAAAAAAAAAGAAGTTGATGTGTCACCAGTATAATTTTCCACATTTCTAAAATCTGGAGGGACCAAATGATTTCCACATTAGTTATTTGTATTGGGAAGGGATAAATTTTGACTGTAACAAGCTCACAGTGATCTTTATTGGAAAAAACCCATATGTTCCACATGTTTAATTTTCCATCTTCTGCTTTACCTCAGCAATTATCTTGGGTACCCTCACTTAAAGAGTTGGCAATTTCATTCACATATAATGTATATAGTTTCCCAGAGTTACATTGACTTAAGGGAAATTTTTCAGAAATGCAGTTTTAAAAAAGTGAGCAACATTTGCTAAAAGATCACAGGTTTCTGTATTTTTTCTCTTTCTCTGCCTAATGATGACCATAGATAATGGTTTTCTGTTGTTCAGGCAAAAGATTTGGCACAGAGTAAGTAACATTTTTCCCTTGTTTTAAGAAATCTGCCTTCACTCTTGATGTATAAAATGAAGTGTAGTAACGTACTGGCTCTAAGGCAATAGAAACCTGCGCTTTCTAAACCAATGACTTTCGAAAGAAAAAAATCTCACCTTTTGATGCTTTGCTTCTTTTCTTTACCACTTGCCACTGACATTGAAGAAATTGAGCTGAAGAAATACATAAATGATCATTGTCACTGAAATCAAGAGGCCAGGTAACACAAATTAGCTTTAATTGGTTTTGGGGAAACTAGACTTACCTATATTTTAGTAGCATCCGTGGATGGCAAGGACAAGGAACTCTGCAGACCTGAGATATTCTAGAAACAAGTGGTTTTATTGCAAGGGTCATGGGTAAAGAGGGCTTTGCCTTCAGCCACCAGCCTCAGCTGAAGCAAAGCCCCAAAAGAGAAAGGGGAGAGAGAGAGAGAGAGAGGGTAAAAGACAGCTAAAGGGTAGAAGTGAGGTAAGTGAGGGGGAAGAGAGCAAGCAAGAGTGTAGGGGAAAAGAGGGCGGAAAGAGAGTGAGGACCTTGTTACAATATATTATATCTCTTTTTGTGTTGAATATTCTGATTTACAGTGACCAACCATCGCAAAATACAAAGCCTACAAACTTTGCATGCAGCCTATGAGAACTACTATATTACCATGTCATTTTATATTTTAAACTCTAAATACTTCTTCTTATATACTTGTTCCCTGATGCCTTGGCAAGGCGGAAAGGCAACATTCCTGAGTCCTTTTGTTTTCCTGTCCTTCAACCCATCTCCAGCTAATCACCATCTTCCTGCCTGCCATGATCACATCTCAAAGCTGGCTTTCCAGTATTTCTTACCAGACAGTCATATCCATAAGTCCTTCCTGTCCCATCTTTCCCAACACCTATACATCCTGTGAACCTGTTACAGAGTCTGAATCAATAACATTGTTCATTTTCAGGAACATGTGTTCTTCTGTCTTCTAACAGCTTAGATCCTAAATTTTTGTTTACTTTACTACAATTAGAAGATGTTTATTTCCATGGAGTTTGGAGAAGAGTATTTGCCTGTGCATTTTCCTTTCACAAATACAGTCTTCAAAAGACATTTGAGAGGTGTAAGTGAAGGTGGTATGCTGCCATGCAGAAAAGCTCAGATGACACTTGAATCTTATACCTGCAGTATAATAAGAAGAATACACAAAAGGCAGAGCGATGAGTTACTTCCAAGGCAGTAACATGTGTCAGTGAGCAAAACAAATCAAACTTGATATCACTGGACATGAATATAAAAAAAGTTAAAATTATAACATCTTTTTTTTTTTTTTTTCCATTAAGACGGGAAAGAAGCAAAACACAAGCTGTGCTCTGTTCTTTGTCATTCTGGAAAGTGCTGGCAACAGGTAGGAGTGGCTGAAGGAAATGAGCAGCTCCCCTGTTTGCCAAAAGATAGACTTACTGTTAGAGTTGATAGGACTTGCAGATACAGAAACAAACTTGATGTTTAGAGATTTAAAAACTAGCAGGTGGAATCCTGCCTCAGCTGAGATTACAGTGTATTTTGTTACCAACTACAGACAGAATTTTCCAACAAAAGTAGTTGACAACTCTTTTTCCTCGATAAGCTTGAAATATTATTCCAAAAGTGACCTGTAATGGTCCAGACATCCTGGAAACCATCCTGATTTCAGGTCAGCCTTTCTGGGTTACACATCTGAGGATTAAACAGTGTAAAATGATAAATAGGAATTACCACTCATCTTGATCTTCAATGTAACGTGCTCAGCTAGTAAGTGCTGTAATTTCCATTATTAAAGACTTTTCTTTCATCCAGTATTAAATGTAGAAGCTTTGAGACTGCTCTTGCCGATCCAATTAAATGAAATTTTCTCTAGATTGAGCTGATAAGCTCCACTCAGACTGCAGTTTTGGTGTATCATTTGTCCATGTTGTAGCTCTTCTGTTGAATCCTGCCAGCTGTCCTTGTTATCATCTACCCTATTTACACCGCAGAGTGATTAATGCATCCTTCACAAAGGTTAACAGAGAAAGGAGAAAGGGAATAAAGTTGATTTGACCAACTGGGATTACTCCTACTCCAGAGGAAACTCGTGAACCTTTGACAAACTCCTGCAGCCTCAATGTAATTCAGCATAAATAGAACATAATTCCAATGAACATAGGTAATTGTGGTTACTAATGGCCTTTATCCTCAGACCTGTTCTTTTCAGCTTTAATTAGGTATATAAATGGGTGCCTTACCTAAAGACAGGCACAGTGCAGGTGCAGGCCCCATAGTCAGCAGTGTTCAAGATGTTCAGCTGCTGGTGTACAATTCCCATGAAGAACTGCTTGGAGAGGTGAAAGCTAATATCAAAACTACCAGGAATGAATGATTTCACTTCCCATATAGTTTCTAAGAAACTTTCATTCCATGAAACATTTTAAGATTTCATCTGTTTATTCAATACAGAATGAAAACACATGTGAAAACACAGTGATTCTGGTCCTCCCATGTTACTGTGTTTGTGAGCCAACCACGCCTCACAGACATTTCTCATAAACTTGAAGGAATTTACATTGTGTCTAGTGGGCTTTCTCCAGATTTCAGCTGAATGAATGTAATGTAAATGAGTAAATGAGTTTTGGTCCAGTGGCTGTGAGTCTGACCATCCATCAGCAATTAAATGTGCCAAACACATAAAAAGACATTTCACTATCTGTGGTGACTGATACTATTTGCTTTTGACATGAAAGATCTTTCACTAGGGACTTCCAAAACAAGCAATATGTTATTATATATTCTTTCCAATTCTTTCTTCATTATTTGTGCAGTGTCAAGTCCTCAGCAGCTCCTGTGACTTCTCATTTCACCAGTGTGACATAGCAGTAACTTTCTAATGACCAGAGTTCTGGGTGTTTCTCACAGATCACAAGCTGACATGCCTTTCCAAAGAGTTGTTTTGTCCTTTACTCCAACTCCTTTCATAGTAAACAAAACAAGTTCCACCTTCAGGAGCTGTTCCTGCAACCATCCCTCATCTGGCAGTGTGGTGCTTCCTCCTGGGGCCAGTGCCTCTTGTATTGCAGATGGATTGAGCTACTTTTTCAGTCTCTAGAGAAAGAAAAATGAAATGCTTTAAATATTTTCAAGGGGGTAGAATTTACATTTTGAGACTACAAGACACCCTCTCACTGAGTGATGGCCCTTTTGTACAAAGATGTGGAGAAATTTCTTTGGGTCAATGGTTAATTACGAGATTTAGAAATTCTGTTTGACTTGAAGAACTTTCAATGTTTTAACGGCACAATGGAGAAGGCTGGAGGCAACCCACAGTGTATCTCTTATGGGCCCATACAGGAGAGGAGCTAAGAACAGTGAAATTCTGAGACCTACTGAGAAAGAAGAATTGAAGGCCAGGGGTACATGAGGGACCCCTGGGAGTCTGGTAAGAAGAATTAAGGCCTCTTACTGTCCTCAGGTCCCTGGCAACTTGCAGCAAAAAGCAGCCATAAAACTACAGGATTTTGTGACTACAGGAAGAGTGACTGATGACATTTACTTGGATTTGTAAAAAGCATTTTACACTGTCCCACACCATAGTCTTGACTCTAAATGGAGAGACAAGATTTGGCAGATGGATCACATGGTAAATAAGGAATTGGAGATTCTCCTAAGGAATGGAGACCAGTGGCTGGAGAAGAACTTTTCACAAGGGCATGAAATGATAGATCAGGGGAAGGGCTAGATTAGATATTAGAAATAAATTCTTGGCTGCAAGGCCAAGACCAGAGAAGATGTGGTTGCCCCATTCCTGGAAGTTTTCAAAGCCAGCTTGAATGAGGCTCAGAGCTCTGGTCTAGTGGGAGGTATCCCTCCATGACAGAGGATAGAAATGAGATTAACTTTGAGGTTGCTTTCAACTCAACCATTCTGTGAGCCTGTGATTTTATTTTCCTGATATTTGTGGACCCCCTGTTAGTGTTATGTAAGTCCAGCCAAGAATCATCACATTTGTTCAGCAACCCACCATTCCTAGGTTATCACACATGAAGGAGTTCAGCAGCACACACTAACAATGCCTATTATTAAAAAACCAGTATCACTTTTATGAAGTTTTTAGACACATGAAAGGAATTTGCAAAGAACATGGAGTGAAAAAGAAAAATACACAGGTTCAAAGTGCCATGCTAATTATCAGAATTAAATAAGGTCTTTATTCAAGGGGATTCCACTAGCTTATTTGCCAGCTTGAATGAGAATTCGTGTTTTAATGTTTGAAAAAGGCAAGAAGATAGATACGAACAACTTAAGCAACTTGGAGAACATAGGGAATTTATGGTAAAGGAGGCGTGGAATCATGAATTTGAGGCAACTGGGAAATATTGTGCTCAGATGATACATACCTCAGCTAAAAAAAAGTCATTGTAACACGGTTGGCTTGAAATATTCAGGTGGATGCTCAGGTGAAGCAAAAAAAAGGATTATTGTATTGTAGTCAATACAGCCACTCAAATTCAGATTGGTCTGTCCACAAACTACATTTACATTTGTCATCTGGTGGTCAGTCATATCACCTGTAAAATGTAGGTGAATAAAATCTAAGCAAATGAATCAAAGTTTTATCTTTGAAAATGCTGGAAAAAAAAATTAAAAGGCCTGTTTTTCTGAAGAGCTGGGCACTGTTTTCAGCAGAGACAGACTAGGAAATGGAAGAAATTGCAGGGTAAAGAGAATATTCAACAAGACTTGCTATTTGAAAGTAGGAAAAAAAGGATCTGGCCAGAAACATGGAAAAAGTTATTATAGTGTAAAATGCTGTCTAAATAGTCTTGAGTTCTACAGAGAGTGACACCAGCTCTCTACAGACTTGGCACTTGGTGTCACCAGTTCGCAAGTTGATCCTTGCAGCTGTGCCTTGCCATTCTTACTTGAGAGTTTAAAAATACGTTCTGAATGGTAGAGGCTCAGCGGGTGTCTCCGCTCTTGCTATATGTTAATTCACTGCTTTCTGAGGAGACAGGGCAGTTCCTGCTATATCCTCTTGAAACAACAAAACATGATTTAAAGAACAGAAAACTGAGCTTGTTGTAGTAAAATGCAGAATTAGGTTTTTGATTTTTAAATTGGGAATGAGGTTAAAAAAAGTGAAAAGAAGTCTTTCTACCAGAACACTATCTCTGTTCTGTGATTTCACTTGTGACATTAGAACCTCATTAGGCCATTCTCAAAAACTCCAATATTCACCCTCTCTGTGGCTGTTCCATAATGATGACTTCTTGGGCTTATTGAGTGATTAGTGTTGAGAATGTAACTAGTAAAGAAGCACAGAATCACAGAAAGGTTCGGTTTGGAAGAGACCTTAAAGCTTATTCAGTTCCACTCCCTGCCATGGGCAGGGACAACTTCCAGTATCCCTGGTTGCTCCAAGCCACATCTAACCTAGCCTTGGACACTTCCAGGGATGGGGCAGCCACAGCTACTCTGAGCAACTTGTGGCAGTGACTTGCTACCATTTTGAATAAAGAATTTTCACCTAATATCTGACCTCAATCTCCTTTTTCAGTTTAAATCTTCTAGTTCTCTTATCTAGCTCATAATGCAGAAACTGTTACTTATAGTGTGTTCGCAGAAGTTACCATTTTTTTAAAATTCAGTATATGACTATACTAACAGAAAACACTTTCCTTCTTTCTATCTTTTTTAACTTTAGGAAATACTGAATATTTTAATTCAGTAGGGAGGAGAATAATGAACTGTAAATTATCAGAGAGACTACCTATTCAGGGAAACATAAAGAAACATGAACAGCTTCTAAATGTGTAGCAAAGCTGTTTTTTCTAATGTCTCCAGGTGGGGTTGCATGGCTTGTCCATTCACAGTTTGTGGATTATTCTATAACTGATCATGTAATTACTTTTAACAGCAATTTTTGCTACTTTCTGAAAGCTATATTTGGTGGTCATTTTGGTGTTTTGTTTAGTTATTTGGGGTTTTTTGAACTCATCAGATATAAAGAAACCTTACTTAAGATACAAACGTGATTGATGTGTTGCGGTGTGCATTTTGGGTTTTCTAAAACGTCTGTAATTTTTGTTAATAAGTTCTCGTAAGGTTTCATTCCTGCCCGTCCCTCCCCCCCCCCCCCCCCCCCCCCCCCACTTCCCTTAATCACTGTCATTAACTCACATAATAGCTCTGGCTCTGCCCATTGTATGTGTCTTAAGAGCCCTGGCTTGGCCATTGTATAACTTTGTATCTTATCTGCGAACACACCCCTGGTATTTGATGGCTTTAGCGGCCAGGTGGCTCAGCCAAGGCCTCAGGTATCGTCCACACCCCTCTCACCCCTAAAAGGCAATGCCAATGCCCCCCTGTAACTAAATCCCTCCCCCCTCATTTCGGTCTGTAACACCCATGTTGATAAGGGCAAGTAAGAACTCTCACAGACACTCATGCTTTGACCGCCTGGGCCTTTGCCCTGAATAAACACCTTCCTAAGTAACACCAAGTGTGAGTCCGCTCCTTCTTCCAAGCAAGGTCACATCTGTCTGAAATCTGGACCCAAAGGATTAACTCATTTGTATGGTATCTGAAAAGCAGGGCTACCCGGAGAGACAAGCTCGGAAGGACCATAGTGATGAGCCTCCCATGGTGGAATTATGAACCACATGATCAAAAATGCAACAATTATATTCATGACTAAGCAGTGTTTAGTATAGTACCCAGGATAAAGAAGAACACAATTGGTAAAATACAGCAAAAAATAACACCAAGAACACTCTACAAGCAGAGGAGGAAATTAATGACTTTTTAAAAATTTGTATGAATAGGAAGAATAGTAAAGAAAACAAAACAGCACATGAAAGAGTCATCAGATAGAAAAAATAGCACATTATAAGAAAATGAACAAAGGAAAAATTGAGGGAGTACAATAATGACAAAATTTTTCATTGTAGTTTAAATCAGCTTGCACCATGTTGATTCAGTGGTGCTATTTATTGTGATCTAACACAAAATATTCTCATTTTCAGAATGAGAAAATAGTTGCTCTGCTTATTTGGATTTTTGCTAAGCAACTGAAAGCATGACAGAAAATATTAAGATTGATAACCACATCATGTATCTATCTCTGCTAAGGAACGTAAATGAGCATTTTTTTTACAATAAGAGTAGAAGTTGGTTAAAAAAAGAAAATAACACAAATCCTATATAGGATTTATCAACAATTCTCAGTCAATGGAAGAGCATGGGAAGTTGAGTTTTACTATTGAATTCCTGATATCAGTGATGTGTATGGTGGAATAAAGTCTGACTTTTAAATTAGTGGATCAGAGACAGGTGGGAAAATCTTGATACATTTTGATGGAAAGAAATTTTGTTCAAATTGACCTGTATATATTAGAAAAATCTTTTGAAATATATCTAGATTGAAATTCAGTGAAGAAAAATAACATATTTTTCTGGTAACTGGTAACATATTTAAGGAGATATAATCAAATACAAGATGGAAATGATAGGCTTGATAGAAGTTCTGTAGGACAGCAATTAAGGATCACATGCTAAACACAAGCCAATGATTTAGAATAGTTTCGGAGAACAAACATTGTATTAGGCTAAGTAACCAAGAATATAAGATGACTGCTCGAGTTTCTTAACTCCATATTGCAACAACAAAGCAGAACCTAAAGGGAAGATTTGTGAAGACCTGATCAGGATCACATTCCGACAGAAAATGCATCTAATTAAAAGGTGATAACATAAACCATGGATTTTAACACCAATTTTGTAAGAGACAGCAAGCAGGAGAGAGGCAGAGGCAGTGTACAGCTACAGACATAAACATCCATGGGAGGGTGAGTGGAGCCAGAGACCAAATTTCCAATGACAATGGAAAGAACACACTCAAGGTAGAGGAAAGGAGCTCTAAATAATTAATGTTGCTGGGGAAACAAATTTTCATACCTTCATCCAACCACCTAATTAACACACTCCTCTTTTATATCTGCATCAATTTCTCATAAGCTCATCTGTTAGTTTTAACCAAAAGAAACATCTAAATTACTACAATGACCAGAAGATTCCTGAGCTTATTCTATTTGCCTTCACCCATCCTTTTGTGCCTTCCTCTTTGTCTTTATCTTTTTCTCTCTTCAGATAAGATATCTTCACTTCAGCATTGTTGACATGTAAAAAATGTCAGTGTGCGAAGGAAGAGTCCATGGGGGAGTCATATCCTACAGAGTACTTTCTCTTATTGCTAACTTTTATGTAGGACATAGTGTTAAAATAAAAATGTAACAGCTCTCCTGTCGAGACTCACACTGGTAACCACAGCCTGTTAAAGAAGGCAAGCAGCCATCAGATAAACATCTAAGTCTTTATGGGCAGAGGGTTGAGAGTACAAAGAGAGCCTTCATGGAGGGTTGGGGTTTTTTTGGGTTTTTGTTTGTTTGTTTGTTTGTGGGTTTTTTTGTTTGGTTGGTTTTTTTTGTTTGTTTGGGTTTTTTTGTTTTTTTAGTTAGTTAGTTGATTTTTTTTCTACATCTGAAAGGACAAATCAGTATTCTTGGTTGAAAACAGTTTAGATAGTCAAGCCTGAATTTTAAAGTAATTACCCATACTCAAATGTGTGTCTTGGTTTTTAAAAAAGAATTTTAATTTTCAGTGTTAAGTGCAACACAACTGATCTCACAGAACAGAAAAAATTGTCAAATGGTTTTACGGGCAAAATTGTGTAAATTTTATGCATAATATGATTGTGCATCTCAATCAGTAAGTAGAAGTTAGACTTCTGGCTCATATCCAACAACTTCTAGTACTCATGAGAGTTATTTTCTCTACTTGCTGTGTCTGAAAAAGTACATCGAGGTAGAATTTTTCAGTTACGAGCATTATAAAAGTCCTTGGAGACAAGAGTTTGATGAAAAAATCAGATCTTAGAATTGTGGGGAACCAGGCCTCTGAAAATGCTACAGAAAGGATGATGCCTCCAGCACTTCCCTGGAGGACATCCTCCTTGAGAAAGTTGGCCAGTCCCCATTACCCTAGTTGAATACTTCCTGGTATGTTAACTGTCTTGTTTATGATTGGATGTTGCTTTGTACCCCAGTTCTGTCCCCTGATTGACCTGTTTTGAATCCCTTCCCTGATTGGTCCAAGTTTCAATCCCCTAATTTGTTTATTAATGTACCTACCCTCTGATTGGTTCCTTTTATCAACCTTTAATCCCATTAGCTGTTTATGAAACCCCACCCCTTTATGTGAGCATATAAAACCCCGCTGACTGAACGCCTCGGGGTCTTCGAGTCGTTGGCAGAGATGGAATAAAGAAGCTTCTTGGAGATCATCTTTGGCTCCTGAGTGATTCTTCCGCATCTCCTGAGATTGCCTCCACCAGGGAGAGCCACTTCGGCCCAAAAGCCCAGTTAGAGCTGATGGGCTTTTCCCTTACAATTGAACTGAAAATCACTCCATCGAGGTGCTTTGCACCACCTGGACTGAGGCTGCCTTGATAAAGGCGACTTGCTAGGGAAGGTCACCGCCCTCAAGAAGACCTAGCCGGTGGCCTTGGCGGGGTGGTGACATAGAATAGTAGAACCATTTGGGTTGGAAAAGACCTCCCAGCCTGGTGAGTCCACCCTATTCCCAATGTCCACCTTGTCCCCAGCCTGGCCCACTGAGTGCCACTTCCAGGCCTTCCTCAGACACCTCCAGGGATGGGGATTCCACCACCCCCCTGGACAGCTCATTCTAATGTTTAACCACCCTTTCCATGAATAAATTCTTCCTGATGTCCAACCTGGACCTCCCCTGGCACAGCTTGAGAGCCTTTCTCCCTTCCCTGTGACTTATTGCTTGTGAAAAGAGACTGACCCCACCTGGCTCCGTCCTCCAGCCAGGAAGTTACAGAGAGTGATAAGGTCACTCCTGAACCCTTTTTTCTCAAGGTTAAACAATCCTGTCTCTCTCTGCTGTTCCTCATATTGGTGGCTTTTACATTGACTCTTTCTTTAATGACATATCTTTATTTATTTTATATATTCTAATTGTGCATGTATCTTTTATCTGTTTGTTTATTTAAATATATTATTTTATATACATTTTGAAATTAAATAGTAAGTGCATTTATGATATATTCTCAAGATTCTTTCCTGAAAAGCACGATCATCTTGCCTTGCCTTTTCTTTCTACCCATGGCCCCACCCCTGTCCTTCCTCCAGAACCTCTCACATCATCTCATATTTCTAGGAGCTCGGTTGCAGAATCATAGAGTGGTTGAGATCTGAAGAGACCTTAAAGCTCATCGTGTTCCAACCTCCTGCCATCGGCAGGGACACCTTCCATTAGACCAGGTTGCTTGACCTAGTTGAGGTGTTATGACCTAGTTGAGGTGTTAAGGCTGGGTCGGACTCGATGATCTTGAAGGTCTCTTCCAACCTACACATTCAGTGATTCTGTGATTCTGTGAAGCCCCCTCCAGATTGGCCTTTGACACTTCCAGGGATGGGGCATAAATATCAGCCACTCTGAGATGTACTCATACCAATTGACATCACCAGTCTCTCCCTACATGTTAATGTAGCACACAATTCAGTGTTGGTCTATGTCCTCAGTTTAGAGGCTTCCAAAACAGAGGCTGTTATTTCTTCTCTGGTCCCCACCAAAAGAGGTTAAGAAAAATTTTTTTGACTCTATGTGATGTAAGCAATTAATAATAATATTAACCAAAGTGAGAAGCAAAATCGCATTTTCAGCTGTGCACAATTTATTATGTAATATTTCTCTGCATGAGTTTTTTATATAGAAATATATAGTACAATATTATTTATATTTCTACCTTCTACACTCTCCACACAGTTATCTCAGTGCATGCTGCTGCTTTAGAAAATTGGAATGAAATATTTCCATGTTCCTGAGATCCTTGACATATAATAATCCAGTGAGTCAAGATTTAGGCTGCTGCTTTCTGTTAACACGTAAAGAAAAAGAAATAAAATCATCCTCATGTATGTTTCCTATGTATAAACTCCTTGTAGCTATTATTGAACCACCAATTGGTTCTCCAATCTTCTATTAAAATATCAATAGTACTTTTCAGAGCTTAAATTGAGCAGTGATTTTATTTAAGGCTAAACCCATACTCCACTTTTCTTCGAAGAAATCTCTTGTTGTTGCTAAAAATGAAAGCCATTCAAACGAGTGTGATTGAAACAGGGACAGGGAAAGGGAAAAAATCAATAGAACATTTTCCAGAGTACTATATCTGCTTTTGAGAAGAGACCATTAATAACATACTACAGTAAAAGCAGCTGCTTGTTCAAAGTGCATTCAAGGGTGAGCTGAAAGGATGGCTCTCTCCACATAGCCTGAAGAGAGAGTGTGTGAAGACTTCACAACCCAGCCTCAGATTATGAACAAAAGCCTTTCTTAGGAATTTTAAATATTCTCATCTAATGTTAAATTGTTGGAATGAAACACCTCCTAATATTTTGCTCCTTATGAAAGGCAATGTGGGTCAGTGAAGGAGCTACTGCTCTCAAAAGAGCTTTGCAGACAATGCACTGCAGGTTGTATTCAACCACAAAGGGCAGTGGGTCCTTTGCTAATGCCAGTTGCTATAACCCTCATCAGTGATGGGCAGCACAGAGGGATGTTTGCTGCAGGTCCTACTGAAACAGAGGGCTGACTCAGTCCATTCAGAAAAATTTATAGAATCATAGAGTATCCTGAGCTGGAAGGAACCCATGAGAATCATTTAGTACAACCCCTGAACCTGCACAGGACACCCCAAGAGTCACACCACGTGCCTGAGAGCGCAGTCAAAACTCTTCTTAGATTCTGTCAGGTTTGGCGCTGTGACCATTCCCTGAGGACCTGCTCCAGTCCCCAGCCACCCTTTGGGGGAAGAACCTTTTCCAAATATCCAACCTGATATAATTATCCCTCCACCTGCCTCCCAGGGGCCTCTGGCTAGTTCAGTCCTTGGGAGGCTTTGGAGGGAAATATACCAGGAACAAGACAAAAGATATCAAAAGAGGCTCTCCTCCCGGGACTTTTGTCCAAGGCTTTTATTCTTCAAGGAATCCAGGGGAAAAGAGCAAGAACAAGGAAAAGCGGGGGTTTATATAATTTTCTTCTCAGGAAGGGGTGGCTGGACTCCAGGCAATTAGGGAGAGAAAGGAAGGAAGGATTAAACTATATGGTATGAGGTTCCAGGGGGTCAGGAGGAGAAAAACCATTCCCCAGAGAAATACAACACCAACCTAAACCTGCCCTGACACGACTTCAGGCAATTCCCTCAGGTGTTGTCACTGGTCATCAGAGAAGAGGGATAGGTGCCTGCCCCTCCTTTTCCCATCATGAGAAAGCTGTAGACCACAATGAGCTGTTCCCTCAGTCTCCTCTTCTCTAGTAAACACTTACAGCATTCATAAGGCAAATGAAAGTGTTGGGGTAGGACTGAATCTTGGATCACTGCCTAATTTGCTTCTACTGTTATTTCTTTCATGTACTTAAAGGTGTGCAGTGTTTTTTCTGTATTTTTTCAAATACATGAAAGGTCAACTGAGCCGTTCATATGTAAGAGAACTGGTTAAGCAGAACTTACTTCTCTTGGGTGCAGTTGCGTAATCTCTCACTCTTTGTCTAGATAATTCAAGCAGAACTCTATGTTTAGCTCAAGAAGATCTTTACATCTCAGGAACACTGGGAACCAAATGCAATGCACACTTGTAACAGTGAGCATGCCACAGGTGTATGAAGACCTGAGCTTGTACTTGTAGTAACTTGCTAACTATAACTCACACACTATGCATGTAACTATCTATGGGAACAATATTGTCAGTTGAAGAGTGTATAAATTTCAGGCGTGTGGATGTTCATATTGTTCTTATACTGCTGATCAATCTGGATCGGTTCAATCCTCATGATCCTGTTTCCAGAGTCTGGGTAGCTGGAAAAGCTTTGCTACCTCTGTGGGAGCATCCGTGGATGGCAGGGAGAGGGAACTCTGTAGACCTGAGACACTCTTGAGAGAACATGTGGTTTTATTGCAAGGGTCATGGGTAAAAAGGGCCTGCCTTCAGCCACCAGCCTCAGCTGAAGGGAAGCCCCAAAGAGAAATGGAGAGAGAGAGCAAGAGGGTAAGAGGTAAGAGAGGTGGGCAAAGTAAGAGAGGTAAGGTAAGAGAGGTAAGATAAGAGGGGTAAGAGAGTGAGGACCTTGTTACAATACATTATATCTCCTTTTGTGTTGAATATTCTGATTTACAGTGACCAACCCGGGTGAGATACAAAACCTACAAACCTTGCATACAGCCTATGAGAAATACTATATTACCATATCACTCTGTATTCTAAACTCTAAAGGCTATCTTCTTATCTATCTTTTCCCTGATACCTTGGCAGGGTGGAGAGGGGCTACACCCTTGGGTCCCTTAGTGTCCCTTTGTTATCACTCCACCCATCTTCTAGCTAATCATTGTCTTCCTGCCTGTCATGTCTACATCTCATAGCTAGCTTTCATTTCTATTTCACTCACAGGTTTTATATTTTTAGTATTGCTTGCCAGGCAATCCTATTTGTAAGCTTTTCCTGTCTCATATACCTATATATCCATACCTCTAATATAAGCCACTAACAGTGGGATTTTTCTCTTCTCACTCCACTGGAGCCCTCAGCAGCTATTTCTTAATTAACCTACTGCTTGTCTTTGGTCCTGTAACATCACTGTAGAGTGAATGAGCCTACAGAGTACAAATCAGACCTTGGCTGATGACCAGATTCCGCATTCTGTAAGGTTTTGATCAGAGATGTCTGGAGGGAGTATCAAACTAAGGAGTTACGGCTGCTCCTTTCTGTCTTTGATTGCTTCTTCCTACACTCATTGCAGGAAGAAACATGTCTAGGTTAAATATCTTCAATACTGAAAACTACAATAACACAAAAGCAAGATATTTGCCTTCAGAACCAGAGGGAAAAAACTCAGCTTCCTGATCCAGATACTGTCCATAGCCAGGTTGTGCTGAGGGAGGAGAAAGCAATGTGGAAAGGACATGGTCACTTCTGACCCTGTTTTGGCCACTAAGTCTCCTGCATCATGAAATCGCAAAATGAAAGAGCAGAACTTCCAAAACATACGTTATAATGGCATATAGTACTCTAAAAACAGAGACTATCACTGAAATATTCAGTCAGTCCTTAATGGCTTTATTCCTGGTCTCAACCCTCCTCACTACAATTCTATAGATTTTCGTGAAGCACTAATAATTTGGCATCCTTTTTAGCAATGGATTCGCGTAGGCACTCAGCATGCCAGATCTCATTGATTATTGCATCTTCGAGTTTCTATTCTGAGGAGATGCTACTTATATAATCTGCTGGGTTGATAGATGGAGAGTTAGCATTACTGCAACAGGCTGTCCACAGCCCCTTTTCATCATAGTTATAGCTACGGACTAGCAGGAGCCCCTCTGGAAATGAATGCTGAAAATCATAATGGCACTTTGTGCACTGCAGTTTTATTTAGGGAAATACTATTCAAGAGCAGAAAATAAGGAGCGTCTCTAAAAAAAACAAAACAAAAAACCCAAACAAAAAAAACCCCAGAAATAAACAACCAGATATTTTAATATGATGGTTTCAATAAGGGTCATCATTGCTTTCAATAAGAATTCCAAGGGTCCCTTTATATTCTAGAATTTTACCTTAATTTGCTCTAATTTTGTCTAAAGATTAATATGAGATATTCACTTCAAAGAGAGATAACCATGGTGATTAAAATCTCTTTCGTTATGTGCAAGCGCAAGAAGAACTTATTAATACTGAGAAATATATTATGCATGTCTCCCTTCTCCTTTGACTTCTCATGGAATATAGGCCTATAAAAACAAAATAGGTTTTCCTGGAACATCATTATGATTAATTTCTATTTTTTGCCAGTAGCTTTGAAAATCATAATTTGCTAAGTTTTTTCTGATGGCCATTTTGTGGAAAGGAATAGTGTCCCATTTGAAAAAACCCCAAAACCTGAATAAAAGTTTTGTAACACTCAACGATGAAGGACTAGACATCAGAGTTGATGACAGGGTTTTGGCTGACTCAAAATGCCTACATAATATGCATTATTATTTTAAAAATATTATTTATTCTATGAACTTCCATTCTCCCTACTAGTAAGGGAAGTTCAGCTATCTCTATTTCATAAGGATAGACTGGGACATTGAATTATTTCATGCTTATTCAAAGAAGAGAGGGAGACTGAAATTTTCAACTGCTTATTAAATACCTACACCCTGTCTGATTTTCAAATGAACTTATGAACTGAAGAACCCTGAAAATATTACCACCTTTTTAAATGAATGAACAGGATATTAATTTGATTAAAAACCCCCTCAAACTTGATGACATTTAACAGAGGTTGTTTTTCATTCATGTCTGAGATTTTTCAGTTCAGCCCTTAAATTACATCAACTAGTCACACAGTGGCTGCTGCTGATGGTAGCTGCATTCATCAACGATATGGACAAAATAATTGTTTTGTGCAAGTAATATAGGTGAAATTAAATGAGGGTACACCAGAACTAGCAAAGTTTCCATTCTGAGGTAAATTTTTGACTATTTGGAATTTGAGCATGACCCAAAGTGAGTTTTAGATATTGCTATGTCTTTAAGGGAACTGTCCAGGGTTTGCAACCTTGGTGAGTTTAGAATAGAATCAGAGAATCACAGAATGGTTTTGGTTAAAAAGGACAGTATACATCATCCCATGCCACCTCCTGTCATGGGCAGGGACATCTTCAACTATCCCAGGTTGCTCCAAGCCCCATCCAGCCTGGTCTTGGACACTTCCAGGGGTGGTGGCCACACCTTCTCTGGGCAACCTGTGCCAGGACCTCACCCTCACAGGGACGGTGTTACTTATTTGATGACTTGACCTTATGATTAAGAAACTTACAGTTGAAGACCCTTCAGGGTTTCAGGCTATGTCCAGCAGATCAGTCAGAGGATAAAGTGTCCCAGAAAGCAGGATTCTTGTTTTTGTTCTTCTCCACAAGGGGTTTGCCCAGAGTTTGCCCAGAGTAGTATGCGGGATACAGGAGAAGTCTGCCAAACACCAAATCTTTTAGCCAAAGCTGCTTGAATCACAGTGGCTTTAATACAGCTCTATTTAGTAAAAAAAAATATGTAATCATAGGATCCTTTAGGTTAGAAAAGCCCTCCAAGACTATTGAGTCAAATTACTGTCTAAATTACCACTAAATCATGTCCCCACATCTACACATTTTTGAATGCTGTGGAAGCTCCATTGATTTGCAACCATCAGTCAGGAGAAGGGGAGACATTGCCTCTAAAAGCAGTGTGAAGTACTTAGCTATATTAATTACCTAAGAAATATATAGTTTGTGAAAATAATACTTAGTTTGCTTTACTGGAATGGTCATTCTGCAGAAAAAAAAAGGAAGTAAAAAACACAGAGGGGACATGAACAATGTCAGGATGTCAGAAGAGAACCTGAAGGCTTGGGGTGCAAGGCAAGAAAGAAAGAAAGAAAGTGTGGGAACCTTCTTTAGGAAGGCTGTTAGTCTGAGGGAATATATGGAAGGAAAAGAGAAACTGATTCATTTAAAGGGTAAGAAATAATGAAGAAAACAGATCACAGAAATGTAGGAAGAGATTTAGACAAGGGGGAGGAAACAAGGGTTAAAAGAAGAAGAGGAAAAGGAGGAAAAAGTGTAGAAAAGAGAAATCTTTCCTCTTCTTGAGAGGCTTTTGCACATCCTAGCAGCTGCAATTAGTTTTCTCCATTAAATATGTGTGTCATCTATATCACATCTGAATGAAACTAAGTCACTTCACTGATGATGTCTCAGACATCTTTTCTTGAATGAAGAGAGTGTGATGTGAATTCAACATGTGTATTTCACAAGCTATACAGGTTTTTTTATTTGTTGGATGAGTTTGGATTTCTCCAGTTGCTGCCTGCTGGATTGAATACATCACATTCAGTTTAAAATCACTTTATCTCACCAAGTTATTAAAGGAAGATAGAACTTCAGTACTCAGCAATCAGGATGCACGCGATAGCATTCATCAAGTTAATTTCATTTAATTACCCCAGTGGTTTTTAAAGCAGACTCTAGCTATTTCTATGCACATGCATGCGTTAAAAATTAAAACAATAACAACAGAAACTAAAATCCTCAGTGGTGGAAACTTCTTCATGTGAAAATTAATCAGGTTTATTTCATTGCCATGTATTTCTTCTCTAGTCTCAATTCCCTTGTGAGGAAACTGAGGAATATTGCTAACAGCTGCAGATTTATTCTGTAAAATTTTCTCAGACAAACATGCATGTTTGTATGCACGTTTGTATGTATGTTTGTATATATGATCCTATTTGGGAGGATCGTTCAGGAGCATCCACTCAAAACACAGGACCTTTCACTTTAGCAAAGTAAAAGAGTCTCTGGGTCTCTGATACTACATAGCTGTCAAGATCCATAGGAGATTGGAAGGATAGAACAACAAATAAAAGATCTAAAAAAGTCTAGGTAGTTCCACATAGAAGATGGAAATGGATAACAGGAAAGCTCTTTCATAATGCAACTTGTCAAACAGGGAAATACTCTGGAAACAAAGAAATCATTCATTCCACTTTTAGGAAATGGTGTCATTCTGTTTAGATGTATTAGTGGATCACAGTGTCCATTGCCTTAAAATGTGGAAAAGAGTGGTCTTGTATATGTAGTTGGAATGAGTCAATTAAATACCCACTGTTTAATTCACCCTTCTAAACAGTCACATGAAAGTTTGGAGAGATATTAGAAGAAGCAAGATTGGAAAAGCAAAACCCCCTCAGATTTAATCTTCCTTTTCAACACATTGCATAGTCTTTTTGGAAGTATAAGCATAAGGACTTCGGAAAATGTGAATAATTCACTACCATATTCCCTACACCTTTGTCTCAGTAGCACTATGAATTAAAGATACTGTATAATTCAGGTAACTTCAGCTTTTCTCTCTGTATGTAACCCTTTCAAAAAAAACCCTGGTTCTGCACTTCACATTCTGGTTAAATTACTTTTGTCTATCAAACTGTATGACACTTGCCCTAGAATATCACCAGATACACCATGTTGTCAAACACCAAGTTTGTAGGCAGCTTGAGAAAATGTACCCTAGCTTCACTAATCTCTCATAAGATCTCTTGACACTAAATCTCCTTTATTGCCTATAGCCTAACATCTAGTGAATTTGCAGTGTTAATTGCTTTGACTACACCATTAACAATGACAATTTCCTTGTAAATAAAAAAACTCAAGATTGTTCTGCCTTATATATTAAAAAAAAAAATAAAAAACCCACCTCATCCCCATTTAGCTAGCCATTTAGTTAGCTTTTTAGTTATAAATCCTCATTAGTGAGATACCTGTAAATGAGAGCTTGGTCACAAATACATCAATCCCTCAGCTACAGCCATCTCCAGATTTCCATCCATGATATTTCAGACAATCACAGAATGGTTTGGGTTGGAAGCTACCTTAAAGTTCATCCTGTTCCACCTCCTGCCATGGGCAGGGACACTTTCTACTATCCCAGGTTGCTCCAAGCCCTGTCCTTCCTGGCCTTGGACACTTCCAGGGATCCAAGGGCAGCCACAGCTTCTCTGGGCACCCTGTGCCAGGGCCCCATCACCCTATTACACTTAGTAAAGATCTTCCTTACATTTAATCTAAATCTCTCTTTTGTTTTAAAACCATTTTCCCTTGTCCCATCACTATCTGCCCATGTAAATGTTCTCCCTCTTCTTCCAAGCCACCTTCAAAAAGCCCTGCAAGTATTTGCTCAGCATGGTAGCATTCTGTATGCTGCTTTCAGGTTCTATCTCCTCCTGTAAAGGAAAAACTGGACTTGGAAATCTGGGGGTGCTCTTTTCTGTCTGGGGCAGGAATTGAAGTGGTAGAAGATGCAAGTTCTAGTCATACAAACCCAAGAGAATATAGTGTGATCCAGATGTGATGGTCTGATTTTTGTCTCCTGTGGCCAGGGGACACCCGCAGATGGATCCAAAGGAACCAAGGGGCAGATTTAAATATTACAAAAGTCATCCTGTTTTTCTCTCCATTGATGGTAGGTCCAGACTAAACATTCTTAGGGAGCAAAAGTTCAACATAAATTGTGTGCACAGTAGTAAATATGCATAAATTAATTTGTTCTCCAACTACAAGAAGTGGATGAGCTAGGAAAGATTAGATAGTTGCTTCAGTAAAACAATTCCAAACATAATAAAAACCCCTTGTATTTACAATATGCCAGAGGTCAAATACAAGGGTGGACCTTGTTAAAATAGCTGACCACCAGAATAAATTGTCAAGAGAAGTTCTGAATAATTTTTTTTTCCTGTAAATCAAAAAAAGGACACCTGATTCTGTAGAAGGTGATAATTTTAGGTGTGAATTATACAAGGTCTGACCAAAGGTGCTGCTAATCTTTGCTGCACTGAGCATCTGTTAATTATACTCCTTGGAGCAGATTAGTTTATGTAAATACTGATGACAATGGACTCCTAATACATCTTCAGTGACTACTTTGCTATTTTCTTCTAACACATTGCTGATAGGAAGCTGACACTAATAAAAAATATTTTTTTAAAATTAAATTCACAAACAAAATTCACTGATGGGTGAAGAAACCTAAATTTACTAATTCATGAGAAAAATTGCTTTAAAAAGGAGCCATAATATCATAAAAGTGCGTAAATGGTCAGAAGAACATTTTTGAGATTTTTTTTTTTAATGTAATCAGTTGGTTCCTCATGTAAGGCTGAGGCTGCCTGTAAACAAATCCACACTTAGATTGGTGTGATTCAAAAGAAAAATTTGCAGCAGCTGTTGTGTGAATAGCACCGTTCTGAGATTTGAGTTCCTAGGCTGATTGCAGGCGAACATCTGGAAAATTGAATCGAATCCAAATCTACTAAAAATTACTGTGCCTGTTAGTTTGTTGTGTTCACTTCAGGAAATTAGCAATTTCATCATAATTTAAGGAATTTCATTGCACAGTTGGTGGCATATACTTTGATAGAATGAAGTAATCTCTATTCCTCTGCTATGAAGAAAATAATCTTTAAAAAAGGGGAAACTGTCCCACTTCCATCTCCAGACATCACTGTGAGTCTCTTCTCATGGAGTCTGGGCAACAAAATGAAACCTTTCCTAACTGAAAAGTGAACTTGTTTATGTATATAGATACTCATTTGTTTAGACCTCTAAATCAGTGAACTGAGTCCTACTTTTGAAGTTAAGGTGGGCTGAAGCCTATGCAATATACAGGATATTGATTATTGCTCAAATTTTAGCACAGATTTTTTACATCATGGAGCAAGAGAAAAGCAATCTTTTGTTTTATTTTGAGATTCTTTTTGCTTGATTTTTTTTTTAACATGTTGACATTATCTAAAGCTATCAATACTCAGACAACACATGGGACAATTGGTGCTCAAAAGACTTGGTCTGAAAAAGTTCTTTGTCATTGAAAAGGATGTCCAATTTCACTGGAGTTTCATCAGTGTCCTACCAAAAATATGAACGAATTTACATATTTTTTTTCTTTCCAATTTAAAATAGAATTTTAGATGCAGTTTAAAACAAATTTTTATTTAATGCACAATAGTAACAACTTCAAAACCGTCCTTACAACAGAGGTATCAGCCAAAAAATGTTGAAGTGTATTATTTGCTCAACTGTGGACATTTCCATGGTGAGGTTTTGTGGAAGGAAGGATGGATGAGATGAGGGGAGGAAGAGGGGAGGGAAGGAAGAGAAGAAGGGAAGAAGAGAAGAAGGGAAGGAAGGAAGGAAGGAAGGAAGGAAGGAAGGAAGGAAGGAAGGAAGGAAGGAAGGAAGGAAGGAAGGAAGGAAGGAAGGAAGGAAGGAAGGAAGGAAGGAAGGAAGGAAGGAAGGAAGGAAGGAAGGAAGGAAGGAAGGAAGGAAGGAAGGAAGGAAGGAAGGAAGGAAGGAAGGAAGAAAAAAGAAAAAAGAAAAAAGAAAAAAGAAAAAAAAAGGGAAAAAAAAAAAAAAAAAAAAAAAAAGAAGAAAAAGAAAAGAAGTCAGTCCTTGCTATTACACCTTCAGCTTAGATGACAGAAATAAAATGCTGGCCTGGAGATCTGCATGGAGTCATTCAAGTGGCTTAATAACACAGGGGATAAATCACTATTATTATTATGAAACAGGAGACAGGGTTCTTTGGGGCTGGGAACTGTGCAACTCAGCTCCAACTGGTGTTCAACATTCAGAACTACCAACTTCATTTCCTCCTAGCACGTAATAAATAACACATCTACCCAACATAAAAGCATTTTTATAATAGCAGTAAAGGAACTGCGGAGAATGTGATTATAAGGAACTAATAACACCCCACAGAAGTTATGTAGCATAGCTTGGAGATGACCTGGAAATGAGACAGTGGTTCATGTGGCTGGTACCGTACCTGACCAGACATTGTCCCGTTTGGACCACACTATCCCAAACTGCTACCACATTTTAATATTCTCTCCCTCTGCTGCTGTGATTTACACAGAGTGAGCCCATTTATCATTGTTGGTTTCCTCTCTATGCAATGGCTTCCAGCACAAGAGCCAAAAAGAACGTTGCACTTTAATCCACGGCACTGTTGGTACACCAGCTCTCACTGCCTGTAGTATTTTCACAGAATCACACATCTCGAGGAAACAGAAGGGAAGCTCAGCTGGTCTCTTTTTAGTGATACTCTAGCTTTGCAGAGGTGATGACTGTACCCTCTAATGGGAGAGAAAGGGCTGCTTGGTGGTTAAAATATACAGCTGGCTATTAGCCAAATCGGATTTGCTCCATACATTTGCGTAGTCTTGTGGGACCAGTGGCTTCATGCTTCGCTTGTGCTCCCTGTGAAGTGAATCCCATCTCATTCTACTGCATGTGTTTTACCAGAGACCCCAGCACACACCCCAGTAATGATATTTGAATACCTGCTTGTGGCAGGGAAAGTTCCTCTGGATGAATACTCCATTCTCTCACAGGAGACATCTGCACATCTTATGAAACAATGAAAACTCAGCCCAACAGCTCCACATCTGGTATCCCTGGGAGGAGATGAATGGGGATAAGAGAACAATCCTTTAATAAAAATCCATCCCTCATTACATAATATCTAACATAGTCTAACATAATATCCCTCAGACAAATTTTAGCAGTGTATGAAAATCACATGAACTATGTAATTTCACATTAGCAAAGAGGCTGGGAAAGTTTTATCCCATGGTTGAAGTATCCTTTAACTGTATTCACCCTAAAAATTATTTTATCTTATCAAGTGTTTGATAATAGTTGCAGTGATCCAGAGCAGTCTTTTCTGACAGGAGGTTTTAATCTTCAGATGAGGTTTTGTCCTGGGTTGTAGTGTAGGATATACACAAAGTATTTATTCTATCACCTTCTTCATGAACTGTTGAAACCAAGTGGGGCAGTACTCTAGTGCTGGGCTGTCTTCTGCTAACGGCCCATCAACGCCTTGCCCATGACTCACAGGTAACTCCCTCCAGGAGTTATCTCTGTTTAATGGGCCATCAAGGACCCACTTCACAACTCATCATCCCATTGGGAGATGCTCCGCCCAGGGGGAGGAGCCAAGCATTCTCACCTGGATATAAGCTGGGATTTGGAACAGTATAAGCAACCCTTACCTACTGGAATCCCAGAGGACCAGGGCTACCAGACCTTTCTACAGGCTCACTGCTTCAGGAAGAACAGCTCATCTGGACCGCTTCCACCATCCTGCTCAGGTTGTATTCTGACTCTGTCAGTGGTCCTTTGTGCTATTGCATTTATTTTATTTTATTTTTACCTTTTTACCTTTCTTCTTATTAAATTGTATTTCTGACTTGGAGCCTCTCACTCGTTTTGCTTTTAAACCACGACAGGTTTGGTATCCCTATAACCTGGTGAATTCTCCTTAAGAGGACTGTGGAGCGAGAAGCATTTAATCTTAAAGTTTTTCAGTCTGAGAATCAGCTTTAAATGAGATTTTACCATATTTTTGGGACATCTTGTATATACTTATTATTGCAGATCTAAAACAATGCTGAGCAGAAGACACCAGCAGTCACAGAGGAAAGACCAGTCACACCTTGATGGAAAAAGGACAGGTCTGAACTCTGATCCTTCTCAGCCAACTATGGGTAATAAGCAGCAGAGCAGTAAAGGTCCGTTTATTCATAATAAAAATATTCTTCATCTTGCTTTACTTGAGAGTTGGATTAAAAACTGGATAAAAGGTGCTCAGTTGTACAGAAAGACCTTTTCTTAAAATTTTCTCACTAAAAGGAAATAAAATACAGGGTCTGGTTTGCACATTTGTTCTGCTTGAATTAGGAAGTTTGATTTTCGAGGGAGAGAGGTGACTTAAATTACCTAAAGTGCCTGCCAATCTCATCCTTCTGAAAGTTACAATTTGGGCCATTTTAGCACAATTTAAAAAATGGAGGGGTGCAGTAAGCAAGAGTATATTTGCCTTATACCAAATAGCTTGGCACATTATCTATATGTATTTTGCAGAATTCGAGCAAGCCGAATCTACATCAAAAGGATGAAAAGTTCATAATCTTTTCTTTTGATGTGATTACACATTGTAGGGACTATTCAGATATCCATCAAAAAGAACAGTGAATTTTCTTGGAAGGAGTGAAAAGACATAAGGCAAGGCAGAACTGTGGCAAACTGAGTTCTCAGCTGAGCCTGAAAAGAAGTATGTTATAATGTAAGAAATGAATAAGAGGGAAAGAGAAAGGAAGTAAAATTATATAATTCAGAGGTGCAAGGCAATCCCAAACTCACTGCAGAAGGAACAGATTGTCAGTCCCTGAGGGAAGGAAGCAAAGGAAGCAACTATATGCAAATAAGCATGATCATTTATGCAAATTGTATTTACAATTGGTCACAGAATTTTTGTGGGCCCAGATGATTTCTGTGAGAAGCAAAACAGCAGGATCCAGGTTAAATTAATACACTAATCCTACTAATCTAGTCAGAAGTTTTTGTGGGTTTTTTTCCGCCTAAAAATATAGAGATGTAAGATACTGGATCAAGACAGATATTTATCAGGATGTTGTTTCCATAGTAGATACAACACATACCCAGAAGAGTGTAAAAAAAAAAAAAAAAAAAAAAAAAAAAAAGTCTGGGGTTTGTGAAAAGGGCATTGTGATCCCCCTGGGACAACTTTCCAGTGGAAAGGATTACAGGCAGTCTTGAACTGGAGGCCACAGATGGGCTGCTGTTTTTAATAGAAGCTCAATTTGTGGAATTCCATGGATGTCTATTTATGGATATTTTTTTATTTTCTGAAAAATTCTATGAAAAAGCTTCACAGTTCAATGTGTAGCATGGGAAAAGGACCCCAAATGAAACCAAAACCAAACAAAGAAAAGCAAACAAACAAACAAAAAAGATAGAAAAATAAAAGCAAAGCAAAAGAAACAAAAAGAAACCCCACATCGTAAATACTCTGCCTAACTGTGTCCTTTGGAGTCTTGAAGATATTGTATTGTGAAAAAGTGAATTATTTCCCCCCCTTACTTCCTTCACACAATTCCTCATTCTACAGATCTCTGTTATATCCACCAAAACAGTTTATTTTCCTTTTGTAGGGGGTGTTTTATGCCTTTAATTTTCTTTGTCACCTTCTCTCTACATCTTCCAGTTCTACTATATCCATTGCAAGACAATAGTATATTCCATTCAGAATGCATAAATGAAATACAGTGATACAAATCTTATTTAGAGCCATCAATGAATATGTATAGTTAGGGTTATTTTTCCACATGCACATTACTTTGCATTTGTAGAAATTAAATTTTCTCAACCATTTTATTACCCAGTTAGATGGTACCTCAAGATAATTCTGTGACTCTTCACAGTCTGTATTAGGTTTGATTGCCCTGTATATTTCTTGACACATGCAAGTGCTGTTCCTTTTTCTGATTGCATGTGGATACTGTGAAGAGCACTGGGCACAGTGTGGCTCATGGGGACACCATCTTCTAAATTCTCCCCACTGCAAAACTAAATTATGTGTTCCCACTACTTTTTTCCTTAGCTATTAACCATTCCTAAGAGGAGAAATTTTCAGTCCGTAATAATGTACTCTGCTACTGCTCTAGGCAGCCTGTCCCAGGGCTGGAAAATCTTTTTGTTGCAGAATTTTTTCCCCATATCCAGTCTAAACCTTCCCTGCAGGGATTTCAAAGATGTGTCAATGTCACATTTGGGGGCATGGTTTAGTGGTGGACTTGTCAGTGCTGGAGAATGGGTGGGCTCAATGACCATAGAGGTCTTTTCCAACCCAAATGATTTTATGATCCTATGATTCCACAACTTCTGTTGCCCCCAGCTAAGGTTAGTGAAGTTTGTCAACAGTTGCCTTTTCATCTCATGGCCTTACCACAAGTTGTTTATTTATAAGTACTTGCTGATCATGTGATAATCCCTCTCACTTAAATGTAACTGAGTATTGACACTGGACAGAAATTGGTTGCCCCTGCAAAGTTTTCTGGTTTTCAACTGATACAGGTCAGGGTGGATTTGATACCTTGACATGAAATCAACTTAAGTGAGGATGGCTTTCAAGCCTCACATTGCTCAAGTCCTCCAAGCCAGAAAATACATTGTGGCAGTAAGTAGATGTGTTTAATATGGTATTGCTTTTGTACGAGGTCTGCAGACTACCAGCAGTTTTCTGAGAAAGCTGAAACTGTGCTGCAGGGTTGGGAATTCGAGATGGCTATGAGATCCCATTGATTAGCCCATTTGCAAGAGGTCTTGAGAACACTACCAGCTCCACCTAGCTTTGGGCACAGATGTCTTCAACTCACAGCATAAACTAGTCCTCATATCTGCAATCAGTACCAAGAGTCTCAGTTATCCACAAAAAAAACATATTCCTAGATCCTGAACTCCTTAATATGACTAACCGAATCTATTTCTTGAACTGCTTTCACATTATTGTACTTGAATAAATGCACAACATAGGGCTGATTCCTCCTGATTTTCATCTAGATGTGTATTGTTTCTCATTTAAAAATAACCAAAACAGAAACAAAATAAATGAACAAACAAACAAACTAAAACCCCAAAACGAATAAACAAAAACCTCCAATCTCTTATGGAAACAGTCACATGCTGGTATAAGAGCAAGGAAAACAATGCCAACATATATCCTTGCTGTATTTTGCTCTCCTAGGAGGAAGAATGTATTAGACCTTTACCACGTGATGAACAGAGAAACAGCACCATGTTGACTGAAGCTATAGCAAACCACTGTCCACAGAGCTGGCAAGGAGAAAAGTAAAATACAAAACTGTTGAAGCTGACAACAGCAAGGCTTTCATTCTGGTCAGCATCACCAAATAGGGACTGCTTCAGGCTATGTTATGCCCTTTTGATGGAAACACAGAGAATTTGCGAGTTGCAACAGATCCCAGCAAGCTAAACAGAGTAGCAGAAGATCTGATCCCTCCTTTTGGTGTTGCTGATCCATGAGTGCTGATCTTACTCTGGGTAAATTATGCCCATATTTCTGTATCCCCCAGAAGCTTCTCATGTTTAACATCTCTTAATCTGGCTGTGCATATTTTCCTTGGTTTGTTTTAGTTGCCTTTGCTTTGAAGGTGCTGCAGAATTCTCTTCTCTGCCTGTATCACCTCAAGGACCAGTTAAGTGACATTTGTGCATTCTCTCATTTTGCAGACACATACAGTGTCTATAGCAGGCTTATGGCAGCAGGGACATACAATCCTACAGCTACGCCAAAAATAGTCAGTAAATGTTACTTGAACAAAACTCACCAATAAAAAGTTGTTTTGACTAAAATTAGTAAAATCTACAGTAGATAGAAGCTGTTAGTTTTGGTTTAGTATATTCTGTGTTTAGGTTAAACAGTTAACTCCTTTGAAATTTCTGAAAAGTCATGGTTGGGAGATTGTGTGTTTTCCCCCTATTTATGAAAATAAAAATAATTATATATTTTCTTAAGTTCTTAAGGACAAATAGTCAAATTGTGGCTGGAGCTATAGAGACGGGACAGGATTTCTCAGGTTTAGGACTTATAACTGCATCAGAACTGGTAGAGGATGAAACTGTTGTCCTCTCACCTCTTCTACCCTCAAACCCTGGCAGATGCCTATTTATATCTCTTTTTTGAGGCATAACAAAATTCTGATTGTCTCCTCAAGCTGGAAAAAGATGCAGAAGCATCACCAAAAACACAGAGAACTGTGTGATGCCTATACCCAAGATTAGAAAAATGTTGTGGCTAGCTTTATTTAAATGATATTGTAATAACTTAACTTTTATTTTTTTTTTTTGTCAATTGTCGATGAACTCATGGTGGACATTTTAAAAGTGGGCTCCTAACTACTTGTCTCTTCCTTGTTCCATCATAATCTGGACAGGAGGTTCTCTGAACAAGAAAACAAAATTCAGCTTTTTGGTCTGTGGGTTTTACACATTTCTTTACATTATTAAGCTTGGCTTACTGCGCTGGTTTCAAATAAATTCATGGTAATGGTGGTGGCCTTTAAGCCTGGAATAACCCGTGGAAGTAACGGAGCAACTTCTGTAGAGATGTCATTAGCAGAGTTTTATCAGGGACTCATCATGTTGTGGAGACCTGTGGTTGGAGAATTCCGCCCAAAATAGCCAAGAGAGAGGTTCTAACAGCTCTGAAGGAAACCATCCAAAGAGTGTGCTGCCAGCTGTTGCATAAGAGAAGGGAAAGGAATTGTAAAAAGAGCTTTGCATTTCACTGGTGACTGTCAGAAGTGCAAACTGACTGAGACAGAGGAAGAATTTACTCAATTTCATCATTTACTTGTTAATAATTTATTAGCTGTGACAGTGGCAATTAAGCCCCAGACTAGCTTTTCCTGTTCTTTCATCTTTCAGCCAGCAAAGATGAACTTTGGCTAATCCATTCCTAGAGATCTTCTATCTAATTTTATTTCTCTTTCCTCCTTTCATCCATTGCAGCGTTATTTCTACTTCCAGTTACATTCAATTCTTCACAGCTTCCTTTCCCAGCCACATACTTTTATTGCTCTTCTATTTTCTGATGGGATCCTCCTAGCTCCTTCCTTACATTATCACCCACTTTGTTGCAAAAAGCCTGGCCCTTGCTCCATTATGATCTTAATTGGCTTTCGACCATCCCATAACACTCTGCCCTCTCTGTTTGTAGGCCTGATCTCCTCCAGCTTTCACATTCTGCATTTCCTTCTCTTCAGTTTTTTTCCTCAAAATATTACCTTCTTGGAATTCCTTCTTCTCAGGTTAATCAAGGCTATTTTCTTCTGTGTCTCTGTAGATGTCATCCATTCCACCTCTCTTTTTCAAAGCTAAAAGAGACCATTTTACTGTAATAAAATGCAATGTGTTTGCTGTGATGCATTATGGAGAATTTGTGTGATACTCAGTCCTTATGTCTCAGCCTAAAACCAGTTAGCTTAATATACAGCATTCTCTCAGAAGAGAATAATGTAACATGTTGAAAGCATCAGTAAAACAATGGAAATCATCAAGAATGTAAAATATCTCCTAGCATTTTTCTGAAACTCAGAAATAATACATGGCTGTCTTGCACACCATTTGTTTTTTTCATCTTTTTTCATTACTTACATACAGACGTGAAAACTAATTTCATCACTGTTGTGCTTTTTCTGTATCTCTTCATAAGCAGAAATAAAAACAAGTTGTAGTTCTTGCCTTGATTGGATCACACAGAAAACATCTTGGGTGCTATACCCAGCACCAGTGACACAGAGATATATTTACTTATAACAGTTTTCTCTGACAGTGGGGAAAAAAAAAAAAAACCAAAAAAAACAACCCTTTCTCCTACTTCAAGCAAAACTGGACAATAACAGGTTCAGGAACTGCCTATTTGAATTTTCCAGGACAGGATCTTCCTGTCTGGATATTTATACAGCAGCTACCACTGTGGTATCTAAACCCCGTATTGATTTATTAAAGTGCACTCATAAAGCACTCTGTATTTTTTTTCCTTTCTCTGTTATTTTATGTGGTGTTATTGTGGGAAAGCAAGGTCAATGGAAGAATGTTTTACATTTTGTTCTGAAACTGCTGAGGTTTACAGTCATTCTGATATATTCCAGAAGCAACTCTCACAATGTGCACCAGTAGCCAAAACACCTTTATCTCCTTCTTTCGTGAATTTCCTTCTGGATTTTTGTGAGGAGTGAAGCTTTCCCCTGCCACTTCTCTGATAACATGGATAAGTAATATGGGATTTTGGAAACTGAGGGAAAATTCTTGATTTCTTGTAATAAGTCATCAGTGTCAGCTCAAATACAAGTATACTTCCAGCTGTTGCTTGTTCAGGAGATTGATTGCTCTGTTTTCCATCAGGGTGTTTTGCCTCTCTCTCTCTTACTTTTTTTTTTTTTTTTTTTTTTTTTTTTTTTTTTTTTTTTTTTTTTTTTTTTTTTTAAAAAAAAAAAAAAAAAAAAAAGCTTATGAGACACTTGTCTTTCTCAGTTTAATGTGATCACCAATATTCATGAGGTGTGGGGCTGGGTAGGCAAGTGTACCACTATTTGAAGATGCAGCCAGAGTCACAAAACGAAGGGCAGTGGTACTGTGGTTGAGCCTGAGACATTTTGGGTGCCCACAGTGTATACAGGGAGTACAAGGAATCATCTCTTTAGACATATGAATTACAGCAGTAATCTTGAATGGAATGGGAATACCACTGGAAAGGCAGCATTGCACTTCCTTTTCTGAGCTCTAGGGAAAAAAAAAAAGAAAAAGTTCTTCAATGTGCAGGCCCAGGGTCTTACCCCTAAGGTAGCTGTGCCTTAACCCTGGAAGGACTGAGGCAAATGGGGAAAGATATCCTTTTAGATCATGGTGAGAAAAGCCTCCCTCCTATGGGCCTTTGCAGCCACATGTTAATATTTCTTAGGTTTTATTATTTCATTGGTTTACTAAGTTTATGTCACCCTTTTCAGCCCCGTTCACCATATATGCAATCCCACTAGAATGCTCTCCCTTCTGTTGAACCCCATTGGGTTAATTTTGTTGCAGTGTTCCACCCCTGTGACCCCATTAGTCCCCTCAGTTTACATTTACTCCTTTGCAAGACCTCAAGACCTGCCCTAGCTGTCCCATTTATAACCTTGTGTCCTTGGACCCATCTGTCCTCTCATCCCAAGATTTTATTCAAGGCTCTTGTGTCCCTGAACCTCTATCCTGTGTCCCCGGACCCCTTTGCTATTCTTGCCTGTGTTCCTGAATAAACAGCTTTTGGGTCTTCAAAGGAGAAGCCCACCCCCTTGGCTTAGACGTCGGATATATTGAGACCAGTGTCTAGGGCCAGGCATCCCTCTCAGGTTGCTACACTTCTACTTTTGAGTTATTCTTTAACCCCGAAGTCAAGAGACTAAAAAACTGGAGTATATTCTGGGAATGGCAATATTTGAATGAGTTTGAATGAAATGACTCAGGGCTAAAACCTGCTTGTGTGTGTCTGGGATTCTTTTCCATGATGTCAGAATCTTCACTTCATAGGGAGGCATGAGGCTGAAACCAGGGCCCAGATGCAAGTATAGTGGTAGTCTCAAATGAAAGGGGCAAAGAGTAGTTACAGGAAGGTGTGAAACATGGCCAAATTGTGGTATTACATCATCTGAGGGAAGGCAGCAGAATCTCAACTCTACTGCATCATGTAGGGGTGCAGACAATGGAATTGTTTTAGATGGATGGATGGATGGATGGATGGATGAATGTCTAGTTTGATGCTTTTCAGCATTATTGCCACTAGCAATCTTTAATCACTACAGCACCACTCCAAACATCTGCAGTAAAATCCAGACCCTGCCTGTATCTGAAGTAGGGCATCCCTGTGATATGTGATAGGAAGGGGAAACATTCACCCATGACACAACTAGTTTCTGCAGTCATTTCTATCTGTCCTCAGAACCTCCAGAGTTTTGACTGACTGATACTCTCTGCCATGCTGGTAAGGACCCAACACAAGATAGGACGAGGAATCTATAGGGAAGACTTTTCACTGTTGGGCAGAGCTGGTTAGTATAGCATTGCAGGAGGGTTCTAAGCTATATATGTGGACAAGATAACACAAGGATTTTTTTGTAGGCAGAAGCAGCATTTAGAGCATCCAGAATATATTTGCCTGAAACCTGCATACATAAAAACCAAAGCAAACCAGTGATATTTAAAATCAATAAATATTTTTGGGCATTTTAAAACAAATTCTAATTTAATTGGTACCTACAAAACCCAATATGTTGCAAATTAAAACCTCCATAAGCAAAAACTATGCCAGTGTTTTGTTGGTGTTTTTTTTTGTTTTGTTTTGTTTTTGTTTTTGTTTTTGTTTTGTTTTTTTTTTTTTTTTTTTTAATTAGTATGTATTAATTACAGCCAGCACTTGTTCATGAATCTTCTGTGCTGATACTGGAACAGACATCAATATAATACAGATTTCTTTTTTTTTCTTCCTCTTCATTTCCATTCTGACCAACACATTTTTATTCAGTCCATATGAATGAAGTTCAGCCATTAGTTTTATATAACCTGATCTCTGCCACAGAATAAATAATACAGTATTTGTTGCCAAATTAGAATACTCTAACTGAAATAGATATGTGCATTTAGTGAAGTCAAGTCATAATTTGCTTGAATCAATATTAGTAAGGAAGCCAACATATGGGATTTTAAATCCAAAAATTTGTACATTTGTAGATGAGCTTTTATAATGCAAATGGATATACATTTTCCCAAAACAGTGTATATTCAATAAAACCCATCAGCTTCCTGAGTGTCAGCTGACATAGCAGTGGATAATATGCTATCTTTCCTTTTTTCAATTTCATCTTTATTGAACATCTTTCTATATTTATTTAGTTTGATTTATTTTGTTTGCAATAGAAACACTTTAAAAAGTAGAATTCTTGCCCGTGATTTCAGGTTCATTCTGCAATTTCTCAGCAGCAGTCCAATATTATAAATTAATCCGGAAGGGAAGGCAACTTTCCAATATATACCTGTAATTATTTTGCAGTCCTATCGGTCCTTGACATCTGTGTATTCTGAAATAGTCATGAAATGAAACCACCCAAAGGCAAAACTTTTAGAAAAGAGGTGCTGAGACATTTCTACATGATTGATCTGAATGCAGTAACTTATTTTGAGCACTGATCTGCACAAGCAAAACTGTTATTATATTGGTTGAATATACTAATCCAGAAAACTGCTTCTATCACTCACATTTGCAACTGCTGAAAAGACAGTTGTATTCATGCATCCCTTATAGTTCTACTACTAGATGAAAAAAATTGAGCTGTTTTGGTGTGGTTCACCAGAACCAGAAATCTATAGCTGATGGTAATTTTGGAGATGAGAATTAAAGTCAGTTATAATAAACTGTGTAATTGTGTGTCTGTATAGTGAAATTGCTTCCTAGCTGCAGGTTTGTTTCACTTACTTGCCTGCTGAGAATAAATAGCCAGCCCTCCCTGCATACATGTTACTGAGTATGTAAAGCCTGATCAGACACATGCCTGAACAGACCTTTTGGGTTTCAGGTTTCTGGATGTATGATATCAGACTAAAATAAACACGGAGGGTTGATCACCAAAACTTTGGGCTGCTTGTGCTTCAGGACATTCCCCAGAAGTTCAGTGAAGGAAAATGTGAAGCCTCTAATGACTCCAACCAGCCTTGGCTCTTCTCCCAGATTTTGATGTCTGTCACATGTTACAGCAGAGGTAGCTTATGGGTGGAAGAGACCCACCTAAGCTGAGCAGCCTATGAGTAGCAGATTTATTCCAGCTAAACTACATTACAGTTTTCCCTCACTTTTGAATGATGTGAAGACTTAATTTCATTTTTAAGGTGTAAAACCTGCTGATATCTCTCATTCTCTATTATATCTCATTTTTGCTGTACAGAAATGTTGAAAAGGTTAACTTTAATTTTGACATAATAAAACTGAAAATTTGTTGTGGGTGATGTTGGTGCAGTTACAAGGTCATTGCCTCACTTTGCAGAGCTTGTTTGGACGTAATTGCTGCTTTGACAGTAAATAAATCAGTGCAATTATACAAACAGAAAGGTGGGGACAGACTCTGTTGCAATAGGACAGGGGGTAATGGTTTTAACCTAGAGGAGAACAGAGTTAGGTTAGATTTTTACAATGAGGATGGTGAAACGCTGGGAAGAAGTTGCCCAGAGAGGTAGTGGATGTCTCACCCCCAGAAACACGGAAGGCCATTTTGGACAGGGCTCTGGCCAACTTGATCTAGTTGAAGATGTCCCTGCTCATTGCAGAGGGATTGGACTAGATGATCTTTAATGTCCCTTTCTATCCTACATTCCATTAATCTCTACAACTCCGTCATGAATCTCTTCATCCATGTTCTCAAAGGATATTTGTATGCTGTTCTATCTACCACATGAATTTTCCCACCATAATAATTGTTTTTACCCAAAACAACTATGTACTCAGAGTACTGAGAGTTTTAATTATAACCATCGGAAGCTTAAACTGAGCACTGAACTGGAAAAAACACAGAAGATCATTCCTTTATCTTTCATCTGTCCTTCATGCAAATCAGGCTAGTTACCAAACCATATATGTTTGAATTGATGATCATCTGACCTATTTTCACATTTCTGCTCTACCAAATTTACATCTAGATTTAAATGTCTTAATTCTTACTGTAATCAGTGGAGGCAGTCAATATGGCTAATATGACTTAGAGACGCAGAGTCAGAGGACTGCCCTCAATGCAGGTGATCTTTTCTTATTTTAGGAGGAGAGGAGTCACATTTTCTTGACATTTTCTTTAAGTTTCTGTTTCACAGTGTTACTGAGAAATGAGATGAGTAAGGCAGAATAACTAGTAATAACTAGTATACTTGCTTGGAAAGATTAGGGTGAAATCCAGACCTCATGGAAGATTCAGGTGAAATTCATGCTGATTTTAGTTCCTAGACATTCTTTATTTCTCAGGAAGCATCAGCTTTCTGACTGTTCTTGATCAACAATACTACACTGACACTGCTGGGATTATGCCAGTATCCTCACATGAGGTTTTGGCCCTGAATTACCCATTTATGGCATGAGAACAAACAGTAATAGTGCAGGCCCACATTAAAGAAGGACGTTTGTTTCTTATGAAATCAGTTAACAGACACAAAACCCATTTGAAATTAATAGAAGCTAATTGAAAGTAATGGAGAATTACCTGAAAATATAGCACAAGATGAAATTAATTGAAGATAATTGATAGTGACTGGAATTAATAAAAAATTGAAACAAATTTGGCTTAATTGAAATTTATTGAAAATTAATTAAACTCAATAATTCAAAACCTATTAAATTTAATAGAATCTAATTCATATTACGTGTATACAATGTTTAATAGTAACATAACATTCTTAAAAGGGATTTTTATTGGATGTTTTATTTGTGTAATACTTTTCTAATGTAAGAGTAAGAATAAATTTTAATGGAAAAAAATGATGCAGAGCAGAGAAATTCAGACTCTTTTTGGAATAGTATGGGAATACTGTGTGATACTGATAACAAAAGTTCCTGACAGGATTTAGTAGGATTAAAATAAAGTCTTATGGATTTTATCTCCTGGTTGAGACTTTCATTAGAATTTAATGAGAACATTCTACCAATTAAGATGTTGGCTTTGATTTGATAAATAACTTTTTGACCATATATGGAATCCAGCATCTGTCTTCTTTGCAAGTGTACTGAGAGAACCCTTATTTGTTTTCTTTAATGATGGAACATTTTAAGTTTTATGAGGTTGCTTACAGATTTCCTTCTGTTAAATCACCAGTGTTTTTATCAACTATTTCCATGTCCCTCCATATTTGTCAGCTGAAAGAATGAAATACTTTCTTGCATAAGCCCATTGATATATTCATCTTAGTGTTTGAATTATACTCTTTGTGGATATGTGTTCTTGCTATAACTTTCAGGAAGCTGAAGGAAAATGTAATTTTTTTTTTTTTTTTTTTTTTTTTTTTTTACTGAATTGGCACCAAGATCCCATTATTTCAAGAATGTAAAAGACAAAGAAACTAGGACCTCTGCCCCTCAAAAAAACCCCAACAAAACCAGAACATAATGTATGCTGAGTACATCTCAAACTAATATAAACACTTAAGGTAATTCTAAAGGTTCTATCTCTAGTTAAGGCACAATATCTAAGTGTACAGGGAAGACCGATACCTCTTAGGAAAGCTGGAAAAGCAGATGTTGCTTTTGAAAAACAAAATATGTCTATGTTATAGTAAATTAAAAAAAGAAAAAAATACCAATAGGTATTTTAGAAATATTTATAAATGCTTAACAGAGGCCTGGAAATATTTATGGTGGGAAACAAGTCCAGATTTCCTGTTTACACCTGTGCAAATCCCTACTGTTTGTAAATATCTGCCAATTTACTGAAAAAGTTAGGTAAAAGTAGCAGAAGTCCTTTTCTTCATTCATCTTTCTTTATGGCATGTACACAATTTATGAATTTTAATCCTATTTTTAGGAGGTAAACAAGTTGGGATTACAAAAAGTCTGAATATAGGTTTTCACAAATATGCTTCTGGCACCACTTCCACTTTAGCCATTGGAGATCTAGTCAGTAGTCAATGGAGACATTCACCTGACTAAGTAATGACTGTCTTCTTTACATCAGGATGACTAGATCTCTGCACCCACTGAACATCTTGGGGCTTGATTCTGTCCTACACATAACACTGACTGCATTCAAAACATGCTGGGCTCCAAGTTACCCATGGCACACATCACTCGGGATCTGGAGACTACATTCGGTCAGCTGGAGATCACTCAGGATGCCTTAGGAATCTCAAAGAGTGTTCAGTTTTTGTGCTAAAGCTGCTGACTCATGTCCCTGTCCACAATGACAAATGCACATGCTGAGGTCACATTTAGTTATCTACCATGCCAGTCTCTAAATTTATGTACTCTAACCAACAGGTTGAATCATAGTTGAACACAGTCATCGAAATCAGATTAGAGAGTACTCTATGTACTCCAGAAAGAATTTTGTTTTGGGAAACATGTTTATACTAAAGCAGCAGGATGCTTTCTGACAAGAAGGACAAGTAAAAAAAAAAGAAAAAGGAAGAAGTTGGGAGAACTTAGAAAGAAAAGAAGTGGCATAAAAAAGCAAGGAGCAAAGAAAAAATTGAGACAGAAGAAGGATAAACAGAAGAACATTGAAGGAATGAGAACTGGATGAATAGACACTCTACAATTGCCACCCTGTCTGTACAAAACAGGTTTCATGTGTTCTCAAACAAATTCCCAAGAATTTGCTGTGACATCTCTAGCTGGTTGCATATTGTGCTTGAGATCTTATGCTAGCAGGAACCAGGCAAAACTGCCTCCACCTGAAAACTCCCAAAGTGTAGATTGCTTTAATAGCAGTTGTCAGGGAAGTTCTGATGGGAAACAAAGCATATTGTGAAGCTCCGGAGAGAACCATGAAATGCACCTCAGAAATGAAACCTGAAACTAAAATCCATCTATCCCCATTTGTCGCTGTGAGTAAGTTAATGATCTGCTCTGCCCTACGCAGTGTAGGAGACAAAACTTCTTTGATTTACTGATTATTTGGGTAATGTTTGAGCCACATGCACTGCTAGGTAACACTATGTATTCTCCTGCTCCCTACAGCCTATTTACTGACTTCTGGTTTCCTATTGAGACATTAATTTCTTTGATTAAGCACTTCAGTTTAATTGTAAAATGGAAACCGCAATATAAGACATGTTATCCAAGAAAAAAGCACCAAGAAACTTTTGGGGGGGAAAGGGCACGTAAATTTATTTCCATGTCCTGTGTTCAACTAGAAACATGTGGGATGTTAGAGGAAAGGAAAATAATTTGAATCTTTTGAGTATTTAAATTGGTCTGTGTAACCTCTTGCAATGCTGCATTGCCTTCCTACGCCACAGTCTGTGTTTATCTTCTGATCTGTTCCTCCTGTAAAGAGTTTGGGGACATCATCTTGTTAATTCCTATCAACAGATGTTGGATCCTCTCCCAACATATGTAAAGGTTGCCTATTTTTTGCCCATCAGATTAGTCATTGGCTTAATTTTTTAGGCCTTCCATGAAATTAAAATGTCTTAAAAGCAGGGGATGGAGGATAATTGAATGGACCTCTGAACATAACACACTCCAGAGATCTAATTAGAATTTGCACAAAAATGAGGCAAATAGCCTGAAAAAAATAGCAAACAAGATTCTGCTGACAGAAAGGTTTTCTTTCGCCTCTTGCATTCTGTGAAGAAAAAAAAACTTACAGCAGGTTTATCAGATCACAGAATCACAGGTTTGGGTTGGAAGGGACCTTAAAGTTCATCTCATTCCAACACCTTGCCATGGGCAGGGACACCTTCCATTGGATCAGGTTGCTCTAAGCCCCATGCCCCATCCAACCTGGCCAACCTGCCCCCATGCCCAAAGAAGCTTCTCTGGGGAGCCTGTGCCCCACCACCCTCATAGCCAAGAATTTCTTCCGAATCCCTCACGTAAACCAGTCCTCCCTCAGGTTAAGACCAAGTCTCCCTTCCCCTGTCTCTCCATGCCTTGTCCCAAATGTCTCTCCAGCTCTCCTGGAGCCCCTTTAGGCCCTCTCAGGGACTCTGAGGTCTCCCTGGAGCCTTCTCTTGTGCAGGTGAACACCCCAGCTCTCCCAGCCTGCCTCCAGAGCAGAGGGACTCCAGCCTTGGACCATCTTTTTGATTTCCTCTGGACTTGCTCCAGCAGCTACATATTCTTCTGTTTTTGGGGGCCCTGGAACTGGAGGCAGCTCTGGGGATGAGAGTCTCCCAAGAGTGGAGCAGAGGAGCACAGTCCCTCTCTTTAACTGCTTCCCACACTCCTTTGGGTGCAGCTCAGGACATGGCTGGTTTCTAGGATTCCATTAACAGACCTATAAGAACATTTGGGAGGAGGGAGAAACCTTGATGTAAGAATCATGAATGTGCTAAATCACCTAGAAACATATACTGCAACAGATTTGTGAGCATTAAAAGCATGTTGCATATTTAATGTATTTCTCAGTCTCGTCTGATTTTTTCCAAATGGCTTTGATTGGCCAAGGAGATTTCCGAGGAGATGGGTCAACTTCTATGATTAGCTCTGCTCATTCAAAATAGCCATTTAGATATTCTGAACTGTCACATTGGATCTTAGCATGAAAATACACTTTTGCTCTTTCCCATAAATCTTGAATCACATTATAAGACAGCTCAACATTATTCAGTATCAGCTTCTTCCTCCTTGTTCTTCTTTTCCTTGTATTTATTTATTTATATCCTGATAATAACTTCCTTGGGGCATTGTATAGGCAAGACATGTATTTTGACCTCCTCCTTTCCCCAGGAGTGCAATTGCCTTATGGTAATTATAAGATGTCGTCTGTTATTATGAAGGTGCCTTATTGCTCAAACACATCAGGGATATCTGATAATGTAATTACTTCACCTTATAAAGCTGTTATAAATCATGCATGGGGAACACTTTTTCATATTAAAGCTGTCTGAAGAATTATCACATTGCATGGAATGGGGATATCACGGTATGGATAACACTGTGTTTTGTAGGCCCATGGTAAGCAACTACAGTATTAAAATATTTAACATGAAAAATTAAAGAAAACAGATTCAGAAAGCATGACTTCTTTATAAAGGTTTAGAAGAACAGACTATCATCTAAGTGGGCATACTACAGCCTGTGCCTTCTGAGGCATGAATAACTACTGTGGATTTGTGTTTTTCTTATTTTTTTTCCTTGACTTCTCTTCTTCCTCCTCTAACTTCCCAGTTTCCCTGAGTGCAGTATAATTGTTATAAAAGCAAATCAATAAGCACTTGAAACATTGGCCGTTGTACAAAGAATTGTGCTTCTATTGGACATCACTTTAATAACATCTAATGATTATTTCTCCCTCTTTCAGCTTCTGAGGTTTCCCAGCACTTTATTGATTAGAGCCTGTGACAGAGTTCAGATTATAATTAAAAATCATCAATGAGAAAACACAATGCAGTTCCACTTAGCAATCATCTGAACAGATAATCACTAAGTAAGGTGATGTGACCACAAAATATTTCCAATAAATCCAGGTAGAGAATAACTGAAAGTCACTTGATGGGTCACATTTCAGTAGGGCTTCACTGAATCTCAAACAAAGGCTTATGTATCCCAAGTAAATATAAAGTGCTAAATAGGTAAGTATCCTAAGTAAATAGGTAGCTCTAAATCCAACTCTCTCACAACCAGGGTTCTTGACTAGTAAAATCGTGGAACAGTTTGGGTTGGAAGGTCCCTTAAAACTCATCCCATTCCATCCTCTGTCATGGGCAGTGTCACCTTCCACTACCCCAGGTGGCTCCAAACACTGTCCGACCTGGCCTTGGACAATTTCAGGTATGGAGCAGTCACAGCTTCTCTGGAAAATTTGTTCCAGGGCCCCACTACCCTCACAGTAATTTTTTTTCCTAATATTTAAGATACATTTCTCCTCTTTCAGTCCTTTAGTCATGTCACTACAGTTTCTAATGAAGAATCACTGTCCAGCTTCTCACAGCACCTTTCCAGATCCTGAAAGGTGCTGTGAGGTGTCCACATTCCTTCTCTTCTGCAGGCTGAACAGCCCCAACTTCCTCATCCTGTCATCATAGAGGAGGTGCTCCTGTCCTCTTATTAAATTCATGACCTCCTCAGCAGGCCCTGCTCCAACAATTCCATGTCTTTCTTCCATTGGGGGCACCAAATCTGAACACAGTACTCCAGGTGCGGTTTCATAGGAGCAAAGCGGCAAAGTCATCTCATACCAGCTGTCCACACTCCTTTGGATACAGCCCAGAAGCACGCAGCTGGGTCATGAGTTTTTCATCAACCTTTATTCATAAGTTTTCCTCTGCAGGGCTGTGCTCAATAAACTGTTACTGTGGTGGACAAATTTTTGAGATTTTTGGCTTGAGGGTGGCATTGTACTCTTAGGATTTGGTCAAAAAATGCAAGACTAGATCTATCCATGTGAAAGGAAAGGACATAAAGCACTAAAACCAGGGAGAGAATCTCCTTTGGATGCTCCTGCGAGTGTACGCTTCTGGAGGTCTGACCCTGAGGGCAGTCCAGCATCCACTTATCTATACCCAGTTTGCATGTTACAAGTGCTGTTTTCAGGAAGGGGCAAAGTGAAATGTTAGTTATGAAATTCCCCTCTGGAGCTAGGATCAAGTAAGGGGAAACCAGGAAGAAGACTTAGAAACCTGTGTTTGGATAGGGAGGACAAGAATAAGCATCAGTTCAAATACTTGGATTTGAAATATAAACACATCAGAAGAGTTCTGACCAAATTCAGCTACAAATTTATTTGGCAAACTGCTATTTACACCACTAACTATAAAGAAGCAATATAATTTAATGAGAAGCAGTAGATAATGATTCTAGAGACTTGAACGCTTTCACACCTCCTACTTTATGATCTTTTCCTTTACCTATTATGTTTTTCCATATTCAGTGTACACATCTCAAAGTTAAATCCTGGGTACCACAATATGTACTAGATCTTTTATTTCAAACAGATGTTTTTCTTATCTATATTTCAAAGGCTGCATTTTAAAAGCTGGAAGCCCTAAGTATTGTCCACCCTTTTATACAGCATGCTATACAAACTGATTCAGAAGATCCACTGGGAATTGCTGAATGGCAATAATATCATAATATGCCAAAAATCTCATCTATAATTCCTTCCAGTTGTTTAACTTGCATCAAGCTGAATTGTTAAACAAATACAGGATAAGATGATGCTTTTAATTTTATGGCCTGCTTATAGTACTCACTGTCCTCCCAAACTCAAAGGATACTCTAGGTGTGGTATGTGCTCTAGATGTGCTCTGTGGAATGGGGCTGAGGGAATCCCACCTTCCTCTCAATACATTCAACCCCTCTAGGAAATCATATTGGGTGCCTTTACATGAATCACTCTTCAAACCAGTCAGTTTGTTGTGGGTCTATTTCGTGCTTCATCTGAACAACTGAACAAGATGTTTTCTTAAAAGGTAAGACAGTTATCTTTTATTGTGAGGAAATAAAATATATATGTGACCCACTGCCAGTCTTCATATATCTTTTTCTGTGCTTTCATGAATTACTTTCAGACTCATTTTCAGGAACATTAAAAGCAGTTAGTAGCCCACTTAATTTTAACCTACTTTTCCCTTACTGTTTACTATGCCTTGTTTGGAATCAGTGGCTTGCTAACATTTTCAACTTCTTTTTTTATTTCTACCTTTGATGTGTCCAGTGCAGGAGCCAGGAGCCATCCTGTGCCTCATCCCAGAAGCAGAGCTACCCTGACCTTCTAGGAGTTCTCTATATGTTCAAACCGTGAAAGGTTACTCTCCATCATTATCCTGATAATCAATAAATGGATGAAATATGTCCATGTAACACAGACCTCACAGTAGGATACTTAGACCTTTTAATTGCTATTTGTATATAAAAAAGTGCATTTAGTGTCTCTGTTCTCAGTTTCTGCGTGATCATTTGCTCACTTTTTTTTTTTTTTTTTTTTTTTTTTTTTTCCTGGTTTAGACTGTTTAACACAGAATTAGGTATGAAATTTTTTCTTTTCTACAGCAGCCCTCTGGAAGTGCTTCACTGAGGAATTTCTATTTCCGGTAACTGGCACGTGTGCGTATCTGGGCTTGAAATCTGCCTTCAGGGGCCTCCTCTTTGTCCAGGCACATGCTAAAAAAGAGCAACATGCAAGACCTTCTTCTCAAATGGTTGCTGTGCTCTCCTGGCCATCCTTGATGTGCCACAGAAAGCTTGTATTTATTTGGAAAGTAAGAAAGTAAGGTTATACGTGCAAATGCAAATGTAGGAATAAACAACACCTGTTCTTCACCATATATATTATCATGAACCATTCAGTTTCAAGTGAGAAATTGCTGTGAGGATGTGGGGCTGAATCTGTGAGTCCATCTGATAAGGCTTATACTTCCTGTCTCATGGGGATAGAAGGGGTGCCCCAGACAGATCATCCCATTTGCATCTATTCATCTATGCATGACTGTTTGGGGTAGCTGATCACAGAAACACAGAATGGGCAAGGCTGGAAGGGATCTTAGTGGGTCATCTGGTTCCACATCCCTGCTCCAGCAGGATCATCACAAAGCACAGGGCACAGGATTGTGTCCAGAAGGGTTGGAATATCCCCAGTGAGGGTGACTCCACAGCCTCTCTGGACAATCTCTCCCAGTGCTCAGTCTTTGCTCAGGCACAGAAGTTCTTCCTCATGTTCAGGTGAAACTTCTTGAACATAATTTTCCACCATTGTCTCCTCTCCTATTTCTGGGCACCAAGGAGAAGGGGAGTCAGCAGAGTGGTCTCACAGGAGAAACTTCCTCCCTGTTTATATATCAGAAAAGAGGAAAATCCTGTAAGAGAAGAAAACACGAAACAAATCTCAGCATCCACTCTCTCATTTCTTTTACCAGAATAAATTCTAGCTTCATATCTCCTACATTACCACATTTCTTCAGGTAATATTTGGGTGCTTGTGAAATTCTCCTCTGAGTTGAACCCATCACAGCTCAAGCTAGGAAATACCAGTTGGACACACCTCATTGTGCTCTTATTTTTTGTGGCAAAGCTACACTTTACTGATTCAGAATTTTACCAATAACTGACGCAGTGCTATCAATTAACACTTACTGTGTCTATAGGTTCCTGCTGAGTTTAACATGTTGGCTGCTATGTTGCTGTGGACCCACTATTCGCCAATTAGAATGCATGTTGAGAGGAAAAAGTTTGAGTATAATGGTTCAGCAGTTGGTTTTCCCGAACAGACTTCAAAATGCTGAGCAGATTCAAGGATGTACTGCTGAACTATCCCTTGCCAATGTTGTGTAGCCTTACAAAGTGATAGCAAACAATTGTGGTACACTGTCTACACTGCTGGCATTTTTCATCTATCTGTTCTTCCTGTGCTCTGAGTAGTTCAGGTGTGATCTTGGTCCAGTCCAAAATAAGCAAAGCTACACTAGTCCTGCAGTGATACTGAAGTGATGAGGAAAGATAGACAGACACCAAGGAGGGCAGCTGATTGCTGATATCTTACATCATTACCTTGGGACTAGCTTTGTGTTCATATTTCCACTCCCAAAGTTCTGCTGCATGCATGTCAGAATAATGCTTTGTCTCTTTTCATTTAGAAACAGGGTTCTTCACATTCCAGGCCAGACCAGATGATGTTATTCATGTTGGTTTTACTAAGATTGAGAGTGGTCTTTATGAGACACAGCACAAAGTTGTAAAGTCTTAGGAGACATACAAAATATTGCTGAATACAAGTGCCATGTGTCACCCTGTGGAGTGTCAGACATTGAAAGAGATACTTGCAGCACATAGTCGTGTGCTTGCAGAGTTTTCACTTGAGGACAAATCAAACTGATTGTTAGGTGTGGCCATTGGTGTAAAGCAGTTTTATTTACTACTTTGTTGAGGTTTGAAAGCAAAACGAGTGAGAGCAAAACAAGTCAGAAATACAATTTAATAAGAAGAAAGGAAAAAAAGTAAAATCAAATGAAATAAATGCAATAATACAAAAGACCACTGACAGAGTCAGAATACAACCTGAGCAGGATGGTGGAAGCACCAGATGAGGTGGTCTTCCTGAAGCAGTGATCCTGTAGAAAGGTCTGGTAGCTCTGCTCCTCTGGGAATCCAGTGGGTAAGGGCTGCTTGTACTGTCCCAAATCCCAGATTATATCCAGATGGAAATGCTTGGCTCCTCCCCCTGGGCGGAGCATCTCACAATGGGATGATGAGTTGTGAAGTGGGTCCTTGATGGCCCATTAAACAGAGATAACTCCTGGAGGGAGTTACCTGTGAGTCATGGGCAAGGCACTGATGGGCCATTAGCAGAAGACAGCCCAAAGGCAGGGGGCCTGGGAAGAGCACTGCCCCACTTGGTTTAACAGTTCATGAAGATGGTGATAGAATGAATAGTTGTGTACGTCCTACGCTACAACCCAGGACATCCTTTAACTACATAACACACTTCCTTTGTATATATGTTCTCACTGGTGATTCCAGAATGCCTCTGAAATGTGGCACTTGCTGATAAATTCATAAAAGTACAGAATCATAGAAAGATTTGTGTTGGAAGGGACATCCAGCCATCTAAAGGCTATCTACTTAATCCTCCACTGAGCAGGGACATCTTCAACATTGGTTCTCATGTGTTATGGCCAAGCTCTGATCAGTTCATTCCTCTCTTGGGTTGCTCTAGTTAACAGCATGATCCTTCACAGATGAATCTTATCCTTCTGAAGGAGTGAAGACTTTCACTGTTACTTACACTGTTCACTAAATGTTCAGAAGAGTGCCGACAATCTCTGTTAAGGACTCAATCAGCAGCTGCAAGTCAAGGACAGAAAGAGTCCTTGCAAGTCAAGGACAGAGAAAGGAATCAGGACAGAGTCTACAAGTTTCATGCTGAAAATGTGTTGGTGCCCTGCATAGGCTGGAGTCAATGGGACTCAACAAAATTTTGCTCACACAACATTCTGTGCAGCAAGAAACAAGAGTGACAAGAACATCCTGACCACACAACTTGCTTAGAAAATCTGCAGTGCACTTTTTCTAGAGCCCCTTTTTCTGTTCTTATTTTCTGGATGGTGTAAAGGATTTGTTAGCCGAGGAAAGAACACACAATCGTGAAATTGTATGCAGTGCTTTATTTCAGAGCTCTGGAAGCCGGGGGTCCCAGACCCAGATCTCAGCTTGTCCAACATGCTAAATGGTTACAATTTTATACCTTTCTTGTTACATAAGGATTCGTGTTAATCATTAAACCCCATCGTTCCATTGATTCCATCCTGAGGAACAATGGTCTGTGTGATTCTAGCTCAAGATTCTGGTTGGAGAAAATAATCATATTTAATTACCAAACTGATATTACAATTGACAATTCTGGCATGCGTCCTGCTGATGATTATATCGGTACAGATCCTCCTGACCTAACTTTATTCTCTTTAGAGCCTGTGTGTTCTACTAGGGTTCCCCCTTTCTCTCCCCCTACCACCTGTGCAAAGTTATGCTTTATACTTCATTTAATTAAAACAATAGCATGGAATAACATCCTGGTTACAAGTGGAGCCGATCCCTGTTCTTGGGCCCTTGCTATTTCAGAAATCAATTTAACCCTATGCTATCAGATTGAAGATCTACAACACAAGTGCAGTTGTCACTAAAACCACCAAGTGCTATTAGCAATGAGTCTAACTCTAAACTCCCATGTTTGAAAGGTTTTTTTTGTTTTGTTTTGTTTTCCCACAATCCTTGACATATCTAAGTCCTTGTGCAAATTTGGTGAAGAATATAAAATATATTTGAAACTCAGGCTTTATCCAACTGGAAACTAACAGAACTGCAACACATGAGATTTGAGAGGTCTTGTTTTCCAGAAAACTTAAAAATATTCAGTGGAACAAAGCACATTTTTGCTATCAAAGCAAGGTAGTTTAGTCTATATGCCTGTATGTGTATGTCACTTGAAATTATAGGCGAGTCAAATTACCCATAAATTATCTGGCTGGTCAGTGAATCACAGGGGCTGGCATTTCCCAGATATCATGAACATTTTCCCATTTGCTTCACTTTCATTTTATTTAAAATAAACTACTTGACATCTAAAATGACTGAGGCTATTGCAGATTAAAAAAAAATACACTTAAGAGTGCAAAGTCTTGTGCCTATTCTTGCTATTCATGTCAGCCTGTAAAAGGAAGTGTTCTGATTGATATAAACTATTATGACACACATGAAAAAAAGGTATTAGAGATTGAATAAAGTGCATTGTTGCCAATTATTCACCTATTACTCTAATATATTGACCAAGCACGTTGTCTTGATATAATACTTTTAAGCCTGATATAATTCTACTGATATCAGTATGAAATTTTTTATTTCTGTGGCTGTTGGATCAGACCTTAATGAAATTGTAAAAGTTCCCCATTTGTTTAAGATATGCTCAGAAGCAAATCAAAGCAAGAGGCTTCCCTAAACCCTTTACAAAAAGCCTTATAAGCAGCATAGATGAAGTCAAAACTCTGCACAGCCACTTCCCTTTGTGGTCTCTAATAATAATATATTTGTGAATAATCCGTAATTAAATGAGAAGAGCATAACATTAATTATTTCACTAGATTGTTAATCAGCAGGGTATTCTGTGCCCCCCTCCTCCTAGTAGCTAACCTGTCAGGGTCTAATAATTGTTGCCATGAACAGGGTTGGGTTAAGGTCCCCAAGGAATGCCAATTCTCTTGTTCCATTAGTGAGAGCACATATAGATCATTTTCAGTACTAATCTAGGGCTAAAATCAATTATGTCTCTTGTATTTAAAAATTAAATTGACTCACCATGGGAGTAGGATAAAGGGAAAAATACATTCCTCCTATTATGTGTAATTACAATTGTAAAACATTTTCCTTCGAAATGTAATTGCTGCCTGTAGAGACTAAAGCTGGAGAGCTTAAACTGTTTAGCTGACACATTCAGTTGTCTTTCAGGTTTTCCTCTGGATTATTTAACTTGCTGAAACAGTCTTATAGATTTGACTTTTAAAAGCTCTCAGAAACAGTTCAGGGTTTAAGAAAAACAAAAAGAAGACTGTACAATGAATTAATTCTATCATCTTATTAAAAATGTGATGAGAGTAATTTATTCTTATATATATTCTTATTCATTTAGGAAGAAAAATTATCAACTACCCGTAGCCTAAGAGTTTCCATTTTCCCAAATACTGTATAGGTTTCTGTCTATATCTGGCTTTTCTTTTCATTATTGGGTTCTTATGAGGCCTTCAAGAGTAGTTAATCAAAGCTATGCAATATGTATGACCTGCCACTCAGGGACAAGGCTTTGAAGGTCACCAGAGAGTGTAACATTGGTAACATTGGCTACAGTGTTACACTGTAACACAGTGAAGATCATAAGGTTCTACAGGATGGCCATGTAAGATATTGCACAGATACTTCACTCTGAGGTCAGGCTGCAATTCTACAACACTTTATTGCCAATTTTAGATTTTCTGCCGTCTGTCTGGTTGGCCATTAGTAGCAGGTCTGTGCATCCACTAGCTATATATGCTACAGAATAAGTTCTTTATAGCATAAGGAGCTGCTGATGAGGAATCTTGTCTTCCTGTTTACAAATATATATAGATCTCTGAAAGAATCTTGAGTAGCAACAGTACAGAAATAATCTGCATCACTTCCCATGCTAATTATGTCCTGATGTTATGAGAGATTTGTACAATATCTGCACCTTCCCTAAACCATTTGAAAACCAGGAATACGATTTTGAGGGAGAGAGTACCTTCGTGGGCAATTTTCAAGCTCCCATTGGTTTTTGCCAGCTTTAGAACCCCTAGACCAGTGAGATGAACAGTTTTGAGGAGTATACTCAACAAATGTGTCTGTTTTAAATTTTGTTTCTAATTGTATTATTCATCAAGCCTAGTTATATGCATATTATGGACATGAATGGCTTTCTATACAATTGCAAGGGTGATGCTTTCTGGACAGCTTATTATTCATGTAGTTTATTTGCCATGTTTAAAAGTAATCTCTGACCTGTGGATTCTATAACCATTGATTAGTCATTTATTAGGACATCTAACAATCCATTATTCATCTTCCATAAATTATTTATAAGTGTGCATCTTATTTGATGCATGACTGCTATATTTAGAGTACATAAATAAGTCAAGAAAAGCTAACTCCTGCAGTGTCCTAACACTGATAAAGATTGTATCAATAGCCAATTGATGCAATCTTTATTAATCCAATGGTAATTTTTGTTCAAGTTAATATTTAGCATTAAAACAATGAAAAATTCTACCTCTGCTCCCTGCAAGCCAACCAGGCAACCTATTTTAAATTGCCTTTTAAAATATAGAAGTCCATCTTTTTATCACCCTGAGTGGAAATAAACACTAACCTTTGATTTGTGTGAAATTAATTATCTGTTTTCCAGGCACTGGCAAATTCTATTTCTTCACAAATTTTCTACACAGACATGACAAGGTATTTACATTTTTCATAGCTGTGTAAAAAGGCGGAACTGAGTCATAAGCATGCTGAAAATCCATGGGTGGTTTGCCTTCAGCATGGTTTAATAAACTCAATTTTTTGAGGCTCATGAAGGATTAATGAATGTGAGATGGAAATGGTTGTGCCAGTGGGAAGCCAACAAACTTCTGGATGTTCATCTAATTTCTGTTCTGTCTTGTCCTGTCTTATCTTACCTTATTCTGATTCATCATGTAATGCCTGTGTCAACTGACTTTATGTATTTTTCTGAGTTTTATTCACACCATGTCAGGTAAAAAAAGTTCCTTTTTTTTTGTTAATTTCTATCTGATAATAAGATACCCATTCCCAGTCCCTTTTCAGAGCAGAGTAAATCTAAGATCCAAGAAACAGTATTTGCACTTGAAGAAAATGGTTGGTGGGTACTGATTTTTCTCAGATCATTACTTTTATTTTAACTATTTCTTTAATTGAAGAAGGAGGTTATGGAGTAGTGACTACCACTCTTAGATAACATGGGACAGACCTTGAGACATCCCAAAAGTAAATATCAGAGCAGTGAACTGCATTGTTTATTGTATGATAAGCCCACACAGAGAGCTTGGTGGACTCACAGTTCTGATCTAACTGGAATCACTTTAAAAACTGGACATAGTGCAATGATTTATTCTAATTAGAATTAATTTACAGTAATATGAAGTGATTGGACAAGGGGAAATGGCTTCAAACTGACAGAAAGTAGGTTTAGACTGGATATCAGGAAGAAATTCCTTCCTCTATGGGTGGTGAGGCCCTGGCACATGTTTCCCACAGAAGCTGTGGCTGTCCGATCCCTGGAAGTGTTCCCCACCAAGTTGGATGGAGCAGCCTAGGATAGTGGAAGGTGTTCCTGCCCACGGCAGGATGGTGGAATTAGATGGCTTCAAGGGTCCCTTCCAACCCAAGCCTTTGTATGATTTTATGAAGTGTTCCAAATTTTCACAGCTGGAAAGTGACAGAGGCATTTCAAAGCCCAGGAGAAATCAGAAAGCATCATCATTGCTTGAAAAATCTACATTTTACATGAGGTAGATACTATAAGGCACAAAAGAACTGCATTTTGTGCTACATTCTTTTGCTAACTGTTGCCATTAATAAGATACAACCTCTTAAAAATCAAAAGGAACAGAGAAGAGCCCAAACATAAAAGGGCAGTGAAAAGAGAGATATCCTCTCTTCCTTCACCCACAGGTGGCCAGTCTGTTTGAAGTCTGACCCAGCTGGGCTTGCGAGACAATGGCGAATATTGCACTGCCTCCACATTCTCTGCAGATAATCATCACCCTCCATTACTGCCAATATGCAGGTGCCAAAATAGATATTACGCAAATATAAGCTTTAGAAATGGAGGCAGATAGACAGCAAGAGAGTGATACTCTCGGTCAGAAGAGAGCTATTTTAGAATTTGCACAGTTTAAACAATTATTTTAAATCTCTTCTCACTGAAACTAGTGTATAGAATAATAAAAGAGTGAGCGTACCTGGGTGTCCTTCATGGATTATTTCCTTTTGCTCACCCTCACCACAGAACTAAGAAGCAACATGTTCCAGTGACATCTGACTCCTTTGATACCTTTAAATGCTTCCTCAGACAATACATTATTGTCTTAGTAACATCTTCCCTGTGGTTCCCACAGCAGCTTCAAAAACATTGCAGTTTGTTGACAAAACAAATGAGCCTGAGACATTGTGATGAAGGACACTCTTCCCCAGAGTTTTCATCCAGAAAGGATGGCTACTGCAGTAGCCATAGACAAGCTGTTTAAAGCAGAGGCAAGATAAGAATTCTGGACAATTTGATCAGCTATACATGGAGACTCAGAATCTTATTTGACTGCAAAATATGTAATTGACCTTGAAGCTGAAACAACTTGTCAGGGGATCTGTTGCTTCAATTTCAGATTTCAGCTAAAAAAACCCCAGATTGGTGGAAGTGTGATAGCACTGGGCCAGGGTGAGAAGGACTGCATATTCAGACAGGAGAAAATTGTATTCACAGTATTTGCTTTAATTTTTGCATTACCTTTTATGCAAAATCAAGTGACAACTACTGAATCGAAAGACATGCAAAACATGAAAAGGAGGTTAAAAAAATCTCAATAAATGCTGTGGCAAAAAGTGGTCAGGCCTATTGTACATGGATTTAAATGAATAAGCAATTAATACAAAGATATTTATGATTATGGAACAATGCACAAAGCTAGAGGTAAGTTCACTTAACTTTGTGACAGAACCTGAGGTGTTATTTACAATATACTATTGTATGGATTATCTTGATTTGATGAGATTTTTTTGAGATTTTGTGTATATTGCTGCTGGGTATTTCAGGTGTCTCCTTTCATCCTTGTAAAAGTAGGAATATTCATATATCACTCCTATGGTTTGAGTAGACCACTGGTTTTAGCACTCTGGAACCCTTTTTTACCCTGGCCCAAGATTTTAACATGGGAGACTCAAAAATTTCCAAGATGTTTTCTTCCATGGCATTTTTATCTTCACTGGTACAAGTTTCGATAACTCTCATTTTAACTTTTTTTCTGAAATTACATGTTGACCTGCCTGTCAGAGATGTCAAGTATGCATAATTTCTTGTTCCTCAGCAGCAGTCTCAGAAAGACCGAGAAAGAATTTGTGACCACCATCAGCAGCACCCCCAGGATATCTTCTCTAGACTAAATAACCTGAATCTCTTCAATCTTTCTGCTTAGGTCATTTTTTCAGACCCCCTCTGACGTCCCTTCCTAATTATGTTTTCTGAATACCCAGAACATGCTTTTCTTGAAGAGATGTGTTCAAAACTGCTCAAGAGCCTGCAGATGAATAGAAGACATTCTATCGATATTAATATTGTTTAATTTTGATCATTACGAAGTACTCTTATGACATAAAGAATTGATTAATATACTGCAGAGAAGTTCTTTCTTCCTGCCCCAAAACCAAGGAAGCTGCACAATATCAAGCATTTTAACAGCAGAAATTAGTTTAACTTGAAATAAAAAATCAAGCCCATCAACTAAGGTATTCCTTCAAATCTATGTAAAGTTTTTAAATGGTGTAAGTCAGTAAATTGTCAAATTGACCCTAGTGAGAGTATGAAGAATGCAGTGTACTTAGATAGCTGGCTTCCAAATGTTTGAACAGATTTAAGGTGAGATTTACCTTTAGCCACCGCTTTTGAGTTTTTGTTCATAGTGTTGCAGAGCAATAGAAAATACCTAGATACTTCCATGCACCAAAACAAATTTTCTTCTCTAATCTCCTTTTTTTTTTTTTTTTCTCTGATATTTTTACAAGAAACTCCAAGACATGAAACTCATGTTTAAGTTACTATATCTTAATTATTACCATATATCCTCTGAGCAACTTGGTCTGGTGGAAGGTGCCCCTGCTCATGATGGAGGGCTTGAAATGAGATGATCTTTAATGTCTCTTCTAACCCAAGACATTCTGTGATTCTGTCATCATATGATGATACTCATAACTGCAGCACATAAGAGGTGATTTAATTTACCACATATGGGAAGGAGTTAATCTCAGTAGAAGAACTTTAAATTTACAGATGTTAAAACCTGTATATAAGGTATAGGCAACAAGTTTAAATTACAGAATGAGGATCCCTTGAACTAAAGAGGCTTTGTCAAAAGCCTAATATAAATGAGCCTGATATAAAAGAAGATTCTATTTCCTGAAGTTATTTTTCCCCAGTGTTTTTCATTGTTCCAAAGAAACAGCTAAAAGATAACAGTTGACCAATTAGCAAATTAATTTTGGTAATAAAAGTGATTTGGCATTAGTGGTTAGTCACAATAACTCCCACTTAATGACATCATTGCTGTGATATGTCTTTGTATTAAATTCAGATACCATCAAAGGGAACACGGTCACCTATGTTTTTCTCATTAGGGTAAATTGTGGAGGCAGTCAGGGCACTATAATCTCTGAAAGCTAGTACAGTTTTCTAGACTAAACAGAGTGTCTGCCACTTAATCCTTACATGATTGCTTTTCAAAGAGAGGAAGAGGCTGCACCTTATATAATGTTAATAAAATTATTTTTGAGAAGAGATAGTGCTTGTAGTGGAAGAATAAGAAAACTTTTTTCTCCACCTGAAAGTAGTTCAAGAGATTTCCTTTGGGATGTCTAACTACCTATGTCCAGATATGATGGTTCAGGTTTCCTCCTTGAAAGTTTAATTGGTAGGAGATGTCCAACAACATACAATTAATGACCTACAAGTTTAAAGTTATCTGATGGATTTTCAACCTTTAAAAATGCATAGAAATAAGAGGAAACACCCACCATTTCTACCATGCTCTGCTCTAGTCTGGTAGCCAAAGTCAGACAAAGCAATTGCATTTGAAGAATATGCTCCTCTTTTAAGGAGCTTTTATGGGGAATTTTGGCAGACTGATAAATCATTCATGGACTAGTATCACCACTATTTCAACACAGTGTATGTTTTATAAGAAATAAGCAACATGAGCACTACACCTCTGAAAAATCCCCTTCAGGAGCAGAGCTTTGCTATTCCAATAGTGGAGTAGAAACCAGTGCTGGCCATGGAGCGTCACAGTTGGAGTTATGGGATTCAGAGCTTCTACTGCAAGACTGTGATCTTTTAAAGGTGTAACTGCACTGCTGTGGGTACGCTTTGCCTCTGAAAGCCACAGAGACCCTCCTGTGGCTGAATCCTGCTGAGATTTCTGTGGGCGAATTGGAGCACAAAAGTTATACAAAGGGACCGAGAGATTTTAGAAATACAAGCAGGAAACAGTGAAGAGAGATTCAGCCTAGAAGAGTGGAAAAAACCTGCCATCTAATGCTGCTAGAGAGAGGTGTGTAAAGAAGTAATCAGAAGCAGACATTTGGCAAATAGATGTGATATTTGGGTTGCAACAGTGAAGGAAACCTGTGAGGTAACAATGAGCCATTTCTCTGGTAGTAAAACACAGGGAAAGGGAATAGCAGAGTGTGCTTTTGGGGAGTCCTTCAAGGGAGCATGACATCATGGCTCAGGGAGGAGGCACAAGTTGTGTCACTCAGCCGTGTTGGAATTATAATGATCCAAAACCATTTTTACAATTAAAAGAATGGGGACAAATAGTTGTTTTAAGGGGGAAAAAAAAAAAAAAAAAAAAAAAAAAACCAACAAAAAAACATAAAGTGTCTTTGGGAGAAGTGTCTGATCAGACAATCAAGAAGCAAGAGGGGGAATAATAATTGTCAGCACAATGTGGAAAGCCGTTGATATTGTGAAGGAAGGAGAATTATTAAGGATGGTCTAGGGGGACCAGGCAGGAGAAATAGAAGAAACTAAGCACACACACACACACACAAAAGAAAAAAAAAAAAAAAAAAAAAAAAAAAAAAATAGACTGAATGAAGCAATTAACAGTTCTTAATAGAGAAGTCTATTAGATGAGGAAATGTTCTCCTAAGAGACACAGCTGTAAGCTCTTCAGTGCAAGCACCATGACTACTTATATGTTTGCACTGCACCCAGCACAGTTGGGATCCTGATCTTTATTTGATCCTGTGGGTTCCGCAGCAATAGAAATAACAAACAGCAATAATTACACACTGTGGTACAGCCGCAGGGGATATGCGCTGAGGCTGAGCTCTCCTCTTAGCTACACTCAGTGAGGTCAATGGGATTGTTTGGATACAGGCTAGTGGTGCTAGCAGGACCATTTCGCCTGGTTCATCTGTAAAAATAGAGTATGTGTGGTTTCTGCCCCAAAATCTACCTAATTATTCTTTGTTGTAGAGCAGACTGGACATTGTCCAGTTACACAGTGGAGAATGTTTCATGACCAAAGAACTCATGTGGTAGGGCTAACTGGTAGATGTACAGAGCCAAGGCCTGGAGTGCCAGAAAATGTTTCTTCAAAGCAATAGAATTTCCTAGAAGCTGCAAAGCAGAAATTAGCTCCTTCAGGACTGAGAGGGTACAGCCTTTCTTCCCCATCACCTGCATTTCAAGTAAAACATTGTTCAGTGTCTGATTCTTTCTCCAAAAGACAGGAGGGAATCAAGAGAGCAGACCCTGAGATGAGTCTTTTCACCCCTGCAGGAATAAGGATCCTAGAGGCCATGCAGACAAGGCACACTGGCAGTGCAGTAGCTCGTGAGCAGTGGGTTGGAGACATTTCTGCGGTAGGTTACATGGAGATGATAGCATTCACTGACAAGAACATGGTACTTTTCTCTCTAAAATGCTGCCTTGTTTTTCCCTGGGTGCATTATGATTGTTGTTATTATTATTATTATTATTATTACTCTTTTAATGGCTTAAAGCTAAAAAGAACTTGGGCTTGTCAGAAAACTGAGCAATTGATGAAATAGCAGTTGATGACAGCAGTCCGATTCTAACAATTTCTTGTCTTACTTTGTTGGTATTGTGGTGTACTTTAGTGAAATAACTGCAATAAGTGATGCATTTTCCTTCTGCTTTATCTCTGACTCTTGTGCATCTGAAAAAGACACAGCAGTGGGTTTGTCAGATAAAGTGTCAGGAACTACTATTATGAAATGCAGAAAGTCAATTTGAATGTCAACAGGAAAGGCATGGAATGTAAGCTTTAAAGAGCTCTACTTTGTGAAAATGAGGGCACCACATTGTGTATCCCTGACTAACTGCTCATTTTTCAAGCTGTAGAAGAATGCCACGTTTTGATGTTTTTTGTTTTGCATTGATTTTTGTTATATTAGACCACAGAACTCCCCAAGCTTCTTGCTGAAGGTACGTAAGTCACAAGCAAAGGCTGCCCAAACCCATGAATTCTGTGAACATCCAAATTTCATTGTGTAAGCTTTCTCATTTGTTTGGAAATAAACTGCATTCTGTCATTATTAAAGGGGAGAAAGTCCAGCTGGGATATAGTATTACGTAATACTAAATTTTTTTCAAGGGGAAGTTACTGAGCAGAAAGGAAAGAATTATTATCTTACTTTTTGAGACTATAAAATCAGTGAGGAAAGAGATGAAGTAACCCGCCTGGATTATAGGAGTCATGGGACACCACTTCAGTTTGGCTTCACTCTTTTTGATAAATCACCAGAAAGAAAAGAAAAAATAATGAACAACAAATGGCATTAAAATTGATCACTAAACCCAGTGAAGTTCTTTGTATCTCACTCAGCTCAAATCGTGTTTTGATACTGGAGAGATGTATTGTACACAATGATCTGCCTTAGGAGGAAGCAGATGCATACAAGTAATTGATTTAACACAGTGGTTTTTATCATTAATGCTGAAACCAATATCAAAGTGAGCACCTTCATTCCTGACTCAGAGATGATGCTCTGGCTCCTGGGTTTTCAAAGCAGTTGATGTGTGACCATAAAGAAGTCATTTATGTGGGTCTTTCTGTCTCAACTTACCTGTACGTCGTCACACAAATACACTTCTCCTGCAGTGCTGCCACTCAGGAACTTCCAAGCTCTGATTTCCTTCCTGATATCAGCCCTGTGTTTCCATCATTTACTCTCACTGCCTCCATAAAACAGACACTGTTGAGGCATGATTCATCCACATTTGAAATGTCTGTTTTAAGATGGGGTGAATCATGCTTGTTTCTCTCCATTGACTATAAAGGGAGACAAGGGTGACTAATCGAGATGTAGATGTCTGTAGTGCAGACATCTAGCATTAAATGAGATGAATGCCACTCCCAGAGCCAGCTCATGTCTGACAGAAATGGTGACAGCCAGCTGGGTCCACCAGAGCTTTGGCTCTGGCAAAGCAGTATGTGAAAGAAAACTGTTTCCAGTGCTATTTCAAGACCAGATAACCCTCTTATGGTGTTCAGAGCCCAAGTTAATTAGCACGGAGGACACAAGCCAGGCCCATGCAGAAACAGGTATCTCTGCATGTTTCTCTGGAATTAAGTAGTTCTGGGGAATTTGGTACAGGGACAAAGCATAGTGGCTTGGGTTTAACATAATTTTTGTGCTCAACCATAGCACTGACCTTGCTGTGCTTGAACTGGCTCCATGCAGAGATTCTTGTGGATGTCTTTTCATGTTTTAAAGCAGCAGTAACACTCAATGCATTTCCACAGCAAATAATCTGTAAAGTTACACTTGTTTCTTGAATCTGTAGAAAAATTACAGAAGCAAGTTTTGTGACAATACGCTGAAATCTGGAGGCCTTAATGCTTTTAATGACCATTTTCTCTGTTATTTATTTATATTGTGACAGGCCTTATTATATAAAATCCCTGTCTGAATAGGCTAAATGGTCCAGTTTTAAAATAATTTCATTTCAGAGAAATGATTTTCTTTCACTTCTTTCCTGAAAGAAATACCATGGGTAGTTCAGCTAGTCACTACCAGAATATTACTTTATACATGAAGCCCAGGAAAACTTAAAGTAGATTGTTTGAGTCTGGAATATAATCACTGAGATTGTGGAACAACTGACAAATAGTCACATCTAATCCCTTCTTAGGGTCCACAGACTCATTAGCTGAACTAAAGGCATGCAAAACATGGTGGAAATGACCGCAGCTGAGTTTTTCTATTTGTGTAGTTACTGGGATAAGGACTTTTCCATCTTACTTGTACATCATTTAGTGCTGAAAGTATGCAAGCTGAATTCTCAGGGAAGCCAGAACATCACTGAATTGTCTAAAAGCAAATATTACCTCCATTTCCAGAGAACATAATTTGGTTCCTGAAACTCTCTGTCATGACATCTCATCTTAATCAAGCTTTTGAAGGAACTGAAAAATCCACAGATAAAATTTACAAGGAGAAAACCTATCATCGAGCATTAAAAAAAAAAAAAAAAAAAAAAAAAAAAAAAAAAAAAAAAAAAAAAAAATCCAATTCATAGCGAATAATATGCCCCTACTCTCAGCAACAGTAAATGCCATTTTTAAAGAATAATCTTTTGGAAGCTGTTTACCTCCATAATTTTGAACAATGTTATTGCCCAAACATATAACTTGCCCAAAAGTGAACACTGAATTTTGAATAGGTGATAGAACTAAAATCTTCTTTGTGTATTTTGTTCTGAAAAATGTTAGTTGTACCATAAATGTATCAGGAAATTAAAAAAGAAAACCCAAACCATGAATAACGTTTCTCATTTGGTAACATTTTTGTATGAGTCAATGAAAACCCCAAATTACAAAGTTTAATTTTCTTGGGTATTTAACTACTAAGCAAACCTGGAGGGGATTGGTCAGCCAAGTCACATCTTCTGTTCTCCACCTCTTATTTGTTTAGCTTGTGAACAAAACAGGAATCAATTTATGTTTTCAATAAATATGTGAGAATAAATATTTTATTTCTACAGACATCTCTGTCTTAGGTTAAATACATTTTTCACCAAAGGCAACATTTCAAGTGAAAATGTATACAGAATAAATGTGTTGCTACACAAAGTCTGAGCACAGGGTAAGATGAATGATTGCTTGTTTAGGGTGATGGGAAGAACCAACAAGGAGAGCAGAATAGTAATTGGTGGAAGTGATGACTAAACCAGTATTATTTCTAGCAATAAAGGTAGAGGGAAAAACAAAGACACATTTAGGAGATATTAAACAGACATAAATGACAGGATTTGGACTCTGAATGTGGAATTCTCTGTAAGAACACACTGGCTTTTGAATTAAGCCATCCATCAGTGTGGTATCTTCATAAGTAAATGAAGCAAAAGCTACTTCATATGCAGCTTCCCACTAACAAAATTATAGATCATTACAACCCAGGAAACAGATCGTTGGCTGACAGATCAGTTACGAGGAGAGTTTCCCACAGCACTGACTACGGTCAAGGAAAGAATTAAAACGTGTGTTAAAGTTCATCCATCCATCAGAGAAACAGAACTAAATAACCTCAGTGTGAGAGTAAGCTAGTAGCTCCAAAGTTTTAATATATTTATCCTCTCCATCGTGCAGCTGACAGTGCCATCTATTATCTCTGATTTACTGGAGGGAGTTTAAACACATTTAGATTAGGTTTCTAGTCCTTTTCTTTTGAGGGTCTGAGGCTACAGATCTGGACAGTGCAGTGAAGCACAACACAGGGAGACCTGAACCACTCAGGTTCAGCCAGCTCAGCCTGTTTATGAGCAAGGCTTATTAGCATGGGAACAGCACACAACACTGTGGGGATGCCGCCAGCCCTGAAACAGAGTATCCTGAAGAACTGTGGGGTCATTTTTCTCATGGACACACCATGTGATAATTTGAGCTAGGAGAGAAATGGCATCCACAGTGTAGATTTAGTTATTTTTGCACTGGTCACTCATCAGTTTTCCTGAATACAGCAAGACTGAATCCAGCTTTATTGTTGCCTAATATCAAAAGACAAAACTCTTGTGACAGTGTTAAAATAGTAAGATAAAAACAAGGTCCTTATTTAGAACTTCCAGATGACTCTGTGGTGGTTATGGGCACTCCTGGCATTGGATTCCTACAGTTTTTATAAATTTAACAACTTACAACATGTAACAAATATCTAATTAGAAGGGCAGTTGGTTTGGTAATTTTACCCCAGCTACTGCCCCATTGGAGTTGGTCCAGGGGCTTCTTTGTCCCATTTCCTTTTGTGTCCTCTCAGATTCTGTTTGGAAAACAAAATGTCCTTTGTGGAGGTCCTCTTGAAAATAAGACTTAAACAGCATTTTAGGAATGTGTTAGAAGGTCAGCTTACTATTCTAAAATCTAAGAGAAAGGGTAGAGAAAATACCAAGAGCTATATAACCCTGTATTAACAGTTTACAAAGCTACAAATATATGAAAAAATTATAGAAAGCAAAAATCTTTAGGCATCATTATTATTTTAACACTATTATCCTAATGGATGGATGGCTTATCTCCAAGAAGCTGCACAGAGAGTACCTTTGGCTTTAACAGGCTTATCCTTGTCTATGATCAGAGATGCATGTTCCCAGCTTCTTCTTGTAACTGGGGCTGAGACATGGAATCATGGAATACACTGAATTGGTAGGGACTCATATGAATCACCAAGTTGTTACTACAGGTAGGAATTCCTGGGAAACTGAAGCCAAACTGAAGCAAAACAGAAGTAAAAATTGCTGAACTTCTAGAAACATGGAAAATTCAATGACACAAAACAAAAACCAAAAATCAACCAAACAAAAACTAACAAACCACAACAACTACCACATTTTCTTTTCTCCTTTTTTAAAAACTTGTGATTAACTCTAGACACAAATTCTAGAAAACCATTTCAGCTAACAACAACACATTAGACAGGAGTCAAACATTACATTGCAGCCCTTAGTGATCAACAACTGACTTGAGCATTAATGAACTAACTTTTCCATTAGGTAGCAGCCAATAGATTGCTGCACTCTTATATCGTCTCTGTGTTCCAATGTCCTAGTTTTCTCCAACTGCTAATTTAAAATGCTTTTCACTGTTGCAAAGAGTGTAGTTAACTGCTATAGAACAATTTTATTGCCCTAAAACAGTCATATATTTGCATTCATTACTATGAGTCTTAAAACCTATTACTGATATAAAAGACAGGATAACAACATGAAGGGTTTGAAGGGCAGTAGATAATAGTCTGGAAAGGGCTCTGAAATGCCTGAAGTATCAGACATAAAAAAGCAATGATAAACAAGCTCATTATTTGTTAGTGATGGTTATGCTGGGAGGAACATTTTTTATATCATTTTTCTCCTTTTTAAAGTTTTATGGAGAATATATTTCAGTCCTAAGCTGAGTATAAATTAAACATGTTTTACCCAGCTGTTTTGTTAAGAAATAGCAAGAACTAATGAGCTGTATAGTGGCAAAGCTGTTAAGGCAATCTGAAAGGACTCTATAGGGCAATCTCTGAGGTATAAAAAAGTCCCCTCTCCACAGTCATTTACTCCTTCTCAGACATTTGGGTTGAGCTCAGCTTCACACCACCTTGAGCTATATATGATCAGCAGAGACAGCCCTGTCTTGTCTGCTTTGCCAACCATAAGGGAAAAACAACTGTAATGTGAAGGGACATTCCTTAAATAAAAAGTAAACTTCTAAATATTTTGAGATGAAAATTTTTAGGTCAGTTTTCAGGGCCTAATTTTTAAAGTGCTGACCAGATATTACTCTCAGAAGCTTTTCTTAAAGATATAGGTGAGCTGCCCAGTTTCTCCAGAAATCAAGCCAAGTGAGGGCATCTGGCCTGTTGAAAAGCCTGCTGTATTTGAAGACAATATTTCCCTAGAAGTACCTTTGGTAGGTTTGAGATCATATTTGATAGTCAGACGCACCTTCTTCTTCCTTGTCTTGAAATTTTCTTCCTCAAGTATTAGCTGATTTATTCATTTAGCAATAACCACTCATGAAAGCTCGGGATTTCTGCACAAACTGTTTTAAACATAAGAACCAACACAAAGAACAGTTGCAGGTGGACATTTTCATTGCAGAATAGACATTTTCATTGCTTTTTTTTACTGATCCCAGTAAGAAAGGTTGAATTCTGCTCATTTTATTCTCTCTTAACAGTTAAGATAGGGCAGTTATCTAAGCTATTTCCTTTAACTGTTGCAACAACATTACTTCTCAAATGGTTGCAGCTTCTAAATCAATAACGGAACCAATCTTTAAATATCCCCAGGCTCTGAAACTATAAATACTGAAACAACTCCAGTCTCTCAGGTCCCTCTGGGAAGAAGCTGAAAATACAAGTTTACCAGAGGACCTCCTCTTGAAGGATACTCTGTAGATCTGGGCAGAGGACTTACGAATTACTCACCTGGAGATTACATATCAAGACCTAAATGGGACCAGGGGATTTATCAAATGATTGCAAGTATGTACTCCACTTCTCTTCTCTTTCTGAAACATTAAAAAACCCCTCACATTTTGTGTATGTATGTGTGGTTGGTTTTCCAAAATCTGCTTTAGCTTAGCATGTTTGATTAACCCCCAAAGTTTCTATGATACCTAACACAATTGGATCCAGACTGCATAAAATTAATAAATAGGTAGCACTGCATTTTCTCATCATAATCATTATTGTTGTCATTAGCATCATTCATATTAATATTGTTTCAGTTGTCACTGTGATTAAAGCATCCTCATTCCAAACAAAGTTCTATGAGCATAAAAACCTTATTAGGAAAGGATAAATATGTGCTTAGCTGGTGCTTGACCTAAATTTTAGTCTCTCTTTATAGCTGATGAAGAGAAATTCACCTGGCCGGGTTTATAAATCCACTTTAGAATAAGGTGAATTTGTCTCCAACAAGTTTGGAGACAGCAGTCTCCATTGTAGATGTTTCTGTTAGGTGACACCCACCAACTTTAGGGGATGGTCTGTGTCCAAAGCAATCAGGCATGGGTTCTTTTAAACCCCACATAAAACACAGCCAAGAAATTTTATATAGTGTTAGCAGAATGCAGAAACCTGTTCCACAGTGATTTTGATTTAATAAACTGTATCTGTCACAGAACAGCCCCATGAATCTGTAGTTCTACAGTCAGCAATGAGGAAAGGAAGTTATGAAGGGCCTTCCTCTCTAATTAAACAAAAATAGCCATGCAGTGAAGGTTATTGAGAATTGTGGTGAAAGAGAGTAGACAAGTAAAAAAAACAAAATAAGAAGAGTGAAGAAAAAGGAAAAAGAAAGAAAAAAGACAAAAAAGAGAAAGAAGGAGAAAGAGGGAGAAAGAGAAAGAAAAATGAAGAGGGAAAAGGGAAAGGAAAATAATAAAAGAGGAAAAAGAAAAAGAAATTGCTGTGTTGAATTTCAGTGGTAGTTTTTATCCAGTTGTGCTGAAACATCTGAACCCACCAATCTGCGCTATATTTTGGACACCTGATTTGCTTTGGCTTTATACATGTCAAGCCTATTTTTTAAAAATCATTGACAGGACAAAAGAAAGCTAATTAAATACAGGTAGAATAGAAAAAAATACATCCCAAAGCTTCCATAAATATTATTCAAAGTATTACTATAATGTTACAGTTGCTAGGGCATTTCTAGAACTGATTTATTTTATTCTTTTTTAAACTGAAAATAAGTTTAGCAATTGCATAATGCTAAAGAGGAAGCAGCTGTGATGATGTTTATGAAACACCACAATTTTAATAGAAGCTAACATGACCTCAGGTGAGTTGTCAGCTGATCATTTTGTGTTAATAAATCTCACTGTAGTAATGATCAGGTTCAAATCATTATCTAACTCCTTTAAAAAGACAAAGGGTTTCAAAGAGATCTAAGCATTGCTAAGGAATCAGGCAGGCTCTCCAGAGAGGGCACCAGGGGTTAAAGTGCGTGGGATGCCGTCACGGTGTGTAACGTGGTGGGACTGAGGCTAACACAGTCATAGATGGATCACCCAGTCTGCAAATGGTGATTCCTCATAAATCATTATGAAAAATAGACTGACTCTGCTAGTTCATAAATTCAAGGCAAGTGTCTATTTCCATAAGGCCCAACCAGACAGGCAGTGTTAGGGATGCAAACATGCCACCACCACATGCAGTAGTTAATGTGTTAGCATTTTAACAAATTGAGCCACTTCACTGGCCTATTTATCAGTTCAAGCTATTTAGAAATGTTGTTACCATATGTTGTCCATTGAAATGAATGCTAAACACTGCATTTATAAATGGTAATTTATGACTCATAAACGTCTCAGCTATTAGAGTCATTCTGCCACTGTGACTGGAATTGATAGCAATTTCTGCACTTCATGTTTTGTTTTTTTTCACTACCCTCATTTCAGGAATATCGTTGATATTAAAGCTTTAGTGCCTCATAGAGGATGTTATTTAAAAGAGTATGTATATCAGAAAGAGGGGTTTTTTGTGTGCTATTGACCCCATAAACTGGTTTTGACTTTTGAGTAAACTTCTGGGACTAGATATTTTAAAATCGTTCTCTGGAGTACGAGAAGTGATCAGTTTTCACTGGTTTAAAAGAAATTTAGGCCCTTTTTATCTTTTCTGCAAAGCCTTTTCCCAATCTATATTTACTTTAGTACAGAGGAGATAAGCATGAAGTTACAACCTTTTAAATATCTCCCATGACAATGTGCAAGTGTTCAAGCAGGTTTGATGTTACTTAGCCTTGAAATTAACTTTTTGTGAAAATTCTTGACTGAATATTTTTAGTATACATTATGAAAATACTATCTATGCGTTTTCCTGTGAATGCTGTTTCCTAGTGATAAAGAACCATAGACAGTCTTGTTGAAAACTGAACTTATCAAAAAGGGTCATTTTTACCAAGTAGGTTGATTGCAAGTTTCTAGGCACTTTAAAGGCTAAATTTTCAGAGAGTCTTTGGAGTGTCACTCCAAAGTGGAAATAATCTGTAAGTTTCACATCCAGAAGTTTGGTGAACATAATTTTTTATCACAAAGAACATCTTGACGGGTCAGTTCATTCTTTTTAATTCAGAGAGATCTTCACATGGCATGGATGTCTCTTAAGAGGGAACTAAGAAAGGAGCCTTATGAGTTAATTTAGACCACATACTTGATTTTTAAATAGATCTAATTACACGGATGGATTTTCACGTATGTAAAAAATGCTTATATGTTTCTTATGCTTCTGTACAAATATCAAAAGGCATCCAAAGAAACTAAGAAGGTCTAGAAGGACTATCTCAAAACTCATCAACAGTCTGGAAATATAAATCTCATTCATGTGAACACAGATACACAGCTCACTACTCTTTCTGAAAATTTCCCCAGAATATAGAGGTGATTTCTGTAGAGCCAGCTGTGTTAACTATACTGATAAAATATGTATCATTGTATGTCACCAGTCAGATTTGAGACATCTCTGGTGAAGGCATGCTGCACTGATACAAACAGTTCTGTTTTAGTGCCCAAAGATGGATTTTGTACAGAATGTAATCCCTAGTCAACATGAGTCAAGTAATAATGCAAATCCTCCAGCCAGCATCTTGATGTAGGAACATGACTTACACCTTGGTGTTAAACATATTTTGGGGACATTATCTATTTAAAAACTTCCTAAGAACTATTAATGGAAATCTTCCTTTATTTTCCTGGCTGCTAGACAGGCTGGGTTAAAATGGATAACAATAGATTTTACCTTTTCTTACCTTCTTTAGTATGTATGGCCCATGTGACTACAGACAAGGCTTTTGGCCACCATATTTCATTCTTCTGTGGAGGAGAGACAATTTATTCTTCTCAGATGGTTTGTAAAGGAAATAAGCTATACTTGAGTGCAGCATACCCAAATGGTATGACTGTGATGCTCAAGGCAAAGGATAGAGAGAAAATCATTCAACATAAAATAATCAGAATTTTAGGTCAGATATTAATCTCAGAGAGAACCTAGTTCTCAGATTAAGGAGTTTGATAGTATTGTGTGAAAAAACGCCTACCTCAGGATCTTGAAATCTCTTCATGTCTAGAATAATACTTTCAAGTAGCCTCTATTATTACGATGAAATTAAAAAAGATTATATCTGCTCTTTGCGGTTGCAAGTACAGAGGATGTTGAAAAACAGCCTTCATTAAAAGCAGGATGTATGGAACTGGTAACATGAAAAGCAGCCATTAAGTGGATTTGTTATCAGTGGTAATAATACTAAGAAGTCCTATTACAATAGTTACAAGGAAACATCTTTGAAATATCTTCTGCAAACATTAATTCAATCTAAAAATTAAACCTCTGCAAAGCAATTTTTTTTTAGTGCAATGCAAGGGAACAAAATTACTTGCTTGACACACTGACATTCAGAATCCAGAGTAGAAGACAAGGCTGGAACTCTCTCTTGCCCAATTTTAACAAGCATTTAGGGATATTATATGTTCAACTTCTGGCTTTTGCTGTGAGTGTTACGGCTTTTACAGCTGACAGGGAGTCCTGTGTGGTCAGCAGATGAGTGAGAGTGTTGAAGGAAACAGATATGGTATCATGCAGTTTTATTTCCTCTTTTTAAATGTTGTTAATTATGCTGTAAAAATGCCAGTCTTAGGTTGTTTCTTCATTTTTTTTGAGAAACCTTTCATTTTCCATCCTCATATGGAAGTAAACAGAATTTTTGAGTTCCAACAGAAAAAAGTAGAATGTTGTGATTTCCATTGAAATGGTTCCTCTGGAGCCTATGTTTTATTTATTTTTTATTCAAAACAACATCTGTTTGTTTGTTTGTTTTAATGCTTGTGAAATGCCAAAACAATTCATCTATTTATTTTGCAAAGGCCAAATTAAATTCAGACTTGAGAGACTGACTTTCAGAAGTGCAGATCACTTGCTGCTCTGGCTAAAGTTAAAATCACATTCATGAACTCAACACCTCTGACACATGAAAATGTTGCTTAGAAATGTTTAACTTTGCTTTAATAAGTCCATTAAAATTTTTGCATCCAGAGACTGAAAAAAACCCAACAAAACAAAACCACTTTCAGGAGAATGAGTTAGAATTCTGATCTGTTATGTATTCTTAAATTTGAATGTCAATCCTTTACAGCAAGTGCCATTTTCATTCAAAATCAATAAAAATTAAAACCAACAGATGGCAGATGCTAAAGAATATTTTCTGGCAAAGAAATTGCTTTTTGGCTGAATAGAAAATTTGGAGATCTTATTTATTTTACTCTTAATTTGGACCTGCTCTTAGCTTCTACTGCAACTACCTTTTTGTGGTCCTACTATTTATGTGTATGAGGACAAAAGATCACTGTTGTATAATTGAAATGAGGAAAACACTGAATTAGTAAGAGTAATTCCAATACAAATTGGGCTTTTTTTTTCCTATTCAATATTCTATGCTTATTCTTCCAGTGGTAGTACCACATAAAAATACAGAGAATAAATTAAATATTAGGTTTTCAAAGTGAAGTTGTTTCATTCGAGCAAGGTGTCAAGGGATTAAACACATTTGAGTATGGTATATTGAGTTGTGATGTTTAATAAAGTCAGTGGAGAGAAGTGGGCATTTGAAAAGAATGATTATTTTGAACCATCTTCGGTGTCCTGAGACGATGAGGTGAACTGTGCTGTAGTCTGACTGTTCCAAAATTGACAGCAAAGAGAGCCTAAGGTGTCTAACACAGCCATATTTAATACTGGAGTTCAATATTTTTTCCTTTTTATATACTAAATCCCAGAAAGAAAGATGTTTCACATCTTTGATGATTCTCCCAATAGCCATAAGTAACAGGAGCATCCAGGGGAACACTGAAAAAAACCAGACTTCCTTTAGAATTAAAAAAATCCATGAAATCTCAAACACAGGATCACAGGCAGTTTTGGGTTAGAAAGGATTTTAAAGATCATTTTGTTCCAAACCCCTGCCATGGACAGGGACATCTTCCCAGGTTTCTCCAGTCCTGGATCTGAACATTTCCAGGAATGGAACATTCAGCTTCTCTGGAAAATCTGCTCCAGTGCCTTACCACCTGCACAGTAAAGAATCTGACATTAAATTACTAAAAAAAAAATCAAATAAATAATAAAATAACCATAACAACAAACAGGAAGATAAAATGGTATGAGTGAAACACAAGTGTCAGTGAGTTTTCTTTGAAATATTGTTCCTCAAGAAAATTATCTAACTGTTTTGTAGATAGGTATAAGCTTCAGGGCATCTGTTGTTGTACAGCCATTCACAAAACTGGAAATAGTACAGTCAGCTCAGAAAAGAGGAGCCCACTCAAACCTCAAACTGTGTTGTAACAGTGTCTGAATTCTATTGCCAGCTCCACGGGGAAACTCTGAGTTGTTGACAAATTTTAGAGTATACACACATGCTTCTAAATATGGATTTATAAGTTTAATTTTAGGGATTTTTTTTCATCCTGTGTTCTGAATCCCACCAGGATGATGATATAGTATTGACTTTCTTTCCACAGCCAACAGAATGAAGTCATTTTTAATCCTTTAGGCAAAGAATTGACTAAAGAGTGATCTGTAAATATTTTCTGTTATTAATGCTAATTTCCCAATATAATTATTCACTACAATAGTCTTAATGAATGGCAAGAAAATGTAGCAGCCAGAAAATAAAAGAGAACACATCGTTATATATTTTCAAGAAAATATTTCTCGCTCTTCTGATATTGGAATGACTGAAATTATCCATTTTCAAAAGGTGTGGGTGTGTTCCAAGGTGACACCAAATCTCAAAAACATGAAGGCAAAGATCTGTCCCACATCAATTTGTCTCTGGGACAAATATTGGCTTTTCAGAAGCTTTTTGCATTCTCTTTGAATCACCCCGTAAAAGTCATATGAATAATAATTCTACTCCATCTGGCCACTGTCACCAGCAATTACTGGAAACCAGAAACCCAGGGATGGGCTAAAAGACAAGGTAGAGACTTTCTTCAATGAATCAAACTCTGTAAGAAACTTAGAAACTTCAGTGCCTGTAATACTTTGAGCCAGATATTTGTATTTAATAAAGAGAGATCCTGAAGGACTTTGTGAAAACCTAGTTGTCCTTGAGCTGATATCAACCTGTAGCACCCACAGCATCCCAAGGCATCTTAAATATGTGCTGTGAAAAACTGAAATTGCTCTTGTTTCTTCAAAATCTATCCTCTGAAAAGCTCTTTTGATACCCGTGATTCTTGCATTATAGGATACAGTAGAAATCTTTCCACTCCATGTCACAGGTTTACAGAACCCTGTCCTAGTTTTCCTCAACTGGAATTTTTCAGGCTGGAGATTCCAAAGTATATCAGTCACCCCACAAATAAAACCCTTTTTCCTCCTTCCACATTTCTCACCACTGTTCTCTGACCACCTTTGACTGACACACTGAAAACAATGAGATTTTGGTACATAGACTCAATGCTGATAGTCCAGCCCAGTTCCTAGGGGTCTCTCTAGCCAATTCAAATTGTGCTATTCTGCTCCTGATGGCTGACAGAATTTTCATTCCAGACATTTTCAGTTCAGGGCTTGCCATTACATTCACTGGAAAACTATTTCACAGATAAGTATGCCCCTGAATCAGAACTGTCTCCCTGAAAGTTCATTAATTTAATTTGTTTTACTTCAATAAGAAAAGCTGAGAAAGAAAAAAGGAACAAACTTTATGAAATAAAATTGGAATCACCTTGTTGGTTATACCCTTGTCTCTATCAATGGGAGAGTGAGAGACCAAATTATTTCTTTCCACAAAAAAGATGTGTGCTCTTTCTTGGGGTCTGAGGCCATATCAGATAAAAAAATAATTGTTTCCTCAAGTCTTTTGGCTCTTTCTTGTTGGGTAAGGCGAAATGGTTCTGTCTCAGCCACAGTAAAGTATTTCTATTTGTAATTTCATCGTGATAGCTTAGTTTGACTGCCAAATACAAAAACTAGTAACAGAGCAGCCTGTCATGGTATGGATGCACTGGTGCTATGGTCCTCTACACTGGCAGGTGGTTAGAGAGCACACCACTAAATGTAGAGATAAAGGAGTGAATAACTTTGGCTCAGAAGGTACAGCAATAGAAGAGGTATATAAATAGACAGGTTTACATGGGAATGTGTAATTTTCTTTATGGTCCTTTGGCTTCCTTCGTAATTGCAAAGTCCACACAAACTTATGGGGCACAAATCATGGATTTGGAGGTGCTTGGAAAGGACTTCTGGAAGTCTTTAGTTCAAACCACAAGCAATTAGATGAGGTTTCTCAGTGTGTTGTATAGTCAAGGTTTGAACATCCCCAAAAAAGGAGATTTCACCCAGACAAACAGCTAAAGTCCTTCACCATCCTCATCACCATCTGGATTTTTTTTCCAAATATATAGCCAAAATTTCCCACCTCTAACTTTCACCAGCAACTCCAGCTTCCCTAGACACAGGTAGCTGCACACAGCAGTAAAAACCAGCTTATTCTTATCCTAAAGTGAAACTTCCACCTTCTCCTTATGTCTCTCAAGACCTGTCCCCCTGACCATCGCCTGCTCATGCAGCCTTGAATGATGCTGGCCACCTTTGTTTCACAGGAACACTGGTGATTCCTGCTCAGCCTCTTGGCCATCAGAATTCCCAGCTAATTTTTGGCAAATCTGCATCCTGTTCACTCAACCCTCCCATCCCCAAAAAATAATTAGATTGAGACAGATTGCTCCCACAAGAAGATTTTTTTTTTTCATAAAATGCAAAGGCAATCTAGAACTATTAGCTCAAGTGTAGTTATTGATACTGAAAATAGTTAAACTTCAAAATTCCTGCACTTGATTGACAAAAAAGTATGATTCTGTGGAAAAATATGTCAATAATACTAAATTAGAATTATGGAAAGATACTATAGAGGGACACCAAGGAGTAAGAATACATAAAAACACAGGGAAAGACTGCCCTCCTTTTTGAGCTCTTGCTTAGATTTATCTATGAATGTTAAATTGCTTCCTAGGAACTTCACACAGGGCTAAGATTCCAAGAAGAATAGATTATCTAGACTGCTGTTTGACCGTTTTATGCCAGGCTTGTAAATAAAACAAATTACACTTAGAATACATATAAATTCCTTACCAGGGATTTCTTTCTTATTCCTCTTAGGAAACAAGCATGTTTATGCGACATTGACATCAAACTAAATAGTGAAATATGGAGGAATAGTGAAAGAATATTTTAATTTCCTTTTAACTTCAGTTTCTCCTGCCCATTTTCTTGCATTTATTGCAAACTTCTTTCTTTTCTCCCAGTTCTTGGCTCTGAACCAAAGAGGAGTGCACTGAGGAAAGACAGCCCACTTCCTATTGAAAGCAGCTGGTTTAAGAACAGTCAGACAATTTGCTACCATAAACATTCACCCAAAACTTCTGTGAAGTTCATTTTGTTTCATTCAAAATCACTTTAGTTTTCACAGTGGCGTAGTGATTATGGCAGAACAATAACCTTTTTAAATATTCAGCAGGTTCCTACCTAGTGAAAAAATTCTTAAACATCAGTTAAAGAAATAGGAATACATTTTCTGCGAAAGATTTTTCCTCCATCTGTTCAGAATGTGCATTTTCCAACTAAACTATCACCAAGCTTGGTATTTTAGGGGGAAAAAAGCCGTATTAAAAAAAAAAAAAAAAAAAAAAAAAAAAAAAGAAAAGAAAAGCAAACTCCATCCTTTAGTGAACTGGCAAACAGATGATTCTGCTTAAGACATAAGAGCTATGTGGGATGTGTCAGCTTTGTAACAGCGGTCACTTCAGTTTGGATTAAGGCACTTTTTTCTTACATCTTAATGTAGAATGAGAACAGAAGTAATAAAGCTCACTCTTAGCCATGATGAAATTACAGACCATGGAAACTTTTACATAGCTCTGTTAGAGCAGGCTAGCTAATAGGGACAGACAGAGGAGTGCAGAAAAAAGGTCTCAGAGGAGCTGTTATTGTCACAGATATGTTTGCAACACCACTAGAGCCAGTCCTGGAGTGAAGGGTGCAAACAAACAACCCATTCTAGGCTGATGTGGGCCAGTCAGTAGGAATACTGCTCAGCAAACACCCCAGAAACCCACCTGGAAGTGACTGGGCATTTTCCAGGTAGCTTTGCCATTAACTCAGTGGATACAGTAACAGCCAGGAAAAATAAGGGGCAACAGCACAAAATCCTTGACCAAAAATGTAACCAAACTCTGCATTGATGGAGTGGTTTAGCAGCAGCAGCACCTCAATCTCCAAAAAATTTTTGGAGCTTTGATGTTCAAAATTAAGTTAGTTATCCAATACTCTTTCTATAACCAGGAGAAAAGAAAAAAAAAAAGGAAAAAAATATTGTGAAAATGTTTTGTCTTGTTTAAAGACAGGCATATGGGATGGGCCAAAAAATAAGTCTGTTAGCATATTGAGTCTCCTCAGTTGGATGAAAGGGATCCAGCCCAGTAAATAGGTCTAGTTTGAGCATCCTGGTCAAGTGCAAGGTGTCCCTTTCCATGATAGGGTGGGCTTGAAATGAGATGAAATGTAAGGGCCCTTCTAGCCCAAACTGTTCCATGATTCTGTAAAGCTATGGTGAAACCGACATGTGAATACTCAACTGATACACAGCAGCCAAAACCTTGGCTTTCCTGAGTCTCCATGTCCCAGAGGATTGTGCAGCCCTTCAGACGGGCCTTGGCACAGTGGAGAGATGGGCAGAGAGGAACCTGCTGAAATTCAACAGAGCAGAGGCAGGTCCTGCACCTGGGGCGGAACAGCCCCAGGCACCAGTAGAGGCTGGGGGTGACCTGCTGGAGCAGCTCTGAGGAGAAGGACCTGGGGGACAACAGGCTGTTCATGAGCCCGCAGTGCCCTGGGGGGCCAAGGACAATGGAATCCTGGGTGCCAGCAGGACAGGGAGGGGATTCTGCCCCTCTGCTCAGCCCTGGTGAGACACATTTGGAGTGCTGTGTCCGGGTCTGGGCTCCTCAGGACAAGAGAGACAGGGAGGTCCTGGAGTGGGCCGAGGATGATGAAAGGCCTGAACCATCTCCTTTATGAGGAAGGAGGGAGGGGACTGGGGCTGCTGTCTCCAGAGGAGCCCCAGGTGAGAGGGGACCCCATCCCTGTGTGTCCCCGTCTGCAGGAAGGGTCAGAGCAGGGCCCGGGCTCAGCTCCGGGGGCCCAGCAATGGCACCAGAGGAACAGGCAGGGACTGAACCCAGAAAGTTCCACCTGGACAAGAGAAAGAACTTCTGTCCTGGGCAGTGACTGAGCCCTGAACAGATTGACCAGAGAGGGAGTGGAGTCTCTCTCACTGGAGATATTCCAGATCCCTCTGGACACAATTCCGTGCCCTGTGCTCTGGGATGGATGGCCCTGCTTGAGAAGGGAGGTGAGATCAGATGACCCACTGGGGTCCCTTCCAGCCAGACCCATTCTGTGATTCTGTGATATTGCACTTCTCATTAGTGCTATTGGTCTGTATTTGTTTAGACTTTGAGAGTGAACTGTTTCATGAGGGAATAATTCCTAGTCAAACAGTCTTTTAAGAAATTGTAGGTTTCACCCATGGCTTAAACGACTGGATCAGACAAACTTCCATAGGGAGAAAATAGTTCCTCCCTGTCTAGAAAATCAGAAGGGATCCAAAGGGATCCATATTTCTTATGGGGATCTGTGCCTTTGTCATCTGCCAACTTAAATTCATTTTTAAGGCTCTTCATTGTGACTTTGAGTCACCCATATGAAATTAGTTACAGTTTGAGCAGGGTACTAATGCTGAGTATTCCGTGAAAGTGTATCTTCAGAGCTGTACTAACAGAATAATATTCTTTCTGCACCTCAGCTGGTCCATCCAGAGTACCATCATGTTATGTGCCTCTTTTGCTTTGTGCCTCTAGGAACATAATCTTGTAAGATGATGTCCCTGGCAGTCTTTGTCTTGGTATCTGCATTCTTTTGAAGGTTTGGTACTAATTGTACATCTAAAACACAGCCACTAACTCAAAATATTTTTTTATTCTCAAATTTCCATTATTTTCAACAAAATCACTGGATTTTTTTTCCTCTTTGTGGGCAAACAAAATAACATATTTGTGAAAGAAATTCCAAAAGAACTACTTTAACTTTGTTTTGTAGTGCATATCACTCTTTGTTGTTCATTTAACCTTTGTATTTCATTTCCCTCCTCAAATCTCTATTTTTCTTTCAGCCATGTCTCATGCATATTACTTTCCTACCCCTCCCATTAAACCCCATCCTGAAACCCTCAAAGCTGAGCGGGGAGCTTTAATTTCAATTTGCATTGATTTCCTTTTATAATAATAAACCACCCACAAACAGAGGCAAACTTTTAACTTGATTTAAAGCCAGCTTTCTGATGTGTCTCCAGCTTTGCCTTCTGACTTTCTGTCTGTGCAGATGTAAATTATTCAGTGAGGGGTGTTGTAGACATGCCTCCTTTATTAACATCAGTGGGACTTGTGAGGCTGTAGGAAAATCTACCCTCCCCACAGGCATCTCATGTTGGAAATTTACACTTTATGACTGTGTAGAGGGACCATATATCACCCCACTCTTCATAACTATTATTTGCTCTCTGGAAGAAGAAAAAAAAATAAAAAGATAAAAAAAAAAAAGACAGGAAAAAGAGAAAATAAAGAAAAAAAGAAAGACAACAAGAAGAGGAAAGCTGTGGTGTTCTTTGCATTATACACATCCTTTGCCACACTAAAAAGGAAAAAGAACACAAAAGTAAAAGGTACGCTGCTAGTTTACTACTTAGTATATTCCAAACATGAAAGGCAAGCAAGTTCCCAAAAGTGGGTTTTATTTGTGATGCTGTAATTAATCACACATAGTTGCTGTCTGTGTAGTACCTACTGAGTGATTTTGTAAAACATTATTTGCCCAGATATGATCCAGTTGGTGCCTTGCAGCTTTTCCTAGATTTCACTGCAGAGTAGATTGTTATTTGAGACATTGACAGCCCCCACCAGAATATAGTGCAATCCACACTGAAGCGTTATTTGGCCCGTGGGCAGAATAGTATCATCATTGTTGCAAAGCACAGAATAATAAGGCAGAGACATATACTAACAGTTTGGGATAGCCACATTCATCTGATTCATTTTAATGAGCAAGTAGGCCAGCAAAGCAAATCCAGCCATCTGTGCTGCAAAGACACTGAATGCTGGAATTTTCTTCCCCTTCATCGTCATATTGCTATATCAGCACATGTGCTAACTTCAAACCTTTCCCATAACACATGTGCTCCAATTGCAATCATTTGGATGCAATTTGGTTTATGCTTCCATTTCCCCCCTGTTGATATGAGCAGGGTGTTGGTGTTGCCATTGGAAATGCTTTGACATCTCTGTCTCCATTTCTTAATGTTCTTCTGTGTGACCTTGTCCAATCAAATCTAACAGGTACTGGCACAAGATTTTGTGATTTGATCTGAAAATACGCACAATTATGTGCTAGTTGTTTTGTGAATGGTAATTGATGGTGCTTAAAAAACACGCATAAATTTCCCATTGAGGTAAACAAAAAGGCAGCATCTCTAGTCCAGGATGTGAAAGTGCAGGAAAAGGCATCTTGCATGTTCTTTAATTGAATATTAAACTACTCAGCTTGAATTAAAACCAGTTGACCTGCAAGAAAATGCAAACAAATAAAAAGATCCTGGTCTCATAGAAGAAACCAACAGCAGCCTTAGAGCTGGCAGCTCTTTCAGTCATTATTACCTTTTAATGGCAATTAAAAATTAAAAAAAAACTCAGCTCATTTCCATCAGTTCAGGCCTTCAGTTTATGCTGCTGTTCATCTCAGGCTTCCTTTGCAGTTGCAAAGAGGGAGAGAAAAAGTCACTTCAGAATGGCTGGGACAATGTCCTCCATTCAAGATATGACAGCCTCTGCACACTGCATTGTCTCTCTTTCCCATTCTCATGGCATGAAAGTGGGATGATGAAGCTCCCTGTCTCATACCTCACCTAAAACCTTTACTTCTGCAAGATGCGTGCAGAGGCATGAACAACCAACCAGAAATGTAACCTTAGATGCACACAGAATCTAAGGGGGCAGACACTTTACTTGGCAGTATGGGCAGCATGACCTTTGGAGCTGGACACTCCGTAGCCACACCTGAGACTCCTGATGGAAAACCTTAATTAATGAAGCTCTCCTGTTGAAGAGGCATAAACAAGTGCCTGTGTGTGGCTTTTCACCCGTCTGAGTGGATACATCAGCTCAACTGACACTAACTCAGGGATTTCTCCAATTGCTCGAGGCAACCATAACCCTATTATTAAAATTATTACTGGCTTAAAACATGGCATGTGGAACAGTGTTGGATGCACTGATTCATGATAACTGTGATAGCACCATTTCTCTCTGCCAAGCCAGAGGCATTTGGAAGCTGATATTTGTTCCATTAACAAGAAAGGATGTTACAGTGCTACCAGGTGAAGAATATTACAGCTGTTAAATAACTGGAGTGAACAGAGAACAGTGTCAATAGTTGAATAATTTTGATTATTAGCTTGTTCAGTTGAAGGTAGCAGGATAAAAAGCCTGCGTGAGGGAATTATATGGTGGAGAAAAGAGGAAACCTAGATAATGGACAAAATGTGGTCATGTTTAAGAATAATGGCAACATTATGTCTTTGTGCTCCTTCTGCGGTGAGAGAATTAGGCTGTAACATTTACATGGATATGGCAGCATTGTGTGAGAAGTTTTAAGGAACATTCATAATTTAATTCATGTTTCCAGAAGTCTCTCTACACTTATTCTGACATGAATTTTTCTGCTAATTTGTTGACCCACTGCCTAAATTTCTGTTAGATAAAGCAGAGCTGTCTTCTGCGTTTGTTGAACACCAGTTGTGGTCTTGCATGCCTTCTACAGAACCTTCTTCTTCTGTAAGTTGCTGGGTTTTGTTTTTTGCAGAAAAACATAGGTAAGCTTATCATGGTAAATAGATATTAAGGTATAATAACATTGAAAAAACATTATAATCCATTTTTCTCTGTGTCATCAGCCTTGTAAGTTTTGGATACAAACAAAAGTTTTAAACAGAGAAGCCTGAAATGAGGTGTTCCAGGGTAACCCTTTGCTCTCCCATCTAGCCTTGGATGAAACCTCAGTGATAAACTCCCCACCAACCCGTCCAAAACTGGTATATCTGAGTTAGCTGACAACAGACTTCTGAGGAAAAAAAGGAGAAAATTCTCAAAGAAATCCACAATATGTTGTTTTATTGAGACAATTGAGATGTTTTATTTCACCGCAACAGATTAGACACCTGAACAGAGATGTCTAAATTAATTTTAAAACATTGGAGTGTCTGACATCTGCATGAGTCTGAAAGATGCACCAACGAGCCACAGAAGATCAACACGTTTGCAAAATGACAGCTGGAGGCTGAGTGAGGAAGCCCAGAGCATGCAGGGGGACAGGAGAAGTGCAAGGTTTTACAGCATAATATCACCCAGAGAATCAAAGTTCTTGGTTTCCTTTTTAATTCCTGTTATTCTGTGGGTTTTTTTTTTTATTATTATTTTTTCCTGCATCATGAAACCCATATATAAAGAAAAAATACAAAAAATGAAACACTTTAATGCATGTAAAGTCGCTGAAGAATTCTGTCCTATTCAAGGGTATTTTGGGTGTTGAACAGAAAAAACACTCCCATCTCTCCCTGCTTTCCAAAATCAAATGGAAACAAATATTTTCATTTTCTCTGCCCTACTTAAATATTTGCAGTTTATTTTTTTACTTTGGGACAAAATTGCCTAAGACCCTAAACACTGTTTAATGAACTTGTGGCAGAAGTGACAAATCCACAGCAGAATAATTCAGTAATTGAGCTGATTATGTGGTGGATAAAATTATTCCCAATAAGGATTTATATAGCTACAATATTATTATGAGTTTCTAACTGTTTGCTAATTGGCATCATTAATGAAAATTAATGTGGGTACACGCACTTAAGCATTTCATCCCTTAATGAGAAAATGGACAGTGATGTGAAATACTACTTATAATTAATACTAATATTTCCTAAGACAAATAGCACATCTCCGACTTTGCCAAGAGAAGAAAATACAATTATCTAGCCTGTACGTGGTGGCCATGAGTTAGCATTCTAGCTACAGTTGTTGAGAATAACTCTTGGCATACAGATACATCAGAAAGAGATCCCATATCACAGAAGAGACAGCAATGTGATAGAAGTTTCTAATATGTCATGTCAGACATTTTACTTTGCTATCTTTAATTCACACTTGCATTTGCAAATGCAGATCATATCATTTCCCTCTCACTGTGTGGTAAGAAACAGGTGTACAGGCACAGGGAAGATGCTTTGGCAAAAGGGCTGCAAAACTGTCGGGTCAAGAGGCATCAAAGAGCCTGCAGGTCTTGTAGGTAGATCCTGTAGCAATAGTAAAAGCTGGAATTCCATGTCAGCTACCTGAGATCCTTGCCCTGTGCATTTAGATCTGCTTCATATCAAAGGCATCCTACATGTTTGGCTGAGAATCATGAAAGACGAGAATACATCTTTGAACTCATCTATTTCTGAATCTTAGACACTTTGTTCAGTATTTAACAGTATTTAAAATCTACCATAGCACTTCATGGTTAAAGTCCCAAGTATTTCTCTGGAACATACTTACTTAAAACAACTTTATTTTTTCCTTTTTTTTTAAGGCACTGGAAATCTTTTTGCAACACTCATATCAATTTTTGGTGATTTAAGAAAGCTCTAAAAAAATGAGTGGCTGAATTTTAATTTTCTTTTTTCTTCTTATAATATTTCAAATGTTATCTCTGTTTTCCTGGGAGAGCATGATAACAAAGAGAATAAGGGGAGTTTTTATCAGTTGGATGAAATAAAGAATCAAGAGTAAGAACTAGAGTCTATTTCTAGCTGGACATTCAAGGACATACACATTCACTCACCTTTTATTCTTTTTCCTTGAGTCCAATTAATCTTTAATTCATGCCTATAAAACTAAAATAATTTCAGAGCACAGAATGTTTGTATCCCATTTGTAAAATAACATATAGGATACTTCCTTATTATGAATTAAGGTGGGCACATTCTTGGTGCCCTGTTGAAGCTTTCTCATTTAGCACAAAAAGTTTTCAAGATTCCTCAGATGTAAGGAGGGAAAATAGATTAAATTCCTGCAGGGAGGAATTGAACATAGTCAAGTCCAGTCCTGGAGGGCTTTTATAACTGTGGTGTTACTGTTATAAAGACAGTTTCTATCATTACATTTTCAATCTCATTCTCTGGAGGGAAGCTAGATGAAAGACTTACAGAATGTAACTTGGATTCGCTGTATGTACTCTTCTGAAATACAGCCATGAGATCTAGGGATTTTATTTTGTTCTTATTTATTTTGTTCTGGGCTACGAGTCCACCCACCGATTAAATTGCTTTTATCAATTATGTCTTGGGGTGATATAATGAGAATTAATTTCTATTTGTAAATTGCAGTGATCTTTGATTTAAATTCCATGGAATATGCGAGGTCTTTTATTGATATAGCTTGTTTGACCATTTTCAGGCATTACATGGAGTGACTGGAAGTCAACTCTCTTGGGAATTAATTTACCTTTCCACTATCCAATGTACCTTGCATTCAGAAAAGCATCTAGCCAGACACCACTTTTTCCTACAGTTTCTGCTCTCAAAATTGATTGAGAATTTATACATAGGACTGCTGAAGTTCCCTTACAAGTGGAGACAAATCTTGCAGTAAAGATTATCCTAGTGAAACATTGTATTTTTCATCGACTCTCCACTATTTCTCCTTAAACACCTAAAGCATTTTTAAAGAGGAAGTTTAAAGCATGGTTGTGGAGATGTATGACACCTTTTGCCTTGCTCGTTGTATATGATTAAATTAACGCAACAAAAGGAATTAATTTGCCCTGACTATTAAATATCATCAAAGGACTGATTTTTCCTGTATTCCTCTGCCTTTGTGTTCTGAGTTTCGTCCTTCTTCATGATGACTGACCCCCATAGAATGTTTTCTCAAGGGATATTTGTCTAGTAGGTAAGATTTTATTTTGGATCTTGGTTAGTAGGTCACCTTTTGTCTGTTTACTTTGCTTTGTGGAGGTGTATTCATCTTTGTGATCAAAACCCCTTTCCAGCATCCCTCCTGTTATCTGTTATATCCTGCTATATTATTACCAAAATAAACTCACTTGGACTATTGTATTAATTACACTTACTTTTTAAGCATCCAGCTTGTAGATGTTTCCATCTGGGCTCTTATAATAGATGGTTTTGGCTTTTTAAAAGCCACAACAACAACAACAACAACAACAACAACAACAACAAAAAAGCCCACCAAACAAAAACCCATGCCGAAACTATAGAAAGAAATTTATAGAAGGAAAATGTACATGTAGGTTAAACATAATTTTTTTACCATTAGAGTAGTGAGGCACTGTCATGGGTTATTCACTGTATCTGTGGCTGCCCTATGGCTGCCTATGCCCTATCTGCCCTATCTGTGGTCCAAGGCCAGGCTGGATGGGACTTGGAGCAACCTGGGATAGTGGAAGATGTCCCTGCCCATGCCAGGGGGGTTAGTGAAGGAAATAAAGTTAAAAATAACTCCTGGTTATATGTTAAAAGTTTAAAGTGTTAAAATACTCTTAATTGTTGTGTAATAAGTGTATTAATGTTCTAAATGGTTTGTAATTGTAAGTCCCGTGGTGTAGCAGTGAAGAGCCACCTCCGTAGTCTCCCTGCAAAGGCAGGGAGCAAATTTGAAATGGACGGCCCCGCTCCCTCCGAAGCCGCCGCCGCCCCCGGGCCGGCACCGTGGCCTGGAGAAGGACGAGAGGCCTTGTTCTTGTTCGCCGCGCTCCCCCGAGGGGCCGCCCGTGCCCCCGCCGCTGCCGCCGCCGAGCCGCCGGGGGCCAAAGCAGCAGCCCCCGCCGCTGCCTCAGAGAGGGCCAGGGCACAGCTGCTTCGCTCTTCGCCCTACAACACACCAGCGTTTTCAGCGGCGCCGCGGGACCCCGAGCGGCCGCTGCTGCCGGCCCGATGCCCGCCGCCAGGGCCATCGCTGCCAGAGGCCCACCGCCGTGGGGTCAGCCCCGGGCCGCCGCCATCCGCCCGGCCCCGCGCCCCCACAGCCGCCACGAAGCCACGGCTGCCGCCGGCGGGAGTGTACCCCCACCGCCGCCAGGCCGGCCCCGCGCACCCCCCGGCAGCGCGGGTCTCCCGCCGCCGCCGCCTGCCGTGCGCCCTTTGGCCGCGCCAGTTCCCAGGCACAGCCACCCTGCGCGCCCCATCGGCGTGTCTGCCGCCTGCGTCCCATCAGCGTTTCCTGCTGGCATGGAAATTAGTAGAACACCCATAAAGCCCCGCTGTAAACCAAGACATGTTCGGCACCAAAAGTTCCCCGCTAAAACAAACCGACGTAAAATCTGGACCCACAAAAGACAGTACTGAACTGGCTATGCCCTAAAGTGCTGATAAACAGTTTTTGTATCTCGCTCTAAGTGCAAAGTGCCCGAGGGGGCGGGGGATACCCCTGGAGCGGCCGGTCTGGATGAGCCCCGGGCGCACCTGCCAGGGCGGGGCTCCCGGCTCTGCAGCGACCGGGGCTGCAAAGCTGAACAGACCTCACGGTGAACCAGGTACCCCTTTAAGAGCTGATCAATAAAGGCGTTTTAAAGAGAAAACATTATTTCCCGCCCATTTTTAACACTTGGAAGTTGATCTTTTCAGTCCTTTCCAACCCAAACCATCATATGATCCTATGATTCTGTGAAAAAGGCAATTTTAGAGGGAAGCTTATCTCATCTTGAATAAAAGTGTTTAATGTAGGACAAAAAAAATCTCCCTTTAAAACACTTTTTTAAAATTTATTTTTTATTTTTTATCTTTTATTTTTTTTTCCCTTAGAGAGACAGTGATGAGTATCTCAGACAGAGACATCTGCATTGTAATTGTCTAAAGCCAAGGAAGATGAATCTCATCCAGGAAAGAGAACTAATAGTACTGTATCAAAGACCACAAGAATATATTTCCTCTCTCTTCTCTTCTAGGCAGAGGGAAATGCAGTGGAGCTGGCCACACATCACAAATAACATAAAAGGCACAGCCAAACTGAACAGATTAGCACAAAGCCATATGTAGAACCTCCCAAAGCTGCTGACAAATAATGTTGAACTTCTAACAAAATGCTAAAATTCAAAGCCTATTAAAAAAAAAATGAAATAAGTGATGGAGGTGGGTACACAAAGGAAAAAGGACTGGAGGAAAGACAAGTGATACTCATTTAGTAAATTGTTCGGTGACGAGGCCTACAGCTTGTCCCTTGAGATTGTTAAGTGTTCTCCTGTATTCAGCAGAAAAGGAAAGGTTTACATCAGCCTTCCTATCAAAGAAATATTTGAGCTGCCTTCTCTCCAACCTACTTAACATCCTCATTTACATCTAGCTTTCTGACTTCTATTAAAATTGGGCTCCTACTCCACTGTCCTGCTACATGCTGCAATTCTCCTGTCCATCATTAAATTATTGCCTTTTCTTCTTCTCTTCCTCCGCCCTTTTTTTCTCTTCTTCTCCACCCTGCATCTCCCAGAGGTATTTGCATTTGTGTGGCAAATACACTGATTCTTTTCACATGGTTTGCTCCAGCAAGACATGAACTATTTAATTGTAAATTATTAAGTCATCTGTACTTTCCTGAAATGATTCACAGTGAAATGACAGGAAATTATTCCTAGTGGAGTGACAGGATATGATACGATGAAATCACGATTCACATGTAAATTGGATGTCTGCTGATAGAAATCTGAAGTCCACTGAGAATTCACAAAAAGAAAATGCTGCAAGGCTTATCCAATGGCTAGATAATTTATTAATGGATAGTCCTTGTTTTAATACTAACTACTCTTAGTTGTTGAAACCCTAGGGGGATATTTTTTCCTTTCTTCAGTTGTAGTTTGATATGAAAATTTTAGATAAACATCACCATTTCTAGTTTTTGTATACATTCATATATATATATATATATATATAATCTAACCTTTAAGTATCTCAATTGTCAGCCAAATTCAAACACATTTTCCACATATAAATATAGTATAAACATTAATATATATATATATGTAAGTGTTGACCGCTAGCTGACATAATTTACTGTAGTTTTATTATTTAAATGGAATCATGCCAGTTTTATCCATGATGATGTTCTGTAGACCACAGATTAAAGTGCACACAGACACTGTCATGCATCTTTATTTTTGTTCCTTCTACAAAGCTGTCTGCACAAGTAATCTCTTTGGCTTCCTCTGATTCACTTTAAAAGTGTTACGTTAATTTTAAATGTAAATTGCAATAATTAAATTTGACCTTATAAACTATCAGATGTGATGGGAATTTCCCTTCCTGATTTTTTTTTTAATCTTAAATTGGAAAGGAACCAGATCAAACAAGCAGGGAATTTCAAAGTCAAAACAAATACCATCCATGGCTAGGGACTCTGCTACAATAACAAAAAAGAAAACATATGTATGTATGTGTGTGTTGTGTATAATATAGATGTTAACCACAAAGTATCCAGCATCTTTAAATTTGTTTGTAAGACTGGCAGTAGCTCATCTTTTGTTGTTAAGGTGAAAAAAAACCCCTCACAATCAAAGTGACCCACATAGATACATGTACTTTTTTCTTTCTTTAATAATGGATACTTTCAGATACCTCCTAAGGTCCTATTCCTCCTGTCATGTTTAAAGGGTTTATTGTTTCCAGAAAAGCTTTTGCTGCTCCCTCTGGAGACTGAGCTGATCTAAGGTAATATTAATTCTGTGCCTCTTCTTGTCGGAACTCGACTTCAAACGGAATAAATGAGATGAGAGCTGAAAGAGAGGTTATGCAAGCTGTCATCCTCCATTGTGTTGGAGGCATCAATGACTCTCAGAACAAATTAGGTGTCACTCTACTAAATCGCAGTCAGAAAGGCAAATCAGTTTATAGAAGACTTATTTGGTCTCCTGGAAAGCTCTTGCATTCAGAGCACAGTTAATCTTCCTTTTCTTTCTGTAAATTTAAAAATCCTCATTTTTTATTTCTTTTTAAATTGAGATGAAGCAGAATTTTCTCATGATGAGTCATAACATTCCCCATACAATTTATGCTGATTAGTTCAGTCTAATTCCTCTTTTTTTAAAAGGAGAGAAAAAAAATTCCCACTGAGGTTTGTTTCACTTCTAAAAGAGAAGTGACTACATATATTTTATTAGATTTCTTAATTTGGGGATTGTGGCTTGGGAAAGAGGTCTGTGGTGAAAAGAGGGTTTGAAGAAAGAAAGGAATATTTGTGAAGCTTGCCAAGTATGAATTATAAATTATAAATCTCACTGATTCTACTCATTCTTTATTAAGTGACTTTCAACTTATAGAAAAGTGATAACTACCTGTTTAATAGTTTCTCTGGCACTTGATTTAACTTATTTTATTAATTTTTTCCCCAGTAATGAAGCTAAAGGGATTTCATAATCTAGGTTTCACAAAAGCTTTTTTTTTTCCAGTCAAGTGATGTGCTATCAGGTTTTCACAGAGAAAGGCATGCTCAGCCACTATCTGAGAGAAGACGATTGCCATATTTGCCATACTGCATGATCAGGACAACTATGGAATACACCTCACATAAATGAGGTACCCACTTCAAAATTCTGTCTATGCAAGACATCAGTATGGTATAAGAGGAGCAGCTCTGTAGAGTGAAACAGCTGCAGTTGAGGGCCATTTTACATTTCAAAAAATTTTTTCTTCGGATTATTTTTAGTCTAGACTTATGAATTAGGATGCAACAGGTTCTGCAGGACATCAAGTATATTTTTCAAGAGCATCTCTTAGTTTTGCTTGATTTAAAAGATTTGAGACCTCTCCATGCTGTTCAATAATTGGGAGAAACCAGATTTCCTCAAAAGTGTGCTCTTGACAAAAACTGGAGATGCGACATTGGTTCCTCATAAAGTTCAAGGTAAATGCAAAGCGCAGATTCCTAAAACTAAATTGCTTCTCAGAAGTCATTATGTCACTTTGTGACTGAAGATATGACTTGAGAAGTGTAATTTTTCCAATGACAAACGACATTTAATTTCCTGAATTTTAGAGAAATCTTTAAATTTTTTCAGAGCTGCAGTTACTAGGCTTTCTATGGAAGACATAGAGAGACTTAGTGGATAAAACTGGGTTTACAGAAGGCCTCAAGCTTATGTAAGGGTTCCCTAAACTTTCTAGTGGGAAATATGGAAGAAAACCCAGAAATTAACTCCCCTTATCAGTAGTTATCTCAATATCTAACCTTCTCCTCAAGCAGAACATGTGAGAAAAGACAACCCAAAAGGAGAGGAGCCAGAGACACTCCTTGTCCTTTGCAAATAACAGAAAAACCATCTAGGCACTCGATGAGTTAGGAGTTCTGTAATTGGAGGATCATCCTGCTTACTTCGAAACAGAGACTTATTGTTGTTTTGCATTTTTAGCAAAGTGCTGAGACCATACAAAAATTGGATATTTGAAAATTAGGCTCTGTGAGTCTCTACCATTGAACTGTTTCTGCATCAAGAGTTAAGCAGTGTGCTTTTGACCTCCTCAGGCACAGGGGGGATCTGAACTCAGATCCCCCCATGTGCTGGAAGGCGGATCTAAGACTTAAGACATAAAAACATAGTTAAGTCCCTTCATTCCAACTTTAAAAATGATAATTAAAAAAAGACTTTTGCCTGAGCTTGTTTGTTTGTTTTCATAAAGACAAGACAGAGGGATTATGTTTGAACATCCTAAGTGGAAGAAAATTCCTCTTTACTGGCAATGTTAAGATAGAAAAATTTTGAAGTGACAGGAGTATTTCTAAGCATTTCATAGAATCATAGAAGTTTGGAAAAGACATCTAAGATCATTGAGTCCAACCTTTAACCCAGCACTGCCAGGACCACCACTAACCCATATCCTCTGCACCATTTCCACATACTTTTTGAACACTTCCAAGAGTGATGTTACCACCCTGCAGATTGCGCCAAAAACTCGTACTAATTCTCTACCTCCCCCCCACAAAATCCATTCTGTGGATCTTGCCCCAGTGACTAGGAACCTAAAAAAATTAAGCTATGTGTTAATAAATGGATCAGAATCAAGGTGTCATCATAAGAGGAGCTACATTCCCAGGGAACATCACAAGAACTCAATGGTTAAATGTTTATGGATTGTAAATTGCTGTTGTAAAGTAAGATTTCCAAGATAAAAGGAGGAAGTAAGATCAATATCAGTGTCAGGTCTCTAATACTGGAATTTTGACATCTCCCTTTTTTCTGAACATTTTGTGAATGCTCCTGAGCAGAGGTTCTAAACAGGTAGCTAAATATTTTTTATAAGCATTTCTTCCAAATAACAAACATGTTTGGGTTGACTGAACTCATACGTCATTCATACTCTCTTTCTCTTGATATTTTGGCTATTTAGATAACTGGAAAGATTCTTTGCAGAACCAGCTCAATTTTAAGCTCATATTGCAACCTATTTGGAAAAAAAAAAAAAATTCATATTGATTTTGGGGAGTACCCGTGGTGTAGGAGTCACTTTGATGAGTTTGATGTACACAATAAAGTAGAGGAAGAAGCTTTCAGACAGTGAAGCAGCACAGGCCTGATCATCCAGAAGATAGTGAAGAGAGGGACATCCTTTCTAGCTGAAAGCTGTCTTGTCTTATATTCTCCACCTAAAATAGGGGGCAAAATCAAGGTTAATATTTTATGCAAAAAAGATGTGCTTTCACATGTGCTGATGTCTCTGGAGATAGGAGTAAAGTTCTCACAAAGGCAAGTGATGAAATGTCTCTGTATTTAGTCCCCTAACTCTTAACTAATCAGAGATAAAAATGACAAAGTCCTCTCATAGGTAGAAATTTGAAAATTCCTGAAAATTTTGAACTGTGTACCTAATTATAAATATGTGGTGGTTGGTTGTTTTGTTTTTTTTTTTTTTTTTTTTTTTTTTCCTCAGACAGTGACAAAGGTTAGGTTTACCAAATGGAATTTCTAGAGATGTTTGAAAGTTAATGCATAAATAAATACCCCAAGAAAAGGGGATTTCTTGGAAAAGGGAAAGAAAACACACCGTGTTTACCACACAAATTGTATTCAAAGCATTGAGAAAAGCTTGGCAAGCTGATGTCAAACCAGGCTTATGGTTTCACTTATTTGATGTGTTCATGGAAAGCATCAAGCATGGGCTGAAAATCGGTGAAAGATGGGAAACAAAGAGAAGGAATAGTCAGTGGCACAAGGTGAACAGTGGGATGCCTCGCCTCATTGTTCTGCATTAGATCTCATGTTTGAAATCTGTATTAATGATCTTGAAAGAGGGTAATACTGAGGTTAGCAAAACTTGCAGATGACACAAAGTTATTTAGCAAGCACAGACCAGAGGGATCTGTGAGGAACTTCAAAGAGACTTAGCTAAACCATGTGGGAGCAAATGAAGTTCAATGCCAGTAAATGCAAAGTAAGGCATACTGAAGGGAAAAAAAATAAATTAAACTGCTTGTACATCTGACAGGGGTATACATTCACTGTCTCAACCCAGGAAAAGGAATCTGGGTATCAATGAAGACAGATTTCTCTACCACATGCAGCTGTAGTTTTAAGAAAAAAAACTCAAACAAGATGTGAGGCTTCATAAGAACTGAGATGGGGATTGATGCAGTAAATAGTGCACAGCCAACCTATAAATTAAAATGTGGTCTCATATGGAAAAATTTGTGAAGTATCATTTCACTACTGTAAAAACAAAATAATAATAAAAAAAGGAGAAAACTGACAAATGAAAGTGATCCTCTTGGGAAGGAAAAAAAAAAAAAGAGCTAAAAAAATCTATCATGTAGAATGATTGAAAAGATTGGGAAAAGTTCCCTTAGAAAGGAGAGGGACAAAAGGACATAATGAAAGGACAAAATAAATGACTGAGGGAAGATAAATTAGGTGCTTCTCTTCTCAACTAGTGGCAGGATAAGAGAATGTGCAATAAAATTAAGGAGGCTGGCAAGTTCAAAACAGATAAAAGGCAACAGTGGTCTTTTTTTTTTTTTTTCTACAATGAGTGATTAAGCCAGGGAACTTTCTGAAACACCAGAAGTGATAACTAAAGGACACTCCAAATAAACATTTAAACAGATAATAAGAATTTCTAAAGTAGAAATAAAAAAGACGAAAATTTTTTTGGGACGTATTTGAAAGATCTCTTTTTAAAGCCAGATTTCTTGAACTTTCCTTTGAATAGCTTTTATAGTCCTGTATCCAAATCTCACAAACTTTGGAGAAAAAAGACCCTGAGGACCTAGTGGTCCATACTGGGGTTAGCTCACATAATGTGATTTCTATATTTGAGCATGCTTATCATCAGTCTTCACGCTCTGCACTCAAAATGTTACTTCAGATTTCCACCAAATATTTGTTTCCAGACACTGAGACAGGAGAAGTTCCTTGGCACCAGAATGACCATTTACGAGGGACACTAAGGATCTATGTGATGGCTCTCTACTGTCCCAAATTCTTTCAGACATGCTGCTCACAAATCATAGATGTGAGACACTGGGCTACAAGGATTTCAGTTCAGTTCCATCAAAGCAACACGTGGCTTGCTCTAAACCATGCATAGATCCAGGCTGTCTACACTTGTACAACCTGTTATTATTTGTCTCCCCCTCTCCTGGGCTGCTTGCTTCATCAAATCAGTATTTATCTTTCAGACTGCAGGTTTGTCCAGTGAAGGTGTGATGAATTCCCTTGTGTTTGCAACACAAAATGTCTTCTAACACAAAAATGTTCCCACCTCATTGAAGCCTGAGGTTGTGAAACATCAGAAACCTGAAGCAGTATCAGTCCATCCCGGGGAAGGAGCAAAGGAGACATGTTCAGTCGTGAATGCCAGCCTGGAGTATCCCAACATCTGACACTATGAGTGGTGACCCAAACCTCTGCTGTCTGGCAGCTCTCTGACAGTCCTCTTTACAGTCATTAAAATGGAAATGGCATCTGACAGACATGAACATCATTTCACTTCCAGCTCCCTCAATTATCTCCTCCTTTCCACTGCCCTCCCACTCTCTGTGTGCTGCGAGAAATATGTTTTCAGAACTGTCATTTTAAAGAGTAAATACTTGAACCATCAATAACTGTGTGCACTTTGCCCCTGCTGAATGAAAACCTTCTTTGTGAGTGTAGAAGCAAATGATGCAGTTAAGTAGAAAGAAGCTACCTGAATGTACTTATTTCAGCTAACTATTTCTGTATTATGATAGCCTGTTTCCAGTAGATCAAAGAAACCTGGCAGTGTTGTTTTTTTCACACAGTGAGAAGCACAAACATCATTTAAATGCCCCCTCAAAACATTCATGCATCACAAATCCATTGAAGGCTCAGTCTATTCCCAAGCTGGCTTTCAGCCAACATTGTTATGTTGTTGCTGCATCATGATGGAAATAGCAGACAGTAAGAAACAACAAACAGCAGAGAAGACAGGTCTTTTAAAACAAATACAAACAATTAAAAACAAACAAAAAACCATTTTAGCACTATTAAAAATTTAAATTACAGCAAAACTTATTGATAATTGTTCAGTTATTGATTTAGTTTTACAAAATGAGATTTTAAATGCTGAATTTTAGGATACTGTATTCAGAGTTTTTCTAACCCTCAGTCTGATAGTTTTTATTTTGTTCTGTAAAATATATATAGCACACGGATGCATTTCTCGCTTGATGGAAATGCTATAGCTTCACTCAAGCTGACAATTACCTCTTTCATAATGATGGTCAAATAAGTAAGAAGATTAAAAGTAAACAAAATTTCTGAGTATCTGGTGAGCTTTTTTCAAGACAAAGGGTGAATAATCTTGTGTCAAAACCATAGTGTGTTCATGACCTCATCTCCGAGAAAGCAGGGGAATCTCTACTTAAATTCTCAAGTAGATGGAGAATCTACTAAGTTATTCCAATGTTTAGATGTCCTTAACTAATCTTACAATAAAATAAATAAAAAAAAAACCCCTCTCATGATAAACAGAGAAGACCTTTTAGAGAACACGAAAAGAAAATCTGTGTCACTGAATGCAAGAAACACCCCTTAGTTAAAATGCTAGCATGTCCATTTTTCTGCCTACCTGCCCCTGTATGTCTGTGATCCTAGGCTTTATCTACCTAACAGAGCTCCCATATGCAGCCAGTGCACACACACTGACATCTCTCCTGATAAGCAAAGTCCAAATTCCTCTTTCTCTTCATTCCCTGAAATCCATCAAAACCAACCATGACATCATCCTAGGAAAAAGCTGGGGAAACTACGAGGCTCTACTGAACCTTGACTGACTCAAAGGTTTCATGACAAAGATATTGGCAATCCCTGTCCTCTGTGTTGAAACTGAGGCACTGTGTATCCAGAACTACAGCAGTACAGAGACCCTCAGAAGGGCAGCCTGGTTCAGTTTCAGCTGCATAATATTATTATTATAATATTCTGCGTTTGCTTTTAAACCCTCATTTAATAATATATATGGGCATATACATGTATATATGTATATATATGTATATATACATGCATATACATGTATACTTTTGTGTGTGTATATATGTGTATATATATGTATACCTGTGTATATAATATATACATATCTATCTTTTCTATTTCTATGGTATGGGTCTATGCACATGCATAATCCCAACTCAGAATCATAAGGGCTGGAAAAGGCCTACAAGATCATCAAGTCAAATCGACTCATTCAGTCTCAGATGAACTATCAGACTCAGGTCAAGTCCAGTGTGGATGGCAGCATTCCCAGAACTCCTCCAGAGAACTGCTGGTGGGAGGCAGACACTGATTTCATAGAATCATAGAATGGTTTGGGTAGGAAGGGACCTAAAGGCTCATCTCAGTCCACCCCTTGCCATGGGCAGGGACACCTTCAACTATTGAGGTTGCTCAGTCACATCCAACCTGGCTTTAGACACTTCCAGGGATAGGGAATCTACAGCTTCTCTAGGCAACCTGTACCAGGGCCTCACCACCCCACAGTCACAAATTTCTTCTTAACATCTAATCTAAACCTACTCTCATTTTGAAGCCATTGTCCCCTGTTCTATCATTTTGTCCTTGTGATCTCTATTAATGATCATTAATAGAGAGGTTCACATAGAAATGTGCCTTTAGACTGAGTAGAAAATCCCTCATAAGTTTAGATGCTTATGAGTTTTGGTGGTTGTGAAAAAAATTAAACAAAAACCACATATGAAAACATTTAGATTTATGGAGATCAGATTTCATCTAGACTTTGAGAGATCTCCTTAGAAATTTTGATTTTTGAGCTTCAGTTGTCCAGTTCATGTTCTTCTCTGGGGACTTCTAACACCATTTTCTGATTTCTCCATTCTTTGCAACCATGGTGCCCTGGAAAACTCTGTGATTCTTGGAGTGCAGTGCATGGGAACTCTGCAAACAAAAGCCATTTGACAAATCCTTGCTCTGAGCAGGGAAGCCTGGACCACTTTCACTCTCTGCCCTTCAGCACTCTCACCATCAGTTCTTTGGCTCCTTTGCAAAATTCTTTGTTGGAGATTATCTCTCTGGTCTGGATGCCTTTTAGGCAAGGCAGGGCTGTCATTTTAGGCCTATGAACTGTATTTGCTTGTTGATGGATGCCTCTGCATTGCCAACTGAAAATCATCCAGAAGTCAGCTATAGCAGATGTGCCATGTAATTACGCTGTCAAGGAAGAATTCCAGACATTGGCTTGGTAATTTTAAGAATCCATTTCTGTCCATCAGAACATTCCCAGTTATTTTTTCTTAGATATCAAGCATTTCAGCCTCTTGTGGTGGGGTTTTTTGTTGTTGTTTGTTTGTTTGTTTTTTTACTGTGATAAATATGTATTTCAACAGAATTATAAGACAGAAAAGCCAAGATAGGTCTTGTGATATTATGCTTGTGGCTGACACATCTTGAGCTAGTAGCCTAATCACGCTAATCACCCTTCTTACCCTCTTAAAGGCATGTGAGATGGAGACTTGTTTGCAGTCCTTCAGAGCTGAGGTGGCACTACTCATGCACTGGAATGATGATGTTTTAGATCTGCTGGTAAGGAAGCCTGCAGTTCAACTGGCCCTCTAATTTGGGGGCTTCATTTAACAGACTAAAAGCAGGAGAGCTGAAGCCACAGACAGTCAAGGGGGCCCATTGCTTTTTTCTTTATTAGACCTCAGAGACAGCGTGAATCAAAGCACGAGGTGTCAGAGTGCCAATGTTATAGCATCTGATATACTGTGCTTTGGGCATCCTCACATTCAGGACAGTTGCTTAGCAACTGGGATACAGGCTGAGGATGTAGAGAGTCTGGGATCTTTTCTCTGCCCAACATGATTAGTATGACTTGGATAAATTACTTCACCTTTCTGTATTCCTCTTTCCCTTTATACATTTATTTATTCTGTCTCCTACCGAATGCTTGAGCAACTCCTTTGAAGATATCAGAGCCTTCATGTAATGAAATTATTCATCTCCTGTGAAGCTGTAGATCTTGGACAATGACTTGTGTGTCCTCCTTTTGCTACCAGTCTTTCACAGGTGATCCCCTTCTCCTTAATTGTGTTCATCACCAACACAAAACAGCTGCCATATTCACTACCTAGTAGTGAGAGTGTTTCCGTAGGGAAGCGCTCTTAGTCTGTGTATGAAAATTTCTGAGCACCATTTCCAAAAATCTAAGCTGGCATTTGGCAGAATGTCAGTAGACTTTATACAATAACACTATCCAACTAGACATATTAGGAGAACAGAATCTGCAAGACAGCATACTTTTGGCACTGCTACATATTCATGCTACTGCCACAACCACCAGCATCAGAAAATAAAGACAGGTGGAAGGGCAGTAAGGGCTAACATTAGACCTTTGTGAAGGCATTCTTTGCTTGACTGATGGTTTGTAGCTGCTCATCATGGACAGAGAGCTGCGAGGTTTTGTCGTCCAAGTTAGGAGCTCTGGCTGATCGGCAGATGAATGAAGAGTTGGCTCTAAAGTCTGTAACCCTTTGATTTCATGGTTGTTTTCTACATCCTGATCTCTCTGCAGCTGCCACCTCAAAGAACAGGGTGAGAGTAATTGTGTTGGCTTGCCTCCAAAGCCCGAAGGAGTAGTCATTTGCTACTCTCCCAGATAATCTGCCACGCAAACAGAAAGGTTAATGATGTAGAGCTTGATTACTCTGGTAAAAAGAAAGCAGTCAGCTTGATCCAAAAATCTTTATTGTGTATGTAAGGGAGATGCATTAAAAGGACTCAGAACTGGAATTCATTTTCTCCTCCATTCTGTCTTTGAACATGGGAGTATTTGCCTTCTGGCACATATGGTCTTGTAAGTAATAGCTTTTTGCTGCACATATATCTTTTTGCCCAAAGCTTGTTGTTTAATTTTAAGACATTTACAATAGTTTTGTTTTTAAGAAAGCCAGTCTTCTTCAATATCAGCGGAATAAATATTTGAATGTATACATCCCTGGAACAGATGGAACACCATTAGTTGAAGTGTGCACACATAAATACATGTTTTTATATAAAAATACACACATAAATGTGTGTGAGACACTGTGTCTGTGTACACATGTATGTGTACACCATAAGCACATGATTTTTGGTGTTGATTTCTGAGATAAATGTAAACAAGGGTGTATGAAGTGAAATGCATCAACAACCTCAATGGCCCCCCAGGAAAAAAAAAAAAGGAAAAAGAAAACAAAGTGATAAGAAGCCAAAATAAAAGCAATCAGAACCTGCCAACTGAACAAATGAACAACAACAAAACTACAGAATTGGGAAGATAAAGGAGACCTTACTATGGCTGGAGACAGTAAAGTTTGGTTAGAGTAAGATGCTATAAAGGTTGACTTCCTTTTTTAACAAGATTCTGCTTTACTTTTTTAAAATTAAAAAAGTAACCAAAAAACCCTCAAAAAACTTTACAAACGCACATAAATTGAAATCTTTCAGCCTTTCGTTAAAAATCAGAATACCCTGGCCCAGAACTGAAATAGTGAAGCCAAAGCCCAATATATTTTCTTCCACAATGGTTTATAGACTTTATAATTCAGAAGCATTTTTCTCACATTATTTCATGAGGATTTGATTTTTTGGGAGAATCACAATACTTAGAGAAAATGTATTGCAGGATATTTAGAGAAAAAATTCTTTTGTCCCCCACACTTTACCCTACAGTGGCTTCTGAAAAACTTAAATTTTTCATAGGAAAGATAATGATCTTTGAGATTGGCTCTACATTTTACCTACCTTATGTTGAAGGACCTGGAGGAAAAAAAATGCACAATAATTTGTTATCTCCCTTCTCCTGCTGATTTCTGGTTACTCTAACACAGATTGTGAATTGCAGCTAGTTTAAATGATTTTATCAAAGAAGTTTCCACTTAGCTCTTTTACATTATTCATATTCTAAACAGAATTTAATATAGTTATCTTTAAAATATAAACTCCAACTCCATGTTTCTGTTGACTTCTGGCTAGGTTTCTCACTTCTGTTTAAGGCATTGTTTTGACTATATTCTAATTAAATAATGACATTTATTAATTCCTCCTTGAGTTTATACTTATATTTTTGGTGTCAGTTAAGGCCAGACCAGGGGTGCCTGTACTGTGTTCCTTGAGACATCTGCAGTTCTAAGACCTGGGGACCATATCTCAGCCTCACGGCAGGGGTGATCCCTGTTGCCTGATCTACTGGGTCACCTGCTCATCTTTCGGTCACCTTCTTTCTTAAAATAAAATGCAATGAACATCTACCTGAGTGTTTCAAGCACTCTTGGGGAAGAAAACCTCATTTAAAAGGAAGAAAACACAGGAAAAATCAACGGAGCCTTAATGGGTAAAAATATGCCGCACTCACAGCCACTGAGAAAAGGGGAAGATTCTATAAGGCAAAGGCCTAAAACCAAGATGGAAAGAACTCTATTCATAAGCAAGAGGGATACAAGTGGGAAAGGAGCGAGTGAAGAAAGACTTCAGGACAAAGATCTCAAAGCAGCTATTGAAAATGCCCTTCAAAAATACAGAAAATGTTCAGAAAAGCTGAAGGGAGAGGAAGGATGCCACCACAGTTGCCTGGAAGTCACAAGCTGACAACTCACGGCAGGCTTTCAAAAACTAAAAAGTCAGGAAATGTCATTCTTCCTAAACATCTACTGAGGCCCTGGGGCACAACAAAGGAAATCCACTACAGCTGCATGGCAATTGGTAAATTCTTGTTATCATGCTATGTGCCAAACTCCTTTCTCTTTGCTTCTCTAATTCATCTGTCAGCATGTGGGGGTAATCCAGACACTGAAGGGACTTGTGTGCTAAAATGTCAATTGGGAGACAATGCTCAGCCCTTGATGGGGAGATGAATTTATAAGAAGATCTCAAAATACAAAGTAGAGGAGCAAGGAACTTGGTTCTGGGAGAAAAAGATGGCAGAGAGTGGGCAAAAAAATGAGGCCAGTTTTCCAAAACAAACAAGTTCAATAATTAGCCCTAGAGTCATAGCTTTAAAGCAGACAGCAAAGATTAATATCATTCCATCTGAAATCAATTTAGTCCTATAATTTTGAGTAAATAATGTTTTGAGTTTCTACAAAACAGAGGCTCTACAGAAAAACATTCATAATTCTAATTTTTGAAATATAAATGATGCATTATGATGTGTGTTGAGGGAGGAGGATGAGTGTGTATGTGTGTGTGTGCATGAAAACTTTATCTTTTTATTTAACTGACAACATGTGCAATTCTGCTTGATCTCCAGAAGCCACAGAAAAGGATGTGTGGGCCTTCTGAGCTAGCTTACAGGCCACTGAAGAAACAGAGAGGGAAAGGAAAACAAAAAAATATTATCACTTTGCTTAGCCAGTGACAGCAAAACTCTCTCTGCTCCATTACCTGCACATCTTTCTTTGCATAGAAACCATCATATCTCTGGAATAAGACATAACTCTTTTCAAGATATTGTGGCTTGAGCTTGGCAGCTGAAAATGTTCCTGGTGGCCCAGGATTTAAGAAAATCCAGGCTTGGAGCTGGTGCTGATCTGTGGATGGTGGAGTTGGGAGCAGCTGGCACAGAGACTGCTGAGAGTGTGTGATGCTGCTCAGGGACCCTCCTCTGCCAGAGTCCTCCAGGGGATGAACCCAGCACTTTTACAGGTGTTTTGTGCCTCTGAAGTGTCTTCCTTGTGCTTTCATGTGAGGCATATTTGCCTCTAGAGAGTAAGTCTTCCTTAAAGAGAGGGAGGAATTTAGTATTTGTATTCCTTCACTGTCTTTGTTATATCCCTGCTAATTGCACCACTGGAACAAAACTGAACAGAACATTAAACCACTTGTCCTTACAGGAGAAGGGATTTGGGTGAATTAACCTGCCCAAAGGATGTCTGCGAGGTATATTTAGGTACATTTCCTTCTGGGGAACATCCACTCTGCTCCCTTGACTGAAGGCAAATACAGAACATCATCAATGTGAATGATTTTTGAATATCAGTTTCCATTTGCAGCAGTTGATGAGAATAGGACAGATTAATTTAGGTCTTAAAATAAGATGATAAAGCAGTTACCTTTTCAAAGACTGACATTACTGTGAATCTCCTTTTTTTTTCTCATTTTCATCATCTCAATTTTAAGGATGACAAATTTGATGCAGTATTTATTACTGCAAATGGCAATATGACATGCTTGAGAACAACCTATAAAAACAGGGAAAAGGAAGAAAAATACACAGAGTTTTATGCATAAAAATGGGGTTGAATAGAAGATTTCAGGATTTCTGTTCCACTGAGACTGTTTCTTCTCTTATTTGTCTTTCCTCCACAGTGTCACTAAGTAGATGTTTAAATGTGCCTCCAGGCATTACTCTACACCTAATAATCCTAAAGTAAATAGATTGTGTGATTGGTACAAAGAAAGAAAGAAAGACAGCCTGCTTTTATTTAGAATGGTATAAAAATCTCATGTAGATTTAAAAGGATAGAGCATTTCCCTCCAGATGTCCACAGTTTCAATTATAGTAGCGTTATCAGTAGCAGGTGGAGCATTCATGTACTAAAAACTTTAATAAGAAAAAGTTTACAAGATTGTCTTCAGATAACAAGAGCAAAATAAAGATAATAAACCCAACAATAGACTATAAGGCCTCTCACACACCCCTTCTAACAATAGTTTTCAGTTTCCTGCAAAACAAGTGACAATCCTGATGTCAGGTATGCACATTTGGACATGGAGGATGTTATTTTACCAGATAACCCAGATATTTTTTAAAATAAAGGACATTATTGCAATGAAAAGCAAATACTACTCTAATTTTTCTGACCATAGTGTCTCTTCCCTTGCTCAGGATCCCAGTGGGTTCACATTGACACTCTTGCCTGTTTAGACTACTGCTTTATTTTCACTAATGAAATAAATCATTAAACGCACTTCGTCGTCTGCTGCTTAACATGAAGTGGCACCCAGGGTGGCAGAGAGGGCACTCAGTGTCCATTGTGCAGCTCAGTAGAACAGGGTGACAGGTGCTCACAACCCAATTTCCAATCAAGAGAAAGCCACCAGAGAAACCAAGTGAATCAAAGAGTGGTGGAAGGCTCTGGACAAAAGATCTGTGAGGGGCAGCTGAGGGTACTGGGAGATAGAGAGGTTCAAGGGGAACCTTCTTCCTCTCTACCACTGCCTAAAAAGAGGTTGAAGCCAGGTGGCAGCTGGTCTTTTCTCCCAGGCAACAAGTGAGAAGAGGAAATTGCCCTTGAATTGTATCAGGAGATTTAGATTGGGTCTGAGGAAAAGTTTCCACATGGAAAGAGGAGCTGATCATTGAAACAGGCTAGCATCAACATCACCTTTCCCAGAAGTGTTGAAAATATAATGAGTGGACATGGCACATTGTGCTATGATTTAGTGGTCGTGGTGGTATTGGTTGAAGGTTGGACTTGATGATGTTGAGGGTAATTTCCAACTTTAATGATTATATAATTCAATATCTTTTCGCCTGAACTGAGGTAAGGGTAGGAAGGATTATACCTACATTGAAACAAGTCAGATATTGGTCCAGGAAGTCTTTTCACTCCACCATTTCACTACAGATAAGCAATTAGGTTTCCAGTAAGTCTATGATTTTTTTTCACCTGCAAGCGAGTAATTTGTGATGAATATGTTGATAAATCATTCACATTTTTTAATAAAGAGAATGGTCTGCTGCCTATTAGTTGCAGTAGCTATCTAGATTTCTAATGAATGTTTTTCAAACCAAGGAGCAGGATGAGTTTGTTTTAATGTGTGAGTAAACATTACTATTTTGCTTATTTTAGAATTTTTGGCTTGGACACTGCAAATTGTACTGTTGCGGTGCCTGCCTTGTGTCACTTGCCCTGGCCAGCCCTGGCACCACGGCCATGGGGGGCTCTTGGCTGGGCAGGAGCAGAGTCACAGATACAGGGCAAGGAAATGAGAGAAGGGACTCCTCTAAGGTCGAAGGCAACTGGGTTTATTGAGAGAGCCTCACCCCAGAGCTGTGACTCAGAAGAGACCCCCAGCACCTGGGAGCAACAGCTAAAAAGGGCAGGTGTAATTCAGGGCAGGGTAGAACATGAGATCAATAGGGAGGAAGCAGGGAGTGGCTCAGGACTAAACAGACAGACATTGTAACAAATTGTAGAGAACTGGGAGGGGGATTCTTGGATCCTGCCCAATCACACAATGCCTGTAACTTTCCAGACACAGGGACAGGCCCTGGTGTGATGGATGGGACCGGGGGTTATATAACTCATGACTGACAAATAACAGTTGTGTGGACAAACCAAGTGGGAAGGACAGGAAGGGGGTGTACATGAAACAATAACTTTCACAAAAGTGAAACATGCAAGTGGAACTGATTATGAAACTGCCATTGTGCACCGCCACATTGTACCATTCATACATATTATGATCCTGAGGCACTTGAAGTCAACCACATACATATATGTGAAAATCTTCCTAAAGCTTCTAACTCAATCATTCTTGTATTGCATTGTCTGGAGCTGTTCTTATTCTTGATCTGTAAGTTCAGGAATCCCATATTTGTTCTCCTGAACTATGGGTTTCTTTGGAAACACTACAAAACAAAACAAAACAAAACAAAACAAAACAAAACAAAACAAAACAAAACCAACCAACCAACCAAACAAACCCCCTACAAAAAAAACCAACCAACCAAACCAAACAAACAAACAAACAAACAAACCCCACAAAAACCCCCCCCCAACAACAATAACAAAAAAATCCAAACAAAACCAAGCAGAAAAAACAAAATGTTGGCCTTTAGCTGACCATTAAAAAAAACTAAAACCCAAACTTATAATTTTACAGAAAAGAAGAAGTTGGGCATGCTCCTCAATCCATAAAGAGAAACCCAAATCCTTCCACAGTGAGGCAATATTCCTGTGCTTGTTCTCCATAATAAGATTAGCCAGGCCTATAAAAGAACAATTACATCACTAAAAAGCGTTTTAGGTTTTAATCTTATGAATTCAACTTCTGGAGTCATAAAAGACCTTTAATTTCTTTTCTTGTGGGGTGTTTTTTTGGAGCCTTTTTTATGACATGTCCAATTTGGGATGATATGTACCGAGTTTTAGTACATGTAGCATGCATTTGTCTCTGAAGTCTGAGAGCATGTGAGTCATCATAATGGCTTCAGGTTGTAAGAAACATTGATGATGAAAACATTAAACCACAAAACCAAGTTGGCCTTATAATGGTTCATTTACTCTGGAGAAAAATAAATAACTAGATGAAATCTCTTTTAATAACTAGGAAGATTATCGTGGACTATTCATTTCTTTTGGCAGACATTTGCAGGCTATCTCCTAGAAGATTATTATTCCTACATCTCTATTAATGGCTGTATATATTTGTTATCTATGGTTATTTACAGCCATGCTATGATTCACTTTAAGATTCATGGCAGGGAAATCTGTAGACAAAAATTCTTGATATTTAACCACAGACAGATGGTGGGGCAGAAATTAGAGGACGGTAAATAACAAGAAGTTTTATAACTGTATTCAAATCTATTAAAAACACTACAATAACACATTAACATTGTTTCCTCGGGAAATTAGACCTTGTTGATGACTGACCCTTGGAGTCTTGGTAGTTCTGGATGTGACTAATAGTAACTCTGAGCTTTCCAAACAGCCAGTTCAGAGAGTCTGTAGTTTTTTGAAACTAAGGTAATGTTTGCTAGAAATGGATCGATTTACAGACAAGAAAGTGATCAAGAATACAGAGAGGATTGGGGCCCAGCATGTGGCAGGATATGGATGACAATTATGAGGAGAGAATTCTTGGATTCAGCAGATAGTTCATTGATTTGGAGCTTATACATCTAACCTGTAACCAGAAATTTTGTTCCAAGAAGCAGTTTCCTGGCTACAGCACTTCTGAGCATGGTCTCTCAGAAACCCCTTTGGGTACATGCCACTCAGGATCATTTAGCAGCAAGTGCTGAAATAGCAGAGAATTTAGGTTTTCTTTTCCCAATAGGGATGTTGAACTACAGAAGTAGAAATACTTTGCTCTTTTGTCAGCTGTGGATAAAATATAATTTTCAGTGCAGTGAGAAATATTGTAAACAAACTGCAATTTCTGTGCTATACCTTAAGATGAAAGTCAGTTTGGCTTCTTAATAACCCCACTCTAAAAAATCTATCATGAAAGACAAGTGACTGCAGGTCTCATTAAGGGAACTTAGCTTTTAAAGTTGCTTTGACAACTCTAGCTATCCTCTTCAGGACTGAAGTTCCTTCTGAATAGCAGTATGATATTTGTTACAACAAATGTGGTGCACATTATTAGGTAAAATGATAAAAAATCTGCTGTTGATGCTGGCAAGCATCATTTCTGCTCATCTTTTTCTTAAGTGAATATTCCCTTGTCTGTTTCTTTTATGAATCCCAATGAACATAAGGTCATAGAATGGTTTTGGTTGCAGGGGACCTTAAAAATTGTGTGCCCCTCCCACATGGGCTGAGACACCTTCCACTAAGTCAGGTTGCTTCAAGCCTCATCCAGCCCAGTCTTGAACACTTTCAGGGATGGGACATCACATCTTGTCTGCATAACCTGGTCCAGAGTCTTAACATCTGCACAGTCCAGAATTTATTCCTAATATCCAGTCTAAGAATGTGCCTTAGAGGGAAGAAGGGAAGAAATAGCTTTGTGAGTCAGTTCAGAAAGAAGGCTCTGCATCTAACACCTCACAGAGGGCATAGGACACCTGTGTGAATGGTGCATTAATAGCAGCAAGAATCTGTTAGAAAAAGAGACAATGCAGAGATGTGGGCAATTTTGCAGGGAGACCAAGTATTCATGGAAGGACTCAGTCAGTGCTCACTGGTTTTAGGGTTTTTTGTTAGCTTGACATTCAGATCTGAATGCAATGACATGACCTACTTTCTTAGTTTCTACAACACTTTAGAAACACCAGTTAGAACAACCTCTGCAATAAAACCCATTATTTCGTAATAACTCTTGGAAAAAAGGGAGGTCTAGATGACTTAAAGAAGCATATTTGAAAGGAATAAAAAGAGGATTTCTGAAAATATTAACACTGATTTCTCAAAGAAATGGTAGAAAAATTTGCAAATTAAAAAAAAAAAAAGTTTAAAATTCTGAGTAATAAGGAGATTACAATTGTAGCAGATTTGGCAAAACATCAAATGATGTCCTTATAGTGCATAGGCAGAGAAGGTGATAGATGTGAGGTTTTGATTTTAATTGTTTCTGGTTGTCTTTATGGCATTCTCACAACCAAATAAGAACAATTCTAGTGCAGTTTAGCTGCACAACTGTTCTTCAACAATTGTATCCTTATATTCATTTATCAGTAGAAAAGTGACAGACTGTGAAGACGTTGCATCCAGGAGTCTAATTGGAGTCTCTTCCAAGAGATGATTTAATTTCATTATGAATTACTTCAGTAACGGACGCCCATGTGGGTGGTACAAGGAGCTCTGTGGAGAAATACAAAACAAGTACTCTACATGATAGGATGAGAATTCAAGCTAATTTTGAGAACCTGTAAAAATTATCTGAATTTAGATAACATTACTGGTGAAAAAATGTAGGGAGAAGTTTTTTTAGCTTGAAGAAGAGAAGGTTAGTTTTTTCAATGGCAAGAAGAAATCTCACAATTATGTCTTTGTAGCCTTTTAAAGAAGCAAATCAGATTGAGTAATGAATAAAATGATCATGATTTCATAATTTTGTGTAGGTTAAATACGAACAGGGTACAGGCTACTGCTCTGTCTGTGGTTTTGGATGCTTTTGAGAAAAAGCAAAAGCCCTTGGGAAAGGTACCTTTGATCTTTTGCTTTGCTAGGGGCAGAACACATTGGTCTCTTTCGGTGCCTTCCAGCTATGTGTTTTTGTGACATTGTGCATTTAGGGAGAGTCTAGCAGCTCCCCTTGTACATGCTGAAGAAAACATGCAGGGATTTCTGTGTCTGTAAGCAGTGGAGAAACTTCAAAGGTAAAGAACAGATCCTGGGTCTGGCAAATGGAGCAACCTTACTGGAAAGCTGAGAGGTGCAAAGGACATTTGAACAACCATGGAAGATGTACTGACTCTTTTTCCCACTACACAGTTAAAGTATTATGCTGGTGAGGCCATGTAAATTGGTGGTTTTAATTTGTAAAATGCAGAATTAGGTATTCTGAAAGATTATTGAAAACTATAGAGTCAAGAGAGACAAATAAGAAGTAAAGGAGATGACTTGCATTTCTTGATTATAATGGGTGTGCTGGGTGACTTACAAATAACCCAGACAAAGGATAAGAATGAAAAAGAAGTAAACCTACAAGGGAGAACACCTTGAAGAAAAGGTGGATAAAGCTGTTTACCCCCTTCTAATTCTCTGAAAGAGTAAAGAAAGAGTAAAGAATCCTTTTTAATGTAATGCATGAAAAGTTGCCATTATGAGCTGCACTGGAGAAACTCAAGTAAAGAGCAAAACAATTGGATCTTTTAATTAGTGAAGTAAGGCAGTGAGCAAAGGTGCTGATCAGAGGGAATTCATGGTAACTCACATAAATCTAGAGTGCCAGTGAAGGAAACACTGAAGTTTTGTTCGTGAGATGAAGAGAAGGACCTTTGGATAGCTAAGAATTGTCTGAGCTTTCAGCAAAGAAGCACAAGGCACTTTCTTATGGTCTGGACAAAACTGAAACACATAAACCTTATAGAAGACTTCATCCCCTGGCCCTTATATGTGCATAGAATGAGGAACTGAGAACACAGTGGACTTCACATAGAGTGTGAAACAAAAAAATTAAATCTGAAGTAGCCAGCAGGAGTCTCAAAACCTCTGTGGAGGAGACACAGAGACTCGAGGAGTGGTACCTGGTTGTGGAGGTGTTTTATTGGACTTTTCTTAATGTTCCTTGAGTTATAGGTTATATTTTTATAATTTGTATTATTGTTCAAGATGGCTTCCTCTCCCTCACAGTTTCCCGCCTTTCCCTGTTTCTATGGTTATGTACATCCCATAATAGTTGTTTACAACATTTTCGTTATATGTCCATCATCCAAGTTATATAACTTCCCCTCCCACATGGTTGTGCATTCCTCCTCCCAGTTCACTGTTATTGGTCTAAGTTGAAATCATCCCATTGTTCACTGTTTGCTCATAGGTTGACTACAGAGAGACCACTCCCATGTTACACCCACCCCCTTGTCAATAAAAAGCCGGTGCAACCCAGGATTGGTGTCTCTCTGGGACGCCACCTAGGTGAATCCGCACCACCTTGGTTGACTTACCCGAGAGTCCCATCCTTCCTTCGTAGCGCCGTTTGGGTTAGGTGTCAGTCGCTCCTCTGGTAGCAAGAATCCTACAGGTTGCGGGAGGCGGCAGGGCTGGCCGGAGCCTCAACAGTTGGAGTTGCCGACCCCTGACTCTCCGGAATTCCCGCAGAGTGGTGCCCAACGTGGGGCTGCCAAGAGCAACGTGACAGCAGACGACCCTAACCGTGAGGGCACCGTCGCTGCTTTCCTTTTGGAGAGCTGTGCTGATCCTGCTCATTGGAGCGCTGTACGGATTACAGTGTCCTTGCACCTGCCAGTGGTAGCTGCCGAGAGGCTTGCTCCTGGTAGGGTGAGGAAGACAGCTCCTCTGCATCCGAAGGAGTCTTCCTTGGCGCGATCCCAGACCTCGCCATTTACCTCCAGGAACCCGGGAAGGGTAAGGAGGATCCCCCAAATCCCTACCTTACCCTTGGGGAGGCTCTGCCCGGGGAGGCAAGAGAGCCAGCCGCGCGGCGCTCGGGGGGGAGCTTGTTTTTCCGCCCTCGAGTTTTGGGTTTTAACAGTTCCTGAGCTTCTGTTTGTTTTGTTGGTTTCGGTTTTCTGTTTGGGTGCTCGCTGAGACGCGGGGGCGCGTTTGGTTCAGCAGCAAGATTTTCGGTTTCTGAGGCACCTCTGGGTCGGGGCAGCTGTGGGGTGCTGCCAACCGGAGTTTCGAAAGTGCCGGGGCTTTAAGTTGTGTTAACCCTGAGTTCGTGGAGAGGTCTGAAGGCTCGACTGATTGGCATGGGTGCAAAACTATCAGCCGAGCAGAAGGATGTTTTTCATAGTTTTGTTGGAGTTTTAACAGTTGTCAAGGTTAAATTCTCAAAGGGAGATCTGAAGCGTTTTGTTCGCGTCCTCTTCCTGCACTTTCCTAAGACAACCCCGGAAATTGTGACTGAGCCACGATTTTGGGTGCCAGTCACCAGTAAATTTTCTGAATTGGCCGCTTCTGGGGATGAGAAGGCATCTAAATTCTTATTCTGGGCACAGCAGATTCAATCCGCAGTGATAAATTTAAAGGGAGTGCAGAAAGGGCAGTCTCCCCGAGAAAGTTCTTGTTCCCCTTGTTCCCCTCATGTGTCCTCCCGTTCCCCGTGTCCCCCTAAGGGCATCCTCAAGGGTGCAGCGGGAAAACCCCAACCCGCCAGCCCTGGCCCCTTTCGGATGCCTTCCCCAGGTTCGAGGAGACAATCTCCTCGGGCTGTCCGGAGAGGCTCTGGCCAAGCCTCCGAGGGCTTTTTCCCTACCCCCTCTATCCCCAATCATCCTCGTGTGCGTTTTAGCCTAGCTGAGGGGAGAAATGCACAAGATGGCGGATGTGCTCGGGAAACACAATATGGCCGTCGCCACGTGGCGAGGTCACCTTCTTTGTCCTCCCTGCCCGCCATTTTCCCTTCCCCTTCTCAATCCCCTTCATTTCCGCCTAAGTTCTCCCAGAACAACCCCTTCCTGTATCCCGTCCCTCCCACGACTCCTCCCCCTCCTGAGGATCCTCCCACCTCTGGTCTGAAGTCCCCTCCCATTTCCCACGATCCCCCCGCCTACCGCCCCTCACGTGGTCCCGCCCATAGCTCCTCCCAAGCAGGCGTAACAGACACGCCCCTCGACCATGATCAACCCCGCCCAGCGGAAACCCACCATCGGTCCTGCCTCCCTAGTTCCGGTTCTCACACTCCGTCATCCGGTTCCCACGCTCGGGGACCGGACGTAGGAGATGATGAATCCGGAAGTGAAGGTTCCCACACCCCTCTCCTTGGCCCAGTGACTTATAGGAGGGTTAAGGGGGGGGGGGGTGAAGAGCCAAATTGGCAGCCAATGGCACAGCATGTAGTGCGTGAGCTCATGAAGGCCCTCAAAGAGTACGGCCGAACGAGTCCGTATTTTTTGGGAATGTTGGAAGGTCAAATAACCGGGAGCGTTGTAGTCCCACAAGACCTTAAATACCTCTTCCGATGTTTGCATTCCCGGACTGAATTTCAGTTGTGGGAAGCAAACTGGAAGAGGCATTTACAGGACGCCCTCCCGAGTGTTATCCGAGCCGGCTACAGCTGCTGACCATGACGGAAACCCAATCACCCTCCAACACTTAATGGGGGAAGGTGATTGGGAATTGCCCAACAAACAAGCCACTGATATCCCCCGTCCGGTACTGTCTCAAGTGGCAAAGTTAGCAGTGAAAGCATTTACATCAATGAGGCCTGCAGGGCCTGTCGAATCCTACTTAGATATCTTTCAGGGTCCAAAGGAAAACTTCTTACAGTTCGTGGAACGCCTAACCATTGCGGTGGAGCAGGGTGAGGAGGATGAGCTGGCAAGGGAGAAGCTAGTAACGACACTAGCATTCAAGCATGCGAATGAAGTATGCAAGCAGGCCATGCTCACCCTGCCTCGGAAGCCCAAGCCTATGCTCCGAGATCTAGTTGAGGTAGTCGCAGACATCGCGCCGCTCATGGTGCCAGCAAGACCCGAAAGGCCTGAAAGGGGTGGAGGACAGGATCCCCGCAGAAAACACATCAACGCCGCCTTTGCCACCGAGGGACCAGAGTCATCAGCAGGACAGACCACGACAAAAACACCTAAGTTCCAGAGGAAACCCTCTCGAGGGGCTGCCGACGGACAATGTGCTCTATGTGGGAAACGGGGACATTGGTGGAAGACCTGTCCCCTTAGGGATGAGTTCCAACTGTTTAAGCGGGAGAAAGAAGGAGGAGTTGGAGAGAGAAATCTCTCAAAACAAAAAAACTGAAGAGGGAGCGCGGGGCAGCCCAGCGTGTAGAACCCAATCGGGCTGCCCGAGCCGGGGGAGAGGGATGGGAGAAAAATGATTTGAGTAATTCTGGATTGGACTTTAACTCGGACTTGCCACTTTCTTCTCCAGGCAAACAGGCAGAAGTTCTGCCGGATCCGGAGGAGAGAATACCGGATGTGACTAGTGATTCCCTGTTGAGGAATCCCTTACCTGACACTTCTGACCGTGCTATCTCTGATTTATTCGCAGGCAGATCCTTAACAACACACAGTGATGGAGTGCCGTTCCACCTTTCTTTGGTGGAATCTATATGGATCCGAGACAGCGAATGGCGCTTCGTGGCGGTGTCAAAGAACAGAGGTATCTGGCACCTAATTGACACAACATACGTCGTTGTGGGAGACTGTAAGCATACCCCGCCAGAGATTGAAATCGTCCCTCAAACTACTCCTGCGGATCCGGAGAAGTTTGAGCTCTGGCTACGCTGCACGGCACCACCCACATACTTGTCCAAAGAGCAAGTAATCGCACAGGCTATCCCGTCCCTCCTGGAGCGGGTGTGTCCTGAAGGGAACTGCGAGACCTGCCACCCCCAGGTAAGCGCGGTCACAGCTATCACCCGACGCAGACCTGAAGAGGTGTGCAAGTTGAAGGTGGGTGAGGAGACCACTTCCATCAAGGGTCTCCTGGACACGGGGGCAGATGTGACGGTGATTCCAGAGCACCTGTGGCCGTCACATTGGCCTCTGCAAACTGTTGTTGAGCAGGTAGAAGGAGTCGGAGGGCTCCAATTGGCAAAAAGATCTAAGAACATGGTGCAAATTACGGGGCCCAAAGGGCAATTGGCAAACATCAAGCCTTTTGTTTTGAAATATAAGGCACCCCTGTGGGGAAGAGATGTCCTAGCCCAGTGGGGGGCAACAATTGGCATTCCTGACCCTCCACAAAACTTTTGGGCAGCGGTTACTGAACAGCGCCCTACCCAAAGACTCAATTGGAAAACCGATTCTCCGGTCTGGGTAGAGCAGTGGCCGCTCTCTAAAGACAAATTAAAGGCGCTGAATGAGCTCGTGGAGGAGCAACTCGCCAAGGGTCACATCGAGGAAACGACATCTCCTTGGAACACCCCGGTGTTCGTGATCCAAAAATCTGACGGGGTCAGATGGCGCCTCCTCCAAGACCTCAGAAAAATTAACGAAGTGATAGAGGACATGGGCTCTCTTCAGCCAGGGATGCCTTCCCCTGCCATGTTGCCGCAAAATTATAACCTGGCCGTAATAGACATCAAAGATTGCTTTTTCCAAATTCCTCTCCACCCGGACGATGCTCCACAGTTTGCGTTCTCGGTTCCCAACATCAACCGAGAGGCCCCAAGGAGGAGGTACCATTGGAAGGTCCTTCCGCAGGGAATGAAAAACAGTCCCGCGATCTGCCAATGGTATGTCTCGTCCTTGCTGACCCCCGTGCGTGCAGCCGCGCACCAGGCCATCATCTATCACTATATGGATGATGTACTCGTGTGCGCCCCCGACGACGACCTGCTAGCACAAGCGCTTGACCTGACAGTGGCTGCACTGGCTGCTGCAGGGTTCGAGTTACAGGAGGCCAAAATCCAGAAGATGCCACCCTGGAAGTACCTCGGGCTAGAGATCGGTAAGCAGACCATTGTGCCGCAGAAATTGGCTATCAGGACAAAAATTGAGACCTTAGCAGATGTCCATCACCTGTGTGGGGCATTGAATTGGGTAAGGCCTTGGCTAGGTCTGTCTACCGAAGACCTGGCGCCCCTTTTTAATTTGTTAAAAGGGGGAGAGGGGCTGAGTTCCCCTAGGTCCCTTACCCCAGAGGCACGGAAAGCATTGGAAAAGGTACAACACCTGATGTCCACACGGCAGGCGAATAGGTGTCGTCCTAACTTACCTTTTCGCTTTGTCGTTTTAGGTAATCTGCCGCATCTTCATGGGCTGATTTTCCAGTGGGACGGCGAGGTAACCACCCTACCTCGAAAGGACCGGGGCGGGAGAGATCCGCTCTTGATAATAGAGTGGGTTTTTCTCAGCCACCACCGGCCCAAAAGGACCCGTCCCCAGGAACTGGTGGCCGAATTGATCCGGAAGGCCAGAGTCCGCATTAGAGAACTGGCCGGATGCGACTTCGAGATCATTCATGTGCCAATTAGGCTAAGTACGGGCCAAATTTCCAAGGTCATGTTGGAACACCTGCTTCAAGAGAACAAAGCACTGCAATTTGCGCTGGATAATTACACAGGCCAAATTTCTATCCATCGGCCTGCCCATAAAATTTTCAATCAGGACGCTCAATTCCAATTGGAACTCAAGAGTGTTCAGAGCAGAAAACCCCTTGATGCCTTGACCGTTTTCACTGACGCGTCCGGAGGGTCTCACAAGTCGGTGGTGACTTGGAAGAACCCTCAAACTCAGCAGTAGGAGAGTGATGTTGCTGAGGTGGAAGGATCCCCTCAGATCGCTGAGTTGGCCGCTGTCGTCAGGGCATTCGAGAGGTTCTCTGAACCTTTCAATTTAATAACCGATTCGAACTATGTAGCCGGTGTAGTGTCCAGAGCCGAAAACGCAATACTGCAAGAGGTGACCAACATTACCTTATTTGAACTGCTCTCGAAACTAATAAAGTTGATCTCCCACCGAGAGCAGCCATACTACGTGATGCATACTCGAGCGCACACGGATCTGCCGGGATTCATAGTGGAAGGGAACAGGAGAGCTGATGCTCTGGCTGCCCCCTTGGCGGTTGCTCCGCTCCTGGACATTTTCAAGCAAGCTAAGCTAAGCCATCAGTTATTTCACCAGAATGTCCCTGGACTGGTCAGAGAGTTCAAGTTGACTCGAGATCAGGCCAAGGCCATTCTGGCGACATGCCCCAACTGCCAGCGACATGCAGTACCAACACTGCATGCCGGGGTTAACCCCCGAGGGCTGAGCAGTAACGAGGTGTGGCAGATGGACGTCACCCATGTTTCCCAATTTGGGAAACTGAAGTACGTCCATGTGTCTGTGGACACCTTTTCTGGTGCGGTCTACGCCTCTGCCCACACAGGGGAAAAGGCGAAGGACGTTGTAAAACATCTTCTCCAGGCCTTCTCCTTTTTAGGTATCCCTAAGGTCATCAAGACCGATAATGGCCCAGGATACGTGTCCAGGGAACTCCGCGACTTCCTGCAGCGGTGGGGAGTAAGTCATAAAACTGGCATCCCTTACTCCCCAACAGGACAGGCAATTGTGGAGAGGACTCATCAGAATATCAAGAGAGTCCTCGAGCAGCAGGGGCAAATTTTAAAATTGGAAACCCCTCACACCAAATTGGCCAGGGCACTCTTCACCTTGAATTTCCTAAATTGCTCTTTCGAAGTGATGAACCCACCGATAATTCGCCACTTCGGTGGGAATCCAAAATTAAAGCCCCAAGAGAGACCGCCCGTGCTTGTTAAGGATCCAGAGACTTTGGAGATACAGGGCCCCCATGATTTAATCACTTGGGGACGCGGGTACGCCTGCGTCTCGACACCCACCGGGGTTAAATGGGTGCCGGCCAAGTGGGTGCGGCCTTATATCCCCAAAGCCTCAAGCGGAGAGAAGCGCCAGGTAAAGCAGGCAGCCTGGAGAAGGAAGAAAAAGACCGAAGATCCAGAAAGGGAGAGTCCCACTCCGTTTTCCACCATCCCTTCAAGGCTCGAGAATAATTGATTTGTTTCTGCTTTCTTTAGACCCAGCCAGCTATGACACCTCAGAGAGCCCCAGGAGGACATCGCCTACTCCAGCTGGTGATCGTCCTCATCGCCGCGACGTGCACCATGTCATGGATGGTACCCCAACCAAAAGCGAACGTCTGGCGAACCCTCGCACTAGCCATGGGGCAGGACCACATTTGCCTGTCCCAAGGCTCGGCTCAGGATCCTATCGCGTCTTGTCTGGTAGGGATCCCATTCCAGGAGTTGGAGCTCCCCCCCGAACTCCTGCAGTGGAAGCGAGATTTCAATCAAAAGCCCTTCCCTGGCCAGTCCCGCAGATATAGCACTGATCAGATACCATGGTGGAAAAAACCCACTATTCCATGGCCGCCATCCTACAACCCAAAAAACCCCCCAAGCAATTACAACCTTTCCCATCAACAATCCTCTGTCCTTCTGGAGGGATTGGATTTCTAGTAATGTTCTTCCCGTTTCCCCAAATGAGCCACAGGAGCTGGAACTCCTGGGCTCGTCCCCTGCTTCGTATTGTGTTCAGTTTATTTTTGCCCCTTCCCCATATGAGGTCAAACTATTTCATAATCTGGTACAAATCAACAAGGCTTACTATGCTACACCTTGGTGTAAGCAAGTAGCCCACGTAAAAATGGCCTCTACCCTCCAGTTCAAGCCCCTAACCCTCCCTAAGGGTACTTTCCTGATCTGCGGAGACAGAGCTTTCAATGGCATCCCCTCTTGTCTTATAGGAGGCCCATGCACCCTAGGCAGGCTTAGCCTGTTGACCCCAAACAAAACAACTATCATGGATTGGATTGTGAAAAATTCTTCCAAGCACGCAACAGTCCAGAAACGAGACCTGGCAAGTCTCTCCCCGGACTGCGAATCGGATATCATACACTGGTCCCAGGCCAAAGCCACAGCTGTTACCATCTTTTTGCCTTGGGTCAGTGTAGCTAAATCGCTGGGTGAATTAGGCCGCCTTGAATGTTGGGTCGCGAAACAGGCTAACCTTACTTCCACTGCCTTGGCGGACCTCCTACAAGACGAGCGAATTACCAGGCAGGCGACACTCCAAAACAGAGCTGCGATAGATTACCTCCTCTTATTACATCATCATACGTGCGAGGAGTTCGAAGGACTCTGCTGTTTTAACCTAACATCTAAAGCAGAGAACGTTCGGAAATCCATCCAAAGGATCAAGGACATGGTGCACCAAATCCAGCAAGAGTCGAAAGATTGGTTCGACCAAATTTTCGGCAACTGGGGACTCTCCGGCTGGGTCAACTTCCTCGTAAAGACTTCAGTTATGATATTAGTTGTGATTCTCCTGATCGGACTCGCTTTTGGACTGATAAAACACTTCCTGCAGAGAGCCATCACCAGAGCAACTTCTGCCCTAAGTGTGAACCAGGTTTGGGCATCCGCGCCTCCCCCAGAGGAGTGGATAGAATGCAGAGACTGCCACCTGATGAGGGTGAAGAAAACCTTGATCCGGAAGATTACATCCCGGAATTAGAGGAAGAACAGTGGCCAACACAACAGCCATGGTTCGAAGAAATCTATCCATCCTGCAGAGGGTATTAAAGTCCTCCATTTAAAAACTAAAAAAGGGGGAGATGTGGAGGTGTTTTATTGGACTTTTCTTAATGTTCCTTGAGTTATAGGTTATATTTTTATAATTTGTATTATTGTTCAAGATGGCTTCCTCTCCCTCACAGTTTCCCGCCTTTCCCTGTTTCTATGGTTATGTACATCCCATAATAGTTGTTTACAACATTTTCGTTATATGTCCATCATCCAAGTTATATAACTTCCCCTCCCACATGGTTGTGCATTCCTCCTCCCAGTTCACTGTTATTGGTCTAAGTTGAAATCATCCCATTGTTCACTGTTTGCTCATAGGTTGACTACAGAGAGACCACTCCCATGTTACACCCACCCCCTTGTCAATAAAAAGCCGGTGCAACCCAGGATTGGTGTCTCTCTGGGACGCCACCTAGGTGAATCCGCACCACCTTGGTTGACTTACCCGAGAGTCCCATCCTTCCTTCGTAGCGCCGTTTGGGTTAGGTGTCAGTCGCTCCTCTGGTAGCAAGAATCCTACAGGTTGCGGGAGGCGGCAGGGCTGGCCGGAGCCTCAACAGTTGGAGTTGCCGACCCCTGACTCTCCAGAATTCCCGCACCTGGTTTAGAAAACCTCTCATTACCTGGGATAATTTAATAGCCATGCAAAATATGCTTTGTTGTCTCATTCTATTTTCCACGAGGAGCATTAAATCAATTTCCAACAGCTGCAGAACATGTTAAATTAAGATGAAATTTTGTGTAATGAAAAATATCAGAGATTGCTCACATATTTTCTTTTTCTTTAGAAAGAGGTAGGTCTCTCTGAAGTAAAATCCTATGCTTTAGTAACTGTCAATGGAACTGTAATTTGTCTTATTTTATTCTGCTGATTCAATGCCTTCTCTTCTGGGAAAGAATAGAGTCATCATACATGGCAATACATGTGTGCGTATTCCTGTGTTTACACGTGTTCTGCCCTGAGCTGGAAGGTGAAGTCAGAAGGTGGCAATGAGAAGAAATATTAACAAAACACCATTTTCCAAGAGGTGGAAAATATAGCCTTATTATTAATAGTGAAATGAAGGTTTTGGCTACAGCTGTTGGTGCTGGTCAGGTAGCACTGAGTGATACAGCCAAGAGAATCAGGGGCTCATGCAGCTGGGCTGGTGGAGACACAGAAATAACTCACAGAGACTGGTTTGAGGTCCCTGCTCTATCCGTGCTTCGTAAATCAGAGCTGGTATTTTTTTTAATACAAATTATTACTGGAAATCTTCCCAACCAAATTAGTTTCTTTTCTACAGGTGTCATGCAATCCTAACCAGCTGAGCTATACATAGGGCAGATTTTGGTTCTGTCTATCCATATTATTTTAACAATATTTAAATGTATTATACTACATAGAATGTTTACCTGCAGATTACAGGAAAAACACAGACTGGGCATCCAGTTTAGTTTGAAAATATTTACATGCTCTGTTGATAACCAGTCCTAAAAACACAGGCTGAGCAGTCGTCTTTTCCTCTCCTGGAAACCACAGCCCTTTTCCATTCCTTGCTCCAAGGGTCTTGCATAGCAGAATATGATTTGTGAACATTTCCAGTCCAATTCAGGAAGGAACAACCTGCTCCTACAAGCTACCTGGTTTATTCGGAGTTACAAAGAATACAGTCTTAAATTCAAAAGGAAACATCTCTACTATCATGTCTATTCATCCATAAATGCTGATAGTTAATTATTTATATAAATTTATATCAATTAAAGAGAGAGCCCTTCAGCTAACAACCTGCCAAAGGATTTTGTTGTTTTTATTATCCCTAAATAAATATAGCCAGTTTCATCTTCTGTTCTCTCAAAGAGTTTACTTAAACAGGCTGCGGGTAGAGGCACCACTAAATGCATTAACATCTCTTTTTGTTTTGATATTACCACACACGTTTATTTCAACAGAATAAATTTTAGGGTCTTCTATATATTTCCAACTGGAGCCAAGGCATTTTTATCAATTGCAGTTTTGGCAGTTCTGTTGTCTAAGGCAGTACTTTTACATGTGGTTTTATTTTTCAATGCAGAAGGAAAAGACAGGAAGTATTTCCTTCAAGGGAAATATACCTTTGCTTGCCAGTACCCCAGGTAGAACAGCACCTTACATTCCTTTAGGAATTATTATAAAACTCCTTTTGCCACTGCTGCTCTTCTTTTCACCTCCTTGGCTGGCTGATGCTTCCCTAAATGCCAGCTGACACTGAGAGGAATAACTTCTGATTTGGATGCTAAAATATGCTTTGATGTTCTTACACATTTTGTGTAGGCTCCAAGTCCTTTATGCCTTTCAGCAAAATCACAGCCAAGCACTATGCATTATGGAAATGTATGTAATTTTCTTCCTGATGTGCTCCTAGCATGATACTTCCTGGGAATATAATTCTTTTTTCCTGTTAATTTCCTTTTTCCATTCTAATTAAGAATATTTTTTGGTCTGGTCTGGATGTGGCGTGCTATTTTGAAGTGACACATTTTTTTTTGTTTTTCCTTTTCCCAGTGGCACATGCAGGAATTTTTTGGCTTCGTCCATGCTCTTTTTTTCTAAAACACTTAAGAATAACTGTCGTGGTGTGGTTTTGGGTTTTATCAGTTTCTGTATTCATTGGTTCTTTGTTTTACAATGGTTTGTCCCATACCATGTGTTAAACCCTTCTTGGTTTCGCCTGAGTGATTTCAGGTGTCAAGCACAATTATGGGTCCTGTCCATCACTTTACAGCCTCACCCTGAGGTCTAGAAGGTTCTAGTGAGGACGTTGAGTGATTGGATAGGGTCTCTGTTCTCCCCTCCCTCTTTTTATGGATTTGTTTTATTATCTGTCATTTATATTCAGGGTCACTCCCTTCACCTTTTGGATTGGTTCCAAGCTGTCCCCTTCCCATTTCTCCACCCCCATACTTAAGGTGCTGTACAAAGAGGAAACCTGGCTTTGGAGGGCTGACTCTCTGGGTGTGAAGGAGGTCCTGCATGGACTTAATAAAACCCAGCTGAAGTCTCCCACCAGAGTCCCTCCTTTTATTCCTTTGCCACTGTTCACACTTCTGCGGAGCACAAAAGAACCTGCGGGATCGGGGATGTATCTCAGGATACAGAACCATACCTTCATGGCGGTGCTGGTGCCAGGGCTGGCCAGGGAGCGTGGGCAAAGGTTGCCCGAGAGATGCACTGAGCCCCTGCAAATAACATCTTTTAAAATTTGTTACTTTTCCTTTCTCTTCTTTTCTAAAAGTAATCCACACATTGTAGCTGAACTACTTTTATAACCATAATTTTTGACCTATTGGATTGGAATCTTACAATATTATTGGACTTGGATATACAGTTCCAAGCTTTGAATGAATACAGTACATGTTGCCTGAGTTCTTGAGCTTCAAATCTTCCTTCGAATAGCTTCCAACAAGCTGAGAATTAAATATTTTCCCATTGCTACTTGGAGTTTAGAAGAAGAAAAGGTTTCAAGTTCTTACTCCATTGAGAAGACAATTTTAGTGTGTCCCAGCCTACATCCATCAAAGAAAACTCTGTTTTATGTATCCATACACAGAGATATTTCTCATTGAAGTAATTCTGTACATGATCAAGTCTTTTTGAAAACTTAACATTTTATCTAGTTGTTTCAGTAAAGGTTTCACTTTCCAACTTTAACAGCCTATTAAAAAAACCCAAAATTGGCCCAAGAAGCTTGTGCCTACCCAAGATTAGAGACCCATAAGCTCGTTATTTACACCACTCCCCTCCTCATGAGAAACTTCTTCTCCTATTGACTGACAGCCCTGCAGACTGGATCTAACTTTGCTGTGCAAGGTCTGTAGCTCTCAGTAGGTAATCAGGCATCATCAGCTCTGTCTTTTCCATATGCTGCTCTAGGGGAAAACTGATTGTCATAAACATGTTGTTTGCAAGAGTTTTTTTTACTTAATGATTTTTTCCAAAGCCCTTCCACCATACAAGTTATTCTTGGTCCCACTATTGCATGCTGGAAGTTGCAGTGCTAATGCTAAATATATAAGCACTGCAAATTCTTCTTTTCCTTTGTGTAGTGTTAGGTTGACTTACACAAGAATCATGTGGAAAGAAATCATCCTGAAGAAAGAATTCTGGAATGGTTGCAAGCAACTTTAATGTTCATTTCATTCCACTCATTCCACTCCTTGCCATGGGCTGGGACACCTTCCACTATCCCAGGCTCCTCCAAGCCCTGTCCAGCCTGGCCTTGGACACTCTCAGGGATGAGGCAGCCACAGCTTCTCTGAGCAACTCCTTCCACTGATAAAAGACTATTTAATTTACAGCTGCAAATTAATCAAACCTAGATTAATTTTAAATTCATTAGAAGATATTACCTGATGGCTCAGAGACTGATTGGATTGGTTGATATCTTATAATTGCCTGACTACAGTTTTCGGTATTTTCTGCGTATTTTCCAAATACTCTCTGGAAATTCTCTTACTTTATAAGAGATAAAAAGTCATGAGACTTACCTAGTCCTGGAAATAAATACTGGTGTGAATCAGAATTCTAATGGAAGAAGGGGGCAAGAGAAAAACCTTTGGTGATTGTTATAATACAAAATGTCAGTCAGAAATGACTGGGGTCTATTTTCACTCATTTTGTGTGTAATGAATGTTTCAGTGGTTTTATATATACAGAATTACTCCCACAAATGCCTGTTTAATGATCTGCGTCTAATTAAAATTGAAGCAATGAAGATGTCATCCCGATCCTTCCAAGCTTACATAACACAAATGTTTTTCAATCCTATACTGCTTCTCTGAAGGAATATGTTAATGATTTCTCAGAGTCCAAGCAGGAAGCAGTGATGAAGCCTGTTCTCATGGGTGTGCTTTCCTTATCGTCACTTTTACTGCACTGTTTCATACACTGCCATGGAGGCTGGTGGTGTCCTCAGGAGGGCAGTGTAAAATACTGCACCATCCAACAGAGAGTGTTTCACTCCTGTTTCATTTGGCCTGGAAAAAAGGTTGAGTTCATGTACAGCAGGAAGCTCTGGGTGCAGTAATTTCATAGAGGTTAAGAAAGAGAATGTTTCAGAATTCTGCAGGCACTGCCTTAAATACTCACCTGGGAGGCGATCACCTCATGATCTTTAATGTATTTAACTCCACAACACCCCTGGAAAACAGAGAAGTACTGTTATCACTAGTTTATGCTTGAAGAACTAAAATAACTTAGTCTAGAAAAGATATTGTATCATCAGTCAGGGGATAGATTTTTGGGTGGAAAATCTCATGCTTTCTTCCCCCTCCACGTTAAGGGAAAAAAAAGTGAATATAGGCACACACGGATTAATGAGGTGATTTGCTTGACATTGTCCGTGCTGTTTGAATAGAAATAAGATGCAACTGCAGACCTGACTAGCACTGGCACCACAGGACCGTTTTGGTCCTTCCTTTGGGTTTCCTTATTTCAAAAGATAAAAGCTATTTTATTCTCAGGCCACCTTTTTCTTTCAAAGTTTTTCTCCTAGTGACCACATTTGACTACCAAAGGACAAATTTCAATGTATGAATGAGTTCCAAGTGCTCCCAGAGTGGTTATATCTGTTTCTGTAAGTGCAAGGGCTCTTCTGTATTCTTTTCTCCAGGACTGTGGCCTTGTTCTTTATTTTGGAGAAAGGCAAATTATAGGAGACATAATAAAATACTTAGAAGACAGAACAGTTAAAAATCAATTAAAAAAAATAAAAAAATGGGTCTGAATGGATGTTTGATATGTGCTTGACAGCTGGAGGATGAAGTGAAGGCAGCAAGGGGAAACTTATCCAAGATACAAAGCTGACAGTAAGACAGACATGTAATGAAGCCAGCATTTACACCTGCCCAATGGAGATATGAAAATTCAGGTATCAAGGTTGCTTTGAGAGCTTGTTGAGTGGGGGAATACAGTAAGAGAGATGGTGACACTGTCTCAGAAACATGATTGTCACTAAACTTGTAGGACTGTAACAGCCCACAAGGCTGGCAATATCACTGTTAGAAGTAATAGGGTAATTTTTTGCCTTCACTCAATGTCAGTATCCAGCAGGATGGAAGGAAGCCTGCTTCCCTCCAAATACCATGGAGAAAACAGCCATGAACATGATATACCCATGGACAAGCAAAAATACAGAGTTTGTAGAGTACAGCACTTCTCAGGACACTCAGAAGTGCCCTGAGGAAAATGTGTGGAGTGGAGGAAAATGATGCTCAGCAGATTCACTCATCCCCTACTCAGAGGAACATGTGATTCAGGTTTCCTAGATTTTGGCAAACTCAATCTATAAGTTTAAAGTGACACCAAGAATGACATACCATTCTTATGAAGCCTGGACATCAACAAAGATTTGAAGTATTCTGACTCTGTGGAACAAAAAAAAAACCCACCAAAATTACCAATATGTGTAGGAACATCTGTGGACAGCAGGAAGAAGGAACTTTGCTGACCTGAGATATTCTAGAAACAAGTAGTTTTATTGCAAGGGTAAAGAGTGTCTGCCTTCAGCCACCAGCCTCAGCTGAAGGAAAGCCCCAAAGAGAGGGGGAGAGAGGGAGAGGGTATGAGGTAAGGGAGATAGCAGGGGTAAGGGAGGTAAGGAGGCTAAGAGAGCTAGGGCAGGTAAGAGGGCAGGGGTCAGAGTGGCAAGAGAGGTAAGAGAGGTAAGAGAGAGAGCGAAGACCTTGTTACAATACATTATACCTCCTTTTGTGTTGAATATTCTGATTTACAGTGACCAACCAGCGCGAGATACAAAACCTACAAACTTTGCATGCAGCTTATGAGAACTACTATATTACCATATCATCCTATATTCTAAACTCTAAAGACTACTTTTCTTATCTACTTTTTCCCTGATACCTTTGCAGGGTGGAGAGGGGCTGCATTCTTGAGTCCTTTTGTTTTCTGTCCTTCAACCCCTCTCCAGCTAATCACTGTCTTCCTGTCTGCCATGATCACATCTCAAGGCTGGCTTCATTTCTATTTCACTCTCAAGTTTTACATCTCCAGTATTTCTTACCAGATAATCATATCCATAAGCCCTTCCTGTCCCATCTTTCCCAACATCTATGGGCTTATATTGAGAAGGAAAATATTTTTGCTTTAGTTTTATAAAGTATAAAACAAGCATGAAGGTGAAAGCAAAAACAAGAGAATGGGTTAAGCATTAGTGAGCTGGTGTAGGGTGTGTTGGGCAAGGAGTCATTTCGCAGGGCAGATCCTTGTTTTTCAACATCTCTTGACAAACATTACTAGCAACTTAGGATCCTTTCAACATGAGACTCTTCAGGCTTGTTTGTTCTCTGTTTGACTCTGCCTTCCATTAAAACTGTGGAGGGAAGAGTTTGTGCTGCTGGCTACTCCTCTATAAGCTCAGGGCTTATGAATGCAATTTTGTGTGATTGTTTGTGTTTTTTTGAGTGAATAATTTGAAAATAGCTGTTATGTAACCTATGTTTATGAAATAGGCAATTTTCTAGCACACTGAAAGACATCTTGGCTGCCTATACTAAGTTTGTAGAAAATTGATTGAGTGAGACCAGGATCCAACACCTTTGCCCTTGCCACAGAATTCCTAATGGACTATAAGCCAGATGCTACCTCAGATTATCTCTGCGTCCAGACCAACACCATAAAAACGCTGCATTTTTTTTTGAGATAGGCTTCTCTATATTTTAATGAACTCTTTCAATACCTTGCTTCCTGATTTAGTCCTATTCCAAACCTTTAAAATGTTTGAGGATTTGCAGTCATGAATATGTAAAGAATAACAAAATTATTTTAAAAATAGGGCCAAGATAAGGAACAACATCATCATGAACACTGAGTTTTAAGAGAACTTATCTTAAAAATCACGGAGAAAAAAAATGAAAACCTCTGTGTCTAATGAATGTTCAGCACAGCCTTCCTGATGTTCCATCAAGTAGCAGCTGCTAACACCTCAACACATTTGTGTTTCATCATTCAGTTGGCTGCATACATTAAAAGAACCCTGAAGGAAGAGAGTTACTGCTCAAATGTTCTTATGCTTCTTTGAGAATTGTATTATTTCATTGTCCCTGAAAGATGAACAACGGCAGTCATCTCCAAGAGCTTCATGGACTCAAATCTGGCCAGTAAAGGGTTATTAAAAAAATCATTCATGAAATAGATGCATTGAAGCAAATGTCCTGGCAGCTTTTCAGCATCATGAAATATGTCTGTTTCCCTGGCAATTTCAACCTCAGTGTCTCATTTAAGTTTGATGTGGCATTTTTTTTTTTCATGAAGAATTTGGTAAGAACACCCTGGACATCTCAGACAAGTCTCACTGGAGGTGGTGAGACTTTGCACTGGACCAACTATCTAGTGCAGGATCATCACCTATCCTTGCTGTCTACAGGATCCATGTCAAAATATCACTGAGCAGGGTCCCAGAAATTACAAGACTGATATGAGTCTATACATGCAATCAAGTAGAGGTTTTTCTTTTATCCATGAGGTTTAACTGCTGCGACAAACCCTTCTTGTCCACAGAAGAGCCATAATGGAAAGGCCTTGGTAGTACCTGTTGGCTGGTGCAGAGGAAGAGACTGGTTACATAAACTGGCCTAACAGTTCATGATAGCACAATAGAAGATGACTCATGCAGATGCTTAGTGAACAGAGAAGACAAAAATGTCAAATCATTTACCTGAAGTCACCACACTTAATTTATTGTTAATGTAGAATTTAATTATGCAGGAAAATTATGTGTGGGGTTCTCAGCTCAAAAAAGACACAAACCTGTGGGACCAAGCCCAGAGGTCGCTGCAGAGGTCTTCCAAGGGATGGAGCTATTGCACTGAGGGAGTTGGGGCTTTTTGGCCTGGAGAAGAGAAGGCTCAAAACAGACCTTAAAGCCCCTTCCAGTTCCTGAAGATAGCTTATATAAAGCTTGTAAAAAAAAAAGATGGAGAGTGACCTTTTTCATAAGCACATACTGATGGGACAAAGGAAACAGTTTAAAAGTGAAAAAGAAGAGCTTTTTAGCAGATGTTAGGAAGAAATTCTTTGCCCAGAGGGTGAGGAGGCCCTGGCACAGGTTTCCCAGAGAAGCTGTGGCTGCCCCATCTCTGGAAGTGTTCCAGGACAGGTTGGAGGGGGCTTGGAGCAACCTAGGAAGATGTCACTGCCCATGGTGGGGGGTGGAATGAAATAAGCTTTAGTGTCATTTCCAATCCAAACCATTCCATTATTCTATGACATAAGTATTCCCAGAATATGATTAATTTCATTGAAGAACTAAACTGCCATACAGAGGTATCTTGTTGTGGTGTGCATTTTAGCTTTACCAAATTTCTGCATGCTTCTGTTTCTTGTTTTATAATGGTTTGTCCCTGTACCCCCATGCTAAAACTCCTCTTGGTTTTTCCTTAATTATGGCTCCTGTCCATCACTCTGCAACCCTGCCCAGATGTCTAGAAAGTTCTAATGGGGGGCCAGGGTTATTGGCAGAGTCCATGCCATCCCATCTCTATTTTATATATGGGATGGTTCTACTGATTGTCCCCTTGTTCTAGGTAACTCTCCCTCTCTCTGGGATTGGTTCTAGATTTTCCCCTGCCTCTTTTCCACACCCCCTGTACTTAAGCTGTAACCCAAGAGGAAAAACTCACTTTTTACTTGGGCCCTCTGGGTGAAATAAAACCCTAGATGAAACCCACGTGGAAGTCCTCTTTTATTCCTTACCATCACCACACTTCCGCCTGAGGCCAAGACCCACAACATCAGAAAGGTACCAAGCTGTACCCTTAAATGCGAGTTTGGTGAAAGAAGTAGCTGCGAAAAGCAAACCGAACCCTCACAGTATCTCACTACCATTTCCCATGCAAGCAGTTGCCAGTGAGTGATATCCTCATTTAGGTTATTTATCTGGGAGTATAAGCATTGGTAGGACAAATACTTTTTGTTTGGTTGGTGTGGTTTTTTGGTAAATTATTTATTTTGTTTGTTGGTTGGTTGGGTTTTGTTTGCTTTTTTGTTTTTTATTTCCAGGAAATGTCTTATCTTTTTCATTGTTATTTGCTTACGTCTTTCACTCTGTATTTCCATCAGGTCTTTTGATTTTTACAGTAGGGTCCCACAAAGACCAGCTAGGAAGACACTTGATTTCCCAAATGTGTCCCCTAAATAAATTCACACTGGATTTGGTTTATATTGATCCAATTAAATCCTCAGATGGCAAATACAGACATGAAACAAATCACCACCCTTCATATCCCACAGGCTTGGGATCATATGGATGCAAGCCAGTCTATGCCATTTAAGCTAAGAACCAAGATACTATAAAAGATGTGGATAACAAAGATGACTGACTCTGGATTTTGGAGTCATATGTGGTAGATCTTCTCTGTATTTATGTGAAGAGAAGGAAGTAGGGAAGATAAATAAATGAAGAAAATGTTGAAGAAAAAGTCTTGAAGTCAAGTGTTTTATACTTACCTGCTGCATCTTTTTAAGTAATCTTGTTATTTTCTTGCATTGCTGCTACAAGCAGATTTATTTGGATGAAAGAAAACCCAAGGTACTATTATCAGGTAAATCACCCTTGTTTATTTCTTAAAATAAAGATTGAACACATACAACTTTTAAACTTTAATGAGTTTGGGTCTGTTCTAGGTGGGTTGATTTGCTAGCCCAAATCCTTGTGGCATCATATTAATGACTGCTTGCATCAAGGGGCACGCAGGGTAATCCCCCATCTCTGGCAATGTCAGCTCTGCGGTGACTGCTGTGAAATTAATCAGAGACTGCTGCTGGAATGAGGGCATTGTAGTCTGATGCATAATGAAACTTATTAATGGTGTCCTGCATAATTTATGGGATCTAACTGTACTAATGTAGGTATAACGTATAAACAGTTTTTTCTTTCATTAAGTCTATGAACTTGCATGCCATGAGAAACTAAGGGCTGGGACCTTTAATTTTTCCAGCTGTTGTTGAATTGACCCATTCTAGCAGATGTACAGGAGTAAGTGATTTCCTGTAAAACCCTAAAAGCAGTCACCCCTAGGAAGAATATTTGCAAACATTCTCTTCTATGGTACTTGCGTTCCCATTATTCTTTATCTGACTGAGGTTTAAAATCCCACTGAGACAAGCACTGTATAAATATCAGTGAAGAACAACTCCTACCCCAAGCAGATGACATTTTATAAAGACAAAAAGAAGCCAAGAAAAGGAGACATTGTTTTCTTCCTTGGTCTCTTAAGTGAAGTTTTGAAGACAGGCCCTTGAAGAATGGAAAAATTAATAGGCAGATGCGGAAAAATATTTATCCTGGTACCTTGCCTAGTTGGCTATTTCTGTTGAACTTCCCAGCTCTACATATACTTACTTATGTGACCAAAATGGAACATATATGACTAGGACCACAGTAGAGAGAAGAAATGTGATTTAAACTGGCATCTTTTAAATCTCGAAGTATTAACCTTAGGAATAAACAAACAACTTTCTTTATAAGTAGTTTCAGAAGTAAGGTTTTAAAACACCAAAGTTAGATACAAATATGTGCAGCCACAAGCACCCCCTGACCAGTTTGTTAAAGGAAAAAATTACTCCAAACAAAGATCAGGCATGCCAAATTTCAGCTTTACTTTAATTTTTATGGTTGTCACTACAAACACCTGAATATAGTGGTTTATAATGGCTCCTCTGACAGGCTGTTATAACTTCAATGGTACTAACAATACTACTATAATTAGCGACTTTTGTATTGTATTAACAAATGCCAGAGTATGCTACCAGTCTTCCAGATGACTTATCCAGGTTTTAATTAGTGTCTATCTTTCTTTTCTTTTCTTTGTAGAGACATACACTTACTAAAATGACTCAATGCTTTGCACTGTGTACAGGTCAAAATATCCACCTGTCAAGTGGGTTTAGAGCTGCATGGAAGGAGGAAACGACTTGCAGCATTTTATTAATGGAACAGATTGCATATTTCTCTAAATAGAAATGGGGGGAATTGTGTGACAGATGGATCAAAACCTTCCCGTTGTTGAAAACCAACAGATGAGACAGACTTCTCTTATTACACTAGCTGGATAGCAAGATGCTGATTAACCAGACCTGAATGAATCTTCTGCCCCTTGTTTCGGAGTGTTCATGAGACACTAAAGTACAGGGAGATTTTTCTGTATCATATTTTGCATCTGAGCAATATGGATGTGATGTGTGGGTATGTACACATTTACACTTATATACATGCATAAATATCAATACAGAAACACACATTAAAGTAGCACTCTAAAAGATTTTCAATTTCCATAGGGAATTGATTCATAATCAATGTTTATGTTGCCTTTTACTAATTCTGGACAATGCCCAGTGTCAATACACTTATGTGTTAATAATACTGCCTAATTTAGTAGGAAGTCCTACCTATTAGACATTTAGAGCCTTCATTGCAAGGCTACCAACTTCATGTTACTGAAAAGAATTTACCAGTTTTTTAACCATCTCCTATGGCACAGTAGCTATTGTACAGCATGAAAAGTCAAACTGCAATAACAGGGTTCCTTTAACGTTCCTTTAACAGGTTATTAGCCACACATTAATCATTACAGTTTCCATCCCATTAAGAGTTACACAGTACTTCATCTACTGGATGTCATTACTAAGATATGTGTTATAAATGAGACAGCCAGATTTGAAAAATAAAAAAATAAAGTTTATTTTCGCTTAACAGCGAACTCTGAAAGCCACGATAAAAGGACAGTCCCGATCCCGGGATCGGCACTGGATGAACGAAGGACAGGCCTCTATCACACCAGTCCCCTCGCGTTCACAAATCCAGTTTATATACAGTTTATTCTCCCCCAGGGTTTCTTTGTCCACTTCTGCTCAGATTGCATATTCATGTGTCTTCTTTTGGGACTCTGGTTCTCCTGAATAGTTTTCTGGGCAGAGGAGGGGAGTTGATCGGTTTCCCAGAAACCAATTTGGTTCCAGTCAGCCCTGACGAGTGAGGCCTCCTGTCGTTGATGCATATCTGATCTTAATCATCTAGGTGTAACCTAGATTGAGCACCTTTCAATTGCCCATCTCCGTGGATGTGATTCCTCCTCTTTTGCAAATTCTGTGGTCCCTCCTTGGAGCTGCCTGTCCCCTTACAGATGTAAATCAACTTTCCTGGTATCAGCTTGTGTTTTCTTATTTTTATACTCCTTAATTTCCAGCACGAATTATTTTATACAGACATTCCCCATAATATATGGAAATGCCACTCTTCACTTTTGTGTCCATGAGTGCAGGAAGCTTTACCTGTTCCAACACATATCACAGATTTCAAAGGCACTATTTCCATGGCCAAACAATAAAGGATGCTTTTAGTTGTTTGGGGTTTTTTTTACTTTTTTAAAAGATGTTTTTAAGTGTAAAATGCAGATGCCATGTCTTTTACTCATAAAAGAGCACATCAAGACTTTTGTTGTCACTTAAATAGAAGCTCAAAGAAGCTGCTCATGCAATAATGTACATTAAGGAAGCAATTGTGAGTGAAGGAGGACAGGCACGAAATCCCCCAGCCACCAGGAGGAATCCAGCAGATGAATCTGAGCGTGAGGATTGATCCCTAGGTGTGTTCCCAGGAAGAGCAATAGAAGTGATAAAGGCACCAAAACAGTTCACACACTCTGCAGTGGAAGATGAATTACATGCATAATGTGTGCTTTTAGCACAGTCAAGTTAAGGGCTTGACACTTCGTAAGAAACCAATATCTTGTTACACAGAAGTCATAATAGTTCCTTCTGGTCCTAAAATCTCCACATCTGGCATTTGTTCCTAAAGAACTACTCTTATGGGACGTGTGTTTCTATTTCTGTTACGGAGAGAAGATGGTGAAGGAAAGTGGTTCATTGCCAACCTGAGGGTTCACAGGGCAATATTCATAAATACAAATCAGTACCAGGAAGGCTTTAGTAGTTTTACTCTTTAGCTGACCACTATAGAGCTCTTTGGAAGACATGTGAGAGAGGATTTATTAGACTTTACAACCCAGGAAATACTACCATGTTTAAAGAAGATTCTCCCATGACTCACAAAATGCTGCGCCTCCTCCAGTACTATTTGGGACTTTGCAGAATACTGCAAAACAACATCTATTTGCAGGATCATGAATTTCATCTCAAATTATCTTTGTATTAAGTTCTATCACAGTGATGTAGGATTTTGTAGTATCTGGTTACAAGGCAATTCCTAGGACAAAAAAAAAATGTTAACCCAATGGAAAATTGCAGATACATTAAGAGGCACTAGCACAGCAATAACTCCTTACTGCACTCCAAATTGTGTGAAGTAGTTTATGACCTCTAGGCTTTTTCCTCTCCTTCTAACTTTTCAATGCTTAATAAAAGTTATATTCAAACTGCTACACTGCCTTAGAATATAAGAAATTAATTATGAATACTCCATTTAATGCTGGAGGAGTACAGTGTCCACAGTTTCTTTAAAGTATCAGAGAGGTAATTTCACTGCTGCCAATTGAACAGTTATACAGAACACATCTAAATGTGCTCAGTTAATGAATCCTTGGAGTGTTTCTGCTTCATTAGCTGTTTACATGGTGACCTCAGTAGAAAGGCTTTAGCCTGATGAAATGCCTGCTTTGCATACTGCCACAGGCAGCAGCAGAATATCCGTTCCTGATTATTCATGATAAACTCAAAATTTAGGAGTAACTCATCAGCTTACCCAATACTGCCCCATCAGGTCTTGCTGTGTTAACCTCTCAACAGCTTCTGTAAGGCTGTAATACACAACAATAATGTGCCCATCTCCCGTGCCCTCCATCTTCCATAAAGCCCATCTGGTATTTTCACTGATGTTTCATGAGCATATTTCAAGTACTCTGAATCCTGGACTTTGCATTTGAGTGGGATAACTATTTCACTAGTTTTTAATGATGCTGTTATTTTTTCGTGAATCACAATGCAAAAGAAAACCAGATATTTAAATTTTATAGCACTGTCTTCCGAAGCAGCAACTTTCTAACTCAGCACAAAGTGAAGAGGAACAATTTACCTTACGTGAACTGCTATTTGGTTGACAAAAATAACCCCCAGAAGAACACTGACCATCCACATTATTACCTTGGTTATCCCACCATGAGGCTGTTCAGAGCAAATAACAATCAGTCATCTTCTGGTCATATACAGCAATATGGATAAATAAATGGCATAATTTTAAAATTCATTATAAGAAATAGCATTCCATGGATGTATTCCAGCTACCATGTAACTCACTGAAAGTCAGAAATCCTGCACAATATTGCAGTGCCTTTATTCTGCAATCCAAAACCTAATGTATCATTTTCGTTGATGAAATAAACTTTCATGGTCCCAGAACACAATAATAATTAAGCCTATGTAGTTGGGAAATGCTGTCTCTTCCTCTTTTCCATTAACTTTCATTTACTACCTATTGAGGGGAAAAGTGATCTCTATCTATATGTTCAGATTATATATAGGATTATACAGGAAATTTTAATGCCCACATTCTCTGTAAGGTAAGGAAAACTAGACTATACCAAATATCAAAACGGAAACCTTGCTTTTGGCAGGCTTTATTAAATATACATAATTATCTGAAAAAACAAATAAAGACCCTCATTCAACACTTTACTGCATTTAAGTTACCCACTGCATACTGCAAATTTTATCCATTTTCCCTGAGATATTCTTGCTGTGTTAGCAGGGAAATTATGGGTTGCAGCTGGAGAAGGAGATGTACTTAAGTCCTCTGAAAGAATACCTTTGCTCCCTGGAGGACATTTGCTAGTGATGTGTATTGTCTGCTGTTAAAAGCCTTGATTAAGGGTCTTCTTCTGCTTTTTAAAATCCAGCTTTGATACTGAGCAGGAGAAAGATGCACAGCAAAGCAAATTCACAAGCGTTCTGTGGCCATTTGCACAGCACAGATTTTGAAGTCCCCTGTGTGGACACAGGGTCTGGCTCAGAGGTCTCTTTGGCAATCCTGCAGTGGGCCTGCAGCAGCTTCAATGCACTCACTGAAAGCTGCTCTTTTGTGGAAGAGTCTGTTTTCCCCCTCAAGAACCATATTTCTCTGGAAACGCACACTCTGACAACTTCTAGCAGCACAGTTCCCTGTAGTACTTCCAGCACTGTGGCTATTCAGGCTGTTAAAAGGAGGCTTTGCAATCCAGGACAAGAGACTGAAGATATAAAGATAAGTCGGATCAGATCTTTTGATGGTGGGAACTGACATGGTTCATGTATTTTGATTCTGCAATATCAGCCACTGCTGTTTGAGGGATCAGCCACAAAATAATAAAACTTGGGATTTATTTTAGGAATATCTTCCTTTTGCCTGCCAAGTTCCCTTTGTATGTTGAAAAGAAGACCTGTGGAGTGAATGAATTTATGTTCTATAAACTTGGTTTAAGTCAATAATAGTTAAAAAATCCTCTATTTTTTTTTATTCAGGACAGTTATGTTTTCAATAAATATTTATTCCCCATTTTAAATATCAAGATTTGGGCAGAATGTTAGATTTTCCAGCATAAAGTTTTAAAATATGTAATTTCTTCATAAATGCATAAATGCAGAAAATCTATATAGACATTTCTACATCTTTTACCCTCTCCCTTAGTCAGAAATAGGTCTTTAACATTCAGGGGTCTTCTAGGGATCACATAGCCCAATAAATCTACAAGCTTTTAACTTCTGTGAAAACACTATACAAGAAATAGTGCAATTCCAAAGATGTAATAATGGCAATAAAATTTTTCCGTTGTTTTGCAGGGTGATGTGATGTGCTTACATACGTAAAGATGCCATCTACTCAAAGCATGTAGATTCTTATTCAGAGATTTTATTATTCAAATATCTTGATTTTACGGAAGCAAAACTTATAAAAATGTGCTCATTTAGATAAAATATTTCCTTTTTCCTGAAAATGGATTTCTGCTCCATTTTATTTTGAGCAAAATGTTTGGGTTTTTTTTTCAAACACAGTAAATTTAAGTATATTTTGCCTTGATTTTTTCAAGTTAGAGTTTTTTTATAGCAGTGTAAAATATTTTCTAAAACCAGCCTGAATTAATTGATTGTAAATACTAACAAGTGGCACTTGTTAAAAAAAAATATGGAAAAATCAGTTTGAAAGAATATGTTGCTACGCTTCTGAGGCAGCATCCTTTGGTCACAGTTATTATATTACAGATGGCACTTTCCATCTATCCTCTGACAAAGTGAAAATGAAGAATGTTTCATTTAGGTCTGCCACGTAGATGAAAAGTCAACAAACAGATTTTTTATTTTCTGTTAACTGTTAAAAATATATGGAGAGGAGAGGAGAGGAGAGGAGAGGAGAGGAGAGGAGAGGAGAGGAGAGGAGAGGAGAGGAGAGGAGAGGAGAGGAGAGGAGAGGAGAGGAGAGGAGAGGAGAGGAGAGGAGAGGAGAGGAGAGGAGAGGAGAGGAGAGGAGAGGAGAGGAGAGGAGAGGAGAGGAGAGGAGAGGAGAGGAGAGGAGAGGAGAGGAGAGGAGAGGAGAGGAGAGGAGAGGAGAGGAGAGGAGAGGAGAGGAGAGGAGAGGAGAGGAGAGGAGAGGAGAGGAGAGGAGAGGAGAGGAGAGGAGAGGAGAGGAGAGGAGAGGAGAGGAGAGGAGAGGAGAGGAGAGGAGAGGAGAGGAGAGGAGAGGAGAGGAGAGGAGAGGAGAGGCCCGTTATTTTCTCATTTAAAATTTAAGGCGAAAGAAAGTTTACAGAGACTTTAAACTTCAGCAGCAACAGTTTTGTAACCAAAGGTAATTGTCAGCATGTGTTTATTTGTGTATTTTCTGATTTGAAAACATTCTCAAATGAGATTATAAATGTTTGAGTTTTTATTTTCAGATACTCTGAAAGTTGAGTTCTCATTTCCATCAATCGAAAGTCACATAAATTCAATAATTGAGCTTTTAGTCTCATCCTATGCAGGTATAAACAGAGCAGAAATAGAATAATAGAGAAGGTGGATGTCACTCTTTTCAAGGCAGTGAAACAAGAGGATGAGGTGGAAGTTTTATCCTGGCTTCTACGTGGAACCTCGAGGGCTGGCACACTCCCCAGTAGCAGAGGAGACCCAAATTCATTTGCCTCTTGCTTTCCAAACCACATCAGCCTGGGACTGAAGGGGACATGGATCACCAACTCTTGCTCCTTGTAACTGCAGAGAAGTGAATGATTTGTGTTATTCCCTTCATAAAAAAGTGAATCATTTTTATTTTTAGTTGGGAACATTCAAACCTCATCCTGCCTAGCCTTAAATGCACTCTTGGCTTTTACATAATTCATGGTCATAGGAATAATACGAACTTCTGTCTGGTATCATTTTCTTCACTGTAGGCAGCATGTATGCCTTAAGATTGCTCAGTGACTGAATACTTAAATTTGCTTAAGTTGCTATTACTAACAGTATTAGTTAGCACCAACTCCTGGTTGGTGTAAATGGCATTTTCAAAGTTTTGTGACCTGTTAATATTGCAAATGCAATTAGGAAAGACTGATGAGGAAGGCTGTAGTAGGCTAAAAAGGTAAATGGCAAAGGAAAAATGTAGCAAAAGTTGTATTATCAAAATGTGTAGTAGCTTTGTTTCCTGAAGAAATGAAAATATTAAAATCTAACCCTCTGAGACCAAACTTTGACTACATTTTCTGATAGGCATTTAATATTCTTGTTAGTGTTTACGTCCAATGGGGATTTCACTCTGATTAATTCAGATATATCTAAGAAACTGAAAATATCTTTCAGATTTTTCCAGTATTCCCATGCACATACACACAATGAAAAACAAAAACAAACAAAAAAACCTCCCAACCCCTCCCCTGCCCCCCCCCCCCAAAAAAAAACCAAAACAACAAAAAAACCAACAAAAAACCAACCAACTGATCAACCAACTGACCAGCCAACCAAAATATAAACATCTCATTAAAATCTCATGGCATTTAAAATTAATTTAAAATTGATATTATGATTATTTTTAGGTAATTATAAAATTAGGGATGCATTGCCACAATAACCTTGTTTTTCTATTGCAGTTTGTTCCCTCCCTGTACCTGCAAAATTATGTTAAGAACACTCTGCTGTTTCTATCCCTTGTCTTCTTTCTTTAGACAAAAAACCCTCTGAGAGCAGTATTATGCCTCATTTTAGACTTGTGCAGTACCCAATATACATCTCCATCCAAAGGCTGGTTTTAACCACTATCATCTACAGTCATATAAATAATGGCGATAACAGTGCAAATTGCAGCACTAAAAATGATGTTTTCCATTATTTTTGCTTTTTGAACAAGCTAATGATATTTTTGCCTGTTTGTTTGCTTGTTGTTAAATTCTGATTTTATTTGTCAAAAAGACACAGACTAGTTTTTTAAAATTAAATTTGTAGACCATAGATATCTACTTACTACTCTGTCCATGGAACTTGCATAAAATTACTTATTAGAAGAAAAAAAAAAAAGAAAGTAATTTTTTTTTAATTGTTGGGGAAAGGAAAATAATTTTGGTGTACTGCCCCTGCCATTTAAATAAGTATTCCTTGCATAAAACCCCACAGATATAAATAAAAAACCCCCATCCTTGTTAGAATCGGTGAATATGAAGTGCCTTTGATCTGGTCTTAGTCTAACTGTACTGATTTGTACCAACAGTGATGTAATCACTATTGTCAGTACCTTTTGCATCATTAATTTGACTTCAACAAACAATAAGGTTTTATGGGTCCCTACAGTGATTATCCTATGAACAGATATGCAACCAAGAGTGTTTTGTATCTAGATATTGAAACTATTAATTGCCTTGATGCCATCAAAGTCATAATGTGTCCCAGCAGAAGTGCCTGGGAATAATGTCCCTGTACTCCCCAGATACTTTAAAGCTTATTTTAAATGTGGATTAGTGCATCATATTTTCAGAGGTCAATGAAGATACAAGTATCAGGGAAAAAAGATTTAAAATTGTAATCAAGGCTGAGAAGGTTACGTGCAGGAGCATCATAAATAAGGATAATATTTAAAATTTTATAGAGATAATAATTGTCCTTAATTTTCTTCTATTTCTTTTTCTCCTGAGGAAATGTTCTGGGAACAACATTGTTGCAAAAGGTTATCTAATAGAGCACTGATAGAGCCTCTGCTTCTTTCACTGGAGAAAAATCTGTAGAAGGGCAGAAGTAGACTGTCTTTACCTCCCAAAGACAAACATTTTCCTATGGTCTTCAACACCTTGTTCATCTCTAATGACCTGAGGACATGCAGAGGAACATTCTCAGACCCTTTCCTGTAGCTGAAACTCGTGAATTATGAATAACAGCTGCTTCCCTGTGCCCCACAGCCTATGTTTTGGGTATCGTCACACAACTAAGTTCTTTTCTATTACTTATTTGCTCTTTGAAACTCATATGGGTAATTATAGAATGATTTGAATTGTCCATAGCTCTTTCACAGCAAGAAAATGGACTGTGTTGAACCCCAGCTTTCTTAATTACTCTCTGAATAAACATTAGAAAACATAGTTGAAACACATAACAAAAATCTGATAGTGACTATATAACTTCCATTGTTAATCTACTACATTCCTTGTGACCAAGCAAATCCATCTGTGCCAAGATCATTGCCTTCTGCCCTCTTGAAGCCTGCATTGAGACTGTATCTTCCAGATACCTAATTCGGATTTCATATACTATTGTTCCTACATTGCTGTGGGCACTATAGATAAGAGAAAGACAGGAAACATATGGTCCTTTCCCAAGGAGAACAAGTAGGCACAATCATTGTTTCCATCACTTCTTAGAAGAAACTGTGATCTTCACACTGCTCAACACAAGCCTAGGAATGTCTGCTAGCATGGCTGTTCCTGGAAGAGTAAGAATGACAGCTATTTTTCCTTACATTACCCTGTTAGAAATCATAAGGCTAAGAGTTTAGAGGTCTTTTGGATTTCTAGACATCCTTATGTCTAAGGGAGCAATACAGTCACCTCTAGAGCAGCAACAGCTTCTCCAGTGCCAGCTAGAAGGAAAAGTAGTTCTTTTACTGTTCTAAATCAAGGGGTTTCATATGTTAGAACGTCTCTCTGGAGATACATATCTATCAAATAGCTAACCTGGAAAACCTTTAGGTAAGAAATAAGATTCATCTAAATTATTTTGGGGTTTTTCTGGGAGATACTGAAAAATACCTGGAGGACAAGACAATCATTGGCCACAACCAACACAGCTTCTTGAGGGAAAAGTCCTGCTTGTTGAACCAGAATTCTTTCTACAACAAAGTCACCTAGCTGATCTAGGAAAACCCAGAGATGTCACCCTTTGGGACTTCCACAAAGCTTTTGATACTGTCCCTCTCAGTGTCCTTCAGGAAAAAAAATACCCATCTCACAGCTGGATAAACACATCATGCAACAGGTGAACAACTGGCTTATGGGCGGGGCACAAAGAGTGAAAGAAAATGGGGCAACATCAGACTGGTGACCTCCCACCAGAGGGGCTCCAGAGAGTTTCAGCCTTGGCCCAGTTCTCTTCAACATCTCGATAAACAACTTGGATGCATGACTGGAATGAATATTAAGTAAGTTTGCCAACAATAATAAATTGGAAAGACCTGACAATTCCCTTGGGGTTAGAGAAGCTCTACAGACACCTTGACAAATGAGAGGGCTGGGAAATCACCAATCATATGAAGTTCAATAAGGGCAAGTGATGGATTCTGCACCTGGCAACCCCAGATGTACAGAGACTGAGCAATGAGGTGCTGGAGAACGATGCCATGGAAAGGGACCTGGGGGTCCTGGTCAGTGGCAAGTTGAACATGAGCCAGCATTGTCCTGGCATCCAGGAGGGACATCCCTGTCCTGGGGGATCAGGCCCAGCATTGCCAGCCAGGCAAGGGAGGGGATTGTCCTGCTCTACTCTGAGCTGGGGGAGCCTCACCTTAAGTGAGCAGTAAGCCTCACCTCACTGTGAGCAGTTTTGGGTGTCTCAATATAAAAGAAATATTAAGCCATTAGAGACTCTCCAAAGGATGGGCAAAAGGAATGGTGAAAGTCCTTGAGGGGAAGCCTTGTGTGGAGTAGCTGAAGGTACTTGGTCTGTTCAGCTGGAGAGGGGGAGACTGAGACCTCATGGTGGTCTTCAACATTCTCATGAGGTGAAGAGGAGGGGCAGGCACTGATCTCTGTTCTGTGGTGACCAGTGACAGGACTCAAGGGAATGGCCTGAAGCTGAGTCAGGGGAGATTTAGGTTGAACATCAGAAAAAGATTTTTCACCCAAGTGTTTGGGCACTAGAACAGGCTCCCCAGAGCCATGGTCACAGCACCACACTTGTCTGAAATCAAAAAGCATTGGGACCATGCCCTCAGGCTCATGGTGGGATTGTTGGGGTGTCCTGTGCAGGGCCGGAAGTTGCTTTTGATCATGGCTGGTTCCATTCCAACTTGGTATATTCTATCGTTCTGTGATTCTATGGTTTTGTGGTTCTATGATCCAATGTTCTGTGATTCTATGGCTCAATATTTCTATTGGTCTGTGATTCCATGCTTCCATGATTCCACAGTTCCATTATTTTTATCACAAAATTACAGGAATTTCTTTGATGCACATGTCTGTCAGTGTAGACTCTCTTCATCAGTAAAGGGAAGTTACTTGGTACAGTCGGTGTGGCTTAGAAATCTCACTTGCAATTGTATAGGGAGAGATAAGGCAATGCCACCTAAACCTATTGCAATCTTCTATATCTAGGAATGAGGACAGAGGAATTACCCTGTGTACCTACTGATACAAATTTTGAAAGTTCTACAAAACACTGAAACATTGGTCCTAGTTGTAAGGCCTATAGTTATGCTTTTGTCAGTAAAGCTTGCTGAGGTTTTCACCAAAATTTTCCACAGGGTTATTCCTGTCTTCCACAAAGTCTGTTTCTCCTGCTCACTGATGCCCCTTCCGTGAAAGTGTCAAGGCCTGATGGGGTCTTGAGCAACCTGGTCTAGTCGAAGGTGTCCCTGCCTATGGCCAGGGGTTGAAATGGTTTTTAAGATCCTTCCAATCCAAACCTTTCTCTGATTCTACTGCACTGGCTCATCACCTTTGATTAGCAGGACTTGCAGTGGCCATACAGAGAGGGAAGCATTTTGAGAGTTAGATTTGGCTAAGGAAGAGAAGCACAGATGTAGAACATGATTAACTGGAAAACCCCTTTTCTTGCCTGTCTTTCATAAAGCTCATCAAGATGGGTCTCTTCTAACTCAACATATTCTGTGATTCTATAACTTTATTTTCACTGATTACCACATTCACCTCCTGCCATTTCAGCAATACCTCTGTGTGCCAGCCAAGCCAATATGAACTAAAAAGTCGCAAATAGTGGTGAGGTTAAAAGTAATAATAAAAAAACATTCAAATCATAAATGTTCAAAATCACTCAGATATAGTACCTCTGTGCAACAGAGGTAAACTGCTAATGTAAGTGGAATATGCAGAGAAATTACAAAGACAACCCAACCATAAAATGAATAAAAAAACTCCATAAAAACAAAAACCCCCACCAAACAACCCCTCACCAACCAAACAAACAAGAAAAATAATGTTCAAAAAATCCCCCAAATCCAAAACAAACCAGCTTCAACTCTATCTTCTTAAAATTCTTTATCCAGAAGCTTATGAGAAATGTGTGACTTAAGTCTTGGGAATGTATACAATATCAAGGTGAAAATAACATTTAATTACCCAAATACTCTCTTCAATTGTAAAGGAGAATAATGCAGGTTTCCATAAGCACTGCACATTCCATTTCAATAAATATTTGAGGGAAAAAGGAAAACATCAGTGAGAGTTATTCTGAGGATACAATTGATAAGGTCCTCCGTTGTAGCTTTTCAGTAGATGCACTAGATATGCTGCAGCCTGACCTTTTCATAAGTCTAGAAAATAATGACATTATTTAGCATGGAATTTCCATACCTGTTGATTTACTTCCATAGAAGCATTGATACTTTGCAGGATTGTAATAACACGATGGATCCTGATCAGCCTCTACTCTGAGACCTGATTCAGGGTATTTATTCAGGTCATGTAATACTTTATACAACAAAAGTGAATTGCAAAAGGATAGAAAAACTAGTCATTTCAGTACAGAGGCAAAGCTCTCCAGAAAAGATTCAAAACTTTCTCCACTGCTATTTTTTCACATCTCTCAGATTTTTTATGCCTTGAATGACATCACATGTTGGGAGAGGGAACCCCAGTTTGAATTTCAGGCAGATAAAAGCAAATGCCTCATTTATTGCTAATCAAACTTTAAGTTTTCTAGGATGAGGACATCCCTCTTTATTCTATTCTTGGGCAGTTGCTCTCAGACTTCCATTCTGGCTTTCAGCAGTTAGGTAAGGCAAGAATTATAAGGCAAAAGAGAAATCTCTCCTCATGTTTCAATACATGGTCTACCTGTCTATTCTGGGTTGATGGTGCCTCCTATCCCATATCGTGGACTACCTTGTTATGTCTAACAGCTGCCCCCCCCCCCCCCCTTTGGCAGGGGGCTGCCAGTTTTGCTGCTGTCTCTGCTGGCATTTTTTTCTCTCTCTCTGGGCTGCCTGCTTGCTTGGCTGCTGCTTTTCTCTCTCCTGCTGCTGCTGCCGCTGCTTCCATTTTTTTTTTTTTTTTTTTTTTTTTTTTTTTTTTTTTTTTTTTTTTTTTTTTTAATTTTCCTTTCTTTTTCCCTTTTTCCCCCCCCAAAGATTTGGACCAGCTCCGGACCTGAGAAGTCTGAGGATCTCCGGGGCCGCGGAAGAAGCTTTGCCCCCTCCCCCTCACAGTAACTTGAACTTTTCCTTTTCCTTGTGGTGGGGAGTGGGTTTTTTTCATTTGTTAATAAACCGGTTTTTTTCCACTTTTCCTCGAGAGAAATTCCTTCCCAAACCCAGGGCTGGGGGGCGGGGGGGGTGGGGGGGTGGGAGGGGCGGGGAGGGGTGGTGGGGGAGGGGTGGTGGAGGTTTGTTTTTAGGGGACTCCCCTTTTAGAGGTTCTCCCCTAATTTATCATAAACCAGGACAATTTTTGGTGCGTTGGCCAGGAAACAAAGTCAAAGAAAGTGGAAAAAACCTTAATAATAATAATATTGGTTGTTCTAATTGTTTTGTGGGTGTATCGGGATGTTTATTTCTGGACTCATAATGTCATTTGGGGTGAAAGCCTGCCAATATTTCTGGTCCCTAGGGTTTTTTGAGGTTTTACTCCCTCTGTGGTGTCTAGGGTTATTTCCTTACCCGGACATAGCTCTGGTATTTCTCCTTATACATACTTTGTGTAGCCGTGGGGCACTAACCAGAATATTCATTGGGCTGGGCTTGTTTGTGATGATTTACAGAAAGGTTGTAAATATGCTTGATGGTTCGTTGTTATGTTTGGGCACTCAGTTGGTTAGGGGAGAAGCAGAGGAAGAGTTTTTCCAGCCTCTGTTTTCCCTCTTCTCCTTTGAATTGTTTATATCTCTATTAGAAAATGTTCAGTTTCCCCTGAGTGTTAAAGAGACTATCTTTCTGGCATTTAATTTATTAAGTTTCCTCTATACTGTCTGTAGTTTATATAAAATGAAAGCTGAGATTTCCAAAGGGGCTAATGAGACTTCTGATTTAGGGGCAAAGCCAAGTAGGAGAAATCTTGAGTGGAGTGGGAAATGGGAAGATATGGGCCAAATTTTAAAGGAATTCTCTGATCCTATAGTCTGGGACTTTCCATCTGAACAAATTCAGAACCCAGCTGAAGTGGCAAAGTATTTGAAAGAGAAGTACCATGGTAATACCAAGGAGAAAAGGATTATTGCAGTGAGCTGGGCCCTGGCATATGTTTATTGTACTCTGCTAGATACTGAAGGGCAGCAGACAGAAGACAGGGAACAGGGAGATAAACTAGTTACCATCCCAGTCACTCAGCCTGCAGCTAACATCCCAGGCTCCAGGCCAGTAGCTGAATCAGACAGTAGGCCTCAACCAAGGGCTGTTGTTGATAATACAAGAGGTGGAAAGTGTACAACAAGACTGATCGCAAGGTAGAGGATGATGATGATAATCCAGGAGAAGGACCTTCACCAAAATCAGAAACCACATCGAGGGGTGTAGGTTCTGGAGCCAATATTGATTCCTTTTCTCTAAAGGACCTTCGAGGCCTAAGAAAGGATTACAGGCGACAACCTGATGAATCTATAATTAGTTGGTTAGTCCGCCTTTGGGATGCTGCAGGGGAGGCTGCAGTTCTGGATGGCACTGAAGCGAGGCATTTGGGATCTCTGTCACTTGATCCTGTCATCAACCAGGGCATGATGAGGGAGGCTAGTCCTCACAGCCTCTGGGAATGGATTCTGGACGGTGTAGCACAGACACCTGTGTGCAGATGACCTCTATTTGCAGCAGACACAGTGGAGGACCATAGAACAGGGGATCCAACGTCTGAGATGGCGGTAGCAGAGCTCTTTTTTCAGATGATGTAACAACTAGGAATCCAGACCTGGTAGCATGTACCCCTGTAATGTGGAGGAAACTTGTGCGACTTGGGCCATCTGAATACGCCTCTGCCCTAGCAATAATGAAGCGAGAGGAGACAGATGAGACTGTGCTCGATATGGCGAAAAAGCTTCGAGCATATGCTGATGCTGTACATGGCCCAACTCATGCCAGAATTGCAGCTGTGGAAACACAACTGCAGAAATTAGAAGACAAAATAGAAGAGAATCATAAGAAACTCAGGGAAGAGATTAAGGTGGACTTCCTCCAAATCTTGGCTGTGCAAATTAGAGGCCCTGGTATCCAATGCAGGCACTCCTTTGATGGGGAGAGGAGGTACACCCCACGAACTGAGTTGTGGTTCTTCCTGCGTGAATCTGGAGAAAACATGAGGAGATGGAATGGAAAACCCACTGCCACTCTGGCACAATGGGTGTGCAGTTTGAAGGAAGGTAGGATTCAAAGTGGAAGTCTGACCAAACAGAGAGCAGCTCCAGTTGTTCGCAGCCAGGATGTCAAGTATGATGTCGATGATGACATGTCCGATCCCCTTGAAGGAACCTCTAAGACATATACCCCAGGAAAGAAGGATAATCATGTTTAGAGGGGCTCTGCCTCTAGCCAGGTAGAGGTTAGGGAAAATCAGTTTTTTGGACTGTATGGGTTCGTTGGCCTGGCACATTGAAGCCACAAGACTATAAGGCTTTGGTTGACACTGGCTTGCAGTGTACATTGATCCCATCGAAATATGTAGGGGCAGAATCGGTTTCTATTGCTGGTGTGACCGGGGGATCACAGGACTATACGTTGGTGGAGGCAGATGTGAGCCTGACTAAGAATGAGTGGAAGAATGAGTGGAAGCCAAGCGGATGAAGCCCCTCTGGTATGGAAGGTGGTGGTCTAAGTACAAGTATGGGGAGGCCTGGCAGATTGATTACATCACACTGCCTCAAACCCACCAAGGCAAGCGCCATGTGCTGACCATGGTAGAAGCCACCACGGGATGGTTGGAAACCTACCCTGTGTCTCATGCTACAGCCCACAATACTATCCTAGGCCTTGAAAAGCAGGTCCTTTGGAGGCACGGTACTCCCGAGAGAATTGAGTCAGACAATGGGACTCATTTTAAAAATAATCTTATTAAAACCTGGGCTAGGGAACATGGCATTGAGTGGGCGTACCATATCCCCTACCATGCACCAGCTGCAGGTAAAGTGGAGAGGTACAATGGGTTGTTAAAAACCACCCTGAAAGCATTGGGTGGGGGGGTCCTTAAAGAACTGGGAGCAGCATTTAGCAAAGGCCACCTGGCTAGTTAACACCCAAGGTTCCACCAACTGAGTGGGTCCTGCTCAGTCCCAGCTCCTTAATATAGTAGATGGAGATAAAGCCCCAGTGGCCCATGTTAGAGGTTTGTTGGGAAAGACAGTATGGATCAACCCTGCCTCGAGTACAGGCAAACCCATCCGTGGAATTGTCTCTGCTCAAGGATCGGGTTATACATGATGGATAATGCAGAAAGATGGAACAACATGATGTGTACCTCAGGGAGATCTGAATGTGGGGTAAGACTCATATGTGCTGAATGTTACTACGATTGTCTGTGCGTTAGATCAGTCAGACGTGAAACAGAAGGAAACATATAAGTGTCAAAGGTCTGAGTAAGTGAGATGGAAGTTTTTTATTGTGTGTCCATGTAAGGGATAAGGGGTGGAATGTTCTGGGTTGATGGTGCCTCCTGTCCCATATCGTGGACTACCTTGTTATGTCTAACAGCTGCCCCCCCCCTCCTTCGGCAGGGGGCTGCCAGTTTTGCTGCTGTCTCTGCTGGCATTTTTTTCTCTCTCTCTGGGCTGCCTGCTTGCTTGGCTGCTGCTTTTCTCTTTCCTGCTGCTGCTGCAAATTCTGGTAGTTTTTTTTTTTTTTTCCCGCCCCCCCCGAAGATTTGGACCAGCTCCGGACCTGAGAAGTCTGAGGATCTCCGGGGCCCGCGGAAGAAGCTTTGCCCCCTCCCCCTCACAGTAACTTGAGCTTTTCCTTTTCCTTGTGGTGGGGAGTGGGTTTTTTTCATTTGTTAATAAACCATTTTTTTCCAGTTTTCCTCGAGAGAAATTCCTTCCCAAACCCAGGGCTGGGGGGCGGGGGGGGGGGGGGGGGGGGGGGGGAAGGGGAGGGGTGGTGGAGGTTTGTTTTTAGGGGACTCCCCTTTTAGAGATTCTCCCCTAATTTATCCTAAACCAGGACACTGTCCATCCAGTTCACAGTTTGAACCAATTTTAAGTGATTACCCGAATTATTCTGCTCTCTTAAACATCTGCTGGTTCTGAGAAAAATGTCTTCCTGTGAAACTCCCTTGATTTTGATTGGCTTTTGGAAGGGATAAGCCTGGCCCTGCATGTCTAACCTATGTCTTGGACAAGCAGCAGAATTAGATAATTGAATAAATTTCCTTTATTTCCATTTGCAAACTGTGCAATAATCTGCACATTTAATTCTATCCTGTGCTTATTATTTTGTGAGTAAGGACACAATTTGCTGCAGATGTGACATCTTTGTGACAGTGAGTCTGCAGCAGCGCTGAAAAAAAGGGAGAAGGAGCAGGGTCACAGAGAGGACAAAAGGAAAAAATAGCTGTCTAAATCATATATCATTAAAGTGATGCTCATTGAATTACCTCTCTTAGGGCCTGTCAAAACATGTGGTGCCCTTGCAATATGATGTGAATTAAATGCCTTCTGGCCCCTGAAATATTGTTTTCAAGGCCAAATGTGTACTTTCACAGCTTCTCTGTAGTAACTACTAAGAAACACTTAAAACATACTGATTGACTTCTATGATTAGCAAAACAACTCAGGAATACAACAATGTGAGCAATGTGTGGCAACAGGATTTCAAGACAAAAAAAGAAGACATGGGTACTTGCAGGACTTTGGTGATGGTCATTGACAGCTCCATCTACTGAGAAATTGGTCAAAACGACTTAAAGTTGCCCCTGGGACAGAAAATCTAAATGTCATAGATTCATAGAATCATTTGGTTTAGGAAGGACATTAAGGACCATCTCATTCCAACCCCCTGCCATGGACAGGAGCACCTTTCACCACACCAGGTTCCCAAGCAGTTGCTGGATCAGCATCAATAACATTAACTGGCTTAATCTTTTTAGGAATTGTAATCTTATTTTGCTCTCTGTGAGCAGGAAAGAGCTGTTATCTTTTTGTGAGACTCCATGTAGACACCAGAGGGCCCTGAACGACGGCTGTTATCAGATAGGAGCCACTGCTTTCTCCCAGGTAGCAAGAGATAGGAGAGAAAAAGGTCTCAAGTTTCACCAGGGCAGGTTTATCGAGGATATTGGGAAAAACATCTTCCCTGGAAGGGTGTTCAGGCCCTGGAACTGGCTGCCCAGGGCAGTGGTGGACTCATTGTCTGTGGAGGTGTTCATAAAATGTGTGAATTGATTTTGGACACTTGGTTTAATGGTGGTCCAGACAGTGCTGGGTTAAGAATTGAACTCCATGACCTCACAGGCCCTTTCAAAATGTATGATGGCAGGATTCCATGACCCCATCTGCTTGAGGATGTGAGGTTCTTTTAGTCCTACAGCTGCTGCCTTGACAGACATCACAGCACCACAACACCACAACAGCTCCAAGAAGTTTAGTTTCCTCCCAGCCAGTCAGATCATTGAGACCCAGAGGAATGGGCTTTTCCTCTTGCTTCCCACTGAATTTTGAGTTTTGACTGATTCTGATAATCATGAATTTTGCCTGTATCCATTGCTGGTTTTATATGGTGAGGTTGTTTGGTTCTGACCAGAATGCCAGACCTATTCTGTATAACTAGAAACAAGTGGTACTCCTTTATTTTAAAAATTCATTGTCTCTGCCCATCAAGAGGCACATTGGTTTCTTAATTACTGGAGCTTACAAGAATGTGTCCAGAAATTAGTGTCTGTAGACCAGGACAAATGTAGTTCATATGTAAAGAGGTGAAATCTCACATAAAATAACGTGGTGTCAAAAATATGACTTTGTGGAGAAAAATTGTACCTTTATTTATCTTAGAGATGAATATTTGCAAGGGGAGCTGAAGGGTGACCTCACTGTTAAATTCAAGTATTCAAAATTCATCGTAAAAATCTCCCTACAAAGCATTCACATTTAGATTTTTAAACTTTTTTCCAGTCTGCATTTCACATATCTATTATGCATGTCAGTTTTTCTCAAGATGATATTGACTAGAATTCTTCTTCTTTTAAAATCTGCTTCTCTTCCTGTTTTTTAGTGAAAATTGCAAGGGATAATATTTTTCTCATTCTTGAAAACACAGTTTTGAAGAAAATAAAAATAGTGTGATGCTTGCAACAGAAATCTTAAAATCAACATCACATTTATTTCTGTTAATTATAACAGCTTCATGATTTCCAGAATAAAGATAGTTTTTTACGCCAGAATCATGGGATGAAAATCCATGTGTATGGATAATGTGAAAATCCATTATGTATAGAGGCCACCTAAGAGTTCTGTAAATCAGAATTATAATCTTTGATTACTTAAGAAAACTTAAATAAATTGAAAAATAGAGAGATGACATGAGTCTCCTCAGAGAATGCAGTGTGTCACTTACAGATAAAGATGCAGAGCTCAAATCAGTTGGATTCTAGTGCTTTTCACAATCTAAAGTACCCAAGAATATTCCTCAAGGGTCCCCTAGATTCCCCAACCTCACCAGCATGTTACAATATTCTTTTTAGTGAGTTATTTTTCTTAGACCTACTATAGGTTTGTTTTTGGTTTTTTTTTGTTTGTTTGCTCATGTGTTTAGTTGTTTGTTTTTGGAGTTTGATGGGTTTTTCCTGGTGGTGTGGTTTTTTTTTTTTTTTTTTTGTTTTTTTTTTTGTTTTTTTTTTTTTTTTTTTTTTTTTTTTTTTTTTTGTTTGTTTTTTTTTGTTTTTTTTTTTTTTTTTTCCCTTTTATTTCTTTTATTTCTTTTCTTTGGGTCAAAGATATACTCTGTATTTTAAGAAATGAGGGGTAATACTGACATCTTATGTATTTTGTGAGTCTTGCAAAGGTCGTGCTCAGGATATGAAGGAGACATGACAGGGCCAGACTCCTAGCACTTCTGAAGAAAATCTTTACTATATGCCACAACATCAGGGCAACACATGGAGAGGCCTCCACAAGAGAGAAGACTGAAAACTATTTTTTTCTTACCCTTTCATAATATTCCTCTAGTGGCTGGCAACATCTTCATCATGGAATGGTTTTCCTTAAATTCATCACCCTTTTATTTAGCAGTTACTAATGGCAATTGGGACTGTATTCAGCACTTAAGAACAATACCTGTAAGGAACCTTCTTATTAATGAACAGTTATTTTATGGTCCAGAAGATAATCTGTGTAAAACCTCATTATATACTCCAGTTTTGGTAATATGAGTTCTATGGCAATTTTGTAGTGGAAGATGTCTCTTTTTCATGAAGGGGTTGAGACTTCAGCACAGGTGTCTCTCAGGGGAACCTAACATTATGGCTATAATATAGCCATAGCTAGAAAAAAAACAGGCTAGTGGTTAGCTACTAGGAACTCAGTTCTACTGGAGTACTCCTTGGAGCCCTCATGCTTCATTTAGCCTTGATGCCAGTCCACACACCTATTTTGGAAGAGCAAGGAAGAAGATTTCATGGTATCTAGACCCTCAGCACAGCCAGGCCTTGCTGCCTGCAGTCTTACTGGGTGTAAAACATGACAGCCAGTCTTGACTCTTGCTCTGGGTCATAGACAAAGTGGTAACAAACCAGGGAAGGAAGAGTACAAATGTTCTGGCATCTGGCTTGTCATTCCAGCCATTGTTCCTTACTGCCTCCTAAACAAAATGGTATTGCTTGGTTTTGGAAGGTAAGAGACCTTCCTTGGTGAGGAACAATTTTTGTAGTGCTGACCTCACATGAGTCCTGGCTAGTTTGTGTAAGTACAGCAGCAAAAATCTCACACGTTTTCATCCAGAATACCAGGAGTGTGCTCTGAAGTTGGTATCTCACCTCTCTTGTCTTCATACTGTGATCAGAGGGAGTTGATTTTTCCATCTTCTGTAACTCTTTGTTTTTTGTTAGTGATTTTGAGGTGCTGAGCACTTCTGTGAGATGCTGAGCACCCTGAAGTTTCAGTGATTACCAATTAGAGGTGTGCAGCACCATTCAAGACTGTGACTCATGAGGGCAATTGTGTTGAAAGGGAAAAGAAGTCTTGTCCTGTTAATTACAGGTTCACTTCAAACACAACCCAAATCCAGAGTATAACTCAAGAGGAAACTCAATGCGAAGTACATATGAAATGTATGAGACAAATAGGTCTTTTTATTAGTTTGAAGGTTAACATGTTCATTAGGTTGCATCAGTTCATTATGTAATTGAGCTTGTTGCTACAGTATGATATGTAGCAATCAACAGAAGCGTTTTGGGGAAAAAATGAAAGGAAAAAGAATTAGTTGTTGAGCATGAACAGTTAAAAAGATGAACTAGACAGAAAGTTCATTTTTTCAGGCATGGTAGGCCCATTTCATCAAGGCAGAAAAAATAATTTTTTTGAAATGCAAATAAAATAGTAAAACAAGTTTGCTTAGAAGGCACAGAGATGCAAATTTGGGCTGACAATGTTTATGATGACCATAGCTTTCTTGTTTTTCCCTTTTACCCTAACATAATTGCCTTTGACTTGGCAAATCATGCTGTTCTTGTTGTAATGTCATTGCAATTTATGATTCCATAAGGCACTTGAAAAGATTTTTTTGTTTTTATACACTTTGCATTTCATTCTAGTGCCGTCTAAGGAAATTGCATACCTAAAGCTGTATGTGTTACTTTTTATTAAATACCAAATGATATAATCCTTTTTCTTTCTCTGCTGTTTCTTGATTACAATCAAGATGTGTTTTAGATTTTATTACAGAATCACTTTCCTACTCAATTAGAGCCTTAAGGTTAATTTCCGCTTATATTTCACACTAAATGTCAAGTTTAATGCAGATTTTACATAAATGTAGGGGAATACCCCTTCACAGGGGTTACATGAAGCCTTGTGGGAAGATTTATACACAGCAGCAGCAAAAAAATTTCTGATATGGTATGCAAGAAATGACACAGACTGTATGATGTCCATTGGGAGTTTCATAGCAATTTCAAGTGAGGTGAACTCAGGTACTGTGAGAGTAGCAGAAAATTTTACCATTAAAAATATGGTATATAGATAAAATGTAGTTGAGGACTGATCTGCCAGCACCCGGTCTGTATGGAATTCACCTAGTGTGGGAAAACTGATATTTTATTGAAGCCTTCCTCCTCCGTGTCACCCTGTAACCAAAGGAAGCATCCTGAGGATTCCTCTTGGACAATCAAAAGAAGTCAAAAGTCCTATTGCTCCCATAGATTTAGACAATTATTATCTCTCCTACTTACTTGTATTAAAAGTTTGATAATTTTCCAAATAAAAATACATTAAAGGCTCAAGCGTCTAAGAAAGAAAATATCAAAATGCTTACAATGTTTAAATTTCTCATTAATGTCTTTGTAATGAATTATTTATTCTACAAATTATAGCAGAATGTAAATAAGAAAACACTGATGTTACAGTCATTTTCAGAGCACAAAGGGTTTGGCATATCCAAAATTGAAATGAATTTGCAGCACCTCTTGACAGCACATGGTATTGTCTCATGGAATGCTGTGCATGGAAACTTCCAAATAGAATCTCTTTTTATGGGTAGTTCTGGTTAGAAAATCCATTTCCTTTTCTTTAGAAGATAATTATTTTTTGTCTTCTTTAACTTTTTGTGAAGAAATCTCTTTTCATTCTCCTTTTCTTCCCCCTCCCTCTCTGAAAAGGAAACAGAAAAAAAAAAGATCAGAGCCTCAAAATTCCAACAGTTTTCATTTAAAGTTTCGTGAGGTCTACTCATGGGGGCAAAAAATGCTGCAATGGATATTGGCTTAAATTTTTAATATTTTCACTCCTACTTTATTAATAGAGAAATGCTCTATGCCTGTAACAAGAAGGGAATTTTAGCCTTGCCTTTTTGAAAGGACATGGCAACCTAATGTGAAAGACTGAGGGATTAAGGTGCCATCATTCAAGATTAAAACATATACAGAAAAAATAAATTGCCACAGGCCTAATAAGCTATTAATGTATATCTTTATCTATTGCAAGCAAAAGATTCTGTAATAAAAAAGAATATGCACACATAACCCTACATAAATATATACACAAAAAGTTATAAAATAATAATTTATATGTGAAACCCAATGGAAAAGCAGCCAAGATATTCAGATTTCACTGACAAGAAGTAGCTGCAAGGCTTCTGATATATACCTAAGGGGCAACATTTTAGAAAAAAGATAACAAGAAGATATTATATTAATATTAATAAAATTTTATTTCCGAAGGGAAAATATGATCAAGTACTTTGCTTTCTAGGCTGCCCTTTTTTTTATTTTTAAAATTTCTATTAAAGTTGGAAACAAAATTATCCTAACTTAAACAGTTGCTCCTTTTTAATATAATCCTTTTAAATTATACATAAAAAAAAAAAGGGATGGTGAGCAATGAGGTTGTCAGAGCCATACTCCTCAGATGATGTGTGATAAACAAGGCTCAGTGCCAAACATTTTTAGCCAAGTCAAGTCAATCTATTCATGTTCATGTACCATAAAATTTGTGTATACAAGGGTAATTATAACATTTTCATTAGAAAGGAACACATGAAATCCTAAAGTCTTTGCATGTATCCTGGGTACTTCAATAGTGATATATAAAATGGGAATGTGAATTCTAACTTTACATAAATCTTGCTTCATAGCTGATGAAATTTTGTAATGGATTACATATTCTCAGGAGACTCAGGAAGCCAAGATCTGCTTTATTTTGTTAGCAACACCCTAGGTCTTAAGCCAAGGACCAAATTTCACAGAATCACTGAATAAGCTGAGTTGGAAGGGATCCTCAGGGATCATTGAGTCCAACCCCTGGCCCTGCACCGGATCATGCCTGATAGTCACACCCTGTGCTCAAATTTCGAAGTTTCCTCTCTTAACTTTATCTTAAATTAATCAAGAGAAATGGAAGGCTTGAATTTATGTTAATTTTCAATATGTCAGAAGCCTCTTTCTCATCAAGAAGTCCAGGCTACTTGAGCTACCATTGGATGGTCAGATGAAAACTGGCTGGAAAATTTATTTAAAATGCTATGAATGAGAAACTTACCTACTTTTTTCTTTTCTTCTCCCTATTTCCCTTGTTCTCCCTAACTTCACTCCAGGAGGAAAGAACCTGAAGTCAAGTAATTATGAATTGAGAAAGTAAAAGAATTTTTTTAAGGTGGGTTAAGCATTCCTAATACTATACATTACTAAAATTTTATTTTTCTGGATTTCTTTGTTTTAACTTGTATTTAAATTTCATGGAAAAAAGGCAAACAGAGAAATTTAAATTTAAGCGAAAGAAGTAATTGCTTACACTAGGAATTTTCTGAATAAAACAATTTATTTATTTATTTATTTATTTATTTATTTATTTATTTTACAAAGTTTTGATTTAGGTCCACACAAGAAAACAAAAAAAAACCCTGCTTTTTTTTTTTTTTTAATCATATTTAGATCTAATGCGTAAGTTTCCCATTCCTCTCATTTCTTCTTTGAGAACCTAAAATCTTCAGCTAAGTAGAGATTTCATCTGCATCACAAAATTGAAATGACAGTGTGCTTGATGAGCATATTAACTCTGAAATCTACAAGGCATATTGGTAAACTTGATAATGAAGCCTTAAAATAAGGGTAGTCAAGATGTTACTGAATCCAGAAAAAAAAAGGCAAGTGACACCTTTAAAGAACATTAGCATAGTTATCATCAAAGAGCAAAGAGCAATTATCTGAATACACAGAGATTGCAAAGATCTAAAGTGCATTTAACACAAGACCAGAAAACCTGGCATTGGAAAGCTCAGTAGATCATATGGTCCTCTTCCACTTACACAGCATGTATCAATGATGACCACTGGGAAAGCTGTACAACATCAAGAAAGTCAGACTTATGTCTCCTGATCACAGTCCTGCATGTTGATATTCTGTCGACTCTTCATGCTTCTCTTGATGTGTGGAGTCCAAAGGTGCATCAAATATTTCACTTTATTACTCCAAAAGTGAAGAATAGATCATAGTAATTATTTATGTTGCAGATGCCATTTCTCTTTGTATACTATGAAATCATATGCCACAATGACAATATCAGGTTTTGGTGGTTTTTTTTTTATTTTATTTTATTTTTTTATTTTTATTTTTTTTATTATTTTTTTTTATTTTTTTATTTTTTTATTTTTTTATTTTTTATCCCCAATAGCTGTCAGTTCCTTTTTAGCACAGATAATTCCCAGCTAGCTATTTCTTGATCTTGTGCTGAGCGGTGCAACATTTCAACCTGCAAACAGAAATTCATATTTAATGCCTCTTATACAGAAATTGTTTTTAGCTTTTTGGGGTCATTCTCACTGAGCAGCAGAAAATGTCATGCCTTGATCAGAGTTCTCAACACAAATACACCTTCATAATGCAGACATATGCAGACATAATGCAGACCTGTCTGGTCCTATCCAATATACTGCTTTACTGGCCATTGGCACCTTCCATGAGTCAGCCAAATTCTTTCCTACACATTTTTTTCTTATGTAATTAATTTCTCATTCCCTACTCCCTCCATACTAACCTTTTAAAAGCAGATAGTACAGATCTCCTGCAGGAAGTGCATACAGAGGTGGATGACAGGTTTTTTTTTTTGAGAATATTCATTGTTATATTCAAGGCAAGGAGAACATCCTGTACTTGTAGGTTTTCTTCAGAATCCTGTGAAAAATTAATCCATGTATCTTCCTCTGGCAATTGAAACAAGAGCAGCAGAACTCAGGTTGTCTTATTTGCTTATGTGTACACATTCAAACACAAACCATAGTTTTACTTCCTTTGCTGCTGCTGATACCACACTTACAGGTGATGAACAGGTCAGCTGTATTTCTGAGGCCAGGGAAGCTCACTTCCACAAAAGAAGAATAATCATTATTTAGAGAAGACCATTAATTGTTCATTAAACTGCTAGTACACAGACTACTTTGAGACAAAAAATTCTGAATAAGTAAAATATGTAAACTAAGAGATCAATATTATAATATTTTAGTCTATATTGTATTTTTTATTGCAAGGTGCCATGGAAAGGGACCTGGGAGTCCTGGGTCAGTGGCAAGTTGAACATGAGCCAGCAGTGCCCTGGCAGCCAGGAGGGACATCCCTGTCCTGGGGGCATCAGGCCCAGCGTTGCCAGCCAGGCAAGGGAGGGGATTGTCCTGCTCTGCTCTGAGCTGGGGCAGCCTCACCTCGAGTGCTGGGGGCAGTTCTGGGTGCCACAATATAAGAAAGGTCTTCAGCCATTAGAGAGTGTCCAAAGGAGGGCTGTGAGGATGGTGAAGGGGTCCTGGAGGGGAAGCCGTGTGAGGAGTGGCTGAGGGCACTGGGCCTGTTCAGCTGGAGAAGAGGAGACTGAGGGGAGACCTCAGTGCAGTCACAGCTTCCTTGTGAGGGAAGAGCAGGGGCAGGCACTGATCTCTGCTCTGTGGTGAGAGTGACAGGACCCCAGGGAAAGGGCTGAAGTTGTGTCAGGGGAGCTTTAGGTTGGATATCAGGAAAAGGTTCTTCTCCCAGAGGGTGTTTGGGCACTGGAATAGGCTCCCCAGAGAACAGGCGCAGCACCAATCCCGACGGAGTTCCAGGAGTGTCTGGACAGGGCTCTCAGGGACATGGCGGGGTTGTTGGGGTGTCCTGTGAAGTGCCAGGACTTGTACTCAGTAATCCTTGTAATTCCCTTACAACTCAGAATATTCTATGAACTCTGAGTACATTGTGTAGTTCTGACCTGGGATTCATTCACAGGAACTCTCTCATTTTGTCTCACCTCTTGTTGTAATGTTTGCAGAGGGAATTATTTCTGGTAAAAATTCTGAAGGAGAGGGGGCACTTGACAGGTTTCTAACACAGTCAATTACCGTTCTCAAATAAATTGTAGGTTTGTAGGTCGTTACAGTGACATTTTTATGAAATAATACTTTGCATAGGAAGAAATGCAGGAAAAATGAGGTACAAACAGTGTTGGTGAAACAAAGGATATTTAAAAAAACCAAAAAACAACAACAACAACAACAACAACAACAACAACAACAACAACAACAACAACCAACCCAAAAAAACCCCAAACAACCAAAAAAACCACCCAAAAAACAAAACAAAACAAAACAAAACAAAAAAAAAAAACCAAATTAAAAAAAAAAATCTATTTTCCTCTTCTCTTGTACCAGTCATTGAAGATATAGAGAAGAGTTTGAAAATGATAAAGTTTGTGAACTGGGTTGGTACAATATTCATGTGCAGATAGAGTAATCATAAGAAAAATTATGTCTTTGATCAATCAAGAATTTTTTCTCTGAATGGGGCAATCACAAACTATTAGTGGCAAAGAGACACATCTAATAATAATGGGATGAGACACAGAGCAAAATTCCTCTCAGCTGAAGGAAAAAAATATTTCAGATAAAAATCTTGGTAGTTGAATTCATCTCACAGGAGAAGTTGCAAAACATTTTCTTTGGATCCTTAGAAAAGCAGTCTCAGGATAAGCTGTATATGTCAAGCTCCAGGAACTACTCTGCACTATTTTACTCTATTATTTATGTCATCAGTGATCCACAGTACCTGCACTAAAATTAACAAAGAAGTCTTTAAAAAAGAGGAGCTTTCAAAAGTGCCAGATGTTCAGCAAGTTTTTGCTTGAATAATTGCAGTCAGGAAGTTCTGTTTCCCAGGAAGGATCTGCAAACTGAAAAGAAGGAATCCAATATTTGTGCCCTGAGATCAAGATTACTTCCGGGAGATACCTTTGTACACACACCTAGGGCTTCCCATTGCTGGGGGTGGAAGTTATGTTCTTATGGAAACCATGTTGTCTCTATCAGCTGCTCAAATAAAACAGATTTTCTTGAATTGTCTCTGAAAAAGGTAGCTATTGTTTTCCGTACGGAGTTGCCTTTCAAAAAATCAAAAAGAGTTTATTTTTTTTTTGTGCTAGGAAAAATTTTGAGAAATTGGAACTCTTTTTAATGAGATTAGCAGGTACTAGTTAGAGTACCCTGCTTCCCTTTATGTGATAGTTCACTTGGATTAAACAAAACAGTCAGTAAATAAAGAAATCTGAAAAGCTGAGCCAGCCAAAAGAAGCAAGAAAATAAGAGTATAACAATCTTGGAATGAATATAATGTGATTTTAGCAAAGAGAGGTATAACAATGAAAGAAAAGAAACAGGCAAGTTTCTGTCAGGTCTATTCTCCTGCCTTTACTAAACTGGCATAATAGCTTACATTAAAGTAGTTCATTTGCTTCTAATTATACAGCAGATATTGCATTTAGGAAAATGCCTTATTGTTACCTGGGTTTGGATCCATACATGGTGTACCTCAGGATTAAGTTTATTCAGTAACAGCCAGTACAGATTCCTTCATAAAATCTTACTTAAGATTTTTGATAATTAGTCCTTCAGCAATGTCTTTTTAGTCTAAGAGCTGCATGATATCTGTTAAAGTCATACCCTGGAGTGAAATCCAGAATTTCCAATAAGGCACAAAGAGAAAAGAGAGAGCTAGAGAGAGATACAAACTAATCCCATTCAGATAACTATTCAAAATGAGGAATATAAGTTAATTTTTAATGCAAAATGGAGCTTTATCTACTTACAATCCAAAGATCATGGGTAACCTTTTTGTCACTTCCTTTTACAAGGGTCACACATTCTTCTGTTCTGAAGAATAGTCCCCAGAATGCCAGATCATGTCCTCTTTTAATTAATAGTTCCATAGTAAGAGTTAGCAACTGTGTCTTGATAAGAGAGAAGCCTAAAACAGAGCTGTTACCTACCTTAGGCATGCCCTAAACATCAAGGTATAAAATTTCTTGAGTACTCCAGTTTTAATTTTTTTTCGTCCTCTGAAGCTGATCTGGTGTTCAGGACAGAGTGTGTAGGGCCACAAAGCCTGAACAAGGGGGAGTTTGGGTCTGGTGCTCAATGGCCCACTTTCTTTCTATTGTTCCCACAGCTGGTTTCAAATTAAAAGGCTATATGTGACATTTTCAAAAAGAATTGGACATTATTTAAAAATAAAAACAAAATAAAGTAAAATAAAATAATATAAAATGAAATAATATAAAATATATAAAATATACAATTAAATAATAAAATAAGGCTCAGAAATTATCCCAATGCCTTTGACAATAGATTGTAGTTGAGTAGAGGTGTTCAGATGCATTGGTTTGGATTCAGACGACAAAATTCCACACTTTTTCTATACTAGATTCTGACATTCAGACAGGTTTTAGTTCTTAGTTCCTAATCAAAAATCTATGACATATCCACACATAAACTGGATCATAAATCCATTTTCTAGATTTTGGAATTTAAGATCAACTTAAGGAAATATGATTATGTGCTTGATAGCTAATTCACTTATTTCCAAGACCTGTACTCATATTATACACATTTTTGCTTAGGTATTACTTGAAAAAGAAACTTCATTACTGTACATAGAATTTGTTAACCAAGTACTTTATTAGTGTGAGCTCCCCCTGTTCATGATATTTTGGGTCAGATATTATTTTTGAAGGGGAAATGTAAAATTCCTCTGAATTAATGTTCATATAATTTTTCAAGCCAAAGTAGGAGGGTTTTGCCCTTTTTTGGTAAATTTTATGCTGATAATTTCCTTCTTCAGTCTAAAAGTATTTGGGAGAGGAGGACTTGTCAACATCTATATGAATGTACTTTATAATGTGTTCTGGTTAAATCTTACAGGGAACGAGAGCGATACAGCAAAACACAGGACAGTCCTTCAGGTTTAAAATCCACAAAAAATCTTTGAATGGGAAATTCTGTAATTTTTTAGAAAATTATTTCTTGAATGGAATTTTTTTTTTTTTTGCACATGCAAAAAGGGAAATAAAACAAAACACAGAAATTAGACAAATCAATAATTTTTAGTAATAACAAACACGATTTCAACAAATAACCATCTGGGTATGTATTAAGGAATAATAATACAAATACATAAATAAGATTATAATTATATACTTATGGAATCACAGATTTAAAACAAATACCTCCACACAACATCTGATAGCAATTAGTAAATAGGGGTTTTATCCTGGACATTCACAGTTGTACAATTCTTGGTCTTGGATATGCAAAAGTTTTCAAAGGCCCCATAAAATCTTTCTAAAATATAAACCCCATTTAAAGCACCAGGATGAGGGATTTAAATACCTATTAAGTAACAAAATCACTTGGGTTCTCAAAGAGTCTTTTAGCTTTTGTAGCTGGAAGACTTAGAGGTACACAGTTTGTGCTGCCATAGGGAGCTAGGAAATTGATGTTGTTGGATCATCTGTGGGATTTTGTTGAACAAATTTTCTCCCATATTATTTATACCTGAAATCAGGACTTCCCTCAACAAACAGGATATTTGACTGGAAAATATTTCATTTTTATTTAGGAATTTTTACAGATGAACTTACACACTTTTCAAAATCTAACTCTTTACTCCATGGAGATAAATATACATAAATTGCCTAAAAAAAAATAAAAAAAATCTGCTTTGTGAAACATGTCCCAAAACCTTTTTCTTTAAGTCAGTGATTTAAAGGCTTTTGGCAGTGGAGAAATCAACACACATCTACAGGTCTTGCTTTCTAACAGAAAATTTCCTTCAGGTGAAAAAAAAAAAGACCCTCTTGCATATTTTTTTTTCTGATGACAATTCAAATATTAGTTATATATATTGAAGATCAACTTTTCATGGGTTTCTTACGCATGCTTGTGTATACAGGTTGCATTGAATCTCTCTCTTTAAAAATTCTCCCAGAAAAATTAAAGAATACTGAACCCCTTAAATCTGTCAATTTTAGTCATGCTTTTTCCATTTCCTGATTTTTTTTAGTAGCTTTTCCTACATTTTCGGACTTTAAAAAAAAAACCCTGAAAATGTGAAAATTTTGAAATAATCTTCAGTGCTCATGCTCCCACCTTTCAATTCTCCTCCTGTCCCTGGCACAAGCTGGGAGTGACCCCATGGAATACCACGAATGTTCTTTCTTCCTTCCCTGGAGATCTTCCAAGATGACTGCATTATCCCTGAAGGTTTATGGTGTTGCAGGAAAAGTCCACGCTAAAAATGGTTGTCACCACTCACACCTTCTTCATGTAATCTTTGGTGAGAACAGAAGTAAATCATGCTTCTCTTCTCACATCTCCCTTCTGGTTCCACTCTTCCTGCCTCAGGAACTTCCTGCTAATCCTTCAGTTTCAGACAACTGAAAATTGGAGAGAAGGGAATGTTGGTTTCATGAACTGATGAGAAATCAGTTCAGTCTTGGCACTTCTTGGAACCATCTTTTTCTCAGGTATCAAAAATGGAGTTTTCCCACCTCAGATAAATCATGGCACAGGTAGAGTACAAAGAAATGGGTCTGAACAGCCTAGTCTGGTGGAAGGTGCATTTTTCATGGTGTATGGCTGGAATTAGATGATATTTAAGGTCCCTTCTGACTAAAATCATACTAGGATTCTACATCACTCAGCTGGACTATAATCTATCTTTAAATGGCATCATCCTTGGTCCCAGCTTGGTAACTGGCACCTCTCCAAATGTGATTTGGAATGTTTAGCAGACTGTCTTAATCACAGGTATCAAAATTACCAAACCTGACAAAAATTATCAGCTGGAATTACTTTAAATTCTACAGAATAGCCTTCAGGTCAAAATACTACTACTACTACTACTACTAATAATAATAATAATGTAAATTTTTAAATAGCCAAATCAAAATAATATGTACAGTAGAGTCAGAAATTTTGTTGTGTAGTTCTATCAAAATATGCAGAAATAACATATCTTGAAATGTTACAAGATTCCTGTGCCACATTTGACCCTGGACACCCACATCCCATATAGGGGTGGGAGAGATGAAAACTTGTTCCTCAGAAACTGTACCTTAGAAGACTCATATCTTAACAGAATAATAAAATAACTAGAAGACCTATCTGAAGTCTAAAATTCTGGGTTTTTGCCTTCTTGAGAATGTCAGTTGCAGTAATCCTTGAATATGCTCTGAAAACAGGCTGCAGGTCTGTGTACAGAAGAATGTATTTCAAATATCGACTCTTCAACAGATCTAAAACACTAATAAGGACTGACCTACAGCATTTTTTTGGAGAGCATTCTCTCTCTGTTTAGAATTGGGCCAATCAATCTGATGTGCAATTTTGCATCTTGTCTGATTGCCTTAGGGTTGTAAATATTTATTTTTCTAGTTTTTTTTGACTCAAATATCTTATAGCTGAAGATATTCCTCTAAGGGCAATTTTCACTTTTAAGAGCAGGAATCCTTGACTTTGTCAATGTCAATTAAAGAATAGATCATCATGATCCTTCTCCTATAAGGGAAAGAATCTGTCGTAAAACAACATGACAACCATGGCACCATACATTGAAACCTCCATATTATTGAAATACAAACAACAAATTAGTTTAACTTGGCAGTGTGTATCTCTCAAACAAGTTACATTCCCATATTTCTGAGTGATTTAGGAGCATCTATTCCTTTCACAGTGAGGTGGTGATTTTCTTCCTATTTGCTTTTTGTTGCTGTTGTTGTTTTAGGTTTTTTTTTGTTTGTTTCTTTTTTTGTTTGTTTGTTTTTGGTTTGGTTTGGTTTCTTTTGCTTTGGTTTTTTTACTTAAGCTATGATTCCTGTCTGGGAAAATCAAATTTTAAGGTCAAAAAGTCAGAAACTGCAAGTTTCTCTCCATCAAATGTTCCTAAAAATATTTTTAGCATCAAAATATTATTATTTGCTTCAGAATGGAAAAAGAAAGTGGAAAGAATAAAAGATATATTTTGAAAACTTCATGTATGGAATATAAGATTTTTTCAGTAAGTTGTACCTAATACGTATGGAAAAAAGGATATACCTCATGTCTACTATTACTCCAGAATATTTCAAACATGCAGTGAGATGGGAGGGAGATGTCATCTTCACAGCAGTGAGAAGCAACTAAGAACAGCATCCAGAAATACTCAGAACCTTGAACTGATACTTACATAAAATGAATGTGCTTCTGAGCAATTCTGAAATTCTGAAAACCTATACTCTGGCACAACCTCAACAAGAGAGTGTGGAAAACTTCTCATCCTTCAGATTTATCTAGATATGCCTTTCCTTGTGACTAAGTTAATCTTCTGCTGGAAAGGAGACAGAGTTTTGCACCATTTCAGCCTGTGGAGAAAACTGCTCCTTTCCTAGGAGAGTGCTCTGTGGGCTGCATGGGAGCGAGTTGCCTTCATCTTCATCCCTTCAGAGTTCATAAAGGAAGACGTTTGAAACACATTGAGTGGTTTCAAAGAAAAAAACCAACAAAACCATAACTTCTGGAGAAGGTTGGGATTCATGAAGACATGAAACTATTTCTGGTTCCTGTGTGAGAAAGATGTCTATTCAGCATCTAACATCCCTGGGACATTTAAAGCTTCAGTTACAGTGGCCCTTAGCAACTTGGGTGCATTTAGAAAAGTCTGCACAAAACTGCTGAACCGGATAAGATTTACAATGTCTCGAGCTAGTAATTTCTATTTTCATTTCATTTCCATATGTGCTCGGAACAGAGCATCTTTTAGCAAGTCACTTCTCAGAGAGCAACTTCCAAATCTCCTTAATTTATACAGAGGGTCTGGTCCAAGAAGCATTTGTACATTTAATTGACTTCATGTGAGTAACATGGCAGTACAAAAGTCGAATATAATTAAGAAAAACTGAAGACATGAATAATTACAAACTTGATCTTGTGAATTACAATATTAACTCATCTTTGAAATTTTATTTCCACATTCTGCTTTATAATGGCAGAGAATAAATAACCAGACAGAAGACAACTCACAGATCACTCTCCTAAAAGTCGTTGACTAGATAAATGATTTTTTTTTCCTAGAAATTCCAGCTGGTGTTATCTTGGCCTTCAGTATCCACTAATTAAATGGAAAAATGTTCAAGATAAAAAGTTAATTTACTAATTAAATGACAAGTATGCTTTATAAATTGTCTCTTTGGCTTATTGTGCATTTAGAGAATTAATTAACAATACAATCGAGCTGCAGTTGTGAGATGTCAATATGGATGTGATTTGAAGATATTTTCACTTCTGTTTTCTATCTCAGTTTTTACAACAGCTGCACCGTAATGAAGACACTTGACTCTTAATTTGTCTCTGTAAAATTAAAATGAGTTTGTGGTTTCTTGCTCACTGGGACTGCAGACAAAATGGTGCATTAACAGTACACTTCTGATCAGTCAACACAGTCATGATACTGCAGCAAGCTGCCATTGTTCTCTATAAATGGGGACTAAAAAACCTGGTTTGACATTAGGCTGTGTTGTTCTGGTAAAGTATTTTTAGTGGAACATAACAATGAAAGTATAAATATAGTTTAACTAATATATTCTTTTAAAATTCATGTTAAATACTTGTAATTTGTAAACAATATTAGCAAGAGACAGCCTTATTTTAAATCTGCATCAATAAGTCTTCTAGATACGACTAAACAAAATAAAAAGTTAATTTAGGAAGTGCCAAAGCATTATGGATAAGCTTGACTTTTGAATGTCATATACATGTAAACATTACATAAGCCTGACTGATCTTGGGATTTGCCCCTTTCAGTGTGGGCAATTTTTTTTGTTTGGTTTTGTTTCCTGATTGAAATTAAATACAAATACAAATATTAACTCAAAGTTATTAACTCTAAATTTTTTACCTGCTGCAGCTCCTCCAACAGTCAGAAGAGAATTTTCAAGAGGTGAAAAAAATGATAAGAGATAAGAAGAGGAAGGGGAGGGGGGAGGGGGGAGGGCAGGGCAGGGCAGGGCAGGGCAGGGCAGGGCAGGGCAGGGCAGGGAAGGGAAGGGAAGGGAAGGGAAGGGAAGGGAAGGGAAAAAGAAAAAGAAAAAGAAAAAGAAAAAGAAAAAGAAAAAGAAAAAGAAAAAGAAAAAGAAAAAGAAAAAGAAAAAGAAAAAGAAAAAGAAAAAGAAAAAGAAAAAGAAAAAGAAAAAGAAAAAGAAAAAGAAAAAGAAAAAAAAATCCACCCGGGCCTAATCAAATCTTGAGCCACTGAGTCAACAAGCTGGTTTCTCTCCACTGGCAGCTGTAGATTTTTGTTTGATTGTCACTTTTTATATTCAGAAATAATCTCAGTCAATTATACATTTTTATGTTAGTATTTTATGGTTTTGGTTTTCTTCATTAACCAGTTACTTCCGCGTTTTAGCAAAATTTAGTGTATGGTTATGGATGTGTGTACAATCCCACTCTACAGAAAGAAAACTGGTTATTTTGAATTCAATTTACTTTGGTTTTTCAGTCTAGTCCGTTGGTGCCTATAGAAGAAAACAGTAATAAATCATTTATAAAATCAGCCCAATCCCTTCTACAGAGAAATACAGTGAGACAGACTGTCTCATAAATTGTTTAGAATAATGCAGCTCTCCAGTGATTTAGTCTGATTTGTTTGTTTTTAAAAAATAAATAGAAAACCCACAAAACCTGCAGATGGTGATTCCCATCTTTTAAAAAAGGAGTAACAAAAGTGCTCACTTAAAGCAAAAACAATGAGCCAAATTACTTTTAATGTTCTTGCAGATAATGTAGACAACATCCCATTAGCAAACAGAATGCTGACCAGTGAAATTAGGAGGAACAATGTATCATAACATGGAAGAAATGCAAATGAATTTTCTGTATTTATTGCAGAGATTTCACATGGGTCATATGGTCTGAGCTTTCACTTATTAAGGGGCAAAAAAAAAAGGGAAAATACTCTTCTCGATCCAACCCAGCATTACAAATCTTTTGTCTGTCTTGTTGTGTGGATCACTGACAGTGACAAAATGGTACTGTGTGCAGGCAGCTTGATTTCTGGCATTTACTGGGCTGTATGAAAGACCACATCCCCAAACACTTCTGTCATGTTCTCTTCCAGATTGTGGTATATTAAACTGAGGAAATAAGCCTGTTTTTCTGGGGATCATAGATTCATCAAAATTAAAGATGGAAAAGACCTGTTAGTGTAAATCACTTACATTATCCCTCATCCAATGCAAGATTACTCCCTGTGGTGTGATTTCCAGCACTTTTTTCAGTCCACTTTGAAATGACTCATGCAACAGTTTCCACTGTTTCTCTCTAGAGATCAGTCTCCACTCTAATAGATCTCATGACCCTTAGTTTCAGCCTAGATTTTCCATTATTCATTTTGAGATTTTTTTCCCCCCAGCCATCTGGTAAGGCAGTCCATGGTGTCTCTCTTAACTCAAAAACTGAGCCCTTGGAGGCAAGCTAAGGGCTGTCAGGAAGGTGGAAGGCAGTCACCAACTGGAAAGAACTTCAGTGAGTTTTCTAGTTTTTTAGTGCCCCAATCTATTGAGTTGTCATTTTGGTGCAGAGATGTATTCAAGTCTGACTCCTGGTCTGATGATCTCTAATGATCCTTATAGAAGGGGAGGTAATGATAGCCAAAGAGGAGCAGAATGGCTTTATACTGAATCAGGGGCTAGATGAGATATTAGGAAGAAATTCTGTACTGTGAGGGTGGTGAAGCCTTTGCACAGAGAAGCTGTGGCTGCCCCATCACTGGAAGTGCCCAAGGCCAGCTTGGAGAGGGCTTGGAGCAACCTGGGATAGTGGAAGGTGTCCCTGCCTGTGGCAGGGGGTAGAACGGAATGATCTTTCAGGTCACTTCTAACCTAAACCATTCTATGATTCTGTGATTCTATGTTCTAAGGCCCTAACAGGAAATTGAAGTATTTTCTTTCTAATATGTACATAGGTGTATCTTCTAGAGAGTTTGGGTATATATTGTATGAGATTTTGGCCCCTCCTGGGTCTGAACACAGTTAAAACACTGCAACAGTTAAAGAGGATCATTGCAGTAATGGAGAAGAGCAGTGCAGGTCTTTCTTCATAACCTAGCCTCACCTTTACATCCTGCAGATCAAGACTTAGATTTGTGTCTAATAAACTCCAAAGTAATTTTCATTTTTGCCTTGAGCATTTCTCCAGCACAGTGGATGGAGCTCAGCCTGGGCTTGGATTATTTCTCAGCTACATGGGTCGGTACACAAGTTGGTTGCCTAAGCTTCTGCTACAGTGAATAAAGTTAGTGCCACAAGTTAAAGCAGGAGCTTAGACTGAAAGTGGCTGTGTGTAGACTACACATAGACATATGTGCTGGTATGTAGCCTCTTAAAGCCAGGGTAAACTGTAGCCTTGTACTTGCATCTCCAGTTTGGCCTGAACTCTCCACTCCAACAGCACTCCATCAAGGTGTGAAGGATGGGCTTCAAAGTCCACAGCAGGAGGACACTACAGGAAGTTGTAGCTTCAGAGAAGTGACTTGCACTGATGCCCCTGCTATTGCTGCTCACCTTGCAGCATCTCTAAGGGCAGACAGCAGCTGCAGAGGGGATTTTCTCCATCTTTTGCAAGACTTGGACTCATATGTTGTTAATGCTTTCTGAAACATTGGTATAAAAAGCCTATAACACTACATTATAGTCATCCTGTGGTGACAGAGGGAACGTGGAGGGTTTCAGATCGTATCCCATCCACAGAAATTCCATTTATCTGTGTAACAAACCCATGTAAGCTCACAAGTCCTTCATCAAAACTTTTCCTGATAGTATGACATATTGTATGATGTTTAGTAGGCAGAGATAAAAGCAATCCTAAAATGCAAAATAAAAACAAACAAACAAACAAAAAAATCCCAGACAAAGTAAACTCAAATGAAAGAATGTGCTTTAGTTTTACTGTAGTATTGGAATACAGGGATAAACTGAATTTTCCAAGCTAAAGAGCCTGTAACATTGCCAGTAATTAAATTAGCTGTTCCAGATTCAAGGCTAGTATTTTCTTAGTCTCATCAGACCTTATTTTTTCTTTTGGTTGTTTCCTACTTCACTTCAGACTCACTCTTGAAAATTAGTTGCATTTTTTTAATATATATATTTAGGGGGAAAGCTTCTTCCATGAAGACACCATCTGGAATAAAATTTTCTCCAGGATGTACGGAAGGATGTTTAAAAAGAAGTTTAAAAGGAAGTAAGTTTTAAAATTGTCTCTTTTACAGAATTTGCTGGAGAAGAGATAAGTCCATAATGAAAAATCAACAACCTGTTCTTTGCTTGATGATTAAACAAGAAACCAAAATATTTAACAAAATATTTTGAGATTCTGGGGAGTTTTAAATTTGCAAAAGAGAAACTAATCAGACACAAACTGTTCCAGCATGGGTTGCCCCATGGGAATAGTAAAATACAAGTTACTAGGGAGCAGAGAGACGAAGTAGGAAATTCATGTCCGTCTTACAGACTGAACAGTGATCAATCAGCAATAAAATATGCCATAAATAGTCCTGTATTGATTTAAATTTTTCCCGAAAGAATAAGTGTAAAAAAAATCCAAGCAAACAAGTGCTGTAAAAAAGCATTGGAAAGGATTTATTTTGCTGAGTTGAGACACACAACAGAAACTTCAATTTTATGGGCCAAGAGAAGAAATACTCCTAAAATAAGTATATGGGCTTCTGTTCAAAAGAAGAGGCACCTCTGGAGTCCTCCAGTGGGAAATCCACCATGATTAGGATAAAATGAACTCCATAACCAGCAGAAATTTCTGTCACATTTTAATTCTCTTTTGGTGGGATGGTATATAGAGAATTCATAGCATTCCACATATCCAAGAAGACAGAAACACAGGAATCATTCCACAGTCTTCACCTTCCTGGAGGAGCATTCACTGGACACAGTTTGCCATTGTGGTTTCCATGTCGTTCCCAAAGAGTTGGACAATCAAGCCACTGCAAGCCTTTCACCATTCCTAATTCCAGACTGCAAATTCGAGTTCTTGTTAAGCCAGATTTGAAAGGTAAAGGCATTTTATCTGTCTAGTACACACTGAGACACTACATGTCATTATATTATGTAAAAAAAAAAATAAATTAATGCTCAGTGGCATTTTTTTTCCATTGCTTTAACTGCTCTTTGCTGAGCTTTATTCCCACATCTATTTCCTCAGGTAATTGCACTACAAAAATACATTGCCATTCTTATTTTTCACCCTTAGACACTTACCTATATGTGCATATTCATAGTTTAAATAGTTTCAGCACCCTTGACTTTGCCCAGATTCTTTGAAGTCAAAAGAAGAACTAGAGGAAAAATTGCTGTGTCATTTAAGTTAATAGTTGCTTTGACAGTGCCTATGCTGGAATCCTGCATCATTTATTTATATTGCTTGCACATGATGTGAGAGTTTCTTTGGCTATGCCTTCTGATAATTTTTGAGACACAATTTAGGGATATTAGTACTTAAGGATGATTTCTAATTGGTTATATGGATAAGATGCAGACATGTTTTTCCTTTATCTCTATACACTCCAATAGTTCTAAAATAATTTTCTGGGAGAACCATGCATGTCTTCATGACACACCAAGAGAAAAACCTCTGTGTTTCATGCTGTGTAAGATTCTCTCACCATCTGCAATTGAACCTTACAATGTCTGTCAAATATTTTGAGAAAAATTGTACAAAACCAGAATTATATAAAAAGCCATGATAGTTGGTCCTATCCAGGACACAGATCAGATGCAAAGAATAACTCTCTATAAATGGCTTCAGTCAAACTTTATAATTTCACATCAAGATTAGAGAATGATCCCTGGCCTTCCTTTGTTTAATGATATCACCCTAATTTTTGCTGATTGGTAAACACATAAGGACAACAATACCAGATAATATCTCCAACTATCTTAAAATAATAAAACCATTACTTAATAAAATTAAGAAATCATTACAAGAAGTTATGAATGGACTTAAAATTTATCTTGCTTTAACTTAGCTACCTAAGAGAGATCTACTTGCTCTAAGTTGGTAATTTAAGTCTTTCTTCAGCAGAAAGCCTTCAGAGGGTGAGTCATCTTAGGCATCTATCTTTAGATGTGATAAATCATTTTATGGCAGGGCTGGTCTCTCTGCAGCTACTAATGAGGTAGTCTAGTCAATTAATTTCTTAGACTGAGTTCCTAGCCTTTAGATGATTAAAGAGAAGTTATCTTAAATAATCTATCTTTAAAAATTCATATGCTGTAAAATCTAAAACAGGTTGATAGAGATTGAGAGAGGAATTAATCTCTCTAAATAAGGTATCCATACATAAGTTACAATTTATATATTCTATGGCATCCTGAGAATGTTAGATATGGACCTGGGACAAATAGGGACTCTTTCTTGAGGATTTCCTAGAGTTCAGGTGGCCAGATGATGGACTAGATTTTTGGCAGAAGTAACTAGAGTAATTCCATCAAACACTTCTGTTTGAAAGAACTTTTCTCATTCTTTTCACTCAAATTATTTGAGTTGGGGTTTTCTTTCACCTGTTTGTGTGGGTTAACTGAGGTTCTACAACAAATTGTCCTCCTAAACTTTAGCTTAAATCTTTCCCAATGAGTCCTCTCAGACTAAAAATGGGATCAGAATATCAGATGTGATTATCTGGAGCAAAGACTTCCTAAGTCACCCATCCTTTTATCTCCTGCTCTCATTTCCACTTCTGGAGCACAGCTTCTCCTGCATGTCCCTAGCTATGGAACTGGGAGTTGGAGGGAGGGCATCTGAAGACTCCTGGTGTTCAGCCTCTTATCCTGAACACAAGCTGACTTCAGTCTCATGAAACTCAATTACACATGACCTCTTCACAAAGGACCGCATGGACATTCTGTGCTAATTGCAAAATTTCAAGGAGGTAATAGGAAGACAGTAAATAGATACACAGATAAAATTCAGTAGCATTTGGCATATATCCCAAGTGGTATAAATGATACTTCCTTATAATCTGTTATTTTTTCTAGTTGGGTAATTTGTGCCTGTGAGCCTCAGCAATCCTTTTCTCTCTTATGCTCCTTGACACAACCTCAGATGTCACTGTCACACCCAAACCACCATGACTTACACATGGAATAAATAAGAGGCCACGGAGTTTGCATTTCTGTCTAATATTTAAAGGCAGTGGGGGTATGCTTAATGTGTTGTGACCACCTACTACTGAAATGGTAATACTGATGTCAAAAGTTTATCTAATTTCTATTGTTGCAGGGGTAATGTCACATAAATTGGGGGCACAGGGTATTCATTTTGCAGCCGTCTTTTGCCTGGTGTATAATTATCATGGCTCATCTTTATTAAACACCAGCCTTATCTTTGTTTTGCTCTCTTTGTTGATAGATGTAACCTCAATACTGTTGCCATGGCTACAGTAACAGTAGCTGAGAAGATTTTGTTTGTTGTAAACAAACCGAGCTGTACAGGCGCAGATCCTAGTGGAGCGTTTCCAGCCCGCTGCCTTATATTATGCTGATTAACACTGCCATCTCCCTCCTGCTACCCATTTCTTATTCTAATTAGCATTAATTTAAGTTGTATCAAAGAGTGTTTCCCCTTTCGGTGCTGTGACACCCCTTTTCTGACAGTTTTTTTTTTTTCCTATAGAACAGCCATAGGTTAGGGCTGCAGCCCTGCTGAGAGCATCCTCGCAGCAAAGCCCTGCTGGCACCAAAAATTAATCTCAATGTACACACTAGCTTAATGGCAAAAGATTGCTTTGATTTGCTTCCTACATTCTCACCTCCAGGGGCAACTGAACTTGTTCTTATGTAGGAGCCACGGGGATCTGAAAATGTGTGACTAATTCTGGCTCTTATTTAGCTTCAAGCCAATTCCTCAAAATCAAGGATCAAATTCAGCACCTCACATAAGGAGATGCAACTCCTCAGTAAGAAACTGTACTGTGAATTCTTACTTCTCTGCTGATTTAACCCATGATCTTCTACATGCACAGAAATTACTGTAATGAGTTTCTAAACTTCCAACAGCAGCAGTTTCTGTTAGTTTTATAGTAGAGCTTTCTGTAGCAGGCATTGTTTTCTAGTACTTAAGCTTGCCTCCCAAATTTTATAATAATTTTATTCACTATGTATGCCAATGTTAACAATGTCCAGTCTATACCATATAGTTTTAATATTATTATTTTCAACTCTTGAAGAGTTTAGACACTATCCCTGAGGGAACTATGCCTACCTGTTTCAAGGGACTAGTACTATGTTCTCTGGGAAGGGCTCAGTAGTTTGCCTATGTACATATACATATACAACTTATCTGTTGTATTTTTTAAAATGCTATTAAACCTAAATCCATTTATTTCACATAGATATAATTCAGTGTAAAGCACAATGGGTGCAGGTTTATAACAACATATAAACAGGGGAAGTGTTCCTGCCTTGAAAGAGATGGATTGGAAGAGAGAGGAGTAAGCCAGGTGAGATGTGTCTGTACTGCAGCAGGATCACAATTCAAAATGATTGGACACTGCTCGGATGTGACATTGTGTTATAATATTGCCCATGAAACCAGTGTTGTTCCCTGCCTTGTGAGGTTCTGTGCTGATTCTGTTGTCCTGTTGTGCCTCTGCTAAGGCCTGTCCTGCAGCTCCTTCACTTTGCACCATCTAAAAGTGGTGCTGTCTGGAAGTTTTTGCTCAGCAAAGCACAGATAGACAACATGATGGTCTTCTTTACTCCCCTCCTTCACAGCCTTCACTGGCTGTGCATCCAGTGCCATCCAGAATGGAGCAAACCTGCAGACTCTGTATGAGGGATCAGGTTGTCCTGAGGACAATGTAGTTTCTTGTAGAGTACTGGACAAAAAGAGAGCACTGCCAGTGCTGCTCTGTGATACTTCTAAAATGTAACAACAGGAAGGGCAAATTGTTCTGAGAACACTACTGTTAAAAGGGGAAGAAAAATGTCTTTCTCTTCACCTAAAACATCAAGAAACATTGTTGTTCATGGACCTGACAGTGCTGGATTCATGTTTGGACTTGATCTTACAGGTTGTTTCCAACCCTAATGATGCTACGAGATTGTCAGAATGCTCATTATATCACAATCTGCATTAAGGGAAATCTAGCAGTGTTTTAGTGCTAGGCGTACTTAGCCCTTTGTGTGGAAACTACTGGACCATAAAGTGAACAGTGACAGCAGTGCCTGGGAGGATAGAATCATCAGCAACATTCAGAAATCCAGCTGATTGCTCATTATGAGTGATGAGGAATGCTGGTACAACATGAAGCAGTTGAGCATTGGTACCCTTGCTCCTTGTCACTATCACCACCCAAAGCAGCTGTGGCTGTCCCATTCCTGGCAGTGTCCAAGGCCAGGCTGGGAAAGGCTTGGAGCAACCTGGGACAGTGGGAAGTGTCCCTGCCAATGCAGGATATTAGGATAAGGTAATCTCTAAAGTCCTTTTCAAACCAAACCACTCTCTATGGCTCTGTAGTCAAGGCACTCCACAATTTCCTTGTGATTTGATCTTGTTTTATCCAATCCTTTGACATGTAAGAAAACAGGTAACATTACAGTGCTCAGTAGCTTTCAGATATAGCCCTATTTTTTTTCCTAGTATAACAAAGCACAATGTAGATAGAGATGAGTCCTGTTTGAAGCCTCTTGGCAAAACTTTGCACATCAAAGAAACACCAGCTGATGAGGTTGAGTCACAGCACTTGTATGAATTTCCTGGGTTGCACACCTTTATATTTCAATTCTTCATGCTATTTTAATATAATTTATGCATTAATGATGAACAAGGTGAGGCATTGACACTAACAAACTTGATAAATGGGAAGAAAAATATTATCCCCCATGTGAACTTATGGAATAGTTCAGACTCATTTTCAGCATGAAAAGCTGCTATCTGTTCATACAGTAGCTTTTAGAAGTGCAAATGGAAGCAATCCAGCATGCAGAGGTGTGTAGTAGTTTACCAATATCTCCATGATATCTAAAAATCAATCTGAAATATTGGAATAGAATAAATGTTTAGTGGACCCAACTTCTCCTTGTTTAATTATGTTTTACTAGTCTGACAGTGCAATTGAAGGGTGGAATTCAGCAGCCCAGTTAAGTGTTTTCACAGCCCCCTTGCAACTTGTAGTTTTTCTAGCTCCAGGACCTAACAACGTATTTCACCAGCATGTGAAGTCAAAAGACTACTATGAAGTTTGGATTTTTTTTTTCCCAGTGGACTAAAAAGCAGCTCTATCTTCAAATGAATGAACACAGAAATGAAACCCAAGCCTGAAAGAAGTTGCACAGCAGGGTACACTCTCTGTCTCACAGAGAGCATGAGTGTCATGAAAGGAAGGAAGTTTGATGTAGCTGGCAACCCAACCACCAGAGAAAAGTCTGAAGTTTGATATACACATGCAACACTGCAGTCTGGCATTTCCAGTTGATTTTTTTTAGGTATATGTTTAGAAACCCTAGAAGAAATGGTTTCTGCTCATGAAAAATGCTAATAGAAACATATATGGAAGGTTAGGGAGAAAGAATGCATCATTTATATTGTGAATATTTGTCGAATAATAGAATCACAGGGTGTTTTGAGTTGGAAGAGACCTCAAAGATCATCCAGTTTCACCTCTCTGCCATGGCCAGGGATACTTTCCACTATCCCAGGGTGCTCCAACCCCCATCCAACCTGGCCTTTGACATTCCCAGGGATGTGGCAGCCACAGCTGCTCTGGACAGCCTGTGGCAGGGCCTCACCACCCTCACAAGAAGAAGGGCTCCTTAATATCTAATCTAACATGCCCCCTCCTTCAATTTAAACATTTTCCCCCCTTTTTTATTATGATTCACCCATTTCCCTTCTTCTACAGGAATTCTGTGGTAGATCTGGAAATCTGAACAATGCCATATTAATCTGGTGCTTTGTCCACATGTCCTACAGTAGATAGTTTCCTATGTCCTTTAGTTACCCCTTGGTTTGTTTTTTGTTCTTACCAAACATTTTCACCTCTCGACTAAGTATGGAACATTAGAAAACACCAGAGAAGAAGCACTCTAAGAAGTGACCTCTACCTTGGTTGTAGTGGTTGGTGCTGAAGTCAAAGGTCATTTACTTAAGTTCCCATGGCAGAACCTACTCCCAGCAAAAAAGGTTTGATGATACAGATGCCTCCAGAAAGAATCCTCTTACTTGAGTGCCATGAAGGAGTTAAAGTCTGGATATTACTCACGCTCCATTGCACACCAGGGAGAGAATTTAAACACAGGTAATAAGGCATTGATAATAATATATGTGCTTCCTCTATAATATGTTAAATTATGTTTTCATGTCACTGCCTATATTGCCTAGCAGTTCAATAAGTAGAAAGTCTGCTTAAAGTTGGTTTACAAATAGGTACCGACACTACAGACTAACCTATTAGTAAATTTTGTGTGCTATTGAGCGTGTTTTTTTAGCTATGTGAGCCTATGTATGAGAAAGATGCTTTAAAAGTCTGACACTTTCTTGGACACAGTGCTAAAGAGGGATGAGATGAAAGACCGAGAAATCAGACTGTATTCATTCTACCACTTGCAAAAATATAGCTTCTCACAGTGTTAATCTACTGTTAACTTGAAGCAGAGGCTATTCCATACCAAATGGAAGTTGAGAAAATTATTTTTCATGCCAGAATCATACTAGGAAAAGAGTGTAAAAAAGGAGAAAAAATGTCCTTGTGACCTTGAAGCCAGGCTTAATTAAAAAGATCAGTTGCACTGATCTATCATGGTGGTGCATGGCAGTCCTTCCCAGCTCTATTTCTGTTGAACTGAATGAAAGTTTATCCTTTACTTCAATGATAGACAAAATATACCTCAGTACAATATTTCAATTTAAATAGTTTTCTCATTTAATTAAATATATGATACTCCCTTATTCCATTTTAAGGAACTGTCTCATCGAACAGTGACATTTTTACCTGTGTTTTATCGAGGTAGATGAATGATGAGTACAAAGGACAGCACAGAAAATTTAGCAAGCTACTGTAGTATCCCTTTCTTCCAAGCAAGCTTGTCATGAACAGCAAGCTTGTAATTCACATTCATACTGCAGTAAGCTTATTTTATATTAAAGCATTCCTTAATAGTACAGTAACCTAATTGGTTTGTGTGGTTAAAGGAAGATAAAAATTCTCATATTTATTATGAGTTATTACTATAAATCTCCTTACTAAAATAAAAACAAGCATTTATCCAATTCAAAAAGTATATGAACATCAATATTTGCTCTCTCTGATAATAGTACTTTAAGTTGTCTTGAGAATACAGAGAAAAACCTAAAATCCAAGCCACTGCGAGTACAATTCCTTTCTCATTTACTGGAGGACACTTGCATTCTTTTACCTGATTAATCCATTCAACCACACCTTCTATGCAGTGTTTTGTAGTGAGAATCACTGCTGCAGCTGAAGCCTCTCTGAGAAGGGCACTCTCAATGCCTGAGTTTTGTCTGCGCCTCGGTCCTTAAAGCACGAGGCTCACTTTCTCAGGCTTCCCAGGGGATGTCATTGGGGTGTTTGAGTTGAGGTCCTGTCAGTCATGACCCGCATGACTCTCCACTGATTGGATAAGGATCCTAGGGACTGGGATCTCTTTATTATTTTGCTGTGAATCTATCAGATATGTTTTGTAGTCAGGCATTTTGTGTTGCCACTTTGTCTGCACTTAAAAGTGCTACTTGCTGTTTCTGAACGATTGTTTTATCTTGCATTTGAAAACTCTTATCATATTTGATATGAAGGCTTCCTGAAGCAGGGAAATCCACTGAGTGAATGAGGATTTCTGTTGTTGTTTCTCTTTAATCAGTCCTACTGGAGAGAATTTTTACAAGGGCTTGTAGTGGTGGGACGAAGGTGTCCTTAACTGAAAAAGGTTTACAATAGATATTAGGGAAAAAAAAATTCTGTACTATGAGGGTGGTGAAGCCCTGGCACATGTTGCCCAGAGCAGCTGTGGCTGCCACATCCTGGCAGTGTCCAAGGCCAGGTTGGATGGAGATTGGAGCAACCTTGGATATTGGAAGGTGTCCCTGGCCATGGCAGAGGATGACCATTAAGGTCCCTTCTGATCCAGACTATGCTATGATTCTGTGAATTTCATGTCTTAGCACTTTGTTTATTTAAGATTAGGGTAGGAGCTTTAAAATAATAAAATTAATAAATAGTGTTTTGCTGATATGCAGTCTGAAGTAAGGTTTGGATTGCTCTTTAGAATACTCATGAGGTTTTTCATTATGGTATTTCCTTACTAAGTTGGAAAAAAAATCCTACTCTTCACTGCTGGATGGTTTTTGTACAACAGATATGCAGGCAGGCCCAGATACTGCTGTGGGAATAAAGCAACCTGTAATCACACCTGTTCCAGATGAAGGTGATTATTCCAAGAATGGTATCTTATAGAAACTTTTTCTATCTTTTTTTTTTTTTTTTTTTTTTTTTTTGCTTTCATCCAACCAAAAATCATATTTGCTTTTCTCATGGCTGCCAAATAATGAACAGATACCTTAGTCAAATATTCCATGAGTTTCCAAATGTTTTAGATCCTCAGAGAATCCCACAGCTTGAGAAACATATGAGAAGTTTAGAGTACTTCTGTTTACAAGGATAACCTTGCTTGTATCCCAATTGAATTCCATCTGTCATAAGACAGCTCTACCTTCACAACATGTTGAAATTCACTGAAAAGTTCCACTGTCCTTCACAGTACTTAATAATATTGCAATATGTGAGGAAACCATGGCACCAATATTAGGCTTTTATAAAATGAGAAATATTTTCAAACACAAGTACCAACCAAGTAATTTTTTTATATAAATGTAGAAAAAACATGTGGCTGCTGCGTATAACACAGAGTATCTTTCATCCTCTAGTGTTTTAATGTAATTTTAAAAATATCATTCTTGGCTTAGTTTGAGAGTTAAGTTTTTTGAGGCAGGTTTATATATAGATGAGAATTCATGTGGGGTTTTTTTTATGTGGGGTTTTGTTTTGTTTTGTTTTGTTTTGTTTTTGTTTTTGTTTTTGTTTTAATGGAAAAAGTTTCTTTTTCTCCTCCATCTAGTACACTGTCAATCCACTTACATTCTTTTTTATAAAAAGATTTTTTTTTTTGTCATTGAAAAGAATTCAAATAATAAATAGAAATTTTTTCAAGCTTGAATGTGCCACTTTTCTATCTGGAATTATTTTTTGTGTGTTTCATATCAATTCAGTTAAATATTTGATTTAATTTCAATCATAATATGTGAAAATATCCAAGAAAATATTTATATATAATTTTTGTTCAGCAGAAACCTAATCTTTAATACCCTAAGTATATACTGTTGCTCTTCTTTGGGAGACTTGTGGCTTCAGAAAAGGACAGTAATGCCAGTAAAAGGTACAGAGCATACTAAATCCCCTTTTCACACAAAAACATCCATTAGTTTGCACTAGTTGGGCAAGAGATGTCAATCAGGAATTGAAAATACTCAGGGATTCCTCAGTAGCTTGCAAAAATATCTCTACTATCTAGAATTTCAATTAAATTTAAATTTACATTTAATTGACTTTGTCTCCCTCATTTCCCTCTCCGTTCTCAGATGTATGTATAATTGCATTTATTCTAATTAATATTTACTGAATTTTAATCTACAATCCTGCGCTGTCACTTAGCACAGTTATTTTTCTGAACAGTTCTCAAAAAGACTCTTAATAATCCTTTTTGAGAATCCACATAATGTATGTTCCCTGAATTCTCTTGAAGTGCGTCTTTTTTTTTTTTTTTCTGGATTTTCAGAGAGTTTAAGATTTAGGACTAACATTTTATTTTATGGAAATATATGCAGTTTGAATCTATTAAGGTATAGTTTTTCAAGTTCTGTGATGTTTTTCTCTCAATTAGACTGTCAGGTTCCACAAGAACAAAGATGTTTACCATTGGCTTGTTATGCACTAGGTAGCCCCAGTTTGTCTTCCTAGATGAAACCTGATGTGGTCGCACTGCCTGCTCCTCAGGAATGTTGGTTTGTGCCTATGAATAGACTCACCAGCCACCTAACTGTTGTTTGGACAAGGAAATTTGGATGGTGATTCTAGCCTTAGAGGAAGTGCTTCAAAAGAGCTTATCTTCATCTCTAAATTCCCAAACATCTTTACAACTATGATTCTTAGGGATTCTCAAAGGTTCCTGGGGCTGAGCTATCTAATAATGACTTAATTGGGTACCCACAGAAAATGTTTTTCAATAGCTGTCTCTGCATGCACTTGGCAAGTACAAGGCAGTGCAATTTGTCTTAATCATCTTTGGTGATGCATTAAGCTATGCAAAATTACTTCATATTTTGCATAAACTAAGATTAAGCAATCAGACATTTACTCCAGATTGCTTGACACACAATGAATTCTTAAACCACAAGAATGCTCAGATGTCTGATCCCATGGGCATTCATATGTCTCTTTAAGAGAGAGCCTGCTTTTAGCATGCAGTGTTTTCAGCATGTAGAATTATCTCTGTCCTCTAAATTTCCCAATTAGCCATTAAACTCACAGAAAGTATTTTCATAGCTCATAGATGATATTGTGCTGGTGTTTCTCTAGTCTTTTTTTTTTTTTTTTTTCATTTTAGACTGACTGGATCTGCCAGCTGGATTTTCCCATGCCTACAGTACCACCACGGCTTGATCACAGAATCATATAATGGTTTGGGTTGGAATGGGACATTGATCTCCCAGTTCCAGCTCACATCTCTGTCATATTCTGGTTAAAGAAATGCAAGTACCTTGGCCTTTCCATTTCATGAAAACATCAGCTGGGAATTTCTTTGTATATGTAGGCTTTCTTCATTCTGGTGCAGGGAGCTTAATCAACCATGTCCAGAAATTATTTTCCTATTCTGGGTCACTGCTTTCAGTGGTCAATTTTCCATCTTGGAAATCTAAATACTTCTGTTGTAGCATTGAATTAATATCTTTTTATTTTTAAATTTATTTTTTCATGTATCATAATAAATAAGCACAGAGTAAAAAGCAGATTTTCAGGGTTTTGTATATCTACCTTTAGAATCTTAAAGAACATACATGTTGTATAGATGTACCAAATGTTATATTTCCATACAGTGCTCCTGATGTGGCAGAATGACTTTTCCATTTCAAAATTTTAGTTTATTACTTTAAATAATTGAAAATTAGAAAGGCCCAGACCTCAACCAATGACATCTTAAATTACCAAAACAAAATATGTTGGTTGATTCAATGTACATTCTTTCAGCTTACCAGCATGAACATTTCCAGTATTTCAGTTTTGCCTCAAAAACACTTATGAGGCAAGAAAACTAGAGTGATAACTTTCCAAGAACATATCACATCTATCCACCTTCTGGGACTAAAAACCTCTGTGCTAGTTTTATGATATTTTAGGGTATAGTGAAATTACATTGTCTCAGTTTGAAATATTTCGCATACATATGAGTTTATAAGCAGCATTACTGGCAGGCTGAAAGCCTGAATGCTTATAAATAGAGCTGAAATGCGAGTAAAAGTAGCCCCGTGATCATTATAGGCTTCTTCCTTTGAGTAAAGTAACAAATAATCTATTGCATCAAACAAGTCAACCCTGCTGAAAGTGGGCAAAGGCTACCCTGATGCCAGATTTCAGAGTTCTGCCCTGATAAGCAGAGGGCTCCTAAGCAGATAAGATGTTAATAGATACAAACAGTCTCTGGTGTTAGAGGTGGAAAAAAAGCAATGCCAAAGAATTAGTTTCAAATTGTATGCACCACTGAGAGACAGATCTTGACATTGCAAAGGTGTTTTTTCCAAGATCAGCCTTCAGAGCCTTGAATTAGTTGTATCCTAACATGGAGGATATCCAAACCAATTTATCTTGCATAATTATTTTGTTGAAACCTCCACATTAAGCCTGGCTTAGGTAAAAGAAATCATGATAAAAGAATCATGACTCGAAGAAGAGAAAATAAAACCTGCTCTACATCTTTTAGCTATTCTTTGCACAGCACACACACACAAGTGCATGCAGGTAAGGCACAGTTGCTTGACAGCCAATGGTATCTGGTTATCTGCAATCTCCTTTACAAGAGCCTTGTTCTCTGCAATGCACCGGTGCCTCTGCTTTGTGTTAGATAAACATGGCAAACACAGATAGCAACAAGAGAGTGGTATCACAGGTCCTGCTTGCCAGCAGCAGCAGCTCCAGCAGCAGCAGTGGGGGCTCAGCAAACCCCCCTCACACCTGTTTGTTTGCAGGCTCTGACAACCCAGGTGGGAAAGTTGTACAGAGAAAGAATTTATTATATCCATGGGGCCTGGCTGGAAAGCTCCTCTCTCCTTTTATTTTAATGGTCACTTAAATTACTTCTGCAGACTTTGACAGAGCTTTGATTAGCACACACAAATATCATCCACAAATTCAAACTGGATCTTTCATCCTAATAAACATGAACTCAGACCTGCATTAGGATCCTGGATGCTGCTTCTGGGTTCTCTCCAGATTTTCTGCCAAACACTGCCACCAAGTGTGGATCTTAGATTGTTTTACTAAACAGTCGAAAGGAAAAGAGACCCACCTGCCAGATCTTGGTCCTGATGACCTCAACAGACATTGGAGACTTACAGAACATTTTCCTCTCTATTTTCCCTGTTGAAAACAAGGCTGTTAAAAGTGTCTGACACTCATCTAACATTTTATTTCTGTCACAATAAACATCTAAAGTCATGGATATTGGTACAAATGATGGAGCCCCAACCTTAGTGTAAAAAAGACAGATGTGAAGAGAGAGGAGGTGCCTAATGCCTAAAAAAATAATAAACCAAAAGCAAGTAGGGGAAAAAATGTTGCTCTAGATAGTACAAATCTCTAGCTCATGAGCCTCAGAATACCTTAGTAGCATGACTGCCTTTGGTTTCTTTAGTTTTTTACCATAATAATCAATGTGACATGTGAAACTGAGCTGAATAATATATTATCAGTCTTAGGGAAGGAATATCTTCAGTCCTACTTCAACAAGACTGTCCTGAGAATTTGTCTGCTCACCACATGGAAAGGTAAAGATAAATAATACAAAAAGATAAATTGAAATATTTCAAGTTAACCTGATCAGAACTCTGTATGAAGAAATAAAGTGACAATGGTTCACAAAGCCTAACTTATTGGAGTATGAACTTTATTTCAAAATGAGAGTGTTCAAGCATCTATCTGGTTAACTTTACATTCTTTATATAAAATGGATATCAGCTATGCCTCTCTAAACAATCCCTGAGAAAGTCACTTGTCAAAAGGGATGTTAGCAAAGCACAAGCCCCTGTAGTAAAAAAGAAAGAATGTGATTTGCAGCCTGGAACTGTTGCTCTTTGGTGGCAATGGGCTTGGTAAAAAAGGCTGTGGGGTGTAGCAGGCATTCCTGACTCTGTTTCCATCAGCCATGTTCTCTGAATTCAGTGAGAGTAAGAATTTATAAGAAAGCTATTTTATATAACTCTTGTATGGTTCAGGCATAACCTCATGGTCCTGAGTTACAGCTCTGAACTTTAGCAAGTTGAAATTAACAAACATATGAACTAGAAGGACACACTCCAAGTGGTTCCCAACAGTGAGAATGCAAAACCATGGAAAAACATGAAATTTAAAATAAGACTTAGGATTGCTATAGACGACAAACCTCCAGCTGCAACTCTGAAAACTCCACTTAACTAGAAATACGCTCCTCAGGCCATAAAGATCTGGGTTTCTATATTACTCAAAACCTTGAAATTTTTCCAGGTATGTTTAAATACTTCTGAGTTTGGATGCACATGCATCACTTCTCTTTTTTTTAATAGGTTCTGCCCATATCACAGAACTAAACTCAGCCTTGGGCATTCATCAGCAGTTCTTGTAGCTTCACAACAAAGGATTAGTTAAATAGTATATACTTTTCCTTAAGTAAATATGAGTAGCTGTATAATTATTTCTCCTGCAGGCCTTAACAGCACCAGAGGAGTTGTTATCCTTTATCAGGTAAATCTGATGCAGCTTTTAAATTGGTATGTGTGCCAGAGTAGTTCTTTTTTCTTCATTTTTTTTTTTTTTTTTTTATTCTAGGTGGTCTAGCTTCACATCACCCAGAAAGGATTTACAGAGGCAAAACACATTAACTTTATTTGAAATCAGGCCTATAAATTTCCATATATTGATGAGAAACCAGACCCTTAAGTAGTAATTCTAATTCTAATAGAGATCTGAAAACTTGATTGTCATAAATCACAGTATTACAGAATGGGAAGAAGGTAAAACCTACATTAAAGGCACATACAGAGCACTTCTTTCTGGGACAAACTGTAAACTTTTCAATTCTTCATCCAGTCTAGTTTGGAATGTTTCAAGTAACAGATCATTTGTCAATCCCCTGAGGAAAATATTCTGTATACCCACAGAGCAAGCATTGTGAAGGGTTCTTTCTAGACATTCAGTTCAATTATTCATTTATTCACTCCTAATTATGTTCACCTCACTAAAAAACTCTTCTCCTCAGAACCACACTCTGTTGAAGATACCTCCCCATGGCCCCTGCTATTATTTGGACCGAGTTAGTGATTCTCTTATTCACTTGTCTCAAATGAAGCCTGTATGTCTGTCTTCATGAGATTTCTCTGTTTCAATTCCTCAGCTTTATAATAAGTCTCACTTTCTTACATTCTTTATCTAGTCTTCCAAAAGTTTTAACACAGGGTCAATCTTTATTTGTGTACATTATCTACAAGCAAACTCAGGGAGCCCAAGGTCAACTTGTCAAACATTCTGAGACAGTACAGGAAAACAGTAACAAGAAAAGGAAAAGTTGCAGATTATGCTATTTATTTTTTGGCATCCAATTGCTATTAGAGAATGATAACTGAAATAAGTATCCCTTTATAAACCTATCTGGTTAATTCTGGCTCTGAATAAGTTTAGTTCCAAAAATAGACACAGAAAATCTAACAGAAAGGGGTTTCATCCTGTGGGTTTGAAAGTAGCCAAAGTAACACTTACAATAATCCTATGAAAAATATCCGTTTTGATACAGATGTTACTGAGATTTTTTTTCCCTGAATAACAATTGGCCATGGCAAATGCTAGACAACTTTCAATTTTAAATTTGGAATTCAACAATGTGTGTGTAGACCCAGAAAAAAAAAAGTCTCGCTATTTTTTTCAGGCAGGATAAGAGAAAAAACCCATTCTTACAAAACATTTTTTAACTTCTCTAATATATATGGCTCTATGTTCCTTGGCTGCAGCAAGGAACTAAAATTCCAAGGGAATTTGATCAGTAATAAAAAGACCAAGACACCAACTGCAGCTCTCCTTATCTGCCTTTTAGATTCAGTTGGCAGATTTTACCTGGCTGTTTCTTGCCTTAGTTCCTGCTTGTGATGTTGATTTAAACAATGATGTGGAAGAGGAGTAAATGGCAATGTGTTTGTATTGTCCCTGACAACACAGACTCGTGGATTCAGGGATTCAGCTGGTGACAGAAGGCATGAACAGTACAATCATGGGTACTACTTTCACCTGAAACTACACAGAAAATACTTTATAATTCTTCTGGTCTTTGACAATTTAAAAAAAAAAAAAAAAAAAAAAAAAAAAAAAAAAAAAAAAAAAAAAAAAAGACCGAACCCAAACCAATATTTTAATTATTGCCAAGCATTTTTTTTTTCCTAAAAATTTTATATTACTACAAAGCTGTCTGGACACATGTTGTGGTCCCAGTTGAAGTACAAAACATGTAATAATTTTGTCCTGACAATTAGACCCTAGATGTCCCAATCACCTTGCACTTTCATCTGTTCATCCTTCATTTTTCTCATTCTCATCCTGTTTTAAAGAGTATATTTGTGCTCTGTGTAAACGGATGAGAAGGTTCTCATGGAGGTGTCTCTTTGAAACTCCAAGTTCCAACCTAGACAGTGGCAATTCTGTTCTGGAAGAGGCGTTACCCCTTGGCAGCAGGTAATGACCAGCAGACAAAGGGGTAACATCAGAATTTTTATTTTTGCTGGGACTTGGATTACCTAGTAGTTCCCAGAACAAATTTTGAACATGTAGGAGACAGATTCATGTTCTTTTCCTGCAAGTGTCACATTGCTCATATTCATGCTAGTGCCTTTTGATGTTCCTGTTGAATTTATCTTTGCAAGTGAGGGTTTGGACACAGGCACCATTGAAGGAAAATGTGTTCCCCATGGACTGTTGAGTAGACGATGTGTAAGGTACTAAAATACAAAGATATTTGTACCTGAAACATTCAGTGATCAGCTCCAAATTTTATTTTTCTTCAAATTAAGGAAAGGTTTCCTTACCCTGATTTTACCACTGTTGCTTAAGACAATACTTTAATGAGTTCCAGCCTTCTGTGGACACAGAATATGGGATTTTAATTTGAAATCTGATCAGATGTCTGGGTCCCCCTGGAAAACTTTACTAGCTCTTTTCTTCATAAATAACTTCCAGAAGATCAAAGGTCTAAGCATGAAACACCGTGGCAATTTTTTCCCTTGATGATTTAGCAAAATCAATAGATTTATCAGAAATAATTTTGCCCTAATGTGTTTACCCCTACATAAAAACTCTATGTGATCATCACATTTATTGTGACATGACACAAGAAATCACAGCTATTCACAGTCTTCTTTGTCTGCCACACACTCCACAGCTAATTTTGTGTTACAGTGGAGAAAATAACTACTAAATATCAGCAGTCTCTTCTGCATATTCAGCATGAACCAGGGTCTGTCCTTGCCCCTTAATCTGTTTCAGTATGAGTCCTTAAAAAAAAAAAAAAAAAAAAAAAAAAAAAAAGAAAATATACAGAACACTTTGCATCTGATCTCAATAAATGTTTTATTTTTAGAAGTCAGGACTATTAATTTAAGCAGCATTTGTCCTGATTTTCTAATTGTTTCTCCACACCACGATAGCATGATACAGTCTTAATTTTTGAGAACTGGAATGCTAGAAGTGCAAGATATGCTCAGCACTGGAATGCCAGGGGAATGGTTTCCCTGGCAACGGCAAGCACATAAAAAGTATTCAGAGCGGTCCCTGATTTTCCTGTTTTAAGCCTCCATTGATAGGGGAATCAAACCTAGTTTGGATTTTTTCATTTAAGGTGAACTGCAGGGCAGAAACATAGGGATGTGCTTTATTACATTTTGCCACCTTGTGGAGCAAACCTGTAGGAAGGGAATTTAGAAGATGTGGCCATGGAGCCCCAGAGAGGGCATGTAGTCACTGGAGGGAGAAAAAGAATAACAGACAGTTAAAAAAAAAAAAAAAAAAAAAAAAAAAAAAAAAAAAAAAAACCACCACCCAAAACTGGGGCTTATTTTCAAATGGTGAATTTTTTATGGTAATTTTTAAAATGAGCCCGAGGGACTTCAGGGTTCAGAAAAATGTTTGGTTCTGGTACTGCAAGACACTTGGTGAATTGGAATTCAGGTCCTCTGCTTTTTAGGCATTTGGACAATTCCATAGAAATTAGACACATGCTTCAATATCCCACTGAACCTTGGCTTATATCATGTCACTTCAAGACCATCCAGATTAATTTCTGTCTTTCTTTAAAGTTATCTCAGTTGGGCTCCCACTGTAAAGTTGCCTTCAAGAGGAATGAAATAAAACTGAAATTTGTTTTCAACTTACCACTGTTTTGCCTGCACTGACATTTTCAAGTGAGGACACATGAATTTAATTTGTCTGCAGCTTGACGTATTTCACTAGTACTAGTTCTAGTTGTGGTTTTGCATACAGATAATGAAATTTAAACCCTAGAATAAAAAAGCTGAGGATATGATCGGTCTTTCATGAACATTTGATACCCATAATTTTAAGTTTAGAAGGAGATAGAGCTGAAATTTTGGAAGGTTGTTACTGTGCAATTTCTCATGGAGCAGCCTAAAAATATAAATATGATAAAAAAATGAGTATGACTCATCCCTTGAACATTTTGACTCCTCTGACATAACAGAAATAGATAATTTGGCTATAGAAAATAATATACAGAAAAGAAAAGTCTCCTACTATTATGTATTTATTACATAGGTTTATGAATTCTGGATTATTTCCAAAGTGGGAAAAATAGTTTTTAAAATGCAGTACCCCACAAACTCAGTGGTTTGGACAGAACAAATTATACATTAAAAAACCAGAATTTGTATCTTTATCCACACAATGAATGTGACTTGAGTTCCTGTTCTTGTCTTTCCTTTCTCAGTTCTAGAGCCTTTGTTATTTCAGTACTCCTCTTGTTTGTATGCTTGCTGAGTATTTATATTCCCCAAGTGAATGAACTTTCCTTTATCCTAACTGAATCTTTTAAAAATGTTTTTCCCACTTTCTACAGTAGTTAATATTGGTCTGCTATTTCTTATTTTTTCTTCCCTGCCTCCTTACAGGATTCCGTGTTACCATCTCTTAGACTTTGCAATATGGAAGAGAAAGGTGATATTTAACACTTACACAGTATAAAAAATAATATAGATCTGGACCACCTTTCATGATCAAAAACCCCCCACTATCTCCTGTTAAAAAACCAAACAATCAAATAAACAAAAATTAAAAAACAAACAAACAAACAAACAAAAACCCCCAACAATAACAACAACAAAAATACAAAAAAAAAAATATCAACAAATACATAAAAAACCAAGCCAAACAAAAAAAAGAAACCAGGTTTTTATAATAACTTGATACCTTGCATTTTGATGTCTCTTCCACAGCACATCAACCAGCACATGATATTTGCAACTCTAAAAGAGAAGTCAGGTCTTGTGAAGTGACAGAAGACCTTGCATAGAAAGATAAAAAAGTGGGATATATCTACAACTTTTTCTTAGTCTTTACTTGGTGAGGTTTCATTGTTTTTATGACTCATTAATAAACACTGTCTTGAGCCTCCGTGCAAACTGCTCATGTTTGGACAATAATGCTGAGCGTGTTATACCATCTGGGTGTTCCATAAAAAGCGCCTCCCATTTGCAAACAAGTAATCAAGTGGGTAAGAAGGTGTGCTTTCTTAAAGGGAGAGAAGAAAACAAAATGAGCGAGGAAACTGGATAAGATACAGTGACCTACTTACCGCTTTCACAAATTACAACAGCCATTTAAAGTTACCCTCACCATGATAAGGCAACTTCAGGGATGCTGCCTGCTTTCTCTCCCTGTGCAAAACCTCAGCTGGAGCTGTCACAACTCAGGGCTCTGTTCTCCATCTGCGAACCATCAGGGCAATCAAGTTTCTCCCATCCACCCACCTTGTGCCCTCAGAGTCACCCATGCATACCCTGCTGGCCCCAAAAGCTGCCCCTTTTCTTCAGAAATTTCTGCTTTTCACTGCTAAGGGAGACAAATCTGGTGAGCTTTGTCTCCCAAAAGAGTGTCCTAAAGTATGATAAAAAGTAAAAAATGTCTGTATTTCAAGGTCAGTTAGCAGTACCTTCCTTTCTGTTCCCAGTCTCTCTCAGGTGTAAGCTATCATTCCCCAAGTCTGGGCTTCATTGTGCCCCTCTCACCATCACTCTGGGCACATTTCTTTCACGTCTCAACTGGCAGCTTTTGCCTATAAGTTCCACAAAAGAAGCTGAACTATGCTGCAGTTTTATTTTTTGCCTTCTAATATTACCTAATTGATTCTCTGTTTGCAGATTAGAGACTTAATCCAGTGGTGCCTTTGGGTTGCTGCAGTGCTAAATAATCCCTCTCTGCACATCTCTCTCTCTCCATCATGTCCTCTCCTACACAGCTTTCTCCCTCAAAACACTTCCATGACTTTCATCCCACTAGCTTGATACACTGCTATTTAAAGCAAAGCTATTGAGGATTTGGTATTTAAACAATATTAGTGCAGTCACCATAACCATGTATACAGAACATGCTTACTCTGCCATCTGTTTCCGCTTATACACACACTCCTACTTCTGCCCTTGGGATGATGAGAGAGCAAACACCTGACAGATGCCTAGTCACACTGTTTAATATTTCTGGAAAATATTCAGGTGCTGAGTTTAGAAACAGGAGAAATTCAGTGCAGAATTAAGGCAACTTCCCTGCAAATCTATCAGAATTTTCTGTCTGGAAGAATTCTTGCAAAGATTAGACATGGGAAGGAAGCGCTGTATCTCTCCCCTTTTTCATACCACTCAGTTACCACGGCATCATTGATAGTCAGTCTAGGTTTTATTTGAATAGTTATTGCATAATGGGAACTAAGACCTACTGTATTTATATATCCATTCCCATCTCTTCAGCATCTGAGCACCTTTTCATACAATTCTAAGAGATTTAGTTAACATCTGTCAAGAGGGGCTAACTTTTCACAGGAGGGAAAGATTGCCTGTGGATTTTTTTTTCTCCAGCTTTGTCCAGGGCCATGTGTCTGCATTAACCAAGACATCAAAAAAGAAAAGGTAAAATAAAGGACTTGACACTTGGCACAAAGACAGAAAAGGTGAGTAGTAAATCCTTTACCAGTTGGTGAAGCTGGTACTTGATGTGGTGTTGACAACTCAGCAACTCACACACTCAGAGAATCACAGAATGGGTGAGGTTGGAAGAGACCACAGTGGGTCATCTGGTTGAGCCCTGTCCCAGAGCACAGGACATAGGATTGTGTCCAGAGGGTTCTAGAATATCCTTGGTGAGGGAGACTCCACACCTTTTCTGGACAACCTGTTCAGTCCTCAATCACATGAACAGTAAAAATATTCTTCCTCATGTTCAGGTGGAACTTCCTATGCATGAATTTCTGCCCTAAAATCCTAAACCTAGTCTTTTGCACCTAGTTTTCTGCTAATCCATCAATTTCAGGGATACATTATGAGTTTGGATGACTTTATGATCTCAATAGAGCTTTCACAAGTGAATCCTCATGTGGTCTAAATGGAAGGCAGAGGTTTCAAACACACAAAGGCTGTCTTCAGCTCCTTACTTCTAATTCAAGTTCAGTTGGAGCAACAAAACTCATTTTTGAGTCCAGACAAAGTTCCCACCCCTTCCTGGAAAGCTACCACCTCCCTTTGGCTCTACTTCATTCTTTTCTTCCTCTGGGGGAGGCTGGCTAGTTCCACAGCATCTATTTACATCTTTGGGATGAACACACAGCATGCATCTGGACCAGCTCATAAAGTACCTCAAGTTCATCCACATTCCTTTTTTTCTCAAACTAAACAGTTCCCCTGGGAGGGAGGAGTAGAGCCATCATTTACCTAAGAGTTTAGACAGCCATTCAGGTCTGCTGTGCCCTGATATATGAGTACTTTGTAAATAGCCACTAAGGCCTTGAATATTCAGCATGATGGAATTTGTTTAGTCTAGAGGAGGGAAGAGTGAGGAGAGACATAAGAATCATCAAACATGTAAAAAATGGATACAAAAAGGAAATTAATTAAGTGTTTTTATTGTTCACTGGGGCTAGGACAAGCAGAAATGGCCTTAAATTGCAGGAGAGATTTAGGTTTGCAATTAGGGAAAAATTTCTAGCATAAGGATTTCATAAGGAAACACATAGGGCTGGAGATGCCCCTTCACTGGAGGTTTTAAAAAATGTCTTAGATATATATCTGTCAAAAAAAACCCCTAAAAATGTTTAAGTACAGTTGTTGTAGTCAAAGATCATCTGGCTCAGAATTGGTCTCTAGCCCTGCTATCTGTGCTGCTGTGGGAAGCTAACAGGGTCAACAAGGTCTAAACCTAATCTATGGAGGCACTTGAGTAGTGAGAAAGTGTTTATCTGATCATTGTCACTGGGGGGAGTCAGATTCCGTTTCCCACACACATTTTTCTACCAAGAAATATCACAGTTTTTTATATTTTTCTTCCGCATTACAATTTTTGCCACATTTTTAAAAAACCCACACGGTGAACTTTTTTTTTTTTTTTTTTTTTTTTTTTTTTTTTTTTTTTTTTTTTTTTTTAATGTTGTATGATAATTTTCTTTCAAGACCTGTGTGATTTCTTTCTCATTTTTTAAAAATATGAAGAAATTTCACTCCCAGAAATGTTTCACAAGGGTTGCAAATGGCCTGTATTTATGGCATCCTACTTGCTGTCCTGTCTGCCTTGCAATGCCTCTTTTAGAACTCAATTTGGCCTCATCAGTCTTACTTGTTTTTTCAAAACTATTCCAATTGCATTCAGCTAGGATTTGATTATCAGAAAGGTGAAATGACTTTGCTTTCTGTACTAGGCTGTGAACAGTTGTTCTAATGTTGATTATCTCACCAACAGAACATAATGTGCTGATCAAAATGTTTTTGGAATGACATCCTTTTCTGAGAAGTCAAAGGCCACGAATTTTAGATGCTCCTATGCAGGAAGCATAAAGGAGGGACCAAAGTACATTCCTTCAGTTTATTACAATCCTGTAGAGCCACAACCCAGAATAGAGAACAGATCCACAGAGTGTTGCAGCTGCACTGTGCAGACCACAGATACTACTCTGCACTTCCTACTCTGTCTAGGTCCTCTGGGAAAAAATTGCATTCCAGCTGACGGTGTAAGTTGGAAGACAATGAAAGAACTGGGCAATGTCATCTTTGACGAGGGGCAGTGAGTTTAGAGAAAAGATTTTTAGCATTACTGAACAGCAGTAATTAAAGAGGAGCCATGCTGAAGTGTTGAATTTTGTATTTTGGCAACCTCATCGGAGATTGTTGTTACATATTTGCAAATAATGCTATCTCAGAAGTTTACAGCACGTTTCCAAAGGTTCTTCACCTCTTTCAATCTCTTCCGATCTTTTGTATGGTAGTTGTTTCATCCAGGAAAAATCACAGAATATTTTGGCCACAAGATTTGTTAATGTCTGTATTCAATTGTTTTTTCACTGTGAAATCAAAAAGATCACTCAATGAGCTGGTAAATAAGCAGAGAATGTAGGAGTGAATGGCTGCAGAGGTCTTATTACAGAACAATGAAAAGCAACAGTTACATGAGAAAAGTACAGTTGCATCAGAAACAAAATTCTGCCTGCAAAAGTATATTATAATGTAACATTGTCTCCACTATTTAAAACTAATAGGGAGTCTCATCCATCTTGCTAACAGGACTGGTGGGCAGGGTATGGACTAATGAGAAACAGTTTAGCACCTTTCTACTTTCCCAAAAAAAAACCAAACAGCCAAAGGCTTTGAAATCAGTCTATGACATCTCCTTACTCCTGAGTGTGGACATGACAGTTGGATGAGATATAACCAGACAACCTGAGGGCAACCACCTTAAAGATTAGGTGGAGAGAATGACTTGGTAGACATACCTGTTGAAGTCTTTGTGTGTTTTGTTGATTTGTTTTGGTTTTTTTACTGGTAGAACCCAGAAAATTCTTCTCCCAGTATCCCTCAAATGAAAATCTTGAAATAATTTTAAGAGAAGTTTTATATGTGATTTTGGTTTTTATATTGATTGTGCAATCATATTGGGATCCAAATGGAATACATTTGCTAAACATTGTTATCTGGCTTTAATTTTCTCCTCTATTCCATTACCAAAATTCAATTTCAGAACACACAGGGAGAAGCTTGGATTACTTTTCTCTCTGAAAATTATGCTGGCCAGTGTTTTGTTGATTCATATTACTGGAGCAGGGCCAGCTGCCAGGGTTGCATTTCAGATTTCAGCCACTGTGTAAATTTTCATAAAAATAAATTCAATTTCATATGTGGTCACTTAATATGCGTTCACATGTAATGCTTGAGGTATAGAATTCTGCATGAGATTAAATAGTATGGACAGAGGTGTCAATGTGTGAGGTAGGGGTTGTTGTTCCCTCTATACGCAGCCATTACATTAACCAAATATGGTTATTTAAGGATTATTTATTGCCCAAATATAGGTGTATAGTGCCAGGTAGAACATTTCAGGCTCAGTTTCCATCCATCACCCTAAAAGTGTAGGGGATTTTTATGGTCTCCATGTCATATCTATCAAGCCTATGGAGATGTCTTCATTTTATCTAAAGTTTCTCTCATCTCCTTCACCAACAGGTGTCTCTGTGTCAGTGTCCTAATCTGGAGCTGTGTTACCCCAGGTGCTACAGGGCATTACCTCCCGGAGATAATGGTATCTCCATTATAATACTTGATAGTAAAGATACTTTTTTTCTCTCTTGTCTCTGTAAAAGACTTTTTAATCACAGCAATAGATTTTCTGTTAGAAATAATCACAACTGTTTATTTCTCATTATGATGTTCAGGATGTGAATTTTTCTAGTGCAATTCATCCTCTGCAAGTTATGGGCCATTTTGCCCCAAATTGACCCAAAAATGTTGTGAACTTTTGTGCTGTGCTGCAGGCAGAAGGAAAACATACCAGTCCTGTTTTAATATTTAGGTTGTGGTGGAATTTGTGGTAGGAAACCTGATCCTGGCAGCTAACCCTTTTTTTAGCCAAGAATTCTCCAGAGTGAGACCAGTAAGCCCAGAGTTTCAGCTTAAGAAGGCAATCAAATTTTCTTCCCCATTGCCTCCAGAGACCCTGCTGGCTCACCCACATGGTAACAATGCATTAGAAGAAGAAAGAAATAACTTTTCTTAGATTTAATTCTGTTCAAACTCTACACAGGCAGTTCCATGGGCTGTGGGTATTGCCTTCATGGAGATAACGTAACCTTCAAGGACTTCCTATCCATGAAAGGCAAAAAAACCCAACCCAAAACCACTCAACCCTTTCAGCCCCCTCCCCCCAAAAAAACCCAAACCACACATTGAAAAAAGACACCAAAAAACATTTTTTTTTCCCTTCTCCTCATTATAATGTTGAATAAATTAAAACACTGTTACCTTAAGGAATGCATACCTTCTTAAAAACCTGAGTCTTTGTCTTATTATAGTTCTTCATACCAATTAATTTAACTTTCCATCTTAATCCTTATTTTAATCACTTTCTTTTCAGTTTTTTCATTTCATTCATATAATTTTCTTTCCACTTCTGCCCTGATGCTTCAATTCCATGCCACAGAGCTCAGTAACTATTTGACTTGCTAAATCTTTACAAAAAAAAATTAACACAAAATTATTAACCTTGGACAAAGTGTTTTGGAGCTTTTCATTTGCATGCAGGAAGGATGCCCTTTGTGGGAGAAAGAAAGAGAAGGAACCTCCAAAAGAAATATAAATCAGTATCTTAAATTACTCAAATGTACAATATGGCATCAGTAGCTGTTACATATTTTTTTTCTCTCCTTTTGAGATTCAAATACATATGCTCAGCAATTACTGTTACATTTGCATAATAGGACATTTTTTGATTAGCATATCTTGCACTTCTGTTTGCATTTTTAAATTATGGTTATTTTCCTTCTCTAATTTGTCCTTATTCCCCCTTCATGTTCTGTTCTACCTGCTCATGTTTTCCTTTGCTCTCCTTTTTTGTTTTCCTGAGGGCTTTTCCTCCCCAAAGCTCTGTTTAGTGTTTGGTTTTGTAGTTAACATCACACAGTAATGGCATACCAGGAAAGCAAGGCATATGACATATTAAAGTTTAATGAACAAATTGTGAAACCATGTGACAAAAGCCATACTTTCACAGGGGATAGCCAGGAAATAGTGGTGCACCGCAAGATCCTAAAACCCCTGCAATTTATTTTATAACATTTACTCATCCTTTCATGCTGTTTCAACTTCATGTGCACTGAGGAAAATATTTTGCGCTTACCTCAGTTTTGTACATTTTATGAAATTTAAATACCCTGATTACTACTTTACCTATCACCAAAACAGGTCGGATCAGATTCTCGGTGTTACCATTTTGGGAGACTTTCTTTGATTGCCCATTCTTTTTACTTGCTTTAGAGGAGAGAGGTAAGAGAGTGCTTAGGTAGCTATTCAAATGTTAAAAAAATCTATTCAGTACAACTGGATTTTCAGTTGCATAGAATTCTTAAATACTGTTCTGCCAGAGTATCCTAGTGTCCTTATTTATGAAAAAATTCCCTGCATTATAAGACAAATACCTTCGTGCTCTAATTTATAACATCATCCACTATTTGTAAGATAAATAAAATTTGTTCAATTTTATTTATCTTATTTTTGAAATACTGAAAATACTTTAATATCAAGATGAAGATATGTGCAACTGTGTTACTGTTGTTTCATTTGTTCAAACCTCCAAAACTGAACAGACTCTCAGTACTGTCTCACTTGTAACGTCTTGAGATCTCAGATGAAATGGTGGCCAAGTCGAGTTGATCTTCCTGTTCATGGCTTTGCTCTGTGAATTCATTGATTTCATTAATTAAATGAGTTGGAAATAAATCCCAGCCCTTTACTGCACGCAACTCATCAGAGCTGATGGCTGAATCTTAATAAGCTGTTTAGTGTGATCTTGTGCCAGAGCAGCTAGGTGCTAACAGTTTCCCTAGTGCTGCAATTCCATGTAGCAATCTGTGGTTATAATTGACTCTGCCAGGACAAAAGAAAGAGGAGGTGGAATGGCATTAGATTAAAATGAAACAGTGCAGTGAAGAGTGGTTAGCTCAATGAATGCAAAATTCTCCCCTTTTTTGTGTGTGAGCTGAACTCAGTGGTTACAATTTTCTTCCTTCTTTCAAATAAATTGCAGTATTTTGGATTCAGCTACACGTCTGAAGAAAGAGACCTGAGGATGTTCCTGTTTGGAAAAGGGAAAAAAAAACACCCCAATAAGAACTCTGAAATGCAAATATTTAAATACCTAATTATTAAGGATACTGGCAATGCCTGTGTAGTTTTCTCTGTATGCTACAGTGAATTGATGCCAGTGTTGTGTAGTCAACACACTCTACAAGAATACTAAAATAATGGGATTGTGGTACCCCTTGAACTAAAAAAAAATAAATAACAAAATGAAAAACAAACCAATGAAATAAAAAAAGAAAAAAGAAAATCAAAACCAACCCAACTCAAAACAAAGGAAAGAAACTAACAAACAAAATGCCCAAGGCCTGCTGCTTGTCTTAAGAAGGATAAACCAAAATCCAGTAAATGAAAAAACACCACCTCATAAAAAGGGGAAATTATGAAATTAACAATTAGGAAAAAAACCACACCAAAATCTGAGTTATATGTGGGAAATTACTCAGGACTCCCATATAAGGGAATAATTCACAAAACTAAGAAAGAGTCTCTGCCCATTACTTCAAGTGGTCCTTCTATTTATTTCTTTTTTTAATGTATATACTTTTATGTAAATTTCAAAAATATTTTGAAAAGTTCAGAAAAGGTTTCAGCTGACCATGGAGATAAACCTGGTTTTTCCTCAGAACAGAAGGAGTCCACCAGTCAGCTTGGACAGTGCATGGGTTCCACTTGCTGAGGACACAGAGTCAAACGCCCCAAAATGTCAGACGGAAACAAAGGCAGAGCAGGTTGAGGGGTTTGTAACAAGTTTCAGCAGAGCACCTCTCCCCACACACGCAGCTCTGGCGCTGCCTCTCGCTGTTGTCTGTATGTACCTTACAGATGACCAGCTTTCAGTGTGTTTCTCCACAGGCTCCTATCAGGAAACACACACCGCCTGTGGCTTCCAAATGGCAGCCCTTCCAAAGTGACTTCCACCAAGTTGGAGCTCATGGAGAGGCTGCACCATACTGGCAGTACAGACTGAAACTACTCCCTTGTCCTCAAGACAATGTCCCACTCCCTTCTTAACCTTCCCTCTGTACTTTCTCCTCCATTGCACTTCTTTCTGCTGCTGTTCTTTTCTTCCAACAACCCAGGGAGATTTTATAGCACTTTCCACCACAAGAGCCCACAAGGAGGTTGGAGAGAAACTTTTCACAGCGATATGGAGTGGTAGGACAAGGGAAAATAGGCCTAAAGTGAAGGAGCATAGATTTAGATTAGACATCAGGAAGAAATTCTCTCTGAGCATGTTGAGGCCCTGGCACAGGTTTCCCAGAGAAGCTGTGGCTGCCCCTGGATCCCTGGAAGTCCAAGGCCAGGTTGAATGGAGCTTGGATTAACCTGGGGTAGAAAAAGATGTCCCTATCCATGGCAGAGGGGTGGGATGAGACCATGTCCAAGGTCCCTTCAAATCCAAATCCTACTACGACTCCAAGAATCCCTAATACCTTCAGAAGGCTTTTCTGACTGATACATACCTTTGCGTTTTGGGTTTGTTTTTTGAGATGTTTTCCTCACAGCTGTAGAGATCACCTGTGGCCAAAGCCTGATAGAAATGGATCAGAGCTATGAGTTGCTCATCCATACACCAATTCTTGGGAGATTTTGACATGGCTCAGTCTCAACATGTTAACACACAAATAAAAGTTCTCAAACACTGGAGGTAGATAAGGTAGTAAAATTGAGCCACAAAATATAGTTTCAAATAAATGCCCTTACTAAGCTAGCACATGACATAGGTACATAGGAACAAAAAAAGGAAGTTTAAGAGGCTGTTTCCTCCTGTTTTACATTGCACTTAGCAGCTGGAAGCCAATACATACACTAAAAGAAAAATCGCTGCGATGTACTGCACATGTACAATGTGGTTTTTTTAAGTGGCAAGCCAGAAATTAAGTAAAATCAAAACAAAAATCTAGTGTTGATGCAGGGAAGAAATTATGTGGCTTGGAAACAAGTTTTAGTGCTTTGCATGTTTTAAGTGTTACAGAATCAGAGTCACAAAATGGTTTGTTTTGGAAGAGATTGTAAAGCTCATCTCATTTCACTTTCCTGCATGGGCAGAGAGGCAAGACACCTTCCAACAGAACAGGTTCTTCCAACTCCTACCCAGTTTGGCCTTGAGCACTTCCAGGGATGGGGAAGCCATAGCTTCTCTGGGCAACCTGTGGGAAATGAAACGGAGTAATATTTTCTTATTTTTTTTGTTTTTTAATAGAAATTGGCAAATCCATGGATGATGATAGGCAATGTAATTAATTTCATTCTATTGCAAATATCCACAGGTTAGAATAGGTCTAGAGGACTTAGGAAGAGACTAGAAAAGTTCTCCTAGCCCTCTCTAGGAATCATTTATTGTTGTGTGCAAGGTCTGGGGACGGTGTAAAACTTGGCAGTTAAACTATGCTGATGCCAAGTTCTGGCAAAAATTTTGAACCTGACAGCTCCTGGGGCAAACAAAGCTTGTCTCCACACAGGCAAATTCTTCCCCTTATATGAGAAGATTGTCAAAGCAACAGTAGGACAACAAGGTACTATTTAAGGGAAATTCAGGAGGATTATGAAATAGGAATAAATGAGCACAATCTTCAAACTCAGAAACAAAGGAGTTGTTCTTTTTTTTAAGGAGGCTGAGGTAGAAAGCTTATTGAAGAGACTACATTGATAATATTAACATTTTTATATGTTGGTATGCTTTGCCTGAGTGGGATGTTGCATTTGGGATGTAACAAGAACAGAAGGGATAAAGCTGGTAGATGGTTTGTGAGTGACATCTCAGAGAAACTCACTGCTTCAGTGAACTGATTGAACTTGCTACTTATCTTTTAGTAAAGATAGCTTTCAGGCCATGAAGTGGAGCTAGAAAACAAGAGGAGATTTTTCTTAAAGTACCCATAAAATTATGTTACAGTGTATTCAGTGTAAGAGGCAAAGGCTGAGCATTGCTCTTACGCTGTAAGGCACTGCTGTAAAAAAGGACCATTTTCTGTTTCAGATAGAAATCATTGTTAAGTGGGTTTTTTTGGTTTTTTTTTTTTTTTTTTTTTTTTTTTTTTTTTTTTTTTTTTTTTTTTTGTTGTTGTTGTTGTTGTTTTTTTTTTTTTTTTTTTTTTTTTTCCTAAGGACTTTAAATAAGGAAAATAAATGCTGACTAGTACTTCATAAAATTTCTTTCTAGTAGGCCATTAGTCCAAATCAGAGAGAAATCATGAATACAATAGATGAGGACTTTCACTGGATGGGCAAATAAATTAGCATAAATTAACTAAGAGTTCTCAATGTTAGAGTTAGTCAGAAGCAAAATTCAGCTATCAAAGATGTTGATTATTTTGCTAAAACTCTATCACACTCCTAAGTCCTGTGGTAAAGAATGAAATAAGTAAAAAATAAAAGGTAACAAATGTTGACAAGGAATGAAATGGAAAACAGTCATAGCTTCCCAGTTATATTGATTTTTGAACTACAGAAAATGGGTGAGGTAATTTAAATAGTGTTGGTGCATAGTGGTAAAGTAACTCAGAAAGATTTTAGTAATTTTGGGACATGAGACCATATGTAACCCTTAAAAATTATAGAAAATAAAATTTTTACTCCTCTCTGAAGCTTTTTATTGCCCACATCTATTCTGTAATTAAAAATGCACAAGATTTTATGCTCTCTTGTATAAGGATGATAAAACACATTAAACTCATCTGCTGAGGTGAGAATATTATCATAAAATCATAGAATCATTTAGGTTGGAAAAAGGCTTCAAGATCATCAAGTCCAGCTGTTATCCCAGTACTGCCAAGCCCATCTCTAACCAATGCATTTGGATATTGGTATTAGCTATCTACAAATCTTATGTACCTCCAAGGATGGTAACTCCACCACTGCCCTGGGAGCATGGTCCAGCTTTTGAAAACCCTTCCTGGTGAAGAATTTTTCCTAAGTTCCACCTGGGCTTCCAGAGGAGGTACACTCTCCTTGTTTCCCCCAAGTTTCAGCCAACACTCTCTTTTGGGCAAGCAAATCTCCTCCCGCACTTGCTAATCTGACCGCCTTATCCTGTATCTCTAAGTTTTCATTACTGAGGTACATCCAGCCCTCCTGGACTTCATTTGCCATCAAGACTGTCTTCCAGGGGAATTTGTCAACTAGTCTCCTAAAATAGCCAAACTCTGCCCTCCAGAATCCCAAGGGGCAGCTCTGCTGACCTCTCTCTTTACTTCTCTTAGAATGGGAAACTCATTTTACCAAATGAGTCAAGGAGTCCAAGACAATCGAGCCACCAAGTCTCCCACCAGTCCTCTTCTCTTTACCATTAGCACCACTGAGGCTCCTCCTCTGGCTGTCTCACTCACAGCTGAGTCAGAAAGGTCTGCTCCATGCACCTCAGGAACCTCCTTGGCTCTTTGTTCTCTGCTGTGCTTTATTTCCAGCAGACACTGCTAAGTTGATGCGCCCCATGAGAACCAAGTGGCAGTGGTCATAAGACTTCTCCCAGCTCCTTACAGAATATTCCTCCTACCTCTTCATCCTGCTTGGGAGGACTGTATTATTAATGATATTTAATTTGAAAGGAAAAAAGAGGTCATAAAGCTTATCTTTAAGAATTCTGAAATGTCTGGACAAGCTCCTTGGCCTGTTGGTGCAATGTTTTACTTAAAACTTTTGGAATGTCAAGGATATTGCATATGTTAAAATCCTAGACACAAAGATTTTATGGGAAAAAATTGTCAGGAGTAATCTGTTAAGAAAGCATTCAGATGTCTCCTTGGGCAGTGTGAAAACCTGTCACAGTCAACCTCTTACACCTACACATAGTATATATATGGAACCAAACATGTAACATCACTTTACTCTTATTTCTGCTTTGCTACAGTTTTATCCTTATGCAGAACCTTAGTCTGCTGGATCAGGTAGTGACAGAGAAGGAATCACATAAAATATGATCAGAAATGTAAAATCCAAAAGTCAAGAAAATCACAGATTTATAAAACAAGGATAAGATTTCCTTTTTGATTTGGAAGACTTTACCTCTGAACTTACACCTTTACAGCATCTCAAGACAGTCATGAAAATGTAACTGTTACCTAGAAAGTGGAGTAAGGAGGCAAGATAACAGAAAAAAAAAAAATTAAACTGTGTGAGAAACCCACTAATCTGACCTGGAAAACTAAATATGATTATGGTATAATGCATCAGAAAAAATCAATAACGGGACATGTTAAAATGAAATATAAATTGTAGCAAGTTAATGTAGATTTTTTGAATAACAGTATTGACTGAAGATTCTAATCAGCCAAATGCATGAAGGTTAATCCAGAGCATGCTTAGGAATAAATGAATTCAATTTGAATGTATCACTAAAATTATTTTTTGATCTAATGGAGTGATAATTGATTTCTTTTTCTAAACTGAAGCAGGGGAGATAGTAGCACCACAACATAATTACTTGTCTGGTTAAATACATCGCCCTTTTTTTGTGGAAATAATTTGCTTTCAGATTCATGCTGAGAAGCTACCAGCTCCTCTTTATCATAATATAATTTAACAAAATGTAGCATTCCTTCTTCATCAAATTAAACCAATTTGTAAAATTGAAGAGTCTTTGGGTCTCAGCTCTTCAATCATCCTCCATTGTTACACTCAGATGAAAAGAAAGGTCATTAAAAATAAAACCTTCAAATTGTGACTGACTATCTTTGCTTATAAGTAAGATTTACAGGACAGGGAAAAAAGGAGATGATGTCCTTTAAGATGGAAATTACTCAAAGGATTTTATGTGAAGTACACAGATCCTTGGATTGCTAAAGCTCTGTTGCAGACACCTCAGGAATGCTTGAAGTCAGAGCAGCTTACTTCAGCAGAATTAGTGTAACATACAATTGTGAAGGTTGGAAAAATACCTCTAAGATCCCCGAGCCCATCCATAAACTCAACACCACTGTGTTGACCCCTAAACCATATCCCATAGTGTCATGCAGGTCCCTTTTGAACACACCCAAGGATGGAGACTCCACCACAGCCCAAGGCCCTCTGTGCCAGGGCTTGAAAACTATTTTAGTGAAGTTCTTTTTTTTCCCAAAACCCAATCTAAACATTCTCTGGCACAACTTGAGGCCATTTACTCTCATCCTGTAAAGCCTCAGGCTGGGTAAGTGTCTCAGAGATATCGACCACAACCCCTTCAATTCCTCCTCCTCATGCATCAGAGCAGGGTAAAATTGATCCTGGGACTTGCTTTGGTTTTGCTATTACTTGCAACAAGTTCTGTTGTGAATAAGGGTATGAACTTACTAGCTCACTAGTACATGTTTTTTCACATCTCTTACTACTGGAAAACAATAGGGTTGCTCATTTATTTTTAAAGATTCTTGCTGTATCTCATTTAGAAGCTGAGAATGTCTGATGCTACACTTACTTTAATGCTTTGGTAGTGATCATTTTGTCACAGGCTCTGACTGAAAAGCTAATCCTTATTCAACATATTTCATAAAATATCCATAAAGTAAATGCAGCTGGTCCAATTCAGAGAATTATAGAATCATAGACCAGTCTGCATTGAAAAGGAACCTTAGAGAACATCTCACTCCAGTGTCTTCTCATTGTTTCCACTTCCAGAGATTTCTCCAAGCTCCATCCAAACTTGAACCTTTCCAGAGACTAGGAAGCCACAAGCTTCTCCAGAAAAACTATTCCCCTACTTCACCAATATTTTTCTCTAGAATGTGCTTAATTAATTCTTTTCCTAACTAGATTTCCCTTTATAAATCATTCAGATTACAAGAATATCTTGGATGTTCCCCTCAAAATTGTGCTGTTTGGAAAGCTGGTCTCTGGGCTCTGTTATGTTTGGAGGAGCTGCACCCAGACTTAAAAAGTTTTCTGTCCCCTACTTGTCACATAAAAGCTAGGGAGCTAATGACTTGTGTTTTTGGGGCATACCACGTTTTTGGTCATTGTGTCTGCATTCAAATCATTATATACAAATAATATATGTTGGGGGAAGTATCCTATTTTTCTCTGTTTTCTAAGTTATAAATCTTTGTCTGGATCAGCTGTTTCTAGGGACGAAGTGATCCACAGCAGCAGTGTGGAAGGCCTTCCCAAGGTCTCACTCCTACATTCTGACAGTGTTTTGTTGTTGTTGCTGTTGTTATGGGGTTTTTTTGTTTTTGTTGTTGCTGTTGTATTGTTGTTGTTGTTGTTGTTGTTGTTTGCTTATTTTGGATATTTTTAAATGCAGATCCAAATCTGGATTCTATCACTTCTCAGTAAATGTTGAACTTGTAATGTTCCAGAGAAAGGTCAAGAGTGAACTCAAACATGACAGTGGGTGCAGCAATGTCAATCAGGTTTGAGCCACCTTAAGGAACAAATACTCTTGTCCCTCCCCACCATAAACTTGCCCTGTGCATTTGGTGATGAAAATAGTACCCCAATTAGTGTTGTACCAAAATCTGTGAATTTAATCTGGTAGCAGCTGGTAAACGGGCGGAAATAATATTATCCTGTATCTAAGCCACAGGTAATTAAATAAATAGTAAAAGTGACAAGACTCCTTTAGTGTCTGAAATTCATTTCAGTAAGGAAAACATATTTGTGTCTTTAAGGACTCCTTTTTCATTTTTCCATTAAAAAAACAAATGTCTTGGGTTGCAATGCAAGATGTAATCAAAAGTACGCATTCTATTGCCATCTGTTAAAATTGGTTTGGGAAGTGTTTTTTTTTTTTTAATCTCTTCCATGACCCATCCTTCCTCTGGGGGATATCTTCTGTTAATGGGCCATTAAGGCTCACCACATGACTGATATAATTACATCATCCAAATGTGAGATGCTCCACCCAGTGGGAGGACCCAACCATTCCTACATGGATAAAACCTGAGATGCAGAACACCAGGAGAGCCTGTTTTTCCACTGGATTCCCAGAGGAGCACTGTATCCATCCCATCACCACTGGACCATTCAGAGGAAAACTACACCCTTCTACAGGATCATCGCTTCAACAGAACCACATCTGTCACTTCAGGAGGATTGAATTGGACTGGTATCAATACCCTGACCAACAGGGTGTCAGGTTGCATTCTGACTCTGTCAGTGGCTTTTTTCTTGTTTGCTTTTTTGTACTGCTACGTTTTTATTTTTAGTATTCTTAGTAAAGAACTGTTACTCCTATTCCCATATCTTTGCCTGAAAGCTCTTTAATTTCAAAATTATAATAATTCAGAGGAAGGGTGTTTACATTCTCCACTCCAAGGGAAGCTCCAGCTCTCCCTGGCAGATGTTTTTCCAAACTAAGACACCAAAAAAAATAAACTAATTAATAAACAAACTTCAGTTCTTTCAGTATTTAGCCCAATTTTTAATTGAGGAGCCATGGATGCATTTTATTGTCAAATGAGAAGTCCTGTAACCTACAAGCAAAATTATCATCCAGCTAATGAGTTTACAGCTGCAAAGGCCAATGTACATCTGCTTTTTACCATTATTCCAGGATGTCTGGGCAGACTTGAAGGAGAGGAGACAAAAATAAACAACAAATGTAACACTCATACAACTGGCTTTGTTCATCTAGAAAGGCAGTCAGAGCCAAATGAAAATTTGTAAATCTAAAGGATGGAAATTTTAGGTAGACATTTTATTGCTAAACGTAATTACCTTTCATCTCTTTTCCCCCACTTCTCCAAGTTTCCCCCACTTCCCCAAGTCTGTGCTGAGTCTTTAAAATAGATTGATGGATTGGTTAAGAATTCTCTCTGAGCTCCAGTGAGATTATATCAATTATTTAGAAGTGCTAAAATTTTGGCAGGGACATCCACCTTCTCACTTTGAAGACAATCTGGAGATTAATACAAACATGCATTAAGGGAAGAAATTCAGTCAGAGAAAAGCTAGTGTGACAAAATGAACACTTGCACTCTACTATTGCAGCACGAGGAGGAGAATTAGCTGTCAGATGATAAACAGGATGAATTGCCTGCTTGTCATATCAAAAGCTTTTAGCTTTAATCTGAAGATAATGGATATATTGAAAGTTTTGCAGTGATAAAGTTGAATTTGGCTCATAGTGGGGAATTTAAAATGAAGTGTCCTGCCCTATGATAGAAGAATAACTGAATAGTTACTAATATTTTAAGTTGTTTGTTTTCTATAATCTATGCAGACAGGGAACATATCCCAGAAATCCACAAAAGGGGGGATGTCATTTTGGCCAGATTGTGAGTCTTTATAAAACATCATGTATAAAGACACACATGAATAATAATTGATGTGATATTTTTAATAACATATACTAGATAGTAAGGAGAAAGATAAACCTATCTTAAGACACATTAAAAATATATTTAACACCAGGATACTGGCAGACAAATACATGATCCCTGCAAAAACTGCTGTTGAGATTTAAGACTGCTTTTGGCCACTATTAATTTATATAAGTTCATTAGTTCCATTTTCCCAGCTGAGTCACAATAACAGATCAAATGATTTCTTCTAATCAATTTTGGTGTGGTCAGTCAGCTTAAAAGAACTTGAAATCAGAAAGGCTATGAATTTAAACCAGTCTATCTGACATTGCACTGAAGCAGACAAGGAATATTGGTACATTATATTACCACGCTTCAGCTTTGGGAATGGTAACAGATTTAGAGCAATTATGAGCAAATTAGACAAAAGCTTCATAAGATGCTCTATTTTTGGTTTACAATAACAGGAATTTTGGTGACCACCCTTGAGTCAGTCATTAAAAATCAAATTAAAAAGGATATTTCTGAATATAAGTTTGATTAAGGACAAAGCATTGTAAGACTGGAAATAAGTTCTGGCCTCTCCAGGCTTTCATATATATAATTATGCATGTGATACAAACATAAATAGTTAGTAATTGACTTAACTTTTTCCTAATTGTATGTGTGTGTGTGTGTGTGAGTGTGTGTGTGTGTGTAAAATAAATTTTTTGGTTTTTTTGTTCATGGATTTTGTTTGGTTTTTTGAGAGGTTTTTTTTGGGGTTTTTTTTGGGGTTTTTTTTGAGGGTTTTTTTAAATTTTTTTGGGGTTGGGCTGGGTGGGGGTTTTTTTTGTTTTATTTTTTAAATTTCTGTAGTCTTGGAGAATCTCAATGTCAGAGACATCAGGCCATGCTGGAGGAACCTGCTTCCTACTTTAGTCCTTGAAGTAATCTCATACTTCATTCTTTTTAGGGAAAAATTGCACAGATTATGAGATCAAAATTCCTTATGCTGCTCTCAAGATCACTTTCCACTGAAAGGAGCTTTAGGAAGCTGTAGGGCAATGTTTTGATTAGCACTGTTACCCAGTTCCACATCTTGTGTAGGTAATAGCAATTATTAAGCAAGTCTTAGATATCATCAAAGTATCAAATGTAAGTGGAAATTGTGATTTTTTTTTTTTAGTTGGTTGGTTTTCTTTTAAGTGCTGTTTAAAACAATCAGTGTTTTGTTAAAAGTAAATCTTACCAGATTTGCTGGATACTCCTCATGTATTTCTGCAATTCCTTCTTATTCAATGTAATTTGCTCCAGAATCATCCATGTTCTTTTTTCTGCATTAGTGCTTTTGTCCTTCACAAATATATGCATGTGGTAGATGAAATGCTTCAATAATGCCTTTCAGAGACAGCAGAATTTTCAGAGACAGCAGAATTAGAAGGCACATTGTCCTTCACTCACATTTATCTCTAAGATTGTCCTGGCCACATGCACCCCACTGAGACTTCAGCACCAGAGGTTGCTGCAAATCTTCCATTAGAAACAGGCTAAAACACTGTTTTGCTATAAATTAAAAAGCTTCTGTGGCAAGGTTTAGCTTCTGTCAGGAAAAAAAAAAAAAAGAAATTTTGTTTTAAAAGCTGATTTTAATTGACAGAAATTGTGCCCTCAAGGAATTTTTGATGGTTTACAGGTAGCAAAATACTCTAGTTAAGAAGCTATATACATGTTTGGTCAAGAAAAGGGGAGATGACCACCTACTCTTTTGTGCCCAGAGTTATTAGTTGAGCTGTGAGTACACCAGTGCAGACAACTTTACCAATCCAAAGACAAAGGATTAGCTATACTATTCCATAAGGGAAAAGCTGATGTACTTCTTCTGCCTTAAAATATTCCAATAATTACAATTCTAATATTGTTTTTTTAATTGTTGTCTTCCCTTTTGTAGGTGAACTATTGTGCAGCCTTTGTTTGAAAGAAAGCATTATATTTGAGGCATATTTTTTTTCAGTAGTTCATCAACTGCTTGAAAACAAAATGTGTTTGTCAATAGTCTTTTCAACTGATATGTTGACTGAGAGAAACAATATGGATTGAGAAACAAAGATAATTTTGTATGTTGAAATGAAATGTAATTAATCTTTTTTAATGAAACATTTACAAAAATTGAAAGAAAATATATAAATTCCTTAGAATTTCCTTGTAGCCCTTTTTTAATCAGCTCACTTTGATTTTATTGTTCAAATCAATAACAATAATGTTTCAAAATATTAATTTTATGAGTTGTTTTAAAAATATTCTGCTAATACTAGCCATAAAGACAATCTGTAATTATGTAATGAAGCAATAATAGTTTGGCTACCTGAATCAAATTATAACCTTTTCTTTTTCCTGAATTCATCAATGTTTAAGTTTTTTAAAACAAAAATCTACAGTGTAGCATTATTACTTCATATTTTTAATGAGAAATTTTATCTATTTTGATAGCAAATAAGTGTTTGCATTTCATCTGTTAGGGAAAGTTTGTAATATTTAAACATTTTGAATGAAAGTAAGTGGGAAATGAGCAAGCCCATCAAAGAGTTTATACATTCCAATTTCAATGTCTTATCTAAACATTCTTGTATCTATTTTATAGGAAACTTGACACTTGTGGAATATCTGTGGTAAAATTAATATTGTGCTTGGATCATTTGGAATATAAAACTAAGTATCAATCATCCACACTGGATTTATTCTGTAGATATCAGAGAATTAACTTTAATTTCGAGGCTTATACTCTTCCACCTTTTTCCTTGATAATATTTCCCTTTTCTAAAAAATCATTTCTTTAAAATGTATGAAGCAGATGGCATGGTTGTTGTTATTTGTTTGTTGCGTCCAAGTTACATAAACATTTGAAAACAAGACTTTTTTTAAATTTTTTGTTGTTGTTGTTGATTTTTTGACATTTTAAACTTGTCAGTCACTATAAGCATCACAAGAATCAAACTGAATAACTCCCAAATCTACCTCATGTGCTCCCAAAATTTTCCCTGAGGTCAACCTGCGTAAAAGAGACCTGGGTATAAGACTCTTAAATCTCTAAGATAAGAACTGAGATAGAACTGTTGTGCTTCGGCTTGCAATAATGGTTTGTTCCTTTCTCCCCTTTGCTTCTCCTAACAGGTTATGTCCCAAGTTTATCCCTGCCTCTCCTCACTGTCGATCCTCTTGTGTTCTTCCCAGCCTCCTCCCCTGAGTCCTGTCTGTCACTCGATTGCTCCCACTGCCATCTAGAAAGTTTGTGGAAGGGCATTGAGTGATAGGACAGTGTAGTGGTGTGGAATTGGGGGTTTTAATTTTTGTATAATTTTTGTATCTAAGTTCTGTAAAAGATTTCCTTCCTACCCCCGCATCCCTGCTTCCCTTGATCACAGTCGTTAAGTCACATAATAGGCCCGGGCTAGCCCATTGTATGTCTCTGATAGCCCTAGCTTCAGTTGTTAAGAATCTATTTTATCTTATCTGTGAACACACCCAAAGTTCTTGATAGCCCGGGCAGGCCAGATGGCCAGACAAGGCCTCAGGTATCATCCCACCCCTTTCACCCCTAAATGGTAATGTAAAACCCCCTCTTTTTTGGTCAATCTCCCTAATTTTCATTGAGTTCCACCCCTGTTCATAAGAGCAGGACAGACCCAAAATCGCTCTCTCTGTATTCACTCTCAGACACACACTCAAGCCTGGAACACTTGGGCATCTGCCCTGAGTAAACACCTTCTTTACCACCAATTGTGAGTCGCTCCTCCAAAATAAGTACGCTTCTGCTCGGGGTCTGGACCTGCCTAAAACTTCACCTTATCACGACAGAGCCCAGCAAGCCGGAGGGCTCTCTGGGAACAGTCATAGGACAGGAACAGAGGAAGTTCCTCCCTTGCTGTTCTTATTGGATCCCCTGACAGTCCTTCTAACCCTAATCCACCCCTACTTTGTTCCCTATTGGTTGATGGTTTGTTCCCAGCTTCTGTACCTCTCCTGTTTATAAGTTGCAGTCTCCCTTGTCTCAGTGCTCAGCTGGAGCTGCTTCCCTGAGGTTCACGGTCTCATGTGGGACTGGAATAAAAGTCTTGGAGTTTGCCCTCCAGCTGAGTCAGACTCCTTCCTCCACTGTTGTCGCAAGCCTCTCCCATGACAAGGGAAGGTTCCCTTAGCCACCCCTCTGGTTCCTAAGATCGGGAGGAGTGTCTCCCCCACGTCTGTGGTGTCAGGCTTGCCCGGGTGGATGGAGACACTGCTCCATGAGGGACACCGCGACATAGAACCATAACAAGGATAAGCAGATTATACAGCGTATGGGTTCCTTCACTGAGAAGTAGAGCAGTTGTATCTCTAGCAACAGGTGATCCAACAGAGACTAACTGCAAGAAATGCCAAAATAATGCTAAAATAATAGGAAGAAAAAAAAAAAAAAAAAAAAGCAAAAATGCAATGGCATGATTAGATTCCAAATTTCTGATCTGTGATGGCATATACTTAGATTTACCTTGTATGCTATATTAACTCTTATTTATCATCATCATCTACTGGATTATTTGCATGATATGAATTTGTTTCAATATAAATTTCATTGGTGATTTTAAGCCATTGGCTCATGACTTTCTCACTGAATATATACTATTACAATCATTTCATCTTTAGACACATTTTCTCTTGATCTGTTGCAATTGGAAGCTTGATATAACTGCTTCACTGAATATCTGTCTTTTAAGTCATGGATGTGGCATAAATAGAAATGCTATAGCAAAGCAATAACTGGTTTCAACAGGATAATGGGTAGACATAAAAAGCAGAGGTTAAAAATACTCAAATACTACAAAAGTACTTACAGAAAACTTCCCTATCGAAACTATCTCTTTACAGCTCTCATTAATGTATAAAATATTTGTTGCAAAAAAAAAAAATTCGTTTTTCTCTCACGCATGGTGTTTCTGATAGTTTTAGTATTACTAGATTCCTTTAAGGAAAGGAGGACAGATTAAAAGTAAATCTTCAAGATTAAAATGAGGGATTTGCTGGCCATTTGCTTTAATTGTCTGGTTGACAAAAGTTCTTACTGCATACAGGTATCAGGGCAACTCATTGGGAATTCCCATAAATACTTTCTAACAGTGACAACTTGATAACAATTTATATTATGAATTGTTGTAGCAAGCTCAAATTATACCACGTGAATTTAAAATTATTTCAAAAGACTCCAGACATTTGTTTATTTTGCATATGAGGAATTATCTCAGGAAAGCACAGAAGCAGATCAAAAACTTTACACGGTCACTGGTATGTAATGGGCTGTGGATGATTTTTCCCATAATGGTTATGATCAAGAAATTTTTCAAAGACATAGAAGTTGTTGCAAAAAGTGTGACTCTTCCATTTTGAGAGGTTCAAAATAATTCAGAGAAATAAATATCAACCGTATTATGAAATAATAAAACAGAAGACCAGAGGTGACAGCCTTGCATGTGTTTCTGATGAGTTTTGCAAAGAAGGCTTAAAATGAGGAAATTTTCTGACTGTTGTGGTTTAACCCCATCCAGCTCCCAGCCCCTTGCAGTCATTTGCTCACTCCCCCACCAGCAGGATCAGGGAGGGAATTGGAAGGGTAAAAAGCTGGAAAACTCATGTGTTGGCATAAAGACAGTTTAATAGGGAAAGAAAAAGCCATGCAGAGAAAAAAAGGGAATTAATTCACTGCTTTCCATGGGCAGGCAGGTGTTCAGGCATCTCCAGAGAGCCAGAAACCATCACATGTAACAGTGGCTTGAGAAGACAAACATCATCATTCCAAACATCCTCCATTCCTCCTTCTTTCCCCCACTTTATACCCTGAGCATGATGTCACATAGTCTGCAACATCCCTGTGGTCACTTGAGGTCACCTCTCCTGGCTGTGTCTCCTCCCAGCCTCCCAAGCTCCCCCGTCCCCTCCCCAGCCTGGCAGTGCAAAAAGCAGAAAAGGCCTTGGCTCTGTGCAAGCCCTGCTCATCAATAACAAAAACATTTTGTGTTATCCACCCTGTGTTCAGCACAAACCCAAAACACAGCCCTGTAACAGCCATTGGAAAGAAAATCACCCCAGCTGAAATTAGCACACTTATCCACTGAAATTCAGAACAGAAGAGCTGCTTGCCTGCAGTATGTGTGTACAAACAGTGCCATTGACAGGCAGCTACATAGAGTTCTGTCAGTGAATCAGAATGTTAAAAATACATAATGCTAATTATATATTGTGCATATACAGGTAAAGATTGATTGTCTGTCACTGAATATTTTAAAGAAAAGTTGAACAAACACCTACATATTTCAGCAAATATAAAGCTATTAAATAGTTATTATGAACTAATTAATGGTTATTATTAACTAATTAATATGCTTTCCAAGAGATTTCCAATTTTCAAGCATTACAAAGCTTGAAAGGATGAGTAGAAGAAAATAAGCCATTAAAAATAGTAGCTGTTTGTATTTCTTCTAGGCTGGCATTAATCTGACTACCTGCATCAGATGAGTAGAGTAATTAGATCTCATACCAGCCTCCTCAAACTCAATGCATATTAGATTAAGTAACACTGATACAGATTGATGTAGATTTTTGTGGGAATGCTGGGAAGAGAAAAATACTTGAGGAGATTAGGTCATAAACTACATATTAACCCAACTTGATATTAACTCATTAGGGTGCAGGTCAGCTGTATCTTTATAACTGTATGTTATCTTGACTGTCAGCTAATTCAATTCCAAACTTCATTTGAATGAAGGAATCTTTGAAAGTTGTTTTTTTTTTTTTGTGTCCTGCCAGCCATATTCCCTCATCTCATTGTGACATGACTGTGGTATTGGGAGAGGGGAAAATGGCAATATATCCAATAAAAGTTTTTTAATGAATCCAGTTTGACTTACCCAGAAACTGATATTAAGGCAGCATGGAGCTTTTCACATCTTTCTAAAGGAATGGCTGTATTTAGGGGCTGCAGACAGAACAAGGGAAAAATAATAAATTTTAATATAAATTGCTCCTCATATGTCTATTTCTATGAACTACTCAAAAAGGAAGAGAAAGGAGAAAGCTTTCCACTTACCTCTTGGACAAGCAATTTGAAAAAGTTCCAGTTTAAAAAGAGTTCATAAGACAAGTTCTCCAGCTGGCATTTTGCCTGATCAGGTGGTGCTACAGGGCAATTGAGAGCCTGCAACATCATTAGTTTCAGTTTGAGTCCTCACAGGTTTTATTTTAGGCCATCAGTGGATAAAAAAAAATAATTAGAAAATAAACTAGGATTTCTTTTGAGGAAACTTGTACTTCAATTAAATTAAATTAAATTAAATTTCCTGAGCTGTGTTTTTTGTTAAAAACCATGAAACAGTTCTTACACAGTCTTGTGAAATTCATTTCTTGGAGTTTGTGGGCCCCATGCAGTGCTGCAAATGTCTATTAGATAGTTTGAGAGCACATCATAACTCTTGTGAGCCCTTGTCAGATGCTGCAGGTATGCTTTAGACTTTATTTTACTTTTTTAAAAATTTGAGATATCCAGTCTAACTCAACACTTTTGAATTCATGAGTTCTATGTAAGGAAAAGCAGATTGTTCTGTTAGTTCTGAACCTTCTACAATACTACTTAAACTTTTTGGCTGAAAAAAGGTAAAAATATAACAGAAATCACATTATTCACCCAGACTGATACAGAGCTTTATCCTCTTTGATAGTGAGTGCCTGAGCTCATATATCTCTACCGCCCAGGAGTCTTCTGCCTCAAAATATCTTTCTTCCCTTTAAAATTCAAATAGTTAAATGATGAGAGCTATATTTAAGGCTCCAATTTCCTGGAAGGGTAGACTTTCCCTTTTGTTGGCTGCCTAATTAGTAGGCTTTAAATTTAGATGGCTTGAATTAATTGCAGCAAGAATTTCTGGAGAGAATTGGTATTAAAATGAAGTGCACTAAATAGAGAGGTTTTCAGGCGAATGCTGGAGGTGTTCCACTAAGCCCTTCACACATCTCTGTGACATAAAAAGAGTAATGTATTATTTTCTTATTAATTTCCCATTTAAGAATTGGAATTATGAATTTAATTCTTATGAATAATAATACCATGGAACAAAAATAATTAAATATAGTAGAGGATTCAGATTTTTTTTTTTTCCTGGACAGTGCAATGAAAATTGAAGTTGTCTCTAGCTGGCTGAGAGAAAATGCAAGAAGTTTCATTCTACCTGCTGAAGAAATTTCAGGGGGAAATTTGTCTTTTAACAGGTCAATAATAGTAGGCCATTCTGACCATTCTGGCCTACTATTATTGAACTGAAGCCAAATTTGCAGGAATTGAATCAGAATTCAAGACTGAATAAAATACCCTAAGCAGATATCTACATTTTTCACTGCTGAGAAGTAAAGAATTCTGGGGCATCCACATGATTCAGTGAGGTACTGGACGTGACATGTGATAAATCCAGGGATGTATATATAGCACAGCTTACACTTCCCCAAGAATACAGTGCATGCCAAAGAACACTTCAAAAACTGGGAAGTGGAGCTCTGAGTTTATTCCTTGAAAGCCAATGCTTTGGGAAGGGAAAGCCACCATCTTAATTTTCAGCATTTGTAATAACTGTCACACTGAAACTCATTATTTTTGTTAAAAAAACCACTTCCTTCCTAAAATTTTGATATGCTTTGAGGGGATTCTGGACTGGAAGACATGTGATAGGGAGTTGGAATCTGAGGCAGAAAAGTTGAGGAGGCAAGCAAAGGAAGATTGAAAGCCTACTAAAATGAAATAAAAAAAGATGAAGAAATTCTTCCACCAAGTGTCCAGTATACCTAGGGTTATCTCTGTAAGCAGGCTGCTCTATAAATAATATATAACTACTGAAATGGGAATCTTGTGAGTTTTGAAGGCAGATGAGACAAAAAGGTTTTATTTTCTGTCTGACTCTGCACAGCCGTGCTGTGCTTATCTCGGACCTGGAGGTCACTCTTCATACAGCTTGCATGCTGCAGAGTTATTGAAGACCTTTCCTGGCCCTATCAGCATTTTCGTGTTTAAAGAGAACAGTATCTTTGGTCTTTAAAGAGAGGAGTATCAGCAGAGTTGCTAGTTCAGTCAACTTGTTCAGAAAAATACAAACTGGTTCTTTAGTAATTCATTATCTAATTTATAATGCATGGTAAAAAGATAGGTACTCCAGGAAGATGCTGGGGCTTCCCAGCATTGCAGCCTTCATCTACCATTGTTTGGAGTAATGAAGGATAATAAAACAAATTGTACTGTAAATAATAAATAACCTCTTCATCATATATTTAAAAACAGAAATCATGAAAGGAAAAATTCTCAACATCTGAAAAGCTTTAATAGTGCTTGTTGATTTCTGTTGGAAAGAGCCCAGTTACTATAGATTAATTTAGATAAAAAAACACAATTCATGGAAAAATATGAAAAGAAAAAAAAACCTAAAAGAAAAGCTGTCAAAATAACAGACTAAGAAGTAAGGTAATAAACATTCATTTGATGAGGGACAGTGATTCATAGCATGTGGGAACCTCAAGGGAATGCAAGGGCACAGAGGAAGAAAAACTTAAGCAAACAATCAGGGAAAAAAAAAAAAAAGGTAAAGCATTTAATATTAGTTAGTAATGTTTTTGCAGCTGGAGCAAAAAACTAGTGTTTCAACTACTTGTCACCATGGACATGGAAGATCTGTCCTTTTTCACAGGAAAGTATTTATTACCTAAGTGGTTTTTGCAGGAGTGGGTAGAGTAAGGAAGTCTACTTGCAAAGCTAAATTGCCCTGGGATTTTTCAGGAGAGAAAATTACTCTGTTATTCTCTTTCTGCCCCTTTCACTCTGCATCAGTACAGCTGCAATGCAAATATAGCTGCCATGCTCCATTTCTCTGGGGTTTCTCTTCATTGAGTCAGTAAATGTATTTTACAAAGAGACCTGGGATATCTCAGGCCAGCAGGAGTGCTTTTCAACATTTGGTTAGAGCAAGGTTTCGGAACACTTAGCCCATACACTGATTTCTTAGTTGATACCATTTCTGTCTCTCTGGGTTTAGTAACCTTGGTGTGTTTAACTTCCATGATCATGTTTCTGGTTCCAGAAGTGGTTCCAAATCCTGATGGAGATCCACAGACTCATCCTGGACAAGATGTCACAGAACTGTGGAATCATAGAATGGTTGGGCTTGGAAGGGTAGACATCATCTAGTCCAATCCCTTAGCTAAAGCAGGTTCACCAATAGCAGGTTGCATACAATTATGTCCAGGTGAGTTTTGAGAATCTATAAAGAAGGTGACAAAGAAGTGTTTCCCAGAGAAGCTGTGGCTGCCCTGTCCCTGGAAGTGTCCAGAGCCATGTTGGACAGGGCTTGGAGAAACCTGGTCTAGTGGAAGGGGATGGAACAAGATGGTATTTATGGTCCTTTCTACCCAAACTCTTCTGTGATGATATGAAACACGAAGCCCTGTCAAGTAACCCCAGACAACTCTGTGTTTCCAGTTTAAAATATTACTGCCTTTCTTTGTGTGACTTCACCAGAGATAATCCCACTCTGTCAGAGTCAGTAGGGCAACGCTATCATCATTTCACCTGGAAACAAATCAATCCATTAATCAGAGAAAACATTTTCAAGGTATGATGCAGGACAGGAGAGTTGATGAGGTATGCTCATATTCTGGGCCAAGACTCTGCTACACAACATGAATATGAAAATAATTGCTGTTTAATCAGTATAAAAGGAATTTTCACAGGTTTTGTTTGGGTACCATAGAAACTTGCTTTTAGGAAACAACATCAGCCACTTTTTCAGGTTTAAAAGCAAACATTATCAGGAAGATTTCTCAAGTTTGAAATCCAGAAGCCCACTACTTCAAGTGAAATCCCTGTAAGTGCCACACTGTAATTTTGAAAATGTGTGTCATTGCATCCAAACAGCATTTCTCTTGCTCTAGTTTCAAAATGCAAAATGAATGAAATGTCTTAATGGTGTTTTCAATCTCCTGCTTCCTCTCCCCGGCCCAGAAAACTAGGACTGGCAAAGTGGTCACTATTTTTTCATGATACCTTCTCTAATGTCTAATTAGCAGTACTAGTATGAAGTGGTTCTGTACTTCACTGAAGGAAATAATATAACAGTTCCTGTTTAACTACAACTGAGCTACTGCCACACACAGTGTTGCCCCTCCAGAATATAAAGTGATGAGATGTAAGTTTCTCACTGGGCTCTCTTTGTTAGCCTTGGTTCAGCAATATCTCAAAGGGCTCATCACTCAGTGGGTTTATTAACTCTGTGCTGGAGTTTTGTGGAAGACTTCACATGAACTGTGGTACAGCAATGAATATTACCATTTCCAAATGTCCAGCAACATCATACATGTTACAATGAGTCATTACTTAATGCAGAAGAGGTCTGTTGTTTTGCAGCTCACATAACATGCCATAGCAAACTTCTTTTGTATTGTGAATTCATACAGATGGGCATGTCTATGAAAAAATATAAGCAGATAACAAACCAGGGTTGTCTTGAGCCAAACCTGTTTTCAGACCTGGAAGAGTGCGGTATTCATCCACCCTTATTCCACTGATCTTTGTGATGGGCTCTGCTGACTCATTTCTAGCTGGGAGAAAGTTGATAGCACCAGAGATATCTGGGCTGAGAGTGGAATCCAGAATCTGAAAATCAGCCAGCCCACATTAGGGCAGAGAAATGGACCTTGAGACCCTAAGAACTAAACAAGCTGTCAGCATTGGCTAAAGTCTGTTTTTTGATAGCAAACTGACATGTAGACATCCAGGTGTTTAGGTCTACCTTTATTTGTTTGTTTTTACCTATTTTTATTTGTCCAACTGCACAAGCTAATTCCCACTCAGTTTCTATTTAGGTCCTCCCTCAATAATCTTACCAAGACTGTTTGCCTTCCTGGTACCCAGGGAATAGTATGGGAAGCAATCCAAAGAACTGTGCATATGGCTAATATATATTTGTGTAAACAGATTAACTAGCTCTGCTCACAGACTTCAGCTTTTGAAAAGAGGTTAAATCCCCCTGATTACCAGATAAATATTGGATTACAAATCAAGCTATGGAGCAAAGTATCTTATACCTAAAATTCTAGATGACATACTCAGAAAAAAACCCTAAAATATTCTTAAAGGATCGACAGAATCATCTCTGTGAATCCAAAGACTGCACCTGAATAGTGTATTTCTTCAAAAGTCGAATCAAATCTCAATCTGAGAGGTCCACCAAAGTGTTGGATTGCCTCAACTCACAGAATAAAAAGTATATTCCTATACTCTTTCATCTGCCAAGGTATTTTCCATATTAGTCAAGGTAATAGTATACAGCATCAGTACTCAATTTTCCACTGTGATTATAAAAGTTACCACATTTGTACTCAAAACTTACTGTATCAGCAGTTTTCCATGGTATTTTATTAACATTGTGCATTTCAATGGCTGGTTCTGCTAATGAGATTTGGGAATTTTATATTAAGAGCACACAGAACAGAAAACATTAACTGGAAGAAGGGTTTTTTGTTCCTGACATATTCATAAAACTACATGCTAATAAAATAGGAATATAATTTCAGTAGTTGCTAATAAAAATTAATTTTCATATTAATAATTCCAGACTTTTATTCTGGGAACAAAAGTTAGGAGTCAGTGTATCCATTCTGAGGATTAAGGACAGATCACTGGCATTCTTGCTCAATGACAGGAGTAAGAAAAGGGCAATGGCCCATGATGAGGACCTTTATTTTAGACATGTTCACCCATGTTTCTACATTTCGCACCTTGATCCGTCAAGATCACCTCATGCAAAGAGACAAAGCAGAAATTCTGGTCACTGCTTGTGGCCATGATCCTCCCAAGTGCTTTCCTGGAGGACTGAAGGGGATAATTCTGATGTCCTAGCCTCTGCCTCAAAGAGGTGACCAAGCCAGTGCACAGCTTCATGATGTGCTAGGAACATGACTTATTTTACTATCACCAGAAACTCACCAGTGGAACTCATAGTCGGAACAAGTTCCTGATGCATTCCTCTAATCCAATGCTGACATAAGTCTTTTCATGTAGATATAACAGACATTTGAGTGATTTCTGACAAGGACATACTTAAATATTTTCACCAGGAATTGCTGATTCGATTAAATCAAAATATTTTGAGGCAATGTGTTAGATTTGTCAATAAAATTGTTAGAAATTTATTTAAGTATGCAATTTCACAAAGGAATTAAATAGTTAAGCATGTATCAGATCACACAAGCCTGAAATTTCTACTTTTTGTTCATGTTTAGACATGATAGTTTTAAGACAAATGGACTATATAAGGGATTTTAAAGCTTCCCAGCTTCTGAAAAGAAAATAATTTAAATTATTCCACAGATACATTCTGATAAAATCTTTATCATTTTACTAGTCAAGATAACATTCTTGTGATACAATCCCATCCTATCAGGTATTTGAGATGCCTAAATTAGGTGTGTAATTGACTACTGTGTTTCTGTAGTCAGTGGAGAAATGCAGGCACCACAGGAGAATGTTCCAAATCTTACGGTACATACTGGAAAGGGAAATAGACATTGATCCAACAATTAAAACGTTAAATCTGTGTGAATATATTGAAGGCTCTGGCTTTCTGCTCCGACTAGTCAAAAATAACGTTTTTCTTTAAAGATGCAGCAGAGCTTGCAAATCTTTTCGTAATAGAAGATATTTATTAACATGTGTTTCCCCAAACTTTGACTAGACAGTAATCATCATTCAAAGAGATGTAATAGGAAATGTTTTCACCTGAAAAGAATATAAGTGGTTTGGTTTACTATAATTAAAAGCTTTTAACACAAGGTCATTTTCTCTCTGGTCATCATTGGAGGAAGTCAGATTGGATGACCTCGTTGGTTATTCAGTGCTCATGAACCAACTTTTCAGTGGCAGATGGAGAGTTCTGTGCTTTCTTCCTCCTTAATACTTTGATAAGGTGAATGGAGACTGTGTGGCAACACAGGTCCCAATTCAGGAAGCTTAGGTCAATAAAGAGACTCTGCTGAAGATATTAAGTATTGTTTTGCATGTTTTCTCTGACTGAGATCTATCTTTTAAGAATTTGTTTAGGAAATATCTCCCTCACACTTAATAAAGTATTTTATCATATTTTTTGCAGTTCTATGAAGGATGTCTTAGTGCCTTGAACAATATGCTAACACCAGCAGCTCACTATTTCCTTGACTCTACTCCCATCTCTTGGCAAAAGTGAAGATTGTTCTTGGGAAAACTAAACAAACTTTTGGTTTGTGTTTCCTGAACATACAGACCAAAGAATAGAAATCCTGAACACTTGGCATATGTTGGATTTTTCTCATAACCTGTTAATTTATTTTTTTTTTAATGGTGGACTTTATTAGACTTATATTTAAACTTTATTTAACTATTAAAACAAAATAAGCAAACTATCATACAAAGTGCCCATGCATAAAGAAGAACTTTCACAATTAAAAGCTGCCATTTTCCCCCTTAAACACATATAATGGTGTAATAAAAAGTCAAATGCCCTTCCGAAACTCTTGCAACCCTTATTTTTTGAAACCAACAGAGCTGTAGAGCAATCCTGCTGTAAGCTGTTGTACAGCAGTTGCACAACAATCCTGTCTGCTGTCTCAGAGTTTTATACAAGAAGCTTTCATTTCATAAAGAAAACACAACTTGTAAAGAGGTTTATATTTGCTATATTAAAATATTCTGCATCTATTCATAATGTCGATGCTAGTAAATTAAAAGGTTATTTTTCTTCACATTGAACAGATTGCACTTATTAGCATGTTCTGATTAAACAAACAAAATCATAGTTGATGATCCAGTTTGTGGCATCAGAAAATCCTGAATTTGGATCAGTATCAGTTTGTCTTTAATTGTAATGCTATTTTCTTTAGGCAAATATTTCTCACACAGAGCTATTACTGCAGAGCACCAGTAGCATTTGAGGTTTGGACAAAACTCCAGACTTTTCACAGCCATTCTATTTGTACTTTCTCAGACAATACTTACACACTCCCCAGGAGCTCTGGTCAGACCTCAGACTCTTCATTCCCCCTTTATCTGCTTCAGTGTTGCTTTTGATGCTGACAGTTAAATTGTCTCTGGGTTTTGTTTTGCCATGTTGTGTTGACTTCCTTGTCTGTTTAGTCTCTAGGACATCTTTTCATGGTGAAAAAGAAAATCATCTTATTGAACATAAATTTCCCCTTAAATCTATATGGAAATTTCTCTTCTTCTTAACTTCTGCATCTTACTGTAGTTGATCTCATATCCTATCATGATCTCCATGCCAAAAATATTTCCCTAAAATTCTATTTTTTTTTTCATTCTGACTGTTTTTATGTCTACAACAGGACATTCTAGCTAAATAAAGGATATTTTATACACTGAACTTCCTCAATCTTTTCCTAAACCATCTTCATCATCATTAACCATGGACAACACCAAGGTCACACAAGGCAGCTGGGGCCCTGGCAAATGTCAGAGGCTCTCCTCACCTGTCATAGTAATTAGAGGTACAGGTATGTTTTAGGTTAATGAGGTCCTCAGTCTTGTAGATATGAGCAAACCACTCACAAAATACTGTTGTTTATTTGTCTTCAGTATTTCAGGTCAGGGCTAAGCCATATTCTTCTCCATATTGCTAAACCTTACTTGCCCTCATCTTCTCTGCAAATAATCTTACTTGCCCAATAATTTACGTAGTTTTTGGTAGTGTTATGTCCCCCACTGACACTAGGGCTGTGAGCTCTTATTCAAGTTACAGCACGTCCTATATGGGAAAAAAAATAAATCAAAATTATTTCCTGTCCAATGTAAGAAAAATAAAATATGGTAATTCAGAAACACAGCACACAACATTTTGTGTCATCAGATTTGCAAATAGACTGTGATTTAGAAAACAAATAGAAAAGCTTTGATGTATTTCCAAATTGTCTTGGAAAGATGAAGCTAGTGATCACTGGATCACATTTCAAATTATTTTCCTTACTGTGTTTTTATGCAATTATTATTTAGACATGATGGGCTGTTGTCTGGTGATGCTAACTATTTTAATGTTCTGGAGAGATTGTAAATTAAAAGTTGAAAGCTGTTCCTTCTATTTATTTTTTTTCCTGAGATTAAGGGGCATTTATAGGAAAAAAGAAAAAAAAATATAGATTTTTGTAGAATTCAGAAATTGTGTCTGCTCTAATTGTGATTTAATTGCACTGATGACTGCCAGCTGTCCAGTGTGAAAGCAAACTATTAGCAGGTCTGCCAGAAAAAAGTAAATTTCTGTCTGCCAGAAAAATGGAAATTTTCTGTGAAATTATGAGATTCAATTTTAGAGAATTTTCTTCTGCTCGTCAACAAAGAGAACAGACACATTTCATGCCTACTTCAACAGGTTCATTTGGCTCTGATTGAAAAGAGTGACTTAAATCTCAGTCTTCTCCCTTCATAAGAATGCTCTGAGGAATTTTGTTGCAAAGATATTTTTTGATCTTGACAAAACTGACTTTTCCACTGATGGATGTTTTGGGACTTATATTGACATTGTGTGAATGAATACAGCTGAAATTAACTGGCTTGGACAGCATTCGTAACCTCAGAGGACTCACCACAAAATGATTGCTATACCCTGACCTTTGAGAACATTTCAGGGGCCCAGGGTTCAGTCCCAGGATGAAACACAGTAGAAGACTGAGGCTGTGTGCACTGTGATAACATTCTTATTTCCAAAGTTTACAGCCTCTTCAACTGGAACTCCAAGACACTTTGGATTAAATGGTCTATAAATGCTCAGTGGCAAAGCAATCCAAACATTAACCCATCTTTTGAATCCACAGCTAGTGAATAGGGCTGGTTACTAGCACACAGGAGACAAGAGCTATGAAACGTTTGGTTTTTATCTCAGACTCATTTTATTCCCCAAAGTTCTATGTTCTCAATATGTTTTACCCTATGTATATAAGCTTTACAGACAAAATATAACCTCTCTTGTCTATCTGCTTACATTCCTGATCCAAATTATTAGCAGGCCTTACAACCAGAGAAGCAATGTTGCTAAACAGACCCAGATGGGGTCGTCTTAGAGTCAAAAGTTTATAGGTATGGAGAGCTGTTATTTATCATATCCAAGCAGTGGTTTGTTTAAAGAGGGCAGGGGAATGTAGATAATCAAAAGATAAGAGGGATAGAGAGTCCAGACTGACCTCTGTGCATCTCACTATTGGAGACACATTATGAGTTAAAATGAGAGGCCATGAATTACAAAGAAAGGCTGGTGCTACTGGTGTACCACAAGTAGAGATAATGAACACATGATTCTGGTTTAGGTTAAAAAAAAAAAAAAAAAATCCTCTAAACCTATCTTAATCCTTTGTCCAGTCTCTAAATCAAAGCCGCCATTCCTACCCAGGAACTGTTTATCTCTTTTTTTAGTACGTAGGTATCTTCTACCAGGGTAAGAGTTATTACCATTTTGATGGCCTTTTTAATGCAATACTATTTCAACATCTTAGTAGGTTGAATATTAGTATAGTGCCTCCATGGTGATGGATGCAGTTTTTAGCTTCAAGGGCAAGCCTCTCTCTTGTGGACTGCAACAGTCCTTCCCACTTGCTCTGAAAATGGAAAAGCAATTTTAAAAAAAATTCCTAATCTCTATTTTGATTTTGTTCTTTCATCTCCAACTATTTATTAACTAAGGCCTAGGATAACCTACTGCAATAGTCTCTGAATCCTTACAGAAATATGCCATGTTTCTCAGATTTCCCTTTACTATGAAATTCCCTGATAATTGTAACCTCCCTGCTACTCCTTTGTGACAAACATTCCATAAAAATAGAGCCAAGACATGTGGAGATCTTCTCATTTATTCTTGGATGTTGTTGATGCATCACAGATTTTATCACTGACAAATGTATTCATTTCCCCTTCAGCAACTGAACTCAGAGGGGGCCTTAGTGGCTGCAACATCCCTGCACAAGCAGGGTTGTCTATGAACACGTTGCACAGGGTTGAATCTGGACAGTTCTAGAGTATCTCCAGTGAAGGACACTCCAGCCTCTTTGTGCAATCTGTTCCTGTGCTTGGTCACTGGACAGGAAAGGTCCTCAAGAGTTGTGTGATTCTGTAATACTGAGCTGTCCCAGAACTGATACTGCTATGTCCTAGAACTCACCTGTGTCCTAGTACAGGTCCTCAGCTGAGGCTTGCAGCATCATTTATTCCTTCTCTAAAACTTTGCACACAGCCGCCCTTTCTTTCTCTCTCTTTTTTAATCTTCCCCATCTCTCTCTTTTTTAATCTTCCCCACCGGTAACTCCTAAGTCAGTCTGTGTTCGTGAGAGATCCTCTTCATGATAAGGATACTTGGCAGCAAAGATCAAAATTTTCATCGCTCCTCACTAATGACATGTGCCTACAGAGATACAATCACATCATAAAGAACAAAATCAACAAGAAAAATATAAGTTGTTATCTTTATACAACTATTGTTTTATATAACACTTTTACACAGTTTTAAATATAATATTTAATTCTTATAATGTAATTTCCTGCTAAATAAGTTCTTTCTCTTCATTTTTCTTTTTTGCCTTCTGAATTTTCTTTTCTTCTTTTCTTACTCCAGAAAAAAAAAAAAAAAAAAGAAGCCTGAAATCCTCCCAAAAGAACAAAAGTTGAAATGGTGCTCTGTGTTAAAACTTACTGTTCTTATTTGAATGCCATTATTATTTCAATTAACTGGTTGAAATACCAACATATAAGAGGTTTAAAATAGTGAAAATACCCTTGCATGTCTCATTTAATTACATCTATTTCTTTGTGTTTTTAATTGCTGACTTACTTTACTTGAGTCCCTGAGGAGTTTTACTAGTGATCTGTTAGAAATTATTATAAATTTGATAAAGAATAAAGCTCACACATCTACTACAAAAGCAGAAGCAGGCATACATGCACTAAATGGGAGAATTACCAGATGCTTTCATTTCAAATGGAAGTAGCGTTTTAATTCCCAATAATTTGTGCCTCATTTTTCTGGGGTCAAACCCAAACCCCATTTCATGTCACTTCTCAAACTCAGAAGGGCGCTGTGAAGCTGACTCCTTTCAGAAGAAGAAAGGGCAGGGTGAAAAAGAGAAAATTGCAACTCTGCTCTTGAAAGATAGTTCAAGCAGTTCCTAAAATATTTGAATAAAGGAATATATCAATAAGGTCTCAGAAAAGGACAAAAAAGTTAACCAATATATATAACTATTATTATATATTATATAATATATAATATTATATATAATATATAATATTATATATATAATATTATAACTATTATAACTATTATATTATATATAATATAATATATATAATATTATAACTATTCCTAACTAGTTATAGACAATGTTATAGACTTCCTATCCTTGGAAGTATTCAAGGATGGGCTGGATGGGACTTGGAACAACCTGATCTAGTAGAAGATGGAATGAGGGAGTGGAATGAGATGAGCTTCAAGGTCCTTTAAACCTTTACCATTCTGTGATTCTGTGAATGTAGCACAATGAGTTTCCACACGGCACAGAAGTCTCTCCCTTGAGACTTCTTGAGAGAACTTCACCTTCAAGTTCCAGTAGACACAATGTATGAAGCCCTGGAAAGTCAGAATTCAGTTTTCCTTAGTGGTGAGAACACCATGCAGTCTGAAAGGAAAGCTCTGCTGAAGCTGCAAAATTAGGCAGTCTCTTCAAGATTTATTTTTGCTCATGTTGGTGCCACTCTCCCCTGCCACACAGATCCTTCTTCCATTCAACCCGTAGCTTAAACCACCATGAAAAAGGGACAATGTCACACCTAGCTCTTGTTATTTTCTAAATTTTAAAGCTGACACTGTCATATTTAAAACATGTCTTCACATACAGGAGACAGATATCTGAAGAAGTGTTCCTCCAAGAGCAAGCTGTGGAGTTTGCAGAAGTCAAAGAGAAGACCTCCCCTCACTTTAGACCCCAGAGGCAGAGGTGTAATTGAAGGCAGCTGCAGCAGATGATAAATGCAGTCTGCATTTTGTGCTGTTAGGGACAGTTCTGAAGCATATGGGTTGCATTTATTGTTATGAAAACTCCCTGTATGAGAAGCCCTGATAAGAACAGGATTGAATCTTCCTAGCAAAAGCCTGAATGTTTTGATTTTTTGAACTTGCAGAAGTGAAAGGTCTTCTGTGCCTGGAAAGTTGTGCAGATGGAAGGACAGAGACAGATGTTTGCCAAACCCTCACTGATATTTTTCATTCATATTTTTATTAATGGGAGCTGAAACAGCATGCAATCTGAAAGTCTGGATTTGGATAATGGTATGGATGAGTTAAGCAATATTTTTCTGGTTTATTATATTGTATAGAAAGCTCTACTTAATTAGAAGCTGTGGATTCTCTCAGGATCTCTCTCAGATGCTTTAGAAGAAAAGAACTTAATGGCACTCTTATAGCCCACTCCCCTCTTGTATTGTAAATATTACTGCCTGGTGATAAAAATTTTTAAAAAATCAAATTATGTTTTAATTTTTCTATAAAATGTTTATACATTTTTATAAAATATAATTTTATATTAATTATATCTCTTTTAAAGGCACATTTTGAGAGCTTTCTTTGCCTCCTAAGCCTTCTCTGTGACTGTCCAGAAAGGATTATTCCACTGAGATGAACATATAACAGTGTAGAAGACATTTGGACATATAAAGGCCACCACAAGAATCAAAATTTTTCCAAGGACTACACTGTTAGAAACCTTTCAGCCTAATTTTTTTGGAGCAGGAGTTAGCAGAGGTTACTTTCTTTCACATTACTCAGCCCTCAGCATTTATTTATAATGCATAGGTTTGCTGTGATTTAGAGGTTCACTGGCTCCCCTCCTATGTGAATAAGGATGTCTGAGGGAAATTTACTGCCGTGTTAATCAGCACAGGACAATGTGTTGGACTCAATGATCTCAGAGGTCTCTTCCAACCTAATGGACCTATGATTCTATAACTACATGGGTAGGGAAATAATTCTCTTTATGGTGGGAACAATTAAGAGAATTACGTAAGAAGTCAGGTGCTTTATACATGTGGTCCCTTAGTGTTTGGGGTTTATTGTGCCTCTTAAATTTGAAAACAAATTGTCGTTCTCCTTTTTTTTTTTTTTTCTTTTTTTTTTTTTTTTTTTTTTTTTTTTTTTTTTTTCTTTTTTTCTTTTTCTTTTGTTTTAATGGAAGAAGTGATTTGTTAAAATGAAACATGGGCAGTACATACTCAGTCAGAGATGTTACTGAGGTAAGAGTGGAGTTTTGAATAATTCCTTTTTTAAACTGTATGAACATAAATTAAAAATAGAAATGCAATTTCTGAGACAGAATAATTTCAACTGATGATTAGAATATTTCACTTGAATATGCATGTCAAAGCAAAATTAGGATTTCTTTCAAATTAAAAAAATATATATATTTTTGTCTCAAAGGTTTCAGCAGAACAGATGTTTATTTCCCAAACATTTTGATCAATTGAAATATGCATTTCTATGTTTTTATTTTTTGGTAATAATGTTTTGGACAAAACCAAAAAGTGCCTACTTTCAGCAATAAAATTATTTTGTTCCTAATTTGTAGACAGATGGTGCATTTCATATGTGCTCCATTTTATATTTCTCTTTTAAACGAATTTGCTTTATTATGTTTTTTTTTCCTCTTGCAGAGTTCAGTAAGTAGTGATACTCATCTTGGATTTTTCCTCCTGCTCTGATTAAGGCAGAGAGCCTTAGGACAGACTGTGGGTGCCAGAGTTCTGAGGGAAACACCTGCAGGTTTGGATGAGATGCGCAGCCACCTGCAGAGAGAGCTGACACATGGGAGGATTTTTTTTTCCCCCCTTCTCTTTTTTACTCACAGTATCTTTTGCAGCATCTATTGCCGCATTGGCTGTCGTTGTCTTTCATCTGCACCTTCCTTTATTTATAAGTTCAGAGATAAAAGCACCTGCCTTGGTGGTGGTGGTTGCTGCCATCCTCAGTGCGAGCAGGGGTAAATCCTTCTCTTTGCACTCGAGCTCTTTGCACAGCCTAGTCAGATTTTTCATCCTGGGGATGTTAATGGGATCCCACACAGCTGCAGATTTGTGAAGAGGGGCACTGCAATGCGTTATTACAAAGCATCCAGCACCATGATGAATAGCGGTAATTCCACATGTGGCATTATTCCACAGAAAATTGTGCACCCCGCCTGGACCAGGCACTCATCCCATCCCACCAATTGCAACTGAAGTTCAAAGGATGCAGCAGGCATATGGGAATTTATCCTGATGTCAGTAGAGTGATATTCTGGAGTATTCAGCATCCAAGCTGTTGAAAGCTATTTTGAAAACCAGGAAAAAGAAACAAAACCAAAACCTGCTGAAAAGCAAGACTCAGCAGACATTCTTTTTTTAATTCAGAGTAACAATTTTTAAAAAATTACATTATTAAAATAGCTTTCTAAAGATCCTTAAGATCTGTCTGCAGCAGAAGCCATCCCAATGTTTCCAAGAAAATCTACCTGTAGAAAATATCTATTTACTGATGTTGCTTTCTATAACATCTTTAAATAAACAGAAAATATTTACAGAGTTGGAATCATGCACCTTGCCCTATGGTCATTGTCAGAGTATTGATAATATAGTGAATGTGATATAGCAACAGGCAGTGGGATTTGGTGGTATTCTGGGCTTGTTTGTTTGTTTGATTTGAGATTTTGTTGTTGTTTTGGGTTTTTTATTGTTTGTTGGGATTTTTTTTGTGGGCTTTTTTGTGAGGTTTGGCTGGTTTTGATTTTGTTGGAGTTTCTGGGGAAGCGCTTTCTTAGGATTTTTTTGGTAGGGGTTTTTTCTGTGTGTGGTTGTTTTTTTTTTTTTTGTTTGTTTGTTTTTTTTTTTTTTTTGTGTGTGTGTGTGTGTGTGTGTGTTTCTTAGTTTTTAAGTGAATTTGGTTGAAAAAAAGGATTGAAATATGCACTCAGATAGAGAAGATTTCATTTCTTCAGACTGCACCTTACCCACTAAACAGTAAGTTGGTGAAGCTCTCCAAGATCTTTTTTTTCAAGCAGCACATATATCTCATGGTCAGAGACTGTGCAAGAGGAAGTGTAACCCAGGATTTCACTGATATACCTGAAAAAGGACTCATGGAGGTATTTATTCAGTTACTGATCAAACTGTCCCCAAAGTAAATACATGAAGATGACAAGCAGAAAATCTGGCACATGAATCTCTCTCTTCCTACGCTGGGGGTCCCTGTGTGATTCTGGACAAGATTCCTGTACTCACTCCTCATCACTCTTGCTAAAATAGACTGGGCTCCTTAATTACCTCCCTGAACACAACAGTGAGATGCACAGCAAAGAAATTCTCAGGGCACAGGCTGCTGAACAAAGAGAGGGCTGTGTCAGCCATCAGGAGCTGTCAGGCATGGCCTTGTGCCACAGTTTGAGTCATGACACCCGTTTTCTGGCATTTCAGCTGCTTGGCCACAGACAACTGGAAAGCTTTTATTCATTTTCTTTTAAAATAGGAGAGATTACTACCTCTAAATATTTTGCTGGACTTTGAGCCCCAACATGGTTCCATTTGCTTTGGCAGCTGACTGAATTTCTTTAATTGCCTTTGGCTGAATTCCAGTTTCTCAGCTACAGGTGACTTTTTTTGAAAGCAACGCCTTCTGAGGAGTGAGCAAATGCTTTAGATTTCTAGGGTACAAAAAAGACACTTCACTGGTAACTTGCAGATGTTTATCAAGCCTCAGAATTTTTATGACTGTTAAAAGGATTCAGATTTCTTAAATGCTAATGGGAAGAAAAAAACCAAAAAACAAATATCAAAACCTAAAACCCTTATAACTTCTGTGTGTCTTTTTGAGCATCTTGGTCAATCTTACAATCTGACTCTATCTGAGACCTGCTCAAAAATAGCTTTCTGAGAAGCTGATCTGAACGGGGTCAGAAATGGGATCTCAACAGAGGCAGGCAGGCAGTGAGAAAGAGTTCTGATGGCAAGAAATAGAATTACTCCTTTTAGGTCAGAAATGTTGCTGGTAACAGGTCAGAGGAACAAACTAATTTGGGTTAGGAATGCAGAGAGTCTTTTCTGAAACTCAAAAAATTATAATAATCTTATTATTGATTTAATAATAAAAAGAAGTATTTGGTAAAGTGAATCTGTTGAAGCTTTTCCCTAGAGTTGTTTTCCTCTTTAAGGAATTGCGAAGTGAAGTTGTAATCCTATATCAGCATGGCTGATCTAAGTTTGATGAAAATAAACCATAATAAAACTTACTGAAAAATATCATAATGAGCCAGCTGGAAAACATGACACAAAATTCATAAAATATGGTACAATAGTAATGTTTTGGGATGTATTTTGCCATATTTTTTCGCCCCAGGTGGCATTTTTGGGAATGTGACTTACTCTGTTTCATATAGGAGAAGTTAAGATAAACATGGTAAATAATCCCTTCAAAAACACACCCTTAGAAAGAAGATGTGTTAACTCCGCCTCTTTACTTTTGGTTAATAGACCTGTGACTTCCTACAATAATTCCAGGAACTATTCAGAAAGGAATGTACCTGAGCTCAGTATGTTGTGTTGGCCAGGATAATATTGAGTAGAAGTATTGACTCTTCCATAGACCTTTAGCAACCTTACCAGTGTTCCTGTTTTCCTCCAGCTTTAATCTCTGATCATTTCAAATGGGACAAAGATTAGAGACTCCAATTCTCCCATGTTTTATACATGGCTACACTTCAGTGCCTCATTAGAGAGATTCAGAGTGAGAAGAGGCCTTTATTTATTAATTACTAGCCAGACACCAAGTAATGCTATGATTTTCCAGAAATTTCAGATTATGATTTAAAGAATCACAGAATGGTTTGGGTTGGAAGGGATGTAAAGCTCACCTTGTTCCATCTCCCTGCCACAGGCAGGGACACCTTCCACTATCCCAGGTTAATTCAAGCCCCATCCAACCTGGCACTGGCCACTTCCAGGGACGAGGCAGCCACAGCTTGTCTGGGAGCCTGCTCCAGGGCTTCACCACACTATCAGTAGAGAATTTCTTCCTAATGTCTAACCTAAACCTCTTTCTGTCAGTTTAAAGCCATTTCCCCCTTCACTTACTACTTCAAGCCTTTTCAAAAGTCTCTTTCTGACATTTTTGTAGCCCTTTCAGGTACTGGAAGGCCACAATTATGTCACTCTGGAGCCATCTCCCCTCTGAACAATCCAAATTCCCTTAGCCTTTCCTCATAGCTACATAAATAACTTAATTCTATTTTATTCTTTCCCTTTCCATCATAGTTCCCAGGAAGCAAAAAAGGCATAGCAGGTAGAAATCCTTGCTGCTCACCACTGCAGAACCCTATGCTTCAGAGCTGGAGCTGCAAGATAAGAGGCAGTGGATTCTCTCTGTGAGATAACCAGCTCTGCCATGGCAATAAAATTTGTTGTCCTGATGTGCGTGTTATGAGTATGTATTTATGCATCCAGGAGCATGGCTTTCTGCCCTGCAGAAAAATATAAATTGTCGTGAGCGAAAGTCCATGAAATAACCTGCGAGATTAGGCACTTTTTCGTTAAACCTTCCCGGTGCTCCCTGTGCTTCATCCCACTAGATGGCACTGAGCATCTGCTGCATCTTCCACGCCGAGCCCCGCTCTCTGTGCTGGCTCGCCCTCCTTCCCTGGGGGGCTGTGCCTCAACACAGACACACCTTTGCACTCAGAAATAAACCTCACAAACCCACCATTCTCAGTGAACACCAAACCAATCCTCTCCTTTCCCCCATGTAGCTAAAGGGTTCAGGAGCAGTGGGCAGGGGATGGTGACAGCACCCTCCGGGCTTGTTGTCACTCCTGGATCTGATCTGTGGAGATCAGTGTTTCTCCCAGCTGAGCAGGTCCAGAAACAACACAGATGCACAATCAGACTGCTCAGAAGAATGTTATATACAGGGATATGAAATAATATATAAGATACATACATAAGTATAAAGAAACCTGAGCAGCCGGTCAAAGAAAATGATTCCCCCCCAACCTCCATTCTATAAGACTCTAGCTGGGCAGCAGCATCAAGCTCTGAGGTTCCCATCACAGGAAGGACATTGACTCTGGAGTGAATCAAGAGGAGGCCACAAAAATGCCCAGAGGGCTGGCTCAGCTCAGAGGCAGAGGGAATTGTGGCTGTTCAGCCTAGAGAAGGATGCACAGAGAACATAGATACCCTTCCAGTACCTAAAGGGCCTCCAAAACAGCTGGAGAGGCACTTTTGACAAGAACATGGAGAGATACAATAAGGGACCACATCTTCAGACTGTAAAAGGGTAGTATAAGATCGGATAGAAATTTGGAAGAAATTCTGTGAGGCCAAGTTTCCAATTACACTTTCTTTCACCTGCCCAGAAAGATCTTCTGCTCTTTTCATAGAATCATAAAATGGCTCTTTTCATCAATAACAGTCACTGAGAGCCAGTAACTTTTCTGAAGTTATGTGGGAATATCTCAACTTTGAAGCTGCTCCCTAGTAAGGGGGCACTTGTTTTATAGAGACCTTATCAGTCCCACAAGGCATAGTTGAGAGTAGCACAGTAGGATTTTATCTGTGCAAGCCCTTTGAGGATTAGAGGAATTCTACTGATGGCACCAAGTGAAGGGAATGGGAGATTTGCCATGTATTATTGACAGATGTAATCATTGTTAAGAATGTGCAAAATGAAAATGGCTTGCATCAAGGTGCAGACATTTTCACCTCCTGATTTGCAAATCCGGTACTTGAAAACACAAGGTATGTTTACTTTGTATGCAAGGCCTAGAATCATAGGAGTCATAGAACTTTTACTTCAGAAAAGCCCTTTAACATGATTGATTTAACGTAAATATGTTGAGTCCACCACTAAACCACATCAGTGAGAGAGAAATCCTATGATTCAAGACAGAGGTAAAATATTGCGGAAGGAAAATAAGGTAAAAATAAGTTAAAAATATCCCCCAGCTCAAGTTTTAGTACCGATAGCATGCTATAAAAACAGTCTTCCCGTATTACATGAGTAAAATAGGATGAAAATTATTTACCTAAAAATGGGAATGGTCCATTCTAGAGAGAGAGGTACCACGTGGGTATCAGTGAATAAGATGAATGATTAACACTTCTTTTTCTAATACAGAATCATCATAAAATCATAGAATCACAGAATCACAGAATGGTTTGGATTGAAAGAGACCCTAAACACCGTCTCATTCCAATCCCTTCTGCCATGGGCAGGGACACCTTCCACTATCCCAGGTTGCTCCAAGCCCTGTCCAGCTAGGCTTCACTCCCAGGGATGGAACACTTTCACAGGAAGGTAAGTTCTGTTTTAGAGATTTAGCTTATGACACTCCATTTTTTGCTTAGAATCTGTTTTACTTCCCTCACAACCCTGCAGCTACAACCACTGCAGGCTGCTAATTATCACAGAAAACCCTAATTGTAACCAACTTCTGTCAAGAAGAAAACTAGTGCTAATTTTGTGTTGGATGAGACCATTTAATTCCCATACAGGGAAAAAAAAAAAAAGGTACTCATTATATCTGCTTATTCATGTGAATCAGCATTTAGGAATTTCCTTCATGCAAAGTATTTAATGAAATTATTCTGATTTCACACCAAAAATATGCACAACAAACCTGACACCCTCCACCAAACAAGAACAGCAAAAACAAAAACCAAACACAAAAGCCTGATTTCACGCATCCCTTTCTCTTTCTCTGTCTTTTTTTTTTTTTTTTTTTTTTTTTTTTTTTTTTTTTTTTTAATTTTTTTTTTGGAGTGAAACACCCAAATCTGTTCCTCAGAGGCTTTAAACAAGCCTGTTCACAACAGTAACTGGGTTTCTTCCAGGCATGCATTAAACAACATGACTGTACTGTCACATATTATTTCTCTTTCATTCTCTTCCCTGAGGGAAAAGCATCATATGCAATGGAGAGACTCATTTTGTTTTAGTGTTCGATACTAATTGGCTTTTCCTAAATAGTGAGGGCATCATGCCCAGGAATATCATGTTCCTGTAGGACAGCTGAGAAACAACAAAGACTACCTGAGGCCAGATCATTTTTTGTCAGGCGGGGACAAAGTGTCTAGGCATTTTCAGTTTTCCACCTTTAACTCATGATGAAACTTTACATTATTGTAGCCAAAACCAAACACAATATTTTGATTACTTTTAAAATGTTCCTTTCCTTTGTGGAATTGTTCCATGTACTCAAAGCCAGATCTGAAGTCCTTTTTGAAATGCATCTCCCATGCAAGTGAATTTGTTACACATCACTTCAGTTCTATTATACTTGGCAGATGATCTTTTGCTCACTTTTAACTGTAAATTCCTCGAGAGTTTTATAGACAGTACTTGAAATGGTAATTCAGGCACTCTGAAATGAAGCTTTTAGGCACATGCAAACAGCTGGAATGATATATCATTATAAACAGACCAATTCAGCTACAATTTGTGAGAATAAAAGCATAAAATTTGGGTGTCGGCACAGTGCTTCTTTTGAAAAACAGGCAATATCTTCCAGAAAAACATGATAGTCCAATACTGTAATTGTTGTACTTTATCTGCAATCTGCTTTTTCAAGCACCTCTGAGTTGGTTCCAGTGATATTGTGCCTAGATCTCTTATAGATATTTCTCCTGTTAAAATTATGACATTTGATTATCTTTTTTTTTTTTTTTTTCTCCCATCCCTTGGACTTTCTTATCACCTCATGACAGTTTCTGGATTATTTGACTCTGATCTTGATATGAAAAACAAGGATGGTCATTATTTTTTACCTCCTATTCTGATCCAAACCCAACCCTGCTTATCAATCTGCTCTTTACAGCCAGGAGTGGAATAATTTTTCAGCTCTGTAAAGCCATAGACCTTTCACCCTTAATAGCTTGAAATGGCAGCACGAGAATTAAGTATCTGTCAACAAAATGGGCTCAAGGTCTCCTAGAAATATAAGCAAATATAATTCTGTCTCTCATTTGAGGATCTAGAACAGCTCTCTGTGCTGAAGAAAAAGAAGCAAAAAGTATATAGAGGAATTGGGATAGGAAGCCAGATAAAAAGATTGCAATATCTTCATCAGCAAGTCTGATTTTCTACAACTCCTTTATACACAGAGTAAAAAATTACTCACTGGTCTGTTTGTCACCCTGTGATCTGTTCCCCTGGGATTTGAGCTAAACCAGGGGTGCCAGAAGTATTGAAGGACCACTTAGCAAAGCAAGAACATATCTATCTAAAGTGGTAAGAATCACTGCTGTGCTTTGTAGTAAAACCAGACATCCTCCAACTCTGTGACATGAAGAGTTTCACTCACAAGTTGGTAAGAGAAAAAACAATTTCAATATCCGTCTCCTGACTTAAAAATGCAAAATAACTTCTCTTTTTGGTCCTCTTTAGCACATTCTTCCTATTCTGTATTCTTTTTTACATTGATTTACTTTTTACATGAACAACAACAAAAAAATTGTCATGAAAATCTTCCCGAATTGCATATTTTTAGAATGTTGAAAGAAATATGCAGAATTTATAATATAGGAAGTCTGCCAATTCATACACTTAAATCTTACCCATTACAAAGGTCTTTAGCATATACTAATTACTACACACTGACCAGTCAAAAAGTGATAGAGTCACACTCCTGTATGACAGGAATGAAGTTTTCAGTTTTACCAACTTTTAAAATTCTTTACCTTCCTATACAGGATGTGAACATCTTGTGCCCAGAAGCAAAATGTGTCCAGAAACAAACAGGCTATTAGACATGGTACTAACTCATCTGGAAGAGGAGCTGAGGATCCACTACATGTCTCTTTCTGTCTGCCTATATTGCAATCTAACTTCTTGTGCTTGAGTTCTATGCAAAGACATAATTCATACTTTTCTAGTTACTCACTAGACTAACCAGAGAGATCTGCATCTGGCTTATGTCACTCCACATTCCCAGTTCTGGTTAATGACCCCTTTTCAGTATGGTCAGTGGAGACTAGATGTGATTAATTCCATTTTAAAATAAAAGATAAAAATAGGCCAAATGAATCACTCCTAGAATTTCCTATTTCTCTACACAGTCTAAAAACAGAGTCTTTGGAGGCTAACTCTGATTGAGACAATTTCTTAATAATGGATGAGAATGGTCTTGTTGAGATGTCTGTCATTACACTCAAGGCAGGTTCATATTAAATCATCCTTTTGTCCACTCCAGTTAGGTTCCACATCAGCATCCCTGTAAGCTGCACACAGACACCTGAAGTGCTGGCTCAAGGAAAGGGGGAAATAAAACAGAGATTTCTGTTTCTGCCTCCAGAAATTCTGATGTCCTCACTTTGTGCAGCCTTATGGCAGCACCTACAAGCCCAAGTACAGGATGGTTTGCGTTGCAAGGGAATCCTAAAGATCACCCAGTCCAACTCCAACTGCCACGTGCAGGGACACATTCCACTATTCCAGGTTGCCCCATCCAACCTGACCTTGGACACTTCCAGGGATGTGGCAGCCACAGCTTCTTTGGGCAGCCTTTGCCAGGGCTTCAAGTGTTGCTGTGTGCATTTTGGGTTTTCTAAAGTTCTGTATAATTTTTGTTATTAAGTTTCTGTAATGGTTCCTTCCTACCCCCACCCCGCTTTCCTTAATCACTGTCGTTAATCCACATAATAAGCTTGGCTCTCTCCATTGTATCTCCTTAATAGCCCTGGCCCAGTCCATTGTATCACTATTGTATCTTATCTATTGACACACCCTGGTATTTGATGGCCCTGGCTGAGCCAGGTGGCTCAGCCAAGGCTTCAGGTATGTCCACACCCCTTTTACCCTGAAATGGCAATGTCAATGTCCCCTGTACCTAAATTACTCCTCCTCATTTCCATCAGTAACGCCCCTGTTCATAAGGGCAAGTAAGAGCCAAAACTCACACTCTCACACACTGAGCATCAAGGCCTTTGCCCTGAATAAACACCTCCCTAATTACCACCAAGCATGAGCCGCTCTTTTCTTCCAAGCACGGTCACGTCTCTGTCTGAAATTTGGACCCAACAGAATAACTCATTTATATGGTATCTGAAGAGCAGAGCTAGCCAGGAAGACAAGCTCGGAAGTGCAGGTGTTTCTGAGTTTATGTACTTTATAGTTTTCTGTACCCCAGTTCAAAATGGCCTCCAAGTTTCTTTCCCCTGGCTTCCATCTTGTTGTTTATCCCCCCCCCCCGACTATTTTAAGCATACAGTTGCTACATTTCCCTCTGCCAGCCCTTGGAGACAACTCTCCATTGGCCAGCTTTTCCCGCCACCTGTTCTGTCCATCACCCCTACCCCCCCATGCCAATCACCCTGAGGCCTGGGCCTAGGGATTGGCTGGGTCCTGACCCTCTCTCCTCCCCATTTCTGGTGATTGGTTCTGTTCACATGTTTGCCACTCCTTGTTACAACCTCATTGGCTGTGCTGTTCGTCCCCTCCCCTGGGTTAGCCTGGGATAAAAGTGCAAGTTCTGGTCAGCTCGGGGTCTCTCGTTCCGAGGCTCCGGACGGAGAATAAAGTTTTCCCCTGTTCCACCTCTACGAGAGTCCCTTCTCTCCTTTACCGACCCTATTGCGATTGCCCTTGAGTGGAGCGTGGGCCAAGACCCCACGGAACACGAGGCTGTTCAGCGTGCCGGGGCTGGCTGGGCGAGGAGGCGCGCTGCGACATGGAAGGACCATACTCAGGAAATAATTTCTTCCAGCATCTAATATAGCGCTGCCCTCTGGCATTCCCCCATGTCCTGTCACTACAGGCCCTCTCCAGCTCTCTTGGAGCCTTTTTAGGCCCCAGGGCCCTCTTTTCTCCAGGCTGAACATCCCTAGCTCTCTCAACTCATCTCCAGAGCTATGTTGCTACAGCCTCCTTGATCTGCTCTCCAAAGAAATAAGTATGAAATTCCAAAAAGTGCTAAAGAGCCTGTAAGTCCAACAGCTGCAGAGTAGAAGTTATACTAGGAATGCTTTTCATTTCCACATCTTCTGATGGCCACAGATCAAAACAAAGTGGGTTAGATTCAGGGCATGCAAATTAGAAAAGCTAGAAAATTAAACATTTTCACATGACACTTTTTTTATTAAGCAGAGTTATATTAGTGATCAGATGATAGAAGATTTTTGCCTTGAAGCAGTGTTCCTCTGCCATTTTATTCATATCCCTCCAATGTTCTTCTCCCTTCTTAGCACATTTCATTGCTTTCATCTACAAATCAAAAAATTGGGGCAAATATTGTCATGGAATAAAACATGATAACATTCTACTAAGTTTTTTTTTTAACTTCTTTAAATCTCTATTTCAGTATTAATACTTTTTTTTTTTTGCTAAATTTATAAAATCGCACTCCTTACATATTCCATGAAATATTCAAATTTCTATTTAAAAAAAAAATCACTTGATTGTAAGTTGTATAAAATTTGTTCTAAGTTATCAGTTTATTAAAGTATTTTGTTTCTTCTCTAACTGCTTCCCTGAAGTCTCTCATCTTTTATTTGAGGAATAGCAAGTTTTCCCCATCCCAGAGAGGTAAAAAAACTGATGCCCAAAAATTTTTAAAGGAAATTCCTAAATAGTGCTAGACTTGCAAAAATTATGAAGTATTTAATTATTTTTATGGCTCCATTTGACAGGTAGCTTTTGCAGAGGTTGGGTAGCATCCTACATCATGAAATAATACTTTAATACCTAACAGAGAAGGGGAATCAAGCTGGTTAATAAAGCCTAGTTGGCTTTCCGAGAAGTTTCTGTCAAAACTTCTTACAATAGAAGTGCTAAGGGAAAACAGGTCAGTAAATTAGTTGGTAGAGCCCTAACACTAATTGAAAGAGACTTGAAAGAGCAGAAGATCACATTTTTGTAATAGTACTGTAGTACTTACCTGTAGGAAAGATGAAGGCTGCCTGAAGAATTACAAGAGGTCATAAGAATCAGTGGTAGAATATGAGAAGAAAATGTTTGTTTCAAACAAACATAAAGCTATTCACATGAGGAAACTAAACCCCAATGGCCTAATCTTTATGTTAGAAGAAAGGTACTCTGTGCTAATTATTACTACTCAGAGATTAAATTGGAGTTTATAATAGACCATGAAACTACCAATGCAATGTTCGGCAGCATCCAAAAAAGCATGTCAAGCAGAAGAAAAGAAGGAGAAAAAGAGCGACAAACACTTTTTGGAAAACCATTAAGTATATCACAGTGTACACAGCATCCTAAGCAGTTAGGATTCTCAGTAGACAGGTAGCTGAAATAATCTAGGTCATAAATTAATGAGAAACAAGACATTCAAGAGGGGAAAAAAAAAATCAATGGCCTTGGAAGGGACAATAAGATTCACTTTGGATTACTTTTTCATTTAAATCACTGAAAGCATAAGATAAACTTCATAAGCAGACAGTCCAAGATGAAAAAAAAGGATGTGGTTATTCAAACAATCCATACTGAGGTGTGCTGAACAGTCCTGAGAGGTGTTCCAGGTGCTGGAGTCTGCTTTGGCTCAAGGGCAGGATAGACAAGACAATCCATGAAGGCTGCTAACACCACCTACAACACTATCAACACCTCTGGAAGCTCCCAAGTGACAATTTCCCCATGGAAGTGTATTCAGCCAAATTATCACTTTGTATTTTTACTGGGCATGATTTTCCCCTCATATATTACTTTTGACGTCCAGAAGCCGAGGTGGAAGTTTAACAGGACAAGAGAATCTGGTCTCAAGTTGTGCCAGGGCAGGTTTATATTTAATATACAGAGAATATTTCTTCACTGAAAGAGCTGTCCAGAATTGGAATAATTGGTTGCCCAGGGCAGTGATGGAATCCATGTCCCTCAAAGCATTCAAAAATAGGTAGATGTGATGCTTAGGATCATGGTTAAATGGTGAACCTGGCAGTGATAGGTTAACGGTTGGAGTCAATGATGTTAAAGGACTTTTCCAACCTTAATGATTCTGCAATTATATGAATATATGGGTCTTTGGCCAAAATAAGAAAGGACATTTTATGTTCTTTCTCTAAGCCTTCACCATCTGCTCCTGTATCTCTCAAAGGCTAAAAAGTGGAAATGGGCCTTGTAGAGGATACTGTGGCAGCCCAGTATGTAATTAGTGAAAAATTTTCTTTAGCAACAAAACCAGATGGCACTGGCATGAGTGAGAGGAAAGCAACCTGCGTCATGGGGACTAGAACCATCACCTGGGGTCAAATGAAGCAAATTTCATAAATGGGAAAAAAAATAAAATTGTACAACCTACATCTTTAATAGCATAGTCTGAACTAAACTGACATGCTATTTATTCTCATTATTGTAAATCAAAGCATTTCAACAAAAAATTACATTCATTTAGGGGAAAAAATACAGATTTTGTAGAAATTTCAATTCTGCTAAAAGTATCTCTTTACCCTCTCTCCTTCAAAATACCCTAAAATTTTCAGGTGGAAGTTCTGAATAAGTACTCACCTGCAAGTGTGAGGGAGGTTAAGTTAATACAGAAACAAATCCCTGCTTTGGATTTCTTATGGCGCCCCAAGGTCTGAGAACAAGGCTGGAAGTTCCAGTCAGCTGGACCAGTGCAGGGTTGCAAAAGCAGTGGAGGAAGAGCTCTGACTCCCTATATAAACAACAGTATTTCACAGGGAATGTCAAAGGTGTGGAAATCACTGAATTATTTAAGTTAGAAAAGACTTCTAAGATCATTTAATCCAGCCTTTAACTGATCACCATCAAACAAGAGCACTGAGGGCCATGTCCAATCATTTGTGGAGTATGTTCAAGGATAGGGACTCCACCAGCTCCCTGGGCAATCCCTTCCAATAATTGGCAACAGCTTCAGAGAAGAAAGTCTTTGTGATGTTCAGCCTGAACCTCCCCTGGCACAACTTCAGGCTGTTTCCCCTTATCATGTCCCTGTTCCCTGGGAGAGAGCCTGACCCCCCCAGCTGTCTCCTCCTGTCAGGGAGCTGTGCAGAGCCAGAAGGTCCCCCCTGAGCCTCCTTTTCTCCAGGCTGAGCCCCTCTCCCAGCTCCCTCAGCCACTCCTGGGGCTCCAGCCCCTTCCCCAGCTCCCTTCCCTTCCCTGGACACGCTCCAGCCCCTCAGTGTCTCTCTTGTCCTGAGGGGCCCAGAGCTGTCCCCAGCACTGGAGGTGCCTCAGCAGTGCCAGCCCAGGGGACGGGCCCTGCCTGGGGCTGTGTCACACCATGGCTGGGACAGCCCAGGGGCCATCGGCCCCTTGCCCACCTGGGCACTCCTGGGCTCCTGTCCAACCACTGGCACCAGCACTCCCAGGGCCCTTCCCAAAGGGCCCTTTCCAGCCCCTCTGCCCCAGCCTGGAGCTGCAGGGGTTGGTGAGACCCAGGGCAGGACCCAGCACTTCTCCTTGGTGCCCCTCACACAACTGGCCTCAGCCCATGGCCAGCCTGTCCAGATCCCTCCTCAGAGCCTTCCTGCCCTCCAGCAGATCCACACTCCCACCCAGCCTGGTGCCCTCCATGAATTTACTCTGGGTACACTTGGTCCCCTCATCCAGATCACCAATAAAGATTTTAAACAGGGCTGGCCCCATCACTGATCCCTGGGGACACCACAGTGACCGGCTCCCAGCTGGATGCAGCACCATTCCCACCACTCTCTGGGCTGGGCCATCAGCCTGTTCTTAACCCAAGGAGGGCTGAACCCATCCAGGCCTTGGGCTGCAGCTTTTCCAGGAGATGCCATGAGAGAGACAGTGACAAAGGCTTTTCTGGAGTCCAGGCAGATACATCCACAGCCTTTCTCTCATCCACCTGGCTGGTCATGGGCTCACCAGAAACCAGGCTGGTCAGGCAGGAACTGCCCTTGTGAAATCCATGCTGGTTTGAGTCTCATCCTTTGTTTGTCCAGTATGTGTTGTGGGATCACACTCAAGATGCTCCACAAAAGATTTTTTGTCATGGAACAATGGGATGTTTTAGATACTCAAATAAAAAGGACTCATGGATCACACCCAGTCCTTGTGCCAGCAATTGAACCATGCTGGTTTAACTTTTCTACAGAAATAAAAAATATCTTTCTTACTATTGCAAGCTTTGCAAGAACTAGCCATGTCATCTGTATTAAAATTCTCAAATTCCAGTTAATTTTCAGTCGCAATTAATACCTTTGCGTGGCAAACAATTCCTGTCAGAAAAATAGCTGGAAAATAGGTGAAGCCCTTCAAACACTGATATGCAAATAAATGGCAACAAATGTTAAGCTGTTTTGAGAATGTTTCATCAGGCTACCTATTTTTTTCTATCTTAAATTTGGATAAAACTTAATAAGAATTAATTCCAAAGCATTTAGGGAGGATTTATATTTAAGAAAAACTTAGTTTGTAGAAGTTTTTAGACAAGATCTACAGCTAATGAAATGTGACATCAATGTAATAAAGAAAAGTAAGCAAGAGAGCATCTACATGTTCCTCAGCCTTTCAAATTCACCTGTCTGGAATCATGAGAATTTCAGCATGAAAGAAAAAAGTCAATGTGAATATCCCCAGAAAGATGGCAGAAAAAAAGTTAGGCTTTCTAAATGGATGAGAAATTAAGATACATTTGCTACAGCCCGGGTCTACTGAGGCCAAGCTTATGAAAATTATTCCAGTACAGACCTTTAAACAGCAGAGGTGCTTAATGTGAGAATGATGCCACAAAAAAAACCCACAAACCTCCAAAACCGCCCCCCCCCAAAAAAAAAAAAAAAAAAAAAAGGATTATTCCTGAGACCTGAGTTCTGGAGTGCTGCAGAATGAGGACTGATATCCCCAAGGTAGTGTTCTGGTGCTGTTTGCAGTTAAAGTGTTGCTTTGGAAGACATTTTCTTCTCCAGCAACAGATCTAGACCGAAAGGATGACTAGACCCAAAGGATGACTAGACCCAAGTGAACTTTAGGTACCACTTTGTAAATTTTCTGTGCTGTAAAGCTGTTGCCTTAGAGAGGGTTGATATTCACTAACAGAGCAGCACCAGCAAGCAGAGAGGAAGACAAAAAGTACGGAGTTCAGGTGTCTGCTGGAATCAGAGGCAGTATAGAAAAATTTTGTCTCTGAATGCAGAATGTTGATCATTTTTAGAAATGGAAAAGCTGGTTTTCATTGCTGATTTTAAATCAAATACAGAAAATGTTGTCTGTCGCTGTTTTAAATTGTTTTGAATAGTAAAGTACCCTGGGACCTTTGCTGCATGAAAGATAGTACCTCAAAGTGCTTTATTGTTGTAATTTCCATGGAAATTAACATTTACTTGCACGGTTATCACACTTTCTGTGTAATGTAGGGTATAACCATCTAAATCCCTTTGAAATACAGTTCCTGAGGTATCATCAATCTGACTCAAGATTTGTTCTACTTTTCTGCTTGAGTTTGCTGAATACTTTTGCTTTTCCTCCTGGAGTTCAGCTATTCAAGTTAATGCTGAAATAAACTTTAAAATTCAGCAGCCATTTGCTTCTGTTTGGTTTTATTTCCCCATCTTTTCTATTCACTTTCTTACCTATCCCTCTTTCTGTACCTACTGCAGCCAGATAATAACTATTTGCTGTTTACAGAACCAGAGGAAAGCCACCATACGTAAATCCTCAGGGAATTTCATCCATGCTCCACACCGAGGGTGGCAGTCATCTCAAGATGCAGAGAGGAGGCTTAGAATCAGCATTAGAGGGGGGAAAAAAAAAGGGCTGTCACACCCTGGAACAGGTTTCCCAGAGAAGCTGCAGAGTCATCATCCCTAGAGGGATGTAAAAGGCATGTAGCTGTCACACTCAGGGACATGGTTTAGTGGTGGGCTTGAGCAATGCTCAGATGGTTAGACTCAATCATCTTAGAGATTTTTTCCAGCCTAAATGATGTTATGACTTTATGATCCAAGTTCAAAAGTAAGCACATTTATCACCTAATCTTCAGACAAGGGGATTGATCCTACTAAATTTCTTTAGTCCTTCCTCCATTTGCTGCACCACAGGCATGTGCAACATCTGGTGTGGACATATCCAAACACTGACTGATAAAATTTAATAAAACACCTATGTAAAATTATGTTTTAGACTAGATGACTTTTAAAATTATCACAAAACATTAACTGATGAACATGCAGGAACTGTGAAAAGAAGGCAGATATTGGGTGTGCAACTCAACAAACATTGTGCAAGAGAATGTGAGCAACTGAAGCTCTCAAAGAGCACACTAATTTCTGCTCAAGTATCCCTTCACTGGGGACAAAGTGGGAGATATTTCCAGAGGCAAAGAGGAAGGTAAAGAAAGGAGCTTCTAAATGTGTCTCTGGAGCTCCTTGGAACAGAAAACTGATAGTGTAAGTTAGCTCAGTAACTAATACATACCTAGAACCAAAGCCACTGCTGGTAAGTCTAAGTTAGATGCTGCATTTCACTATGATAGCTTTCTACAACTGATTGAATTTCTGTAAATCTGTATTACTGCTTGATGGAAGTGGATTTCTTTCTTTATCTTGTAGTAACAAAACCAACTTCCAGTTCCAGTGGGAGCACTTTGTTTTCTGTGCCTAGGATTATAGTCCAAATGACCTAGTCTATAGAAGTCAAGAGAACTCAAGGGACTGATGGTATATGAGGA